>NC_058505.1:11880000-13080000 GCF_020382885.2 Scatophagus argus | reverse complement strand
TGTCCACCATCAGCTTGAGCTGCTTCTTCCTCAGATATTCATTCCTGATGTATTCCCTTCTTGCCTTCTCCTCATCCTTCTTCTGCTGCTCCTCCTCAGCTTTCAACCTGGAGAAGGAGACCACGATTAAGATTCATCAGAAGACTGCAGTCAAATTCGTTCATACTGATGCTATAAACATGGCAGGAGTGTTAGAACTGGCAAACAGACAGAAAGTAAGAGATTCATACGGACCGTGCAACTTCCCTCCTCTGCTCCTGGTCCTGGTCCTGCTGCTGCTTCCTCTCCTGAGCCTCCCTCTCCCTCCTCATCCTCTTCTCCAGCAGAGCTGCTTTCTTTGCTGCCATGTCCTCTTCCCCTTTAACATCATCCTGTTGTTTGATGGGTGGGAAACACACACAATAATTAAGTCAGAATATATTATGTAGAACTACACAGCATAAAGAGCCTGTGAACATTTTTTCCAAATCTGTCTTAATGATGAATTACTACATCATGTATTAATTTATAATGACAATATGTGTAATTGTTCTGCCATCTTGACCCTCAAAATTTTCAATGCATGCGGGAAGATACTGACTCTTAATAAAGTTGATATTTAATGTGACATTGTTGTAATGGGCGTCTGTCAACTGAGCGCTGAGATTGCTCTAAATCAAAACCCTAAGGGTCTATTATGGATCTGTGTTCTTGCTCTTATTTTTTTTGTTTTGGCTCGGATTCATTTGTGCATTTGTATTCAGCTCATGGCTCAGCAGACACAACACTGCAAATGTAGTACCAGGCACACAGTATGAGATTCTTCCCATTGCCGCCACCTACATATAGCAGCATAAGGGTATATTCACTTCATTATTAATGAAAAATCAATAGAGAGGGTAACCAGCTGGGGGAGAAATGTTACTGACGTTACAGTCTTCTGATCCTGGCAATGCTAGCAGGACTGATGCTAGCAGATTAGCTGAGATGGACAGACTTTTGACAAAACATTACGAAAATCTGATGATGCTCATCAAGCCAACTATCAGTCAACTATCAGTCTCAAACCAAAATATGAGAAAGCCTGTCTTGGTCTTGATGTCACTGTCAGCATAGCAGGAGAGTCTTGTATATAGATAGATCGATAGATAGATAGATAGATAGATAGATAGATAGATAGATAGATAGATGGATATACATCTAAACCAGTGTCCTTTTTAGTCCCTACCTATAGGTGTGTTGCAGATAATATTTAGAGAAAGTACTGTATGGATTAAAAAGATGTGACTGTACATATGTTATATAAGTCTGTAGCTCCGATTCACCTTGAAGAAGAATCCACAGCACATCTTTTGGTCATCTCCATGAATGTCTCCTCCCGCCTCTCCCTCTACCTCGCCCTCTCCTGAGGTCTCCTGACCCCCGGGTGGTCTTCCCGGAGGTTTCAGCCCAGACAGAGGCACCTCCACCAGGTCTCTTCTGTCCTGGGAGTCTCCCTTGACCCGGCTGAGTTTGGGCCCTTGTATCTCAGACACCGGCTGACACAACACCTCTGATGACCTTGTTTGCTTGGCTTCACCCTTCGACCGAGCCTGCTCTGTCTGTTTTCTTTCATCCTGACTCCCATCTTCCTTCTCTTTGGCTGCTTCTTTAGTGGAAGGCTGGGGAGTGCCAGCACTCTCCTTTGCCACTGTCTCTTCTTTGTCCTTGGTGCTTTCTTTGTTGTCCTTGGCCTCTTGGTTCTTCCTTGGTGCTTGCCCATCATCATGACCCAGGTAGGCAAACGAGCTGAGCTGGGTTTGGCTGGAGTTGAACCGCCTCAGTCTTGGTAGGCTGTCCACTGAGGTGGGGGTGTTGAGCATTCGACTGAAGGGTGTGACCTTCAGATCGTTTGGCCGTGGAGTCCGAGGTGTTCTGGCATGGAAGGAGGCTGGCCGTCGCTTAATGCCAGCAGGAGAACGATTGGGAGCATGTGGAGAGCCGGAGGAAGAAAGGATGGGAGACAAAGACCCAACCGAGCCTCGGCCTGATCCACGACCTGTTACACTGCTGCTACGCAACTCTCTGAGCTGTCTGTGGGGATAAAATAACACTTAATGCTATGTAAGTGTTCATGGGATGGTGGTTAACTTGTTATCCAGTAAGTTATTGATATCTATCACGACAAAATACCTGTGTGGAGACGGAGCAGGAGGAGGAATGACCCAGGCTTGCTGCTGCTGCTGATGCTCTCTCATGGCCATGATCTTCTCCTGCTGCTGGGACAAACGCTGCATCTCTGTCTGCAGGAAGCCCAGCGACGTATTCAGCCTCTCAATGGAGCGAGTGTAATCTGCAAGATCGATTTCTCCCGGAGCCACACCTGTATCACCAGAGTAAATCCACTGGTCAATCACCAATTCACAACACCTTAAACCACTGTGGGAAATATCATCCAAAGACACAACATTACAGCATTATCATTCTGGGTTGAAAAGCATATAAAAGAACAATTACACTTAACAAATAGTGAAATAGTGAAAGGGCAAGCAGATGAAATGATGACAAAAATATCCAGCTGGATATAAATAAGCTGGATTATTTACACAATATTATCATGTATGTACTATTAACATCAGTTTTGAAAATATGACAGTTATCACTGATACTGGTCAATCTTTAGTTGAGTCCATACTGCGTTCACTCACTTCCACCATCCTCACAGGGGGACTTAGGAGCTGCTCCATCTGGCTTGCATCTCTCTGCTCGTTCCATGCTGCCTTGGCTGGTTTCCTTTGAAGGTGTGAGTGGCTCTGGAGAAGGAGTTTCTGCTCCCCCTGAGCAGAGGGGGGCAGTGACTCCTTTTCTTCTCACCACATTCAAAAAGGCCGTTCTGCCCATCTTTTGACGATGACGGGTGAAAGCTGCTTCCACCTAGAAAATGTGAAGAGAGCAACATGGCATGGACATTTATATTTAGAGCTATTCTACTGGCTATGTTTCTTTGTCTGGATGCGTTTACCTTCTTCTTCTGGGCTTCAATGGCTCTCCGTTTCTCTTCCAGTTTCATCCTCAGCTGAATCATCTCTGAGGCTATCAGGTGAGAGGGGTCTCTGGGCGAGGGTGTCACCGGAGAGGGAGATGTGATCGGCAAAGGAGGCGCAGAGATCTAGAATAAAGAGCAAAGGCCATTCACATTAATGTGATTCTATGCCACAAAAGGGAGGGAATGAGTAACACACAAAGGGACACAAACCTGAGAAGAATTGCTTTTTGGTGGTTGTATATATGGCGCATTGAGATCTGAACTCTCTGGTGTGGTTCCTCCACTGCTCCTTCCCTCCAGCTTCCTGAACTTCTGCTCTGCAAAGCTAGTCATCCGGACCATGCCGCCTCCAGAACCTCCAGAGGACGAGGCGGGGCTGGCTGTGTGGGATCTGGGAAGTGTGGGTGCTGAACTGGGACAGGGGCTGCTCCTGTCACTGCCGACTCCCCTCTCACCCTCAGGGTTGGCGTCACCGACCCCTTTCCGTCCCGCCTCCCTGCTTCTCTCCCTCTCGGACCGTTCAGACAGAGGGCACGACCGGGTCATGGCCTCGCAGTCTGGGTCTATATCTGAATAGTCTCTCAGAGAGGAGGAGTCCTCATCCAAACTCTGGATGTCTTCTGTCCTCACATGGATGCCCGTGTCAACTTCTTCAGTGGATATGGAGTTGGGATCGTGGTCATTCGGCAGAGCCTTAGCTGAACCCGGGTCGTCTCCTTGACCTTGGTCCCCTGGAGGGTCTGAAGGCTCCGCACTGTGAAGAAAGAAGCCATTGTCTCCATCGCCCATGCTCAGGCTAGCGTGTGGCCTTTCAGTGTCGTGGATAATCTTAAGGGCCTCCTCAATGCTCGGAGGAGTTGATGGGCTGATGTGGTCACTGTGGTTGCCGTGGTGATTGTGGCTGCTATCTGGGAGGACTCCATTCGAGTACCTAGGGACAGGTTTGGACAAATGAACTGATAGTTGAAACAGTCAGTTATCTTTGTGTCTCTCCATGGAATGTGAAGTTTTGCTCAGTTTGATACATTAAAAATGGATTGATTCACCTGAGCACAGTTAATGAGATGTCTTGGGAGGTTATGTGTCCCGAAAGTTAATATGTGTACTGGACTAGCAGTCCAGGTCTAGACCCAAACTCAGGCCCACACGTGCTATCTAAACCTCAACCTATAATCACTAAACTATTGACAATTATTAAATTTTGATGTAGTATTTCTACCTGTGCAGTTGATTTTTAGCGCCGCTGTGGCACTAGCGGCCCAGGAAACTCACACACCAATAGCATGCATTGCAAACCACGGCTACTCAGCCAATCAAAGCAGTGCATTCCGATAACATTGTGACTTGCACGAGAAAAGTTACGAGAAAAGTTATTTCAGTAAGTACACAGCATAGAGTAGTAGACCGTGATAAGAAAACCTTTAATTAAGAATGCACAGACTCTTACATGCTCATTCATCCCACGCTTTGAAACTGGTATGTCTAATTTTTTGAGATCGCAGTTTTTATTAAAAGCGGCTTTGTGAAGCACCACTGCTAGACAAACTACAGAGTATCCCTTGAGCAAACATAAGAACTCAAATCCAAACTGGGAACACAGAAATTAAAACATTTTATATGGCACTGATAATAATGCAGGTTAGATGATATGATGTTCCACACATGTGCTTGAGGAAATTTTACTGGACCACATTGAATTTTAATGTTTTCCTGTGTATACTGCCCTTCTGTCAGTTTCGTCTTTTAGATCTATACCATCTACTATACCTCAAAATTGATAACAGAATCTTTTATCCTCATTTAGAGGTTAGAGGATTCGGCTATTCATGTAATTCATAACCTGACACATCCTCTGCAGTACCTGCTTTGGTTCTTGACTGAGAATGTGTTGTTTCTCCCCAGTGGTTTGTGGGAGGTGAAGTCCTCATCATCCTCTGGTATGTGCTTGCTCTGGCCATTTACACTGATGGGCATGAGGGAGAGGTGACGTTTGATGCCCCCTCGAGATGCAAAGTGAACTTTGAAACCAAGACCGTCACTGCTGGCAGAGCGGGTCATACCGCGGAGGGAGGGAGCTTCACAGGGCGGCACAGTCGGGTCTCCATCCAGAGGAATCTCAAAGGAGATTCCCCGAGACGAAGAGCTGAGGGAGGGAATGCATTCTTAATTAATCACATTTATGGTCAACGAATGTCATCTGCTCTAGACGGGTAAATGTGGAGTTTAGGTACTAACCGTTTTTCTTTGGGCCATGTCCCAGTGCAGTCATCCGCATAGGACATGGCGGTAGATCTTTTCATTCCACCTGTTGCAGACACAGAGATATTTGCTTTAGTGTCTGGATTTCACCTATTAACAAGTTAGGTTCAGGAAGGCAGAAGTTATAGATGCACCAGTTTAACACTAATACATATCCAACTTAATGTGGACATCTGAGCTGTCTGCTCCACACCTGCCTCCTTCTGCCTACTTATTCCACATTAGATTTTTCCTAAACAGACGATACCGTTTAGTATGTTGAGTATTTAATTGCTGAAGTACAAGATTCAAATGCAATATTGGTGCATGGCTATACTTCAACCACTAGGGGGCCTCTTTCAAAACAAAACACATCCACACATTCTTCAACTTACCCTGCGGGCAACCGCTAATAGTAGTGATTATATCTTTTTTTGTACAGTATGGGCAAATTCAACAGATAGACAACAAACTTGTTCTGTGAAAGCTGATGGTGAAAAGAAGAGTTATACTAAAACTCCTGCTGCATTTACAAGCAAGAGACATGAACCAAAATGCCACATCTCAGTCCACATGATCACTGAAGACATGCACATAATCCACAACAAATCTCCTTTTGCTTTAGCAAACACACATTGTGTGTACATTCATCTGGACTATCATTCAATAGGTAGGAATGAAAATACAGGATTTGTTAACATCCTCAGTTGATATCAGGTGTTTTACCCTCTGCAGGGATGCTCTCTGGGCTGTCTGGTCTGTCTGCATATCTCTGTTTGAGTGGACTGGACACAGGGGCCATTTTTCTGCAGGATGACACAGGCTCGCAGGCTGCAGGGGGAAGCATATGAGAAATACTCAATGTTCAGCAGGCAATTATTACAGGTAACAATTAGCTTGCATAACATGGGAAAATTCTCATCAGCTAACAACAGCGTGTTGATGTTACTATTAAGTTGTACTGTACCGTCTGGGTTGAAGACTCTGGGCTGTACAAATGAAGGTTTAACCACCTCAAACCACCAGAAAAGTTCAGCCATAAACACCAGGTAGTTACTCTGCAAGACCAAAGACACACACAGACATATACACTTTTGTGGTTATCATAATGTTACTAACACAATGTTTAACTCTGTCTCTGTAAACATAGCTGATGAGCTACAATATCATACAGCATTTTGACAGATCAATGAGGTCATGGCCTGCCAACTGCTGCCAGGTAACAGGCTCAGGTGTGTCATGTGTGCGTACGTGTGTGTGTGTGGCTGAATATCAATTAATGTTTCATTGTCTAAGTGATTTAATGTAAAACCCATACGCCTCATGAAAACTGTCCAAAAACACCATCTGGAATTTGGTTTAAATATGTCACATGCGCACAGATGGGCGCAGAGCAGCGAGTGTGTGACCCACATAACTGATGGATGCATTCGTGTTATAAACAGATCTCTCTGGAGGCCAACACAGAAGATTTTGTCTGAAGGAAACCTTCATGTTAACACACACAAAGCAGTTGAACAGTTGAATTACTTTCTCTTCGTTTGACATACAACAGGGTGAACTGCTCAATAGCATAAACAAGACTTTTTTGTGTAATATATCAAAGGTACACACACACACATGCAGGCACTAGTTAAGATTCAGGGGGCAGCGAAACTGTGGTGTTTGGGCAACGTGCCAGTCTTTTTAACTGCTCTTCATGACCATTTCTCTCCTTCTTCCACGCCTGTACAGCTAGTGGCTACAGAGTCACTATAAACAATGCAGTGACTGAGAGAGAACGAGAGAAACGCAGAGCAAAGAGCGAACAAGTGTGAAAACAGTCTGCTGTGTTGTTTTGAAGAATGGAAACTCCCGGTCAGCTCAAACTGTGACCTGAATGCGAATATTTCTGCCCACGTTCACCGCATACTATTTACCCACACAGGCTCTAATGTCTGAATGGCACGGAGAAACTCTTAAAGTTGTACAGTAAGTCTTTTATTAATCAGAAACAAATGTGTGTGAAAAGGGGAGATGCAAGCCCTGAGGAGTGAGTGAATCAGCAGTTCAGTCAGTGTTATCTCTAAACATCACCGATTTAGTTGCTTGACCTAAAGAGGGGATGGAGAGAGGGGGAGAGGACAAGAGAGGCAGGCAGAGACGGGTCAGGCTTGTGAATTTCCTCAGCACAGAATCTGTCCTCTGTGTGAAGGAGGGGGGGGTTATTTGTCCTGCAGGGTCTGTACTAGAAAAGCACCAACACATTCATTAAATCTGGCAGCAACACAACACTCATTGTAGCAAAATGATCTTTATGTCCATGTTAAAATAATCACACGCACAGTAAACGACCCCTGTGAGAACCAAGCCTGCTCACACACATCCATTATTAAACTTTTCCTCGTATGACTCATTTTCACCTATTTTGTAATTTCCAACTCTGATTCTCCTTATTCCCTGAAACACTTTTCTCTTTTTCTTTAACTCAGTCTACAAAAATAGCACTTTCCACATCCTCCACAGCCATTTTGGTTTTTAACATTTGTGTGCCTGTCTCCATACCTTTATAGATGCGTGTGCGTAGAGCATGTCCTCCAGGCTGAAGTGGCAGCAGTGGTTGAGGTTGTTCCTGCAGAACTCCTGCACCAGCTGGAGGTTGTACAGACTGTCTGCCAAAGACATGGTCTCCTTGAGGCAGATATCTGCTCAGCCAGGGGAGGGGTCAGGCACACACACAAACACGCACAAGGGAGGAGGGAAGGGGGGGTTAGCAAAGGCCAAGCAGGAAGGCGAGGAAAAGATAAGGCATAGTTTATGTTTAAAAAAGAACAGATGAGAGGAAAATTATCCTACAATTTCCCACTAGTATTTGTGCCATATACAGTAGCCGATTTGAATCACTCAAGATCCTTGAAACTTTTTCAAACCGTCCTCAACTCCTTCTGTATGAATCATCAGGATTTTTATCCCATGACGTTACTGTAAGGAAGGCCCATGCATGTGTGTAATGTCTAATAAGAGAGAACAGACCAGGGACAACCAGACAACCGAACCTCACGTCATTCTGTGTCTCTTTATTATTTTTAGAGTAAGTCAAGCTAACAGCAAGCAGAAGTTTAACTCGAGTCCACATCTGGTCCACATGTGTGTGAGGTCCCTGTGAACTACATTCAATCCCAAGAGTCTCAGAGCGCCAACACAGGAGTCGTTTATCTTTGAAATAGCAGCCAGCGAGTCCTGTAACGGCTCTCCGTCACATACCCCTTGTGACCAATCACAACCCAACACAGGGCATTTTTAGAAATGAGGGCGTAGGCGAGCTCAGAGGAAACAAGTCTTTGTTTCTCTGTGTCTGTCCTGAATCCTCTCTGCCTCACAGTGTCTTTCTTGGGTCAGTATTATTAACAATATCGTTAAGCTAATTGTTAAACCCATTAAAATCTACAAAGCATTTACTGCAAAAGGCTACAATTACTTCTTTTTATTGAATTTACTTACTTTTTATTTACTTTTCTTTATATCTACTTAAATGCTCACAAGGCAAAATGTCCTCAGAAAATAAGGGCAAATGGAAAATAAATATGCTCTTTGTTTAAAGCCCCTTACTCCAATGTATGATTGTAGTCAGAGAAGCGAGGGCAGGAAAGAGTGTCCTTGTGCTGTCTAGTCGAGACTGAACATCACTGTGGTCAGCTCACTGTGTCATTTCTTTGCTATTCCTAATTGTATAACCTAACTGATTTTATTCTTGTCTGTTTACTTTATAGTACCAATACAAGAGGGTGTGGTTTGATGTCAGGTGAGTGGGGTCAAAGATTCAGCGGTTTTGATCTCACCTTCCAGTCTGATGACCTGTGAGCAGTAGAAGTGCAGAAGGGTGGTCAAGGCGCAGCCGTCTGTGTTGTCCTTCAGCAGGTTCTCCACCAGGGGGAGTGATGGAGAGCTCCTCTGCTGAGCATGCTCCTTCCTGTAGCGAGCCTGAAACCATGGCAACGGCACAAAGGCATCACTTACATGACATCGGGGTGGATACCTATGGTTGACTCTGATTGTTGGTGCAGACACACTTTTATCTGCATGCATCGGTGCGCACACCCACTCAACTCAATCACACCGGCTTGCGGACAAACAAGTGTTAATTTGAGGAGTTTCAAGCACAGGGTGGGGCATCATGCAAATTATCATACAGAACAGCTAGAATTACAGACATCTCATATTTAAATGGATAAAAAAAAGTTTCAATCAGCAATATTTTGTGCTTCTGATTGCTTCGTGAGGAGCGGTTAGTTCTCTCGATGGAGAATGAGGACAAAATGCAAGTAGCAAATGACTTGTTATCAGTGTTATACATCTGGTATGCGGGGGGTGGGGTCATCTTAGCCTCCACTGTGGTGCTGTAGCAGACAGTGCATGTGATTTAAAGTTTAATAACAATCTGCATTAGCACATCCGTCCTGACTGTGGGTCCTTCTGGGCCTGTAAAACCACAGAGATAACACCACTACATATGTCCACACAACATCATGACTCCCAGCTTGCCCATAAACACACAAGAGTGGTACTGTGTATGTATTTTACAGGCAATATAATGGAAACTTTAATCAGAGTGGCTCTGACTGTCTGACAGCAGCTCAGAGGAAATATAATGCATATCTGACAGGCTTTTGTCACAACAATCAATTTAAACCCATATAATAAATATGTGCCCCATGTTTTCAATGTATAACACAGGCATGCCAAAAAAAACAAGAAAATAACAATACCGGGGCAGTGGCATCAGGTTCTGATATGCTTTAAGTGGATTATCAATCATTAATATGGCCATGCTACTGGAATTTGCTTGCTCTTTCATGGGACACAGTTTCAAAATATTTAGAATCAGTCAATCAGATTCCTAGGATGTGTGGAGACAAGTCCTAAGGTGGGAGGTGTTTGACCAATGCATGATGGGGCTTAGGGCCACATGCAATGACAAGAGACTCTGAGGGTAGAAGGTGAATGGGTGTATAATGCAGGTTTGGGATTAGAAGGAGAAGAGACAGATGCTGGTGGTTGGTGAAGAGGAATTCTTCAGAATGGATGGACTTACAGGTACTAATCTCCAGTACCATTTACTAGGAGACTTGATGGTGGATGATGATTGGACAACAACAGGAGAGAGTGGGAGAAGCGTTAGGCTGACAGCAGGCAAAAAAAAAAGGTTTGTTTCTGCAGCTGAGACTCAGGGTCAAACACGCTCTTACTGCTAGAAGTATTTCACAATGCACAATCCTCTGAATCTGTCAAACATTTTCATTTAAAAACATTTTCAATATGCATGTGGATATATTAAAATACACAGCGATAAACAAATATGGGATATGTCTGCCAGAGTAGTAATTGAACTGGCAGTAATTGTAACTACAAAAAGTCTTTAGTTTTGAAGGATATTTTACTAAAACGTATTGCCATTACGCCATCATACAGAGAGCAATTAAAATGAATTTATAGTTTTCAGTCTCCTCGGGGAGTCTTTTACCTGTTTAGCTGCTGGTAGTGTAACTGTACATGCAGAGATCTTTGACTTCTGGTTAATAATTCTCTATACTGTTAATTATTTTTATGAGTCAGACACCAACAGACCACATTTAATTATAAAAACTACTGGTCCCGAGAGTCACACGTATGAAATTATAATCTTTTGAAATATAAAAGCACTAAGAGGCCATGCTGGCGTCTGTGTGAGGATGTGCTCTGCTACAGAGACGCTTTTAAAGTTAACATGCTAATCTGCTGATGTTTAGCAGGTATGATGCTTACCAGTTTCACATCTTGTCAGCATGCTGACATTTGCTAATTAGCCCAAAAGAATAGCTGAGACTCACAGGATGGGAGTTTTGCAGGTATTTGATCATTATGGAAGAACTGGACAAATTAAATTTCTGATGCAATGATTGTGTTAGAGAGAGGGTAAGTCTGCATGTCATGTACTGTTTGGAAACCCTTTAAAAATGTGGATCTGCACCAAAAGGTAATCACTCATTTCTTGGCGTCTGTCCTAACATTCCAGCAAGTTTTACTGAAAGGTTTTTGAGGTTCTGCATGTTGCAAACTCATGAACATACAAATCTTAAACTTAACCTCCTTAATAGAAGTAATCAAATTTACAAACGTTAACAATTTCTTATGACCGTGGAAGATCCTGATTCACTTGCACTCATCCAACATGTCTGTCGTTCGACTTGCCACTCAGTCTTATGTGCGAACACCTACGTTAAGCACAAACACAGAAATCTCACATAAAAATGCTGAGCGCTTAGTCATAAGACCACAGTTAAAGATTCTTCACACTGTCCAAGAATAGACAAGACTTACTGAGAAGTGTCTTGTGCTCATACATTGGTGCATGTGTTCTCGCAGGCTTGTGTGTGTGTGAAATTATCTCCTGTGAGTATGTCCTACTCAGTGAATAGACTTCTGTTGAAGTGGGAGCTGTGTGATGGAGCATGGAGTAGGAAAGCAGCTGACTGAAACAGAGAGTACAGAGTATTCTTCACACTCTTTTAAAGCCCTTCTTCTTATTATTATTCCCTCATTCTAACTTGTTGCCTCTCACAAAGCCCGAGTTTATGTCAGTGTAAGTCGGTCCTGCATGGGTCACATCCCATTTATATTCGCAGCGAGGCAGCGATCTCTCTCACTGTATCGACGCAGAAATACAATGCACATGAGAGAATTTGGCAGATTAAAGCTCTTTCTAAACTCATTTAGCCATTCGAGACATCTTGCACCTCTTTGAAGAAAAAGGTAACTTTGCTGCTTACAATTCATTCCCTGTTGTACGTAAGTACTATAATGCATTACTGTCAAGCTTGCAGTGTGGTTTTATGTGCAATGTCAGCCTGGTCCAGATCAATTGCGAAATGGATTGCTATTAAATTCTGTATTCATGTGCCAAAGAGGATGAGTCCTACTTATTTTGCTGAGCCCCTCACTTCTCCTATAGCGCCACCACGAGATTTAGAGTCAAATGTCTCCACAAACGGTAGATGAACTACCACGAAATTTGGTATCAAGTATACCGAGACATTTTGGACAACGCTACGCTTTCAACTTTGTGGAACACTTTGGCTGAGGCCCTTTTCTATCTATATATAGAAAATGTTAGCAGCTAAGATGGTGAACATTGATGCTAAACATCACCACGTTAGCACTGTCATTGTCCCCATGTTGCCTTGCTCTCATTAGCATTTCACTCAAAGCACCTCAGTGTCTAAACACAATCTCACAGAGCAGTTATGGCTGACTCTCTTGCTGACATCGGTTAGCACACCAGTTCCCTGGAGCTATCTTTGAAACCACACAGGTTTACTCACAGGCAGTATCTGGTGTTTACAAAGTCACTGTTTCAACCAGTGTTTGATACTGAATTGCAAGAAACAAATGATTCATATTTGCCACAGATGAATCAGATCATAAGAACAACAAGATCATATTTATTTTCTCCACATTTTAACCTTTCCCCTCCTCTATGTGTCACCATCGCAGAGCACCGACCTGAGGCGAAGGTCGTACCCCGATGAGGCCTCGTGCTGGAGCTTCATGGTTAAATGAGTGGAAGAGGACGGTAGCTGACTGCTGTGTGTTTGCCTCACTGGACTTACTTGTTGTGTCACACAGACCTTACATAACTACAAGGCCTGCAGGATGAGAACACTGCAGAGCTGTCTGTCACAGACTTTGTTTTGCTACAGCTGACAGAGTCCCAGAGTGTCTCTCTCCATGGCCCTGTGCCATGGTGTCATTTCTCCCGTTCCTCTCTGTCTGATCATCCCTCCTCACTTTTTCTTCTTCTCTCCCTCTGTCTGTCACCCTTTCTCCTCCTTTCCTCCGCCCTGCACATTTCTTTGTCTCCTCTAACAGCAGTGTGGCGACTCTTGCCAACATTTCTCTGCAGCTGGTCTGAGACTGAGCTCATCTGTTCCTCTGATTTTACAGACCGCTGTGTACTGTGCTGTCTGCGTGTGTGTATATCATGTGGCTCTGCCTTGTGTGGACGCAGATGCGCGGTAATGCGTATGAGCAGAAAAGATTTAAAATCTAACGTTAACAGAAAGGAGACCAAACAAAAGATTCATGAAGACTGACGCTCTCTCATACACAGCTACACATCGTGGTTTAGTAGCCAGATTAGCTTAGCTGACCCCAAAGACTGGAAACAAGGGGAAACTATTAGCCTACCAGTGCCTCAAATGTTCACTAATTAACAGGCCGTATCTCTCTTTGTTTAATCTGTGCACAAACCGAAATGCTAACACAACAGTTGGTACATGGTACAACAATTTACTGACAAATAAGTTTATTTATCCACCCAGCACTACAGTGCAGCATTTCTCCCTTCCTCCCAGAGATGAAAGCCTCAGGGATGTCAGTGCGTCTGCTGTTCTTCACTCAGAAATAATGGTATTTAACTCCCTCTAAAGACACTTTGCACCGCTGGACACAGTGACTTCCCATCAAATTCCCTCTGAAACCATGAACTGTCATTTTTACATCTTCACATTTTACTGTGAATTAAATGCAGGATATATTAAGTGTTAAATCTGGCTCCATAGTTAAAGCAGACACAAAATGTTGAAATGTTCCTTTACGCAGCCTGTTATTTGTATGGAATCTACAAATTAGAGAGCTTGTGTTACTGTGTTTGTGTGTTCTTACTTTCTGTGTTGCTGCATTTGACTCCTGGAATGAAGTCTCCCTAAGCTTTTGCTCTTCAACAAGGATGTCCCTCAGGTGTTCGTTCACCTGGAGAGAGAGAGAGAGAGAGAGAGAGAGAGAGAGAGAGAGAGGCAGACAGGCCAACAGAGATGAAGGTCAAATTTCAGACAAGTATTTTGCGCACACTGAGAGACTGAATGGTGAGTCTGTGCTGGAGAAAAGACAACCTTGAACATGAGAACAAGAGGCTCCATACATCAAAAGAAAACTTTTCACCACCACCACTGTCCATTAGCCACCGATGCTAAATATTACTGTAACCTAATATACAGCACTCAGCTGACTTCCTGCTCCAGAGAAGGAACTTTAAAGATCACTATCATGGTAGTATCTCTTTTAAAAGGACCCCGTTTTTACAAGAACTGTTCTTCTGTCTTCAAAGGTTCTGTACAAACAGAGAACATTTTGGCCTGAGGATGCACAAGGTCACATCAGCCAATCCCAACCACAATGTGTTATGTCTCAGAGATACACAGGGAGACAAGTGTTTTTTTTAATGTGTGTGTGTGTGTCTATGTGTGTATGTAAATGAATCCCATGTGTGTATCTTCCTGCCTTTGGGCTGGAAAAGGGAACAGCAAGCGCGTGAGCTTCTACATCTAGAAATGTCAGTGATCACTGCATGTTTAATTAATTAATTTGTGCCATGCTGGGGCTTTTAAACAAAGCAAAACCCGTTCAACATCACATTATTTTGAGACAACTGTGTCAAAATTCCCTTAAAGTCTCCTGAAGGTCAGTAAAAGCAATTTCAAGTGACAAAATAATCTGTAGGTTAATGAAATAAACTAAAGATGCAATCAAAGAGACTTAACTACTGCCCTCTTAAAGCTTACAACCCACTTGAGGTCTGATTTTACCCTCCTAATCCTGCTTTAACCGACCAGAGGAGGTTAGGTAATCTTTCTGACATGATTACATGTGATTGGTGCCAGTTCTTCATCTAGTTTGCTTGCAAACATAACATTACATTACACAGGAAATGAGTGCTTACACACTTTCCAGCACCTCTCATGTCTTTTATATCCAGAGTTAAACAAAGAACTGTGTGTTCTCCATTGTAAAAGGCTCAAGGATGTGTACAGCTGTCATCCTCTGAAATGAGAACGCACACGTCCTTGTGGTTTCGTGTGTGCTGTTGCTTTGTTTACCTTGTTGATCCAGGTGATGATTGCATCCTCCGTGTCATAAGGAAGCTCCTGGACGTGTCCGTCGCTGTGTGAGGGTTCAGCGGAGGAGTACCTGTTGATGCAGGACATCACCCTCTCCACACTCACCATCTCCACAGTATACGCCATCATCAGGGTATCTATGAGTGCCAGATGGGAATTCTGTAGAGACATGCAGCAGTGTTGTAAGGATCTCCCACTTCTTTCCAAAAGGTTCAAACTGAAAATGAAGGGCCTAACTTTATATTTTCATGTTGGTGCTTTTCTGCTCATCACATTGACTCTGGGCTGACACCTCATGGGTATTTTTGAAGTGGAAAGTTGCCAGAATCTGTTAAAGCAGATGTTTTCATTCAACAGTGGAATGATCTGACAGTTTAGCTCTCTTGAAAAAGATGTGCAACTATTAGCTCCTTGGATCCAGCCCCAACAGGCATCTGAGAAGGCATATACAAGAAAACAATGACGATTTTTTTTTTCACCGACCCCTTCTTGAAGGCTAGCTGTCCAACCCCTCTTTCCTCATGACATCTGAAACCACTTTACACTACTAAACATCTGCACATTTAGAACTACTTTTATAGAGCACACATGACCTAATTTTGAGTCATTCACTTTATTCAAGTGGTTTTTACCAGCCATCAAAACCTACACAAAGCTTGACATTCTCCTGGCCTTTCTAATCCCATTCCAGGCAGGTCAGACCAACAGACCCCCCCCCCCCCTTCCCTTTCCTGTCACACTAACAGGTCCACTCAAAAACATTTGCGCTCTGTGTGCATGTGTGCTTACGTGTGTTCGTTGCTTACCTAAGCATCTGTGCGCGAGTCCAACCTAACTGAACAAACAACTAAAGTCAGGTGCTCCATGATCCAGGAGACTCAAACAAGCAGTGAGACTATGTACCACCGGAGCTTGTAGTGTCAAGCACAGGCCTCTATTCATAACCACAGGGCCTCATATAACAGCCAGTATGACCAAGTGTTTCCCCGAGAAGCCTACAAGTGCTGCGACTGCTGGACTGCTTCTGGTGCTCAGCGTCAGCACCACATGTTCCTCTGCCAGTCTAAACAGACAGCGTGTACAGAAGAAATACGGCGGTTAGTAACAAACTCCTCATGGAAATAAGCATGGAGATACTTAAACAAACTAGAATCAAGTATCATCTGATGTCAGGGTACTCATTTAATTTGATTGGATTCATTTAAAAGGACAAACAGAACAAATGAGACCTTTTTTGTTAGGAAGGTAACATTGTTGACCAAATGCTCATCCTTCTGATCTGGGTAAGGCTGCCATTAACAATTTACTTAATTATTTTCATTATTGATTAATCTGCAGTTTATTTTTTTCCAAGGAATTGTTTAATTATTTTTAAAATGTCATGAAAAGTTTAAAGTGTCCCTCATAGTCACCCAGACACCAAAGTAATGTCTTCAAGTGGCCAGCTTTATCCAATAAACACATAAAATATTCAATTTCCTATGATGGAACCAGAGAATATGTGGTATTTTAGCTGGATCAAAGTCAAAAAAATTTTTTTAAAAAAAATCAATAAATCCTCTAAATTGTTGTTTGTTAATATTTTTTTTGACTGACAGTGAATTCACTAAGTGTAATCTGTTTGAGCTGAACAGATGTTTGTATTAACTGATTGCTGAGAAGTATAAAAATGCATGCTAGACATAACATACGTTATAATAAATGTTACAGCTGCTGTGTATTACATGAGTGAATGGGATTGTTTAGACTGGCACCTGGACACAGAGCTGCCACACTACACGAGCCTGATATTGAACTGTCTGCACGAAAAGGTCTGCAGACGATGTTCTGAAATCCTGCATCTTCAGGATATTGCCAAATATCTGACATGGTGTGCATTCTCCTACTGTAGCCTGTCTGTCTGTCTGACAGCTGGACTGAATGACAGAGAGACAGACGGAAGGAGAAACAGGCCAAGCAGCTTATACTGGAGCTGGAGATCCAGAAAACATGATCTTCATAAAAACCCACTGAGGTTTTTCTGTGATTGAACTAATTTACATAAATCCACTAAATCATTAATGTCGTTAAGAAGGCGGTGTAGCTGTGTGTGCATGATTCTGTGTGTGTGTTCAGAGCACTAGACAGAAAAACCACATTAATTTAAATGGTGATGACAAATTACACGGTGTTAATTTCATTTCATTAGGATTTTTATCCACGTCCAAACATCTGTATTAGAAACCAGTGCACAAGAGACAGAGAAGAGGACAGACAGTCAGTATATGGAGTCTCTGCTTACATATCTACAGACTGTTCTCGTATCTACTACTGTTGACAATACTGCTTGGATTTAAAAGCCATGTGCTGTCTATTATCCCTTCACAAAGACCTTTGGGGTGTGTGTGTATACACAGACGAGTCTAAACCACTCACAGTGACGGACACACCTTATAAGGCTGTGGAAATGGCACACACTGGTCATAGAGAGCTGTGAAGAGCTGTAAAATGCACTCATGCACAGTATCTAACAGGAGCATCAGTATTCTGGCTGCACGGGTGTGTGTGTGTGTGTGTGCACCCTTGATCAAAGGCATCAACAGGGAAGCACAATACAGCTGAGCAAACAGATAATCAAAGTAACCTCTTACTGCACAAACATCACAAGTGTCCATTCAACACAGGTACACGCTCAGAAATGGCCTGCATCTGAGCAGCACAAGTGTTTTTATTGTACAACTTTACACCTACATGTCTGGTCCTATTGAGATGCTAATGTGTGCTGACTGTTGCAGTTGCAATTGTCCAAACAGCCTGTAAAAATTAATGACCACTCTCGCTATCTCTCTCACACAGACATCCCCAAAATCCTGCAAATCTTTCAGCAATACTCGACAGAAAGCTTTAGACAGAGGTATACGCCCCTCTGCAGGAAAATTCAATTACCGTTACGCCTCTCTCTCTCTTTCTCTCTCTTTCCTCCATCAGTTTCTCGTCTCAGTGTTTTAACACTTAGAGGGCAGCGCAATGCGAGCACGTGTGATACCGAAAAAAGTCCATCAGAAACACAAAGGTAGAGCTAGAAAAGGACATACAGGTCTTGTGCGCACTGCTGGAGGTCAGACAGCTCTTTGGAGGCGTGTGTGCGTGTGAATGTGAAGCGGGGGTAATGCGGGTGGGGCAGTGGTGGTGGTGGTGGGTGGCTTTCATTTGTGCACCAGACGTGCTTTGACTTAAAGTGAGACTCCACCCTCCACAGTGCTGCAGTAGTGCACATCACGTCTTCCTCCTTCCTCCTCTCCTCAACCCTCCCTGCTCTCCATGTACTCCGCTCTTCTCCTCCCCCGTCATCTCCCTCACTTTTCCCCCCTCTCTCCTCTTTCCAGATGGCCATATTAACAGCAGGCCTTTTCCACTCCGTTCCCTGGCGCACACATGCTGTCCCGCCCTCCAAAAAGCAATACCTTATCCCTCCTCTGGTTTCTTCCCGCCTTTCCACATCTCTTCCCCGTCTCTGCCCTTTCCATCCGTCCTCTTGTATACTTCCACACTCATCCTTTCCTCTCTTCTCTTGCTCTACTTTCCTGCCTCCTCCTGGATCACAACCAAATGGAAGCCCAAAAACTCCATCTTTCCGTCCCTTCCCTACTTCTCTCTCTCTACATCCATTCACCCTGACAGACTGCCACGCTCCTCCTCCTCCTTCTCCTCCTCCTCCTCCTCCTCCTCCTCCCTGACATGAGTTATTCTTATTTGGAAAAGCATGAGGTCATCATTTTCTCTGCAGATATACCATAACCCAAAATGAAAAGCCCTCACTTTAGCGTGACTGAAATTATCCTGCTGAATCCACACACACACACACACACACACACACACACACACACAGTTTCTTCACTTTGTAGGGTCAATCTAATGAATTCTGTAGGGCACAGAGCAATAATAAGAAAAGGCAGGTTAACAAATAGCCTGGCTGTGTGTTACACAAATGAAGGTCAGCAGTCATAGGAAGTCGAGGGCCTATGGGCTCCATTTGTCTACTTAACACTGCCACTAAATCACCTACTATACACAGAGACAAAGAGAGACTGCACATTTACCTTTATAGGTGTGAAAGGACATGGGATCATTACGCCTTGCAATTAATCACTGCTCGTCACTCCCAGTTTCATTATTTCCTCAGTCAGTGAGTTTTGTAGTGAGCACAATCACCTTAAACATAAATATGTCCTTTGGATTTTACCCCTAGCACTATAAAAGCATAGAGTACAAGCATAGAAAAATATAAGCAGAGAGAGTGAAAGATGTGTGGGCACTGGCGGTCTGGATGAAATATGCTTAAGCTTCAATTAAATACTCAGGCGATAATAATGTCGCGGTCTCATTAAATCCACAAAGGTAAGATCTGGCACGAGCCAGAGGTGGGGTGACAAGGGCTGAAAAAAGAAGTCGTGACAGGAAGAGAGATGGAGACGGAAGGAAAGTGGCGAACGGAGGGAGAGAGGGAGAGTTGAGGAAAGAAACAGTGAGACAGAGTGAGAGAGGGAGGGAGATAGAGAGAGCATGCACTGCAATGCAGACACCTTTTGGCGTCAGCAGAAGTTGAAGCCTGGTCTCCAGCCATGCATGTGCTAGAACTGTGTCTGGATCTAGCAGCCACAGATTCAACCCTTTCTTCAGAACTAAAACAGCACAAACGAACAACTTTTGAGCCTTCTGCTCGACTCACAAAAGGCGACAGCATTACGTCGTGGAGCTGAAACAATGAGCTAATTACCCAATCTACAGGAAATTATTGACAGTATGGTACGGTAATTGTTTGAGTTAAAAAAAAAGCCAAATAAAAAAATTAACAAGAATTCTCTGTCTCATATCACTGTAAATTGAATACCTTTTGTGTTATGGACTGTGGGACGGACAATAAGATCAACGTAAAGATTTTCAGATTAATATCAATCAGTAATGAAACTGGATGTTGTAGCCTTATTATCCCTTTTCATCCATTACTGCACACAGTATTGACAACATAGTATTTGAATATCTCTTGGTGGTAAGGCATGTTTGCTGTCTAATGACACAGAGACCCAACAGTGAGTAATGGGTTGCTATAGGAAACCCGTCATTAGCGGTTGTTTTTCTCTCAGCAGGACAGTTCATAGAGGACGATAGGACGTACGGAGCAGTACACACAAACAAAATCACTGGACTCACTTATTCCCATGAGGGGACGATATGGCAAAGCATCCACAGTTATCATAGCTCCGAAACAATGAACCGATTAATCGACTGGTCGAATCACAGAAAATAAGACGATTTAAGTCATTTATTGAGCATTTGCTGGTTCCAGCTTCTCAAATGTGAGAATGTGTTGCTTTTCTCTGATTCAAATGAGTTTATTTGTCTGAATTCTGAACTGTGAGCTAAATCAAATTCAATCAACTTCCGCTAGTTTTTGTAAAATGTGTAAAATGTAAAACCAGACACAATAGGATGTACATGTCAGCTCACCATGTGTATAGGCGTGCTGGTCAGATCTCTCTCGGTGACCAGTCGGTCCTGGTCAGTGACATACAGGCCTTTCTGGGCCAGGGCCTGGATGACAGCATTGTGTCCCAGTAAAGGTTTAACAGCGTCACTACGGAGGATCAGGCTTCCCGCCCGGCAGTAGAGCTCTGCAGACTGGAGCAGGCAGGCCACTGAAGGCTTCAGGTGCTCCTGGTTGTACTGGTCCCTGTATAAAGGTTCAGCCAGCTCCTCTGGTACTGCATCTGAGGGGAAAGAAAGACAAAGAGGAAGAGAGAGGATACACGGTTACAGTTGCATCTCTGGTAGAACACCAACATACACACAAAGAAGCAAACAGTGAATCCATGCAGGCATTAAAAAGCTATGCTGCTATTCTTTCTATATTTCACTGCCTTTGTTGTTGTTGCTATGGCTTCACTACAGTACAGTGTAGCCCAGAGCCTCGCCTCCATGCCACAGCCAGCTCAAAGCTTGTTGCACACACCCAGAAAAGATGGTATACACAAAACCTCCTGATCAACATCACTGAAAAGCACATTTTCATAAGCTACAAAGTCAGTTAGTGGAAAAAGGCTGTTTTCAGGTAGGGAGAGAATTTTCACAAGAATAATTATAAGCACAGCAGCGCCATGTGTGTATTTGTTAATGCTTATCTCACTAAAGTTACACACAGGGAATCTTGTGAGCAAAAAAAACCTACTGTGTGAGTCCAGCTATTTTCTTCAAATCAGATTTACTGGATGAGGTAATGAGATTAGAAGGTTCTCCATGCTTTGTAACAGACACTTCCTCCACACATATAGGCTACAGTTTACTTCACACACACGCACACACACCAAAAACACACTCTCTCTCTTTCACCCTTTACTATGTTGTTGTTAACCACATATTGTGACTCAAAGTTAGAATACATCAGTCATCAATCCGTCACTGAATGACATACACACTCTATGCACCTCTGTCCTGTGTGTGTAGCCTTGTATAGGAATGTGTGTGTGTGTGTGTGTGTGTGTTTTAACACTGCATACTCCAGTATGAGTGTGTATTCCTGGTGTGTGGGGTCATTTCCTCTCTGCCTGCCTCTGAATCACACTGAGGCAAACAAAGGACACTAAAGGAATCTATCTTAAAGGTACAGCTTTCTGTACTTCAACCCCAAATAACAACAACATAGATGCAAAGGAGATCAGCAAAACAATATTATTAAAAAAAAAAAAAAAAAATTTAAAGCTCAGGCCAGGAAAAAAAAAAAAAAAATCCATTAAGCATGTGATCAAACCACAGCAGTTTTCCAGTGGCTGTGGTGTTTGCAGACAGACCCCCCCCCCAAACACACACACACACACACACACAACCATGTGCTGGGTGATAAACAGATATTTAAAGCAACAGGCAGATGTTAAACCACATCAGTATCTACTTCTGAACAAGCCCCCCAGCGTCTAGTCACAACTATTAAATCGATCCAACTTTTGTAAGAACGTCTATAAAGCTGAACAATCGAGCTCTACTTGAATGATCGAGTCTTTGAGAATACAAGTTTGGCAACTCAAGCGACATCAGTGTGAAGTAATTATGGTGCTTTTGCTGGAAATGGTTCATTTCAGTACGTTCTTACACTCAAGAACTCTTCACAAAGATACACGCTTTCTTTTCGGATAAAAGCAGTTTCAGTTCCACATGAAAGTTCTTGAGAGTGTTCAACTGGTTGGACTTTAAACTCTGAGGTTAACAAAATTATTGCAGAAAAGAACAGCAGAACAGCACTAAAACACTGCAAACAAGTTCATGAAAATCTGCCTCGTCAAGTGAAAACCCTCTCCTTTGTGTTGGCCATCAAAGAGGAAACAGACAGGAAGTAGCTGCCACAGGAAGAGAAGACTGCTCGCCTGGAGACTCCCGGGATCACAGCTCAGCATACACAACTTGACGGTCAGCACAGTTGATTCATACTGCCCAACTTGTTAAAACTAATTCAGCCAGTTAGGTTGCCAACTGGTAAAGATTTCTTATGTATTCACGGAGGTTAGATTATCAGTTCGTCACTGCCATCATGTGACAAACTAGATAATAAAAAGTGAAATAGCTGATTTGTTTGACTACTTGGGAAACAAGCTGCAGACACAACAGTGACATACTGGTATCCCCATCTTTTAAGCTAACAACAACATCTTACACATCCAACAGACACAGAGCATCATTATCACCAGTCTGAATCACGTTTGTGTCAGACTGATGAATCTAATCTCTCCTATTAGCTCTGTTTTAGTCTCCACCGGTCCCTGAGGGAAATATCTGGCCTTTAAGCTGATAAATGTTTCTGTACTGTGCACCTTCATTGCATCTGTCTTCTGTTTGGTCCTGAGCAGGTAGCAAACAGTCTGTCGTTGGTCAAAACATCCAAAACAATGAGCTGAGAGAGATTAAAACTGAGGGGAACTGCAGCTACTCCTAATTCAATGTGGGTGAACTATTTGTGGGTGGTGTACGAGCAGTCGTACTCATGTCCAATGTAAATATAAAAGTAATGACAATATCCACTTCAACGTTACACTAATTTGTAAGATTCTTTTGTACAAACTGACTTGCATGTTTTTCCTATGTGGAGACATTAGGGGTAATTGCAGGTTTCAGTATCTTGTTCAATGATATATGAAGAGGAGAAGCAGGGGATCAAACTAACCCTGCAATTAGCTGCCAACCCTCTCTGCCATCTGAGCTACAGGATCTTAGCAGCTACATGATTGGCTAGAGGCAAAATTTCATGTAATGGATATTCACTGGTTATTAATTTTCCTACACTTACATGTTTACTGAGCTTGCTTCTCGACATCTGAAACACAGAGGCCATGAAAATCACTGCACAACTGGTCAGCTGATCAAAGCATAAAGGTCCCTCACAGCTTTATGGGCACAGCAGCATTCATTCCACAATGGCTGGAAAACAATATTACCTTGGCTCTCCACAGTCATCTATGTGTTTACGTGATGAAGAACCGGAGTTCTAAGTAGATCTTCGTGATACGACCCCGTGGTGAAAACTCAGTACTGAATGACTTCAGATATTTTAATTTAAACATATTGACTCTCATTTCTCTCCACTCAGAAGTCCATTCATCCATTTTCTATACCTGCTTTATCAGACAGGGTCGTGGGGGGCTGGAGTCTGTCCCAGCTGACTACAGGCGTGATGCAGGGTACACACAAACACACATGCACACACTCATACCTAGGGGCAATGTAGAGTAGCCATTTAACCTAATGTGCATGTTTTTGGGACTGTGGGAGGAAGCCAGAGTACACGGAGAAAACCCACACAGGCACACGGAGAACAAACTAGAAGGATCCAGACCAGGATTCGAAGCTGGAATCCTCTTTATTTAGATACTGTTACTTCTCTTGGATGTTTGATTTTGTGCTATTACTCTGGAAGATAACTGGTTATCAATATGCATCATGAAAAGACACACACACACACACTTATGGTGGAAAAACTCACATCAGACACAAATAATTAGTCAAAGCAGAGTGGTTTTATGTGTCTTAAAGCATGTCTGACGGCCCTCTTTAACAGTACTTGAATACATTAGCTTAGCACTTAAGCACTGTCATTAAAATCTGAGGCGACCTCTGTTTGGTCCTTAGCTGCCATGCACTCAAAGTTCATATTACGCCAACAGGGAGACACATCAGGGCAATAGTGTGGTGAGAGTAACACGTTGACATTTATTACACCCACTCACAAAACTCCACATGCACGAATGTCACTCCAAATCTTCACAAAGCATTTTATTAATTTTCCTCCAATCTCTTATCTCCCTCTTCTCTCCTCCTTATAACTTTAACTCATTTTGTGACTTCTCTTTTCAAAAGGTTCAATATGAACATTTTTTCAACTCATGAGAAAATCGTTAAACCTGAGCATCATCACCAGATTCAAACCATCGCTCATCCATCCAAACTAGGCCAAGCACAGGCTCGGAGGACTGGATATGAATTGGGCCACAGTTTTCGGCCATGCTGGGAGCTGAAACTGTGTCACTTGATGGGGGAAAAAAGCACTGCAGTGCTACCAGTCCCAGCCCCAACTCAGAGTGGCTTTCCCACATGTTGCTGTCCTCCACCTTGTATGTCTCTTCACCATTTCACGGTGTCTGAGAGTAAATAAATAAAGAGTGGTGTGCTGCCCTATTTGGCACTCACTGCTCGATCAATGGGTGATTCAGAGGTCTGTCTTTTGATCCGTCTCTTTCTAGGTTCGTCTGTCTGTGTGGTGGAGACAGTATCGTACATGTAGGCGCAGCTGTTAAAAGCATTCATTAGCAGCTGGGGTAAACCTCTGGGCCGAGAGCAGGCTGGAATTACTCTTTATGAGGGCTGGCCGCCAGCGCTGCTTCCAGACCACACTGAGAAAAGAAGACAGACTGGAGCTTGGATACATGTAGTCACATAGAAAGAATACTAACGGACACACATATCCAAATGAAAACTGAGAACACAAGCAAAACTTAACCATCAACTAGATGTCAGCTTTTCCAGCTGACCACAAACTTCCATTCTGCTGTGCTATCCTGTGTTGTACAAGCAGAAATAAATTACCGTAATCCTTGATTGTTTAAATCTTTTATTTTTTTCCAAGCAGAAATTCCAAACATTTCCTATTTGCAGATTCTCAGTTTTGAAGAGTTGCTGCTTTTTTCCTCTTGTAATGTGATAGTGAACTTAACAAACAATGTTAAGATGTCATCTTGTTAATAAAGGCGACACGGTGGTACAGTGGTTAGCACTGTCGCCTCACAGCAAGAAGGTTCCAGTCTGGGTCCTTCTGTGTGGAGTCTGCATGTTCTGTGTGGGTTTTCTTCAGGTACTCCGACTTCCTCCCACAACCCCCAAAACATGCACATTAGGTTAACTGGCCACTCTACACTGCCTCGAGGTGTGAGTGTGTGTCAGTCCTGCGATTGACAGGCTACCAGTCCAGGGTGTAACCCTGCCTCTCGCTGCCCGTAGTCAGCTGGGATGGGCTCCAGCCCCCCTGCGACCCTGACGGATAAGCGGTATAGAAAATGGATCGATGGATGGATCTTGTTAGGAAAGCGTGACGAGCAAGTAAAGCTGCAAGTAAAACAAACTGAGGGAAGTCATTAGACTTATGAGCAGGCACAGTTTGTTTGTATGTGTTTGCAAACTTGTTCAGAATGCACTGAATTTTCTGAACGTGTTGCTAATTATTCAATTATATGAGAAAATAGTGGACAGACTGATGTAAGCAGGAGCCTTACACTTAAGCAGAGAAGCCTCTGCATCTGTTGGTCAGCCATCAAACAGTAAAGGCTGACAGTACAGGTCTTTACACAGGAGGGTTACATAACAGACTGGGCCTCCCTTCTACAGTGGGGAACAACTATCATTAGGCATGCAACAGGTTAAATCAGCATAACACGAGCAGTGATGTAGGGGATTTAACCTATGAACTCAAGGCAATGACTGTCATATGCAAAACACTGCAATGCAAAAATACAGCAATGTAATCATTAAGCCTATAATACCACAAGTTGAGTTGATATTAGTACTCACTATACGGATAAAGAAGAGTTATCTGTGTATGGAGACCACTTCTGATCAATTTCCGCTGCTTCATAGAGCAAAAAATCAAAAAAGTTTGTTTGTGGGGAGGCACACTTAAATAAGTGAGCAGATTAAATGGATTTGACTGTTAACACTGAGTGTCTGAGTACAGGCTGCTGTTTACAAAATAGTCCCTCGTGAGCTCGACATCAGTCCACATTATTACATGTTAGATGATTATCTGTAATGTTTGCCATTAATCTAATCCAGAGATGGAGATGATTAGGAGGCGCCACCTACCCGAGCCGAAAGCCTTGGCCACCAGCCACGTCAGGCTGCATGATATCTTGGCCCTGGTAAAGTCGTAG
Source organism: Scatophagus argus (assembly GCF_020382885.2). NCBI lineage: Eukaryota > Metazoa > Chordata > Actinopteri > Scatophagidae > Scatophagus > Scatophagus argus. Next base: position 13,053,406 of record NC_058505.1, on the reverse strand, counting down.
TGATCGAAGCTCTTGATGGCGGGGACGATGAAGGTCCGTCTCATCCCTCTGTCATCTGCCGCATCTCCCATCTTTAATTGTCCCCGGATCCCGCTTTATACGGTGCAGCTGGAGGATCAGTCAGCCTCAGGAACTCCTCCTGACTGCGGATGACATCCCGTCCGGAGGAATTCAATGCAGCAAATTCCCTCCTTCTGCAGAAAAAAAATGTAAAAAAAAAAAAAAAACTTTGAGCCGTGGCCTTGATTGTTGGAGAGCACGACGAGAGGGGGTACAGACAAGAGCACTCCTCCCTCACATGAGCACCATCCTCACTTAAATGTTTTCCGTAAAATCCTTCAACCCTGACAGCACAGCGCAGTTTAGGAGCAGGATTTCTGAAGGTTTCCTCCGTTCCTTGACATTATTATCCTCAGGTTGTCCGACATAACGGAGCGGCTGTGCGGCAGGCGAGGAAAGCCACAGTCCACCACCACGGGACAGTTTCACACGTCAACGAAGGACGCTCTTCGTGTCCATGTTGTCCTTCCTTTTCTTTTCCAACTGTTCTCCCCTCTCTCTCTCTCTCTCTCTCTCTCTCTCCCTCTCTCTATCTCTCCGCGGCGTCTTCTCTGCGCTTTTCCTGCCGCACTGATCGGAGGATAGGGCGTACTGCGCATGCGCGGTCCACCCACCCAGTCTATTCAATCCTGACAGGAGTCACCACAGTGTAATACAAACCAAGGTGGAGTTACAAGGGAGGAGGGTTTCTGACTAACTCCCAGATGTTGTTTCCATGGAGAGCTGGAGAACAAAAAATACGCTTTGATAAAATAAATAAATAAATACAGAACGGCTAGCACTAATGCTGAAAACAGATATGCATTTGTTGTTATTTCTGATTATTTTTACTGTTGTCATTTCATTAAGACGATTCTTTGATATCAACAAGAACAACAACAACAAAAGTCAGAAGTGTTTTTAAACACAGCAGAAAACAAAAGTGTCTCTTTCCTAAATTTTATTTGCCTTCCAGATTATGTTTTTTAAAATTGTTTTCCATTTTGTTGGTATTCTGGTATAACGCAAAACAAAGACAAGGACTGATTATCATAATATTGCTGATTACTGTAAGAAAAGGATGCTAAACTTAATCACGAGTACTTATAATGCACTATTTGCTTTTGTACGACCTTAGACTTTTATCCAGTACATTTACACAACAGCGAGATGTGTGTTTCGTGCACCACTACTTTTGTCTGATAGCTGTAGTCCAGTTAGATCAAAATAAGATAAGCCTATTAAATCTTGCTGTTCTCCTGCATGTCTTGCATGTACACAATTCATGAAAAATCAGCCTGGTTTTTACTTCATTACAATGATTTGTTTCAGTATTAAGAGTATTAGGATGAGCGGTGCAGCAGGTCACAGAATTTTCTTATCCTGTTAAGAGATGTCATCACAGATTTATACTGAATGATAAATGGTCACCAAAGCAATAAATTAAAAATAGAATAAAATAGTCCTTCACCGAGATATAACAGAATTAAAGCTACACAATATGCAAGAGTCAGTCTGATATACAGTGACAAATCTGGATAGGACGCCCCAGTGGCAGAAGATAAAGCAGAGCCACCTTGATTTTGTGACAGTATGTGTCCACTTGGGTGACAAAAAGTGAGGTTTAGGATCATTACAGAGAAGAATATGCTCAATTATTAACCGTAAGTCACATCAGAATGTACCTCTCTGATGTGAAGGCAAAAATGAAGCATGAGAGTCCTGTTAGGGACTGATAATAATAATAATAATGTGGCCATCTCTATCACACACACCCTGGAAGAAATCCGACAGCGACAATATGGCAATGACATTTTTATTTTTAAATTTTAGATTCGCAAACATGAAGAACATTAAAATACACTTAAATGTTTTTTTTAAATTTATTTTAACACCACACACATTTAATTTTAATACTTGTTCATTTTAACTTGTCTAGTAGGTTTGACTACAGAATGTTTAATCAATAATTGAGCATTTTTTTCCTTTGCAGTACTATTAGATTTACCTAAGTAAAAGTTTTGAATACTTCTTCCACCACTGATTAAAGGCAAATACGAGTAAGAGCAAATAGGAAACAAGTATATACATACACAGTAAGAGACTTCAAGTGTCATTTATAGCATCAATCTCCATATTGATGGAATTATAGTGAGAACTGGAATAAAAATTGCTTCATAAAGCTGAGGAACAATAACAAACTTTAACAGCATCATCAAGAAGGCCAGCCATGTTGAGGGAGAGGAACTGGACTCTCTGACAGTGGTGTCTGAGAGGAGGATATTGTCCAAAATAAGGACTATACTGGACTTTCCCTCTCACGCTCTCCACAGTGTGCTGATCAGCTACAGGAGCTCGTTCAGTAAGAGACTCTTACTCCCACGGTGCAAAACAGAGCGACACATAAAATCATTCCTGCCTGTCGCCATTAAACTACAGAACTGTAACGGACACATGAACATTGTACCCTGGATTACCCTGGAAATATATATGTAAATATCTTATATTTCATTTTATTTTATATTTTTTCTATTTCTATCTAAAAATTTTTGTTCCCATCTTTTCATTTTCTTGCTTGGGAAAATTACAATGTCTGTAAGAAAGAAGAATTTCCCCTTGGGGATAAATAAAGGAATTCTGATTCTAAGTCTGATTCTGATAAGGAGCATGTGACAGCATTGCTCCCTAGTGTCTAAAGTGGGTTCATACAGCATTTGAGATCAGGATGTATGTACCACACACCAGTCATTAGATGGCAGTCTTTTGCTAAATATTCATTTGAAAAGCCCCTGTTCTACTCAACAGACTGTCTTAAATTTTTCGTCTCACATCAGATGGCACTTAATTGTTTAAATTTAAGTACAGAGAAACAATCTGCAGTGAACAGTCCACAGTGGTGCTTACGGTGCTAACGTTTTAGTGTTCAGAAAACATTGCAAATCGTTTCTCTCTGTTTCTACAAATAAATTGATTCAAGAAAATGTCAGCTTATCCTCGCCATATCATTATTTTATCATATTATTGCTCCTCGTCTCTGGAAACTGAATTATCTTTGTCCACACCTCCACCCATATCCACCGTCATCTGAGAGTCATTGCCAATCATAATGTACTTAGCGTTATTAATATGAATATTTGGTTGTTGTTGCCACCAATTCCTGTCTCCACCATCCTGTTCCGGTGACACACTGGAACAGAGAAGAAGTTTTTGTCTCATTAAAAGCCTAAGGTTCTCTCTCTCCAGCAACTGTGTTGCTTCACACTCTTTGATCAGCTGGTTTTGCTGCTGGTTGAATCGCTTTAGTCTCTCCTGCCTTTCTATCTGCTTTTTCACTGTCTGCTCTTCAATCCAGATTTTCCTCTGCATTTTAATGTTTGCTGGAGACATTGACTTTCTGATTTTTCTCTCAAAGTTCTTGTTCTCCTCGAGAGGAATTATCGTCTTCAAAACTAAAGGCATGCTCTCTTTGGGCATGCAATTCTCCTGTGGCAGCAGAGGGATGACAGTGTTGTACTTGTGTTTCTTGTTAATGGAGTTGATGAGGGCAGAGTTTGTCTCCAGGTCCTGCATGCGAGTGTTGAAGTTGCGGGTGAGCAGCAAAAGTGTAAAGGCTGTGTTGTTGATAGCATCCTCCACACACTTGAGAGAGCTCTTTCCAGGGGTGGCAAAGTCCTCAGAGAAAGTTGCACCTTTACCATCAATGACCTTTTCCAGTTTTTCCCTCATGCTGTCGGCCATTTCCGCATCCTCTGGCGCATGCAAGATAACAAATGCATAGAATATTGTTTCCTCCTCCTCCTCCTCCTCCTCTTCTGCATTGCTACTTTCATGCATTTTATTTGCAACAGGCATCTTGGGAACAAAGTTTGTTGTGATAGGTAGTACCAAATTTGGTTCATTGGTCAGGTTGGTGGTCTGAGTGGGAGTGGTACGACTGTTCAACTTACTGTTCTCTGCGGCAAATGTTTCATCCATCCTTGATTGCTTCTGTGCAATGGACATAGTCTGAGACTGTCCACAGGCATTTTCTGTGCCAAATTCACTAACAAGGACAGTCGGACTGTTTAATTTACGTTCACCTGATATTTCTGGAGTTCTTTTTCGGTCGTCATGAAATGAGGCAGTTGAAGGAACACTTATCTCTAGATGAGTAGGGTATGAGAGCACTGAGGAACTTGCCTGCAGTGGACTGGGCAGACTGTGAGCTCTATCTGACTCATCCTGGGACAAAGTGACTTTGCTGCCTTCCTCCAGGCTCCTGTGAAGGTCACAATACGACCCAGGCTTGAGATCCATAGTGGAGCACATCCACTCCTCGAACTGAGGCCCACAGACAGCTTTAGCTTCCTCCCTGAGTTGACCATACCAGAGATCCTCACAACTGCTTGTTTTTTGATCATCACTAGAAATGGCTCTCTGATATGCCAGGTTTCTCAGAAGTGGATCACACAGCCTCTGCTCTGACAAAACTTTGAAAATGCGTGCCAACAAAGCCAAAGATTCCTGTGTAAACTCTTGGAAATTACCACAATGAATCCCAAAATCTTCTGGTTTACCTTCACTCGTCTGCCACTTTTCAGCCAGATGTTTAGCAAGGTGGTTGTCCCCAAGCATCTGGAGTTTTTTCATGGCCTGCGCCTCCTTCTGGAGGACGATCAGACACAAGGCGTGTATGATATTATCTTCAGGAGACTCACTCAGCTGGAATGTCAGGCTTAGTAGGCGCTCAGGAGGTGCTTTAAGGAGTGCGTCAAAAACATCTCTCAGTCCTGTCCCTTGGTTTTCTTGTACCCCGTGACTCATTTTTAGTTTTACTTGCTGTTCAAACTCCGTTTTCCAACTTTCTCATTCCATCAAAAACTTTTGTTGTTTCAGAGAGGTGTGCACAATTTCAGACATTCTTGTTTCTGTAAAGAAATGAATCAGTAGTTATAGTCACAATATGATGTGTTCTTGTACTTCAACTGCATTTGTATAAGCAGCCCAAATTGAATTTAATAGATCAAACTGATTTTCTGACACAAAAAAAATTTCAAACTTGCCAACAATTACTCACCACTATGGAGTTGTAGGCGCCAAAACATTAAAATGAGTCTGTATGCTATCAGATCAAACAAGGAAGTCACTCAGAATCTCTCTTTTACCCACAGTTCAGCTGCAGAAAACTCTCTCTTGACAGGGAGTTCTTAGTGCACAACTGAAATTGACCACAGAGCAACAAAACTGGGTGCAGAGAATCTTGTTGAACTTCGGTATAAAATTCAGCAGTAGCCGTACTCGTATCAAGTGGGCCTCTGCCAGCTTGAAGCTCTTGATGATGTCACAAGCTGTAAAATAAGGGAGCTCATGAGGGACAAAAAGCTAAAGCAGGAAGAAGCATTTGGGAATACTGAAGACATACCACATTACCAAATAATTTAACAGATGCTGTACATAATGCAAATATTCACCAGAATAGCTGGTCACCTCATTAATATGTACTTTGTGACACTCTGAAAACTTCTGAATACTTAAATTTCCCACAATATTGCAAATCAGCAGAAGGAAAACTTGTGATGAGTGTGGGAGTCTTTAGTTCCTCATGCACAATAGGCGCAGGAGGTAGAAGAATTCTGGCTTTTCTCCCTCTCTGCTAAGAGGCAAGTGTATTTTTATCCACGGAGGAAACCTCCAACCCTGTATTTACCAGGGGTGGGGTCACAGCAGACAGAGTGCAAGCCAACATCAAATCCCTCAATACAGTGCAGACAGAGAGTCTCTCTGTTCTTAGTGCTGAGCGCAGTGTGATATGTCCACTTCTGAGTTCTTACAGTACCTCTGTAAGAACTGTGGTTTCTGTCTATTGTAGCATTGGTATATTTGTGTGCCTTTATAAAGTATCACCATTCAGTTGGACCATGGCACATGCCACAAGACCACAGCTCTTTTGCTTTAAGTGTAGCTAACAGCACTCTGAGTCAACTAAGGAACTGTATGAAAATTATCTTACAATAGAGAAAGCACATTATAAGTTTTCCTTAGGCTAAAAGCTAAAAACGATGGTAGTTTAAGAGGAGGGGGTGGTATTTTTTTGCCCTTGATATTTTATTTTAGCCTTTCCTTCATATAGTTAATATGACTGTATCAAGTGATATATTTGCTGGGGTTTGGGATTCAGGCATTGGGTTATATAACAAGGGTTTGATTGCATATTTATTGAATATGAATCCAGTACAGAATACATTTATTGAACCCTGTCTTGGCTCATTTCTCCTTTTGCTGTGAGGGAAATCAGTGTTTGCCCCTTGCTGGGGGCCTGTGCTACAGCTGCAGAGGAAGCAGAAGTTAAAACAAATGTCAGTTAAATAAATCTCCCTCTGCATGCACCATACCTTAAAGTTTTCATGAAAGCTAGCAAAGTGCTGTTTGCACCACATATTTATGTGTAAACTAGCAATACTATTAAGTGACTAAGCCCAAACTAACTGGGTACACAATTAAACAAATTGTGCCAATACAATACTGTTCGGTATTAATTTTGAATGTTGAGGAGATGTATAATATTCAGATGAAGAAGATCCAGACCCTTCCACACCCCAGTAATTTTCACACATTCCCTAACTAGCCGTGATATGTACATGGAATTTCTAACCACTCCACACCATATATGCCCTCCACCTCCCTAACACATATGCACATGCAAGCAGATGCACACATGAAAGCGCTTGCACAAAAAAACACTACACACACACATATACACACAGCCTCAGGATCATCCTCAGTCAGTTACATAACGGACTGCCAAACGTCCGTCTTTATTGAGGTCAGTTCTTTTAACGAGAGACGCACTCTCCCAGCAGCTGTGTTAGTCAGCCTGGCGGTAAATTTGTGTTCACCTTTCGGCAAAACATATAAGATGTTCTGTCAGTTCATGGCTTTGTACAGCTTCAGTAATCGTGTTTGGAGCAAATGCATTCTGACCTCTTGTTTGTATTTTTTGGTAGAAATGTTGCCTTGTTTCAACGTAAACACATGCAACTATCTCTTTACGCAGCTTATTACCATAAACTAAAAAGCACAGATGTATGTGTCTGTGTATTTGAGAGTGTGGTTTCTGGCCGTGGGAGAGAGCCCTGAGGGAGAGACAGAGGGGTCACATATAAGAGGCTTTAGGGCAGGCAAGTGAAAAGGAGGCCCTGTCTTGGACAGAGACTACGGATTAGGATGAAAGACGTAAGAGTGGGGGATGCTCCCTCTTTTTTTTTTTTTTTTTTTTTTTTATCTATCTCACATGCTTGCAGCATCTCTCTCTCCCACATTCTGCATCATGTCTATTCAAGATGAGTAAAACATAAAGAACAAGATACAAAGACAGACACAGTGGAAGCTACAGAAATGGAGATACAAGGTCAGATAGATAACATAGTGAGACAGGGGCAGAGCAAAATGTGAACTGAGATCTTGACAGATCGATAGCCTCTTTAGAATTCAGTTTGTGAGGGGCCTGGGGAGGCCATGCAACGCACTGCTCTTTTCCCAGCCACTTGATTCGTCACACATGCTAAGAGAATTTAACACACTTGCTTCTGGCAGGCACATCTATGCTCCACACACATGTACATGTGAAGACACACACAGACATGAGGCCGTGCACCCGTTCAATCGAGCGTCTGAACCAACGGTTTGGCCTCTGAATGAAACACCTGCACTACTGCCAAAACTGCACTTAACGAAGAAGTTTACCTTTTCCTGCACGTTTTCCGAGAATACACACAGCAGCATATAGGTTGAAAATCTTATGCAACAATGCACTTCGTTCAGACAGGATGGAGGTTATATATGGATGGTTGCAGCTTTAGGTAGCCTACATAATCCAACTCTGTCCATGCGTGTGCTGTGTATCAAAGCAAAAATAACCCTGGCTATCACATACTGAGGCTAGTTTATGTTGTTGACAAAGCAGACCAACAGATCTGAGTTAATGTGACAGTTAACTAGCATTAATTCAGGAGCAAAGGTAAATGAAGCAGGCCTGGGGACACAACAGGAAAGTGCAGTGTAGATGGGAAGACGTGTGTACTGTACCACACTGAACCATGCTTGGATGAGCATGTAGGCCATGCCAACAACAATGCATAATACAGCCTCTGGTGATGGGGGATGCATATGCACACACACACACACACACACACACACACACACACACACACCTCACATATACACATATACACACATGCATAGACATACACTTGCACAAACAGATACACACACACGCACAGACACTCACACGCATGCACAGACATTGATGGTGATGGGGCATAGAGCAGTTTATGCTCATATCAAGAGAAAGTCTTTGATCAGTGTGACAGCAAGGGCACTCGCCCCGAAGGAATTAGCTAACTCTTGCCTCGCAAAAGCACATCCACAATAAATCGGGCATGTTTGCATTTTCAACAGAGAGAATGTCTGATATTTAATGTCATTAATATGCTAAATGTATGAATATGATTTGTTCCAGTTCATCGTCCAGAGTAGCATGTCCAAGAGTGGCATGATAACCATAAAGAAAAGAATGTGCAGAAATTCAGGTTGCATGTATAATCCTCTCAGTTTAATAGGTTGTTAAGCTGCACAAGGAATTTGCATATGGCTTTTAAATTAGTGCAACTGCCAGTTTTATTTCTCCTGTAAAAATATAATATTTACACAGTGTTTCTGACATACTGAGGACTGTATAACAGATTTAAGATTGTTTTATTTCTGCCTTTGGAGTCTGAACAGAGCTTTCTCACAGATGCAATTAAACCTCTGCATCATTTTACATGTAATATTTACCTAATATTGTACATTTATTTCCTTTGGGACACTTGGTTATTTGCTTTTGTGCTGAGAGTTAGATGACAAGATTCATACCACTCACATATATTGTTAGGTTAGCTCAGCATGAAGGCTGGAAACAGGAGTAAGCCTGGCTCTGTAATCTGAGACATAACCTCCACTTTTGTCATTTTTGTCAATTTGTCATTTCTACACTTTTGTTTTTGAGCACATTAAACAAATCAAATATGATGTCAGTTGGTCAACTTCATAGATGCTGACACAAATTTTGAGCTACAGTAAGCTAACCATCTCCGTGCTCTGGCTTTATATTTACCATTCAGACCTGAAAGTGACATTGATCCTCTCATATGACGGTAGGCAAGACAATGAAAATGCACATTTCCCAAATGTTGAACTATTGTTATTGTCGTTGCATCTCTCTATACTGTAATTTTACTATTGTTCTTCTCCCTACTTCATACAACATAAATTAAATGCATTGCATGTCTGTCCTTCTTTCTGAGAGGTCTCCCTTTCTCCCCCATTAAACCTTTTTTGTGTTGTTTTTGTCTTTTAATCAGTGGGTCTTAAGGCAGAGTTATTCAAATTGTAAAGACCTTTGAAACCAATCATGGATTCTTAGCTATGCAGAGAAAATTGATAAATGTTGGATCTCATTTTGACCAGAGAGAAAAGTTTCTTAAGGTTTTTAAAGTCATCCACCCATTCAAGATGACTAGAAAAGAATTGGCAGAACAGGAGCATAAAACAGAAGAGGAGAGGAGAGGAGACAAATTAAATCCAGCATTGTATCAGAACTGAACAGAGCTAAAAGAATAAATTGACCCAATCTGGCTGCACTTGGTGTTAGAATAACTGCCCATCCAAAAGCCTATGCCCAATTCCCCATGTCACTTTTGTCCGTCTCCAAACCCTGCGGATGCTCCGCTTGTGTAGCAGATGCACATAACCAAAGGATGTGAGGCATGAAAGCAATGGGAAATTCATTACATATTCCTACCCCCCTCCGCTCACCATAATCACCACAATTAGCAGACATCTGCAGTGACTCCAAAGCTTGGAGTGTATTCAGGCAATCAGAGCAGCTTCACCGACAGCACTGACTGCAGCCCCCTCTGTGATGGGCCTCATCCTGAAGGGAAGCATTCCATTAGAAACTCAGTGATTAATTGAGATGGAGAATTTGCTCCTGGCATCGAGCAAGAATGAAAGCTGACAGGAGGCCATCCATGATGGCAGAGTTGTACGCAGGGTTGGTGGAGGTGGTCTGGTGTTGGTGAGGACTGCGTCATACTGTTGATGATGTGAGATAAGGCGCTCACACTGTGGTTCGCAATTAGCTGTATGAGAACAGTTTCCAGACAACAGCTATATGAAGATTGTCTGACCCATCAAGTAAACAAAACCTGTGTGGGTCTAATGATATTCCAGATTTTATAGCTGCTTTAGTTTGCAGGCAAGAAAAAAAGGCGACTGGTGGTGACTGCAGTTGTTAAAATCATCTGTTCTCTTCTGGAAGCACTCACATATCTGGATGTCCAAACTACAGCCCTTTATGTTAGGCATGTGCACAATACTTTAGTTTGCTGATAAACATGTCTCATCTCTAACGTTTAACTGATTAAACGTCAAAGGATCAGTTTGACATCCTGGAAAATAAAAAAAAAACCAATTTCTTGCTGAGATTGAGATAATGAGATCGATTTCGCTCTCATGTTCGCACACTAAATGTGTAATGTAGTGTAGCGTAAAGTCTGGAAACGGGGGAAACAGCTCGGTCCTTTCAAATGAAGCAAAATCCACCTCCCAGCACCTCTACAGCTTATTACACTTCAGGTTTAATTTATTGAATATATACAAAATCTGAACTGTGAAAACATCTTGTGGTTTTCACAGCTTTGTGGAGTTATGTGTTAGATTATTTCTAGACCTTTGTTGAACCATGTGTTGTCTTCACACTTGTTAGTACTGATTATATTAAGTTATGTTAATTAATGACCTTCAGAGATCTTGGTAGATGAATTTTGTTACCTGTGGACAAAGCCAAACAGCAAGCAATTTCCCAGAGTTTCCAGTTAATTTCCAGTCCAGATTAAGTTAATCTAGCCAGTGGTAGCTTCATATTTACCACACATGACATGAGCTGTCTAATTCTCAACAAGAAAGTGAATAAGCATAATTCCTGAAATGTCAAAAATATTCCTTCAAAACGTGTATGACTGGATAATTCTCAGAAGTGTCGAGTGGCCTACTGTATGTAGTCCATCTGTAGAAGATGACAGCATGTTAGACAGCTCATTACTGAAGCAGCTGGAGATGTCACTCTCACTAGGCACAGTATGGCACAGCCATGGTTTTAAGCCTCAGCTTAATAAGTTGTCATGGAAATCAGCAGTAGCATATCGGACACTTTCCATTTGTGTTGAGTCCAGGCCTGGCTTGAGTCTGGATCTCTCTCTCTCACACACACACATATACACAAAGTCTTGTTTCCATCACTTTTGGGGACATTACATAGACTTACATTCATTTCCCGGAGGATTAACCACCTAACCATAGTAATAAACATTACTTGCCTAATCCCAACCCTAAACTCAACCTCACCTTAAATAGGTAATATTTAATGATTTACGTTGTGGTGATTTGTTCCATTTGTCCCAGGAATATGTGTCCACACACACACAAGCACACAAACATAAGAGTAAATCCGCACATCAGTCTTGCTTACACAGACAAGACTTCACATGATTCTTATGCAAAAAATATCAACTTGTAATGAATTGAGCAGTTTTCAGATTGATGATCAGATTGATTTTGAGAAGATCTCTTTGGCTCAAGCAGTTGAATAATTGTTTGGTACTACTTTCTAATAAGGAGTGACCTCAGTCATCTCATCTTCATGACAAGAGCTGAAGTTTGCTAACACTGGTGAACGTTACCCACCATAATCTATTGGCCACATCAGATGCAAATGGGCTGTAGGAGCTAAACCACCGAGTGTACTGAGTGCCTTTCCATTTTTAAGACAATTATCTGTTATTTATGCTTTCTACAGATGCATAAGCTTGCTCCTAATGCCTTACAGATCATAATGAGAACAACTGCTGTATTGTCAGGTTGCCAGGTTGCTGGTGTTTATCTTTTGTTCTGGGTAATATTACAGTTATAAATTATAGTAATCCAAATGATTGTTTTGTTTCTTTAGCATTTCATATAAGCTATCATTTTAAAGATTAGTAAGTGAAGGATCATGATTTTTTTCCACTTTTTAATACGACTTTATGTTTTTAGTAAGCGAGGCTACGGGTTAATAAACGGATCATCTGCGGTGTTAAACAGTAGTTCACTAAAAAATAAAACACCAGTCATAGGACTTTTTCATAACCTGGTGATCAAGAAGGAGACCCAGTTCTCATTCATGACTTCTAACTGAAGGCATTAATAAATGATTTATTAACCTTCCAGCAGTTATAATTTATACAGCTGTTATAAAGGCTGTTTTATCAGAAAGTTGTGCCAAAATCTTTAACACGTGGAGAACCAAATGACCCTTCAATTAAAATTAAATACCCAATATGTAATTATAAGGTTTTCACATGATAACAGTCACACACATAAACTCCCACACGGTTTAGATTTGTGAAAGCGCTGTGATTGAAGCTACAGCTAAATTAAGAGGAAAGAGAGATTAGAAGCTTAAAGGAAATCAAGCCAAGGCTGTTGCTCTCATTTGGATGTTTGAAATTAGACTGAATACTGAATAACTCTAGGTGCTATACTTCTGAGAGCATCATTCCCACCAGTTATGCAAATGAGCCTTCAAATCCACACAATAATCAGATGATGTGCCGCTTTGTTGAGATTCGAGCGTGCTATTTTATCAGTTTAACAGAGACAAGAGCAGAGCGTCTTTCCAAAAAGAGCTAATTTGTGCTTCACGGCCTCTTGACTGTCGTAAATTTGTAGAGTCACAATGAAATGGGTGTGATCCTCCACTTGGTACTTCCTTCCTTCCAGTCCAAGGGTCTGGGCCCAATAAAGGCCTGTGTGGTGCAGCACAGACAGGCTGCCTTTCTGCTGTGTGGAGAAATGTGTCCAATCACCATGGCTACCGGTCAGAGAAGAGCCCCTGCTGTGGTTATTAGGATTTCTCTGTCTGCTCACACACCGGCGCAGTATGCAGGTTAACAACAGTCTGTATTAAGAGTGTGTGTGTGTGTGTGTGTGTGTGTGTGTGTGTGTGTGTGTGTGTGTGCATGGAGTTTGTAGGTCAAGGGTGATTTAGTATTGTAATTACCCCTCTGCTGAAAGAGTGCTGGAGTTTTTAATTCAAAGCATCATCTCGAGTAAACACCTAAAAATGGACCGGCCCTGGACTACCACAGCCTCCCAAGTGAGAAGGGGAACATGAGAAAGCTTTGAGCAGTATTGATTCAGCTGAGTACTCTCGGAGCGAGTACCAGAGGATCTGAAGAGAGAATTATCCATGCACCATTTCCTCCTCTACTCCTGTGTGGAAAATTCTGCAGCTCCAGCTTTCTCATAGCCTACATACAGCAGAAACACACACACACAGAATCCCATACACACTCATACACAGACACGCACACACATACAGAAAGTCACATGCATGCACGCGCGCAGAAACGCACACACACTCACAGACTTTCTTGAGGTTTGATGTTGCAAAATAATGGCTGTTTGATTTATTTATAGTTGTTTCCCTTCCATCTAGTCAGTCCAGCATATTTTATTTTTGTCAAATTTTAATCCTCAGTTCAGACAAACATCTAAAGAAAGGTTACAAAGAGAAATATAGACCTACTACACTAATGATGGAAATTCAAGGGATTTTTTTCTGTATCACATCATGCGTTTCCTGTAGGAAATTGCCATTATGGGGTTATTACAGTGATCCCACAGCCTGTATTAAGCACCCTGAGGTCATTTAAACACTAAAAGCCAACGCATACACTCTTGGGTTAACATAAGTGCTCCAATTCGACTGTTAGTCCATATGAAGAGATCACTGGAAGCCATAAACTGTTGTGGATAAGTCCACCAATATAATCTGAATTTCTGAGACACAGGGCATTGTCTGCATACGCCGCTTTGCCCCGAGTATTCTCCTCCTCCTCCACTCTCCACCCGGTTTCTCCTAAATAATACACGACAAGCCTTCCCCCTCCTCGCGCTTGCCCCGTCGTCCAATAGCAGAGGCGCATTTTATCAAGCTATCTTCTCTGAGCCAATCCCGGTCCTCCCGGTGATCCCTGTAAACCGGATGCCCTCCCTCCTGCCTCTCAAACAGACGTAATCCGTGGATCAGGGCGGCAGGCGTTCAGTCTGTGGAGAGTAGGTCTCGGACGGAAGTGATGAGAGTGAAAATACCCACTGTGGCAGACTTGAAGAAACCGCATCAGTCCACTTCAAGGACAGTGAAACCTGCTGTTTCGCAAACAGGAGGTGAAGGAGAAAACTGTAAGTATGCCATCATGTAAAATGCATAAACTATGACCTAAAACAGACAGGCGGTGTTTTGTGCAAAGTGACGCTCTAGTTAGAAGGAATGATGCTTCTGTAATATGTTCATTTATTTCAACTATGGATATTCTGCTGAAATATGCACATGGAATGAATGGGAAACCCTGACATGTTGTGCGATGGGGTCTTGGTTGGCGCTCAGTAGTCTCCTAACAAGGCGGCTTCACGTCTCTAAATCCAGCGCACGTGAAACACGCCAGCAGAGAAAGAGGAAAAAAAACATCTTTCATCGGCAGTTTCACAAGAATCATCCGTGTGAGTCCAGGGTAATACAGTGATTTCCGAAGGCTCTGTGCGACATTTTTGTGCACATTTCAACTTTTGTAATGTTTTGCCAGACGCATCGATGGTACACAGTGTACTGGCAAATGCTGTTTCCGTCGCTTGGAAAGTTTTAACCATACGCGTGAACAGCCAGTGCGGCCCAAAAGAATCCTGGTGGGAGCCTCCCAAACAATATAACTTTGATTCATTTCACTCACCAGACAGTCTCCTGTTTCTATTGGGCCCGAAAGTCGGCGAACGCTGATAAATGGTGGCTATTATTTTTCAGCTGAACAATGCGCACCGGCTTTGTGTGTACCATCTGTCATTGTATCGACATTACAGCAGCCATCCTGCCCCAAAGAATCCAGTGAGACACCTGAAGAGCACAACAGACAGCGATCATTCAGAGCCGCCACCCGTTTCTCGCCAAGCCGTGACTCATGATGTGATCCGTCTGCGTGGAAGGGTGCGTAACGCAGCCAGAAAATAAATAGGCACTGGAAGAAACCGGGTGCAATTAGAATATTTTCTGTGTCGTGGCGAGGTGCAGTGCAACATAACGCATGCATTTATGTTGTTTTTCATATGCAAACAGGAACTGGAATAGTCCAACTAGACTGCATGGCTTTGCGCATCCTGAATTGTCGGAAACAGTCTTTGCGCATCTGACTTCCTCCCGGAATTTGGGCCTCCAGCACATGGCAAACACAGCCAGACTGCCATTTTCAGGGTGGGCACTGCGAGAGGATACACGCTGACCAAATACACAACTGCGTTTCACGCTCAGTTTTTTTTTGAGGGGGCACGATGTGACCTAACGTGCCACTCAGTGGGTTTGCCCTCCAGGTAGTTTAATGCAGCTGAGACAGGCTTTCTTTAAGGAGACGCTGACGCCTGCCAAACACTAATATGCCTTAAGGTTAATGAGGCCGTCTCCATAAATTCTCCTGCCATTTGGATCTTGAAGGTCTAGACGCTTAGTGCAGCACTGCATTTTACAGGCTATGGATTGTATACACAGCATGCGTTTATGAAAAAGAGAAAAATGCATGGTCTTTTATTTAAAGACAAACATTTTGTTGGCAGGCTTTACATATTCAATTGAGAAAAGGGATGGGTGTCACGTTAACAGAAAGCTGCTCAGTGATTGAACAGTACCGATGTGCTGTGATAACCGCACTTCTGACCCTCTCAGTTCGAGTTACATGTAATTCACTTTGGCCCACATGAAGAGAAAAAGCAGCAACCTCATGGCGAAGAGCAGCGAATGTCCGTGTGCATATCTCTTGTAGGGCTTTAATTCGGTTTGGAGCTGCTCTCAGAGAGTCATCAGGGTGAAATGAACAGAGCAAAGCCGCTGTCTTCCTGTTACTGTTCCGGGGGCAGCGGGGTGGTTGGATGTTGGTTTATCTTATCTCCTGCTGGAGTTATGATCATCATTCCCGTATAGCTCATTATCACATGTGATGAGTTTCATCAGCTGCACCCCACAATTATGTTGAGAAGCAACCTGCTATCACAGCGGAGAGGCTCTCAGCCACAGATCTCTGTGGTTGCTCCTTTGTTACACGTCATTTGTTTCTCAACAGAAATCATAGAACAATTTAAAAAAAAAAAAAAATCTTCCTACAGTTTTCTGTTCGTCATGAAAATGTAATGTCGTTAGCGTCAGGGAGTCCCATCTTACTTCTCCCACCATCACATGACTTCCAGCAGACCGCCAGTTGTTTTCCTGCTGCCATCAAACGCTGGATACACAAATGAGGAGTAGAAATGCTTCTGCGTCGTTCTTTTCAATCATCGGAATATAATACGCAGGCTTTTTAATGCATTATTTCGACATCTGGAACACGTATAGTAAATTCATAGGAAAAGAGTTTGACACAATGCCCACGTCATTTTATTTTTCAATCCATCTCGGACTTTATTGCACATCTATGGTTCCACAGCAGCAAATCTTATAGCAGCTGTTCACCGCATACGCTTACATTGTGCTCATGAAGTTAAGGGTTGAGTGAGTTCATCGCAGCAGTAACCAGCATCCATATGTGTGTGTTTGTGCTTGTCTGCGTGCGTGGTGTTGGGTAAATGGAAAGGTTAGGTAGTGCACAAAGGTTAGGTAGTGCACCCTGCCTCAGGCACCATGACATACTGCCTGTCTAGATGAGTGGGTGACCTCCGACCTCTCGTCTAGCCAAAGGCCTGGGTCTGCTCAGGTCAAGCCAGGTGGCTTTCAAGAGCCTGTTGGCCTGTTCAGCAGCACATGACACTGGAACCCTTTGCACTCAGGATCAAACGAGCTCTTTTGGTTAATTGAGAAACTCTTACAGCTTGTGTGTGACTGTGTGTAGATATGTGTGTGTGTGTGTGTGTTACAGCTGTGTTACAGTTAAAGTTATGGATTAGAAAATGCAGATTAAGATGTTAGAAAAGCTACTCTGTTAGATTTTAGATTTTAGTCCTCATCTACGCTTGATAAAGTCAGACATTTATATTAGTATATCATAATTAAACAGTTTGATGCACCAAGTCCCTCCTCCACAAAGTCACACTCAAGGTTTTGCAGCATCCCAGGTATGAGAAATAAGGAATTTTCCAGCAAGTTGTCATTGAGGGAATCAGACTTATTTCTTAGCGCATTCATGAGACGTAACAGCTGTTGTGAGGCTGCTTTAATCATGAAGTGCGGTTGCAGTAAGACAAAAACACTGCATTAGTCCTGATCGTGTCACAGCTGAGACAAACAGCCGGTCACAGTTCTGTCACAACATGCTCTCTATTGTATCGCCATGCAAGAAACTCCCCATGGAAATTTTGGAATCTTTCCCATTGTTCCTAAAGGAAAAGGGGGCTTTCATATGGAAGTGGGGAACGCCAGGAAATGACAGGCATTCTTTGTGGACTATTTGAAAATAAACTTGTGGGTTCTCGCTTCCCTCTCGACAGCTAAGCAAAAACTAGAAGTAAGAAGAGAGGATTACGGTCTTAACAATTCCTCAATGGCATTTTCACTTTCTTACGTTTCCTGCTGCAATTTGTCCCAAAAGTATATTTTTCTTTTTCGTTGTGCTGCAGACATGCCATCAGAGTTTCAGCTAAAGAGCTTTTGTCTACGGCTTTTCACTCTTTTCTCTACAGTTTCCTGAATGGGTGCATTCTTATTTTCTTCTGTGTTTGTCCTTATTTTGCCTTATCGTTTCCTCCCGGCTTTTAAACACCACCTCGCCGCTCTAGCCCGGCTTTATGAGGTGTGACAGTGAGGTCTGGTTGCCGAGGCAGGTCGTGTGGACTGGAACTTAAAGCTTCACATTCAGTCGGCTGCAGTCGGGTTTTGGTAGGACTTAAACTCACTTCACCCCTATACAGTACCTCGTATACAGGAACTGCCTTCATTCTGCTGAGCTGGCATGAAAGTGCAGAATTGGGGGGTGGGGGCTTCCTTAACCTCAGAGTTTTTAATTGCACACATGCAGTTACTGCCTTTTAATAAGGAAGAAAGAGGAGCACTGACTGAAAACTGAAGGAAAAGTAAAAACAGATGGCAAAGACTAAAAATCATATGTAGCATTTTTTTTTTTTTTTTTTAATGTCACAGAGTCTAACATCTTTTGAAAGCGCAGTTTAGCACCAGGTGTTCATAGTTCTCTGCAGCTTTGAACTTCCTCCTTTCTGAGATTTAATAGCAGGTTTTATTTAACAGTCTCCTCTGTCTTAGCCGGACAGTCCTGCTGTACCTCAGATTAACACTCACACCTTACCCCCTCCTCTTCCTCGTCCTCATCCTCTTGTTGTTTTTCCCACCAGGCCAGTGGTAGTTCCCAGGTATTTGACCAGTGTAGCGTAGCCGGGAGGGTGGCTGTTCTGTCCTCTGTGAGACAAAGGCAGCGTGCCTCAAGGAGAGGGATGAAAGGAAACAGGGCTGTGCAGCCACTCCTTTTTACAATGGGAGGCATCCATAGTTAGATTGTAGAGCAAATAACCATCTTGTCTTTTCCTTTTCTTTAAACAAGTGCCGAGGCTGTGAGAGTGCTGTAAGCATACGTATAAATGCGAGTTCGTGTGTGCATGCAAAGAGGGCTGGGTATCCTTACTGTACACACAGAACCTTTTTCAGGTTTCTCTTCCTTACACCTGCTTTGTTTCTGAGCCGACAGATGGTGTTTCTCTTGTTCAAGATGCTTCCTGCGTTAAGATTTTTATTTGTGTGTGTGTGTGTGTGTAAACTGTAAAGAAAATGTTAGAAATTAAGGGGGGGAAAAAGCATGAAAGAAAGCTTTTAATGATGTAAATGATTCTGGAGCAGTCCAGTTCCATCAAGTGGGCATTAGCAATTAAATTATTGATTATTATATATTCTGATCCTTCAAATTGACAGTTTAAAATACTTCATAATCAACACTTGAGTAAAGTAAAAGCATATATTTGCAGTAGAATGTACTTAAAGTGAAAAGTTTTGGTCTTAAATCCCATATGTTGTTCAGCTGGCAGTGGGTCTAATTACTGAATACATTCACTGTTAAGGAAGTGAACACATGCACCATATTTTCTGACTTTATTCTTCATTTTGCACACAAAAAATATGTAAAAAAAAAAAAAATAAAGTTAAGTATTTTCTGCAGTACCTCCAAAATCTGCACATGCACAGCACTTGAGTGTTTTTGTTACACTCCATCTCTAGTTTTCAGTCACATAATTATTCAGGGACACATCATTCCATGTTTACAGATGAGTTGAATTATACATACACTTGTATATTCTATGCCTCTGCTGCGTATCTCTTATAGCCTACTGCAGCTCAGTCTTGTGTTATCATCTCGGGTGGTAGTCAGGGGGAGGGAGCAGAAGCCGCAGGAGTCTTTTATGGCTGCAGCTCCAGAGACAACCTGTTCTCAGGCACTTCTCTTCTGGCACTTTTTTATGACATCATAAATTCCTCCATTTCCTCTGACCAGCCCTAGGTGGGTATAAAGGACATACCTGGCCAGTAATTGTCTGTCTGGCCCTCTCATCTGTCAGTCTCCTTCTGCTGCTGGTGACTTCCTCCAGAGCCAGACTCTCAGACTGCCTGAAGATACTCAGATCTCTTAGATCTGGAGGGTGGACCATTAAAGCAGTGGTTTATTTGATGAGTGATAGAGCAAAGAACGTTTTTTTGAGTGTGGTTTTCTTAGACGCGCTTCTACTGCATCTTTGCTGGTCCTTTAGTCCGGCACATTCATCAGCAGCCGTTTATGCGTGCATGTGCACTTCAGACCGACAACAGCACACTATCAAACCTGCGGATACCTTTTGTTTGCTGAAGTCCCACGATGAAGAGCAGAAAAGAAAAGGATTAGGTTAAGAAAGAGGAGGTTTGTGTGTGTGTGCGTGGGAGGGGGGTGCTCCTCGGAGAGGCTGGAACAATACACGCACCAGCACGACAACATTCCTTGGGGTTAAAAAGGTCAAGGGTCGCCCAACGACCCCACCCTGCCAATCAGTCCCAAGGCACTAACTCCATGCCTTTTGTTTTTGGTTTATGTCTGCGCACTTGTTGAACACACTCTACACCTTGTGTTACAATGCCCCCTTTGCTCTCTAATAGACTAGGTTGACATAGAGCACATTGACTGTTTATATTTTTTCTTTCACTATATCATTTCAAGAAAAAATAGAGCTACTCTTTCTTCTTCAGTTCTTTTGCCAGGTTTGTCTGACAATATCATTTTTTAAAATTATGTACGCAGCCTATGTCGCTTATAATATCCCAGCCAGATGTTTGGCAAGCCCATATCTATACAAAGAGACTAAGAACTACCACAGGAGCAGCCAGGCTGTAATTACACTTATTTTCATTTAAAATGGCCACTTTATATAGTCAACCCACAAGGGTCAAATATTAGTCTGAGGCCACTGTAGGTCCTTAAAGTCATATGTTTCCTCCCTTATGAAAAATCAGGGGTTTTTTTTGGGAACAGCACAGCATGCTTCAAATGAAGTCTGAAGGCTGCCATTAAAATGGAGCATATGCATGTGTAGGCATTGAGTGGCGTGTGAGGCTGCTACAGGCAGACTGCAGGTCTGTTAGTCATTAGCACAATGTACAGTATACACTGGAGTGGACATGACGCTACATTAAAGCCTCGCCCACGGCCACATCAGACCACCCCAGAGACACTCCACTGGCACTTCCTCCACCCACCTCCATTGCTCAGCCTTGGGGAAAGTATGTTTTGGGATTTCCGGAGGATGCACTGGACATTAATCATCTGATTAGGAAACGCTGTAGTCAAAATTAGATTAATTGTGAATGTAGATGGTCAGAGCTGAAGAAAAGTTGTGGGGGAGTTTTTGCACAAATTGATCTCCACTACGTTTCATTTTTGCATTGAAATCTGCTTTGTTTTCTCTCTATAGGTGTTCACGTTGTGCCTCCTGTCGCTGACTTTTGTGACTCCATGAAGACCATTTCCATCAGGTATACCGCACATCATCATGGAAACATCTTCATAAAGTCATCAATTTCTCTTTACTGAATATTCACCATGTGCCACATTCTTTTGTTCCCTTTCTTGGTGGCGTAGAATCACAGAGAGATGAATATAAACCTCCTGAATTTGATCCTGCGCACTAAATCGGCTTACAGTAGAGGGAAGGAGACGTTTCTCTCTATTAGTCCGCAGTTAGAAATGAAAGCCTATCTGGCTGCAGCTGTGGAGCTCCAAAGATGGGGACGTTTATTGTCGGGAACAAATAGAGGCCTTTTAATTTTGTCTAGCAGCTGACGCCTTTCCCCACCCACTTCTCCAAAACCGCTTTTGTCAGTAATGTTAGAGTGGTCCACACAGGCAAGAGTGAGCAACCATGAGAGTTTCATGAAAGAAAAAAATTAAAGTGTGGGGTTTTGTTGTCGATAGGCCCATGGGAGGGGAAAGGCCCGGCTGTTTGCCATATGATGCAATTATCTGCTATTTCAAAAGATTATCTCCCTCCATCGATATAGGGTTTAAATGTGTATACGTATGTGAGTGTGCGTCTGTCTGTGAGTGATTTGATCTCTGGTTTGTACCCCCGGTGTAACGTTGAGACTCTGTGGCCTGGAGCTTGGCCCCCCATTTAAGCTGGGCTAGCTATGATCTCCCCCACTCCCAATCCCTCCACCATCCGTGATCCCTCCCTCCATCTTTCTCGCACTCGCGCACACACACACACACACACTCAACACAAAAGAAATATTCAGCTGTAGAGAGGGGGTCCCTCAGAGGGCGCGACATTGAACTGGGGAGGATTAAGAAGAAATGGCTGGCTGACACAGGGGTTGCCATGGCAAAGCCCCCTTTTCTCCTCTCCCCCCGACCCGCCGCCTATTTTTCATTTTAGGTCTCATAGCAGGCCGAGGTGTGTGTGTGTGTGTGTGTGAGAGTGAGTGAGTGAGTGAGTGAGAGAGAGAGAGAGACAGAGAGAGACTGTGATGGAGTTGGGAAGATGTAATATGGCTTATGAATTTAGTTTATTATCTGAGCCGGTCTGCTTCAACGTGAGAGAAGAGAGACTTCTGGTTCAGACATGAGGAAAAAGCAAGCAGAAAAAAAGACAATTTATAGTGAATTATGTCATTTACAAGGGGGCTATAAATATTACACTAAATTATTTGACTACCTACTAGCTAAATTAATTCTTTTCCCATGATCGCGCAAATTAATTTGTGCATTTTCACTTATTCATAAAGCAAAGCATGCCGTGAAAAAATGTAGAGGCAGTCATTCAAATATCCAGCAAACTCACGAGACAAAAACCAAATTGTCTGTTTTATGGCCTTCTGAATTGTAGGTGCAATAATGTGATGCATTACTCATCCGCTTTAGCCAATGTGTTATCATGCTAGCCTGACGTCGGCCTCCCACAGTAGGGTAATGGAAGCAGGTCTAGACTGCTCAATGACATCAGTGCCCTTAACCCATGGAACAGGGCAATGAATGACCATAGATCAGCGTTTGCCATCCTGACGTCAGCCCTGGTCCGTGCTGCAGCGCAGTGACACTGTCGGCAGTTGTTCCCCTGCTATGGCCTGCTTCTGACAATGGGAGCTCTCAGCCTGTGGCTGGCTGATGGCTGGAGTATGAAAAGCTTGGCTGCACGGCAGGACATCAGCAGCATTGTTCTCTGGACTAGATGTATGTGAAAATCATGGCAGGCTCAAACATAGTTCTCTGACGCTTATTTTATTTAATTAAAACATATTTATTTGCTGTAAAACTGATTTTAAAGTAGGTTCATTCAAATGTCAAAAATGTAGTCTCACTTGATTCAAGTTATTTATCCATGCAAATAATTTTGGTTTCATTTGTCTATTTGTCTTCCTTCACCCCAAATCAGTGGACTTGGATTGAATTTCATCTTTATTTCACCTTTGTAGCTCATTGCAATGACAAAATTGCATTTTAAAGTCTCTATGAAAACTGTGTTGCGTAATATTTAGAGTAGCTGGGACTTTTAAATACTGTATGTCTCAGTGCTGTGAGCAAAAGTTGTACTTCTTGTTGTGCTACTTGGAAACATCGAAAATAGGCTTTTGTAGTAGGTGAACTGACCCTTTTAAAGTGAAAAACTATACCACACAGTATTACTGCTAACAACTTCCTCCTTGTCTGTTTCAGATGCTGTTATGGCCAGTTTTGAACTGAAGATGAAAGACTTGGAGTTCCTCTGACTAATGAGGTGGTATTAATACAATCAATCAGACCCTCTCGCTTTATGTTCAAGCTTAAACCCACCACAAAACATCTTGTGTAACATTGCCAAAACCGTCTTTGCACTGTGGACGGTGGACACATTCTGCCACTGTCCTGTGTCATGTGCGACCTGAGCCCTGTGGTTTGAGTGAAGTCTTGTCCCACCCAGAGCTTCTGACCCCCCCCCCCACGTCAGCTCGGCTCGCGCTCACAGTCCCACTTGTCCCGCTTGCCTCGGTGAACATTCAACGCTGTCGGTGAGTTTGGTATGGATCACATAAAAACCATCGACCGTTGACTGTGCCCCGCGGCTGGCTCTGGCAACGTCAGGAATGAGCAAAAATGAACAAAAGGGCAAGTGGGCGCATGCAAATCTCCGAGACGAAGGGACACACACGCACGCACAAAAGTGACACTCTGTTTCCACTGCACCCAAAGACCAAAGGTCACAATCAACATTCATTGCTGTCGCTGGGTTGGACTGTGTAGAAAAGCTCACTGAACAATGAGTGCAACTGTGGCCCAGATCTGCCTGACTCGTGTCTCAGCCAATCAGCCGACCGGATGTGAAACACTCTGATTTCTTTATTTATATACTTCTTGTTTTTCACTTCTATTTTCTCCTCTCTTCCTCTCCTCCCTGGCGCTGGGAGTCTTCAGGGGGAGGAGAGAGAGGGGGAGAAAGAGAGAGAGAGAGAGAGAGAGACACAAATAGACTTCTGGCTGCTTGCTTGTCCTCATCCTCCTCTCTTCTCCTCTAATTGGCGGTTATGTGTGCAGCAAGGGGGAAGGAAGCGGAGTGAATGTGTAATCATTTGGAGTCTCTTCTCCTTTAGATGTTGCATCCCTCTCTTTTTTGTTTGTCTAATTATATACTGAGCCCAGTTAACTCTGTGCTAACTGTGCTGGCAAGAATGAATGAGTGACAAACAGAGGGAGGACAAGGAAGTGTGTTTTGGGTGGGTAGGGGGGGTTAGAAAGATTATAGCAGCAGCAAAATTATTATCTAGTTTTTAGTATATCTCAATATTCTTCCTGGTGCTACTGCGAGTGTGCAAGGATACAAGCAGTTTTCAAATCCTGAAAGAAGACCATGCATGTCTCATTATCTGTGTTTGAGTTTCATGTGTGTGTGTGTGTGTGTGAGAGAGAGAGAGAAAACCTTTCTGCTGATCTCAGAGTGTAATATGTTATTTTCTTCTCTTACGAAAGCAGCGTGCTCCCTCATGGGAAAACTGTCTCTGACCTTGTCTTCCCTCAGACAGCCTGGGACTGGCCATGCTGCTGCCATTTCTCACACTGTGTCCTCGATCTGTAGTCCATGTAAACACACATGGCACATGTATTTGGCATTTTGTGTTTTATGATCTCATGAAGTGCTGATATTTGCTGGACGTTTTTAAGGCTGGTTCACTAAATAATTCAATAAAGTTAAATCACAAGTCACACATTCGTGTCTGATCTGATTATTTGCTTTAACTCATATTCAGTGTTTCACTCCTGGATACCCTTCCACCCTCCCATCTTTCCACAGTCTCTCAGTCTTTCAACAGTATGTACTTCCTCTGTCATGTAGTAGCCCAGCCCCATGTCCCTCTCTCCCCAGTCTTTCTGTATTATTCATAGAGAAGCACTCTGTACGATGGTGCAGATCAGTGGAGGTAATGTAATAGCAGCTGCGAGCGTGGCCCTGTGCTGTCATTTGGGATGGATTCATGCAATGTGAGAAAACACCCATTTGTTCATTTCTTTAACTTTGTTGGTGTTGCCAACATGTACAGCTGATGGCCAGGCATTGGATCCTAAGCACATCCATGATACAAGTATAGTTATTGGCAGTTTGAATTCAATACATTTTCAGCAATCTTTGTACCCACCTGAGATGAGCAAATGTATTTGTGCCCATGTTAAGATGCTGACAGAGAATGTGTGATCTAACGCCGATTTAATGTTATGCAGTGTGATGACATTTTTACTTAGAGGTAGAATCGAAACAGCAAAACCAAGAAGTGTTGCTGAGAGTAGTTCAAAACACTGTGAAGTGATACTACCGCCATCTAGTGTTCAAAGAGTATTTTTTTTACAGACTTCTTGTGCAAGATGGTTGTTCATTCTGTAGGTTAATAATTGTTGAAATGACATGAAATAGTCTAATCACAGTGATCAGCTTACTATTTGTAAAACATATTCATTTATTTTTACTTATTTTACATAGCTTGAGTTAAGCACTTTGTAACCCTGGTTTTGTATAGGCAAAGTTTTAAATACACACAAATTACCAATTTGTCCTGATAAAGTCATTGGGGAACAAAATTGACTGATTTTATTATTAGTAACGAAAAATATGAATATGTTTAAAGGTAGATAGAAAAATAATTTCATCATTAATAGTCCAAAGGTTGTCCTGAAATACTCAGACTCAGTTTCATAATAATAAAGTTTGTAGTAAGGCTTCAAAGAATAGGTTTTGTTTTCAATTTACCAATCAACAGAGTAATTTGTATTGTCAAGCCCCCTGACAGACATTTTAGTTTATAAGAGGAGTAATAAGAGGGATATTTTTTCATGAGGAGAGTTTCCTTAAGAGTCTCTTGATAAACTGGTATTGATAGTAAAAGTACTGACGTCATGTTAATAATACATGTGAAACTACTATGTATAGAATCCAGTTCAGGTGTTGTAGTTCCTTTCTTCATCAGTTCATCTGTTTGCCTTTTTCACTATTTCTTTCTGTGTGTTTTTATACAGTCATGGTTACAGACACTCTGTCCACCTTCCTACACTCCCAACCAGAGTGTAATTCATCTGACAAAAAACATACGATCGAATAGTGAAAGTCTGATATTGTGAGTGAGGATTAAAAGTTACGCACCACTAGGTTAACATCAAGCGCACGAAATAAAAAGACATACATGTGGTGGCTTCGGTGATGTTATTACAGTGCAGTGAAATATTTTTCATTTTGAAATCAGCTAACGGCTGTCTCGACTTTTTAAAGTTGATTTTAAAAACATTTCTAATTGTTATTCACACACCGAACACACAGCCAGAGGCACTGCACAATGACCTCTAAATTAAACAAAGCATTACACGTCATTATAGCTGATGTCAGCTGTGTGTCAGCATGGAAATACCTGCTCTACTACCTGATTGGCACCGCTCTGTGTGTTACTATTCGCTGGGGCTCTGATCACAGGACTCAAAACTTCCCGAGCTGAATTTTTAGCCGTGAGAACATAAACAAAGAAGTTAAGATAAAAAAGTGATGAGCTGTTGGGGAAGTGTACGTGTGTAGCTACGGTTCAGTTTGTGGTTTGTATTTATTATTTAAAATTCCGTTTTACTTTGAGGCCATGAAAGCATTCATTGGAAAGTTGCTTCTTTTTTATACAAAACTTTAATCTTTTCATTTTACAACAAGTGAAAACATAACATCTTATCTTTTATTACAAAAAATATAAAAATATAAAAGTTAAACAATGTTTTGGAATCATATATGTCAGTCATAAAGGCACATTTTTTAGCAGGATATAAATGAAATAAATGAATGATAAAGCTGTGAACCCTCTCTGGTTCCTGGATACCAGCGCTGAGAACGACAGCAGCTGCAGCTGAGCTCCACCGTTTCTTCACAAAGCTGAGAAACTCTAATTCTGTTGTTGTGAGCTGTTGATGTGAACCTTTCGCGCTCTGTTCCTGCAATGACAATTGATCGAGTTATAATCGCGAAAATACATTTGGCAACCTGCAGAATTATACTGTTTGTTTGCACAATTTTCTTGCTAAAAATCATACCTTATTTTGTCGATGTAGTCCATCACCCAGTTCAAGGCAGGATTAGTGCATACTTGCCCGTTACGTGTGTGGAAACTGTAAAAGGACAGAGACAAGAGACAAGATTTATACACTTGTGATAAAAAGTAATACTGTGTTTTATTTAGGACATTAACGTCATCTTGTTGATACTCACATGATGGCATTGATATGGCACACCTCGCTGATAGTCTGGACTGAGTATCCCTTTATTGATTTAAATGATATTCTGCCTTTTGTGTAACCTCGACAACATCCATAGGACACTGCGAAGCGAGAGAAAAGATCATCTGATTAGACATAGAAAAGAAGCAGGAAAAAGACAAATACATACAAATACAATTCATTAATTAATTAAGTGGGAAAATAATAACAAATGGAGGCAGACTTGAGAGAGGAAACCCGGTGCAGTACATACCGGCAGACGTGTCTGAGGCCAGCAGACAAAAGACGAGGAGCGCGATCACCATCGCCGTAGCTTTGATTGACACCATGTCTTCCTCTGTCTTCTGTGTCGGCAGCAGTGACTCTGAGCTGAGCTGTTGTCTAGCCGGTTCTCAGGTGGAGTCAGAGAGGTTGTGGTGACACGCTGATCATCACAGCCGCCTTTTATCTTCTGCAGAGAAATAGGAAACTTCCACTCACAAAAGACAAAGCAGAACTATTACTCCATCTGAGAAACTCCCCTCATTTTCCCCAGTGAAAATGATTAGATTGTTGTATTGTCATTCACCTGTGAACGCTGATTATTTGTGTCTGTGTGTTTATTATCAAACAGATTATATTAATTTGAAAAACCCCATGTAACTCCATGTATGTAAAGTAAGGAGCAATCAGAATGATTGTTCATCGGGAATTAACGGTCACCATACAGTAAATGGCATTATGCTACTGCATTATGGTTCAGAGCAATAACATAATGGATACAAGTAGAACAAAACAGACTCAACCAGAATAGAAGCGGAACAGATCCAATGTCTAATTACAGTTCAGCAAACTAATTTAACTAAAAAAATTTAAGATGGGCCACTGTAAAATCCACCACACCTTGAAAAACAAGACCTCAAAGAGTCCCGTGTAGGCAGCACAGCATTTCAAAGGTGTGCCAAACCTCTCTAACTGACTTTTGCCACGATACTGTTAACAGCGCAATATGCTGTATGATTTAAAAAACTATTTCAAAATGTGTCTCAAGAAAGAGTTCAGAAGGTTCCACTGAAGAACTTCTTGTGGCCTGACATTTCGTGGGCTGCAACAAGTAGGTTGCTTTGAGGCTGTACAGAGGTTCTTTTCTAGGTCAGAGGAACCGTTATTATATAGTAAAGAACCATGCATCAAAGGAAACAGCAGCATGGAGAGCTCTGAAATAGGTCATGATACAGTTCAATTGCTGTCTAATGGCGCATTATAAACTTTCCAACAAAACCACACCTCACTCTTCACTGCCACATGATTGTTCATGTTGAATCTTAACCTTACGAGTAATTATTATACCTGCTGTGCCAGGGAAACCAATGTTCAATAAAAGAATTACGGTAGCTGTGATCAACATTCCTGTTCGGGCCAGAGGTGAAGCGATTCCTTTGCAGTGTGACACATTACACACAAAATCCACATTAATCTGAACTTATAAAGGGTGTCTTCCAAATAAACCAAAAACTATAGACAGATCTGTAAGCGAACTTTAAAAAATGTGAAGCCGTCCTTTAATGAAAGGAATATTTTAGGAAACCACGTTTCTGTAACGAGACATGAAAAGGCGCCTACACACAGAAAGAAGAAGGAGGAAACTCACTATGATCCTGTGAGAAGAGCAGAGAAAAAAAAATACAGAAATACAATAATCTTTGATGTGAATTATTCAGAATGGTTTAAGATTTGTTAGAAATGACTGAAAATTCAGAACGTTTAAAGGAGCCAATCAAGGAGTTGATTGAGAAAAATGGATTTGCAGTGTCTTGTCACAGTAGGAAAAGCTCATGTTTCACTGACAGTATTCACTATACCAGGCCCTGAAACTGAAGCAGCTAAATGGAGTTCAGACATCAGTTATTTTAATATTCTTACACCCACCTACTGCGACATGTCCTAATGTCTTTTTAAAAATGTCTGAAATAAAGACTTCTCTGTCTCACACACTGTATAAAATGATGTCCATAGTAAATGTGCTGCCTTTTGATGAAAAACAAACTACCATCGCTTTCACTTGATGGTCACCTCTGACTCTCCTTAGCTGAAAAATTTGCATGTCGCCGTCGTCTACTCACTTTCATAAGTAAAAGCAAGATGTTATGTCAGCTAGAGGTGCTGACTGATGAACTGTAAAATTAATATGAACGAGAGCCTGATGTAAAGCCAATAAGGACAAAATGGTGTGCGGAAAAAAAACGCCGCTTTGCATTTTGCCTCATAATGTTGCTTGTACACAGCAACAAGATCAGGATGTTTTGTTCTGAGGTTCAGTGTGGTTTGGGGTTAATGTCAAGTTATCATATTGTGCTGTGTTGTGTGTTTGATTGTTCTCAGGGTTGTCTTGAAAAGTAGATTCTGATCTCAGTGAACGCTGTTAAAATTAAAGGTGCAGTCTTGAAGTATCTCTTAAAGTAAAACCATTCAAAAAGTATTGTAACATAATACAGTTATTAAAAGTAAATGTACTCATTGCGTGGCTAAACAACTCCTGTAATTGTTATGTTACTGCATTACTGTGAAATCAGCATTTTGATGTTACAGTTAGTGGAGTTGTAGCAAATTTTAACCACTTTAGGCACAGTCAGTTACTTTCATTTACGAAAATATGTTATGGTTTATATACTGATTTCATGTTTTGTGTGTGGATTCTGAAGCTCTCACTTGTGAGTATAATATGTGAAAAATATGAAATATTATAATGCATAATATTTCCCTGTGAAACAAGGTGGAGTAGAGACATAAAGTAGCATAACATTCAAGCAAGAGGTATAAAAGCACAAAATGAGTAAATGTACTTGTTACAATCCAGCACTGCTAACTGAATAGTTTAACAAATAAAAGTTTAACAAATAATTCTAACGGCATTTTAAAAGATATTAATTCTGTTTAATGGTGTTCAATTAACAACATTTACTGTTTCCTACAATTTACTGCCAGCAATGTTTTTTTATAAAATAAGTAACACATGTGTGTCTTGATTCCCGCGTGTCAACCCACAGAAGAGGGGAGTTTTGTGCCACTGTTGTGGTTAACGTACTCCGCATTCAATTCTTTCCCACATGACCACAAGTACTTTACAATGATGGTATTTCCACTTCTCTCTGGTGGTACATCACCTTCCGTCTGACAGAGTATTTAAACTTAACTGTCAGGGACAAACTTTATCAGATCAGTATCAGAAAACCGATTGTGGGTGGGATAGAAGCAAAGAATGGCAAAGCTCACTGCGTGTGTCTTCCTAATGTTGATGGTGCTGACGGAGCTGACTGAAAGCAGTAAGTACGATATCAGCGAGTATTTATTTTATATTTCACCAGTGTTATTGATTCAGAAGAACACGTGGTTGTTGCCTGTGTTTTATCTCGTCCTCGTCTTCTGTTGTTGCTGACATGTTTGTAATGTCGCTTTTTTAAAGGTCCCTTTTGCTGCACACAGTACCAAGAAACTCCACTCCCAGTGCAGGCGCTGAAATACTACAAAATCCAGAGGGACACAGATTATTGTAACATCAAGGCAGTAATGTAAGAAAATGAAATCAATACAACAGACAAAACTGTCAGCTCTGCTATTGTACTGAAGTATTAACTTCTCCCCTTGTCTTCGTACAGTTTCAGGACTAAGAGAAAGAGACTTGTCTGTGCCAATCCTGACCAAGAGTGGGTGCAAAAGGCCATGGAGTCTGTACCAGAGTAAGTTCATTACTCTGTTCAACCACACGCAACAGATATCAATGTTACGATATGATTACTGAACAATACAGTGTGGATTAATTCTTTTTTTTTTCTTTACAGAAAACATTGAGCTGCATGAAGATCAACTGAAGATATCAACTCAAACTCATAGTTTTTTTGTACTGTTTTTAATAAATAAAATATTTTTGCATAACTGTTAATGTACTTCTTTAAATATATTACTTTAGTGCTAATCAATCTTTTTTTTTCTAATAACTTGGCATTTCTCTGTCTATTTAATTCAATTCAGTTCAAGTCCATGTATTTATATAGTGTCAAATCACAACTAAAGTTTTCTCATGACTATCCAATTAGAGCAGGTCTTTACTAATCTGTTTAGTTTAGTCTACAGTAAAAGCCAGCATTCCCCCATGAGCAAGCACGAAGGGCAGAAACCTCGGAGCAGACCCTGGCTCTAGGTGAACGGCCATTTGCCTTGACCAAACAGGCGCAACAGCAACGATAGTAGAGTACTGGAAATATTAAAAAGACGAGTAGCTATAGTAGTATTAGTAGTAATGTGGAAATATGACTAAATGTTAATAATAGCAAGCCAACCACGATCCATGGGAACCTACAAGACGAGAAAGCAGAAAGACCTGGGGGAAGAAGCCATGTTACTGGGGGGAATTCAAATATTATTGCCATTAATGGGGAGAGGACAGAATTTGAGCAAATACACTCTGGCTTGCCGCTAAGCAAACGGTGCGCAGGCTCTGAGCATGCAGTGTGTAATTCACTGAACCAACAGCAGGTGGCGGGGTGTTCGGCAGCACAGGAAGGATTCACTTTATGAATGACCGACAGGATGTACAACCGGAAGAGACTGTGCGTATTTTTACACTCAACAAGATGCTTGGGTTTCATTTAATTGTTTGTCAGAACGAAATCTTTAATGCCTCTGGATAAAATCTCGTTGTGGTTGTGGTTATAGTTGATAAGATGAAGCGATACGGAGATGCTACATCTATGCTATACAAGCTAGTTGAAGCTAGCGGTTAGCCGCAGTGTCATAATGAAAACTGCGAGGGGAAAGATGCTTAATAGTGGAAAGAGGTAAGATACAGAAACATGAAAGGGAGCCACATAATTACCTACTCTGTTTTCAGCATTACATTTCGTCATGGAGATATATTAATACAGCTTGTCTTTGTGTTTCGATTATGTTACTTTTTTGTTAATAAACGGATAACCTAACCGTTAAAAAATAATCGTAGCTTTTCTCCTAAAGGACACCTTTGCTTAAGTTCCTTCAACGGTGTAAAATATGTATCATAACACTTAAATAAGTCAGTATTTGACGACTTGTGAGTGAGAAACATGAGGGAGAACTTTTATTGCTTGATTTGATCATAAATAACATGTAAAAACACAATACAAAGAAGAAAAGAGAAAAAATCTCTACGTAATAGCAGATAAATAAGTTTCCACTTTTCTTCATACATCCATTTCTGATTTTGCCTATGATCTTTACACAAAACTTTTATATAGTGTACTTATTGCTCCTGGGACCTGAGTCCTAATTTCATACCATAAACATGTGAATGTGAGCTGGTATGACAATAAAGTTCCTTGATTCCTTGATTCCTTGAAATACACACAGAACTATTTCTTTTTTAGGTGTGATAGCTACAAGTGTGAAAGGTACATGGAGGCATCAAGGATGATCACAGCTGGCTGAGATTCATCTGCCAGCAGGTACGATCAAGTTTGGAAAGAAGCAGGAACCATGAAAGAGGAGGGCAAGGCAGAGTGTGGAGGCGAGTTTCTGTTTGAGGACCCGGACTTCCCCGCTGAGGACACCTCCCTTTTCTACAACAGCTCCACGGCCATCGCTGGGCTGCAGGGGGACATCACCTGGCTACGCCCACAGGTCAGACCTAGTTCAGGTGTTGATGGGAAATACCAGAGTTAATTCCTGCTGTGTTTGTTTCGTCATGGATTAAAGATTTATATCTGGTGTCATTAAGTTCGTGTGAATTTTTGGCTTGCAACCAGTTTATTTGCATCACCTTCACGGGTTAATCTGTTCAGCTAAAGGAGGATTTCCCTCATCAGGTGGTTGATTTGATTATGAACTGTTCCAAATTTACCGGCCAGTATTTCACAATAAGCAAATGTATGTAACATCTTGCAAAGTGACAAGACGGTACTGTGAGAAACCCTGACCTTCTTCTGGTTCTCCAAAACCCAAATCCCAGGGTTATTGCAAGGCGTGTGTGAGTCGGCAAGTCTCATTCTTCTTTTATGTCTATTTCACTCCTCCAGGAGATCTGCCATTCACCTGCCCTCTTCCCTGACAACATCAGCCTGGGTCATGCCAAACAAGGTTTATTAGGGGATTGCTGGTTTCTCTGTGCCTGCACCTACTTGCTCAGTAACAAACATCTACTGAACAAGGTAGGGCAACAAATGGCTGCTGTGAATAAGCGAGTCATGAGCATATTAGCTACTCTGTGACCTACAATGCTGCACTGATTTAGTCTGTGACTCTCTGTAGGTGTTGCCTCCAGGCCAGCCTCAGTGGGGTGACAGCAGGTACAGGGGCTCCTTCCAGTTATGTTTTTGGCAGCAGGGACTCTGGACAGAAGTGACCATCGATGACCGCCTGCCCTGTATAAACTCCACTCTCTGCTTCTCACGCTGCCACTCCCCCACTGTCTTTTGGGTAGCCCTGCTGGAGAAGGCCTATGCAAAGTTAGTAAGCTGTAGGATCTCCCTTTCTTGTCTCTTAGTTTCACCAGCTTTAAAAATTGATCTAGGAGAGGTTTTCTTGGTGGTACTTTTGAAAATGTACATATAATTCCAGCAGCATATGTTAAGTGAAATTTGGAAATCCCATTTCCTGTCCCTTCTGTCGTCTCTAGACTTCATGGCTCATATGAGCGACTGTGGGCAGGGCAGGTGTCTGAGGCTCTGGTGGATTTGACCGGGGGCCTGGCAGAGCATTGGAGCTTGAGGGATGTTGGGTCAGAGGAGGAGCAGAGACCAGAACAGGACAGCGACCAGGTCAGGAGGAGAAGGCTGGACCTGAACTTTCTGTATCCATTGAAGGACAAATGTGCAATCAGCTGCTCCACCCACAGCAATCCTGGAGGTCAGGAACAAAGAGCTTTGTGCAGATAAAAGTCATTTTGATCCTGTATCACGTCTCCTGATGTCCTCTGCAAATGTTCTAGGTGCCAGTGAGCTAGGTCAGTACCATGCACTGACTGTCATGGAGAGCTTGGATGTCAAGACGCTGTCAGGTAGCAAAGTACTCCTGCTCAGGATCAGAAACCCCTGGGGAAGATGCTGCTGGGGAGGGGCGTGGATAGGGAGGTAGGCATGTGTGTCTCCTTATGAGTGCCAGAGTTAAAATTTGTCTGTGGTAGCTTTGTGTAACGTCAAAAAGAGTTTTGCTGAACCCAGATGTCTTTTGAAAGCACCTTGCAGATTGTTTTTTGCACAGTCCCACATGTCTATGGTTGTCCACAAGTCAGTAAGTGCAGGCAGGTCTCATCTTTTGGATTCAGGTCCATTCTGTACTCAATCACAATCTCTCTCTCTCCAGTGGTGTGGGTTGGAGTACCATCGACCCAAACTCTGCTTTGGACCTGCAATCCAGGGTGGCTGAGGGCGAGTTCTGGTTGGATGAGACTGAGTTCCTGTCCCAGTTTGATGATGTCACAGTGGGTTACCCCATCAGTGATGAGGGACACCTACAGAGCATCTATACTGGTACTTCTCCTTATTCTGCAAAAGAACGTTTGAAACGTACAATCACTAAGCATATAATCCATCACACCCTTTTAATCCTAACAACTTTCCTGTCTGACAGGAAATCTGCTGACACACAGCCATCAGCTGGCTGGCCGGTGGATAAAAGGACACTCAGCTGGTGGCAGCAGAAACAGCAGCAGCTACAGCAGCAACCCTAAATTTTGGCTCAAAATGTGTGAGAGAGGAGAGGTTCTGTTATCTCTGTTACAGCACAGAAAATGGAAAAACCCAGAGAAATACACACAAACGTCACTGGAGAACACGAAGCACCAGCACTACCAGGCTATAGCTCTACACATGTGGAAGGTTTGTGTTATCATCTGAGGGAGAGAAAATGTTTGTGTTTGTGTCTTTGCGTTGTGTTCCATGTGCTTTGTTCTGTCTCTAGGTGGAGAAGAAGCGTTTCAACCTAAGCCGGATGTTGAACAAACCTCCTTGCGCTTCTACTGACTGCCACGTGTATGACAGAGAGGTGGTCCTCCATAGACAGCTTGAGCCTGGATACTACTTGCTGATCCCCAGCACCTACCAGACAGGAGCTGAGGCCCGCTTTCTCATCAGGGTCTTTACTTCCTCTTCCTCATCCCTCAGGTAAGGACAAATTCGTGGGAGGAGAAATTAAACTCATCTATGTAAAAATGCTGTTAGAAACATGCAGCACATCCAGGTTAGGTTTTTTTTAATTATAAAATTTGAACTTCGAGGTCCTTACAGATGTACTGTACAAGTTCTGTACAAGTGCAAGTTGTGTTAGGTTGTTACATTCTATGGTGCATTAAACAGGATAAAAAAGAAAAAGGAATCATTTTTGCCTAAAATTGATTAATTCATCCTCTCACATTATTAAACTTAGATACACAAATTAACTGAATGTGATGTAAACAGATTATGTTTAACACATTTTTCTGAGATATCAATGTGTGTGTTCTTCCGAAATAAAACAAAAACATGAAAATTGTGCATTGATTTGAGATTCATGAATTTATGCACATACTCTTTTTTTATTTCTGTGATTTCTTATAAAAATGAATGACAGTAAATAAATAGTGACATCTGTTGGTCAATTTTAAAAACACCATTTAAAGATAAACTAATAAAATAAAGCTTTTCATGATTTTGCACTGTTCCAACTGTTACCACACTCATTGTTCACATTGGACTTTGGATGTATTTCCCTGCCTCCATGGTACACCATGTAAAGTTCTGTGACCATAAAACAGAAAAAAACTGAATTATTCATTCATTCCTCCTCAGTGCCGTGAAAAACCCAGCACCTTCACTGCCATTGACAACAGATGGAGAATGGGAAACCAGTTACTTCCAGGGCTCATGGCTGGAGGGAAAAACGGCCGGTGGAAGCAGGAACTTCCAGTCTCACTGGCAGAACCCATACTTCCCTTTTACAGTGTGTGATGAGTCAGCAGTGACGTCAGGAGTTAATGTCAGGATCACCCTGCACCAGAGCCGCCCTGACACTGATCTACACCCTATCGGCTTCCACATTTATAAGGTCAAACATGAAATTGGGGGGTAAAAAACAAGCACTCCTGTTTTTACATGATTTGTTTGTAGGAGATTGTTGACATTAATCAGCCTCCACCCTCTGAAAAGGGCGGAGTGTTGGCTGAACAACTATCTTGTGCTTGTCCCAACACAATCAAAACAAACATTCAAAATCATTACATACAATGAAATAACAATAAACATAAGAGAAATCTTACATATATGCTTTTGTCACAATGATACAATCAGGAAGTAATATAATGAATGACTTCCCTTGTAGTGGATGTCTAAAACCGCAACTTCATACAGAAGCACATATCTTAGACAGTTGGCACAAACTTAACATTCTTGATATTTAGCATGATAAATTAGCTAATGATTGTTATTCTACAGTATCTGAGCATTTTATGTTCACTATACATTTGTAGTCTCTAGAAGGACGATCCGAGCAGATGTTATCCAGGGATGAGGATCCTGTGGCCAGCTGTGTCCCTCACTGCTACACCCAGGATGTCAGTATGGCCTGCTGTCTTTCTCCTGGAGCTTACACCATAGTGCCGTCCACTTACCAGCCTGACTGCTCGGCAAACTTCACTCTCAGCCTTGCTCGCAGAATACACAGGTCTCTGTTCCTTTGCCCTTAATCTTCTAATCACATGATTACTTATCTAATAGCAAGAGCTTCAGGTATCATTATTGTATCTTTGTCAGAAATAATGATGCATGTCTCTTTTAGGAAAGTGGTGAAAAGCCAGGAGAGGCTTGGGCGAGCCATTCGGGAGGTCAGTTCACTGGAAAAGTTGACAAAGTTTTATTTCGTCATTGTCATGGGGCCTTCCTCATGGTCATGTGCAGAACAAAACATACCCTTATATTCTCCATGATACAATTTCACTTCAAAATAAAGGAACACAACCAAGTAAAACATTAACATAAAAACCATACCAACTAATACATTTTAAACCCACATAAGAGTATAACTCCAACAAAAATGTATGTAGTGTGAGCAGTTGATCTACACAAAATTATTTTCCAATAATTGAAATAATCACTAATAGTCATAACTCCATTTATCAAACACATGTACGAGCCATAAGTGTTTTTAACTCCTCAAATTTGATGGTTACCTTTATTTCTGTTTTATATCATTGTGAAATGAATGTCTTTTGGTTTGTACTACTGGTCGACAAATCCTTTCTTGAGGGCATTTTAGTGCAAAAACTTACTTCATATCTGCCCTTAAATCCTTTTGTTTTAAGTCTGTGATCATGGTCAGAAGATGGCAGCACTGAATAATCGCTTTATCTTGCTTTTATGTCTTTCTTGGTGGCAGATCTCTCACATCTCTGTGATGCAAAGCTAGTTCTCTGGGACTATTGCTGCTCCGCTGACGTCGCCTCACCTCCCTGTGCCTCTTGGCCCATGATGAAAGAACCGTTTCTCCCATCAGCCCTCACCATGGAGGCTGTATGTGTGTGCATGTATGTGTACCACCAGTGGCTGAGAAGGCAGGCAGGCAGATTTAGTGGGAATGTGTGTGTCGGGAATCCCAGAAACCCTTTTATCCTGAACTGCTGAAGCTCGGGGCTGTTGGGCAGCCACACACTCATCGGCGATTAGGACATCAGAGGTTGTCGGTGGGCTGGGCTGCTAATGAAGTATGACGGGACTGGCTGGTGTAAACAAACAGCCGCCATTGAAGAAGGCCGCCGCTGCTCTTGCTCATTCACTCACTGGTGTGCCTGCCGGCTTTGAACAAAGGGTCCTCTCATGAAGGTCCTCACAGAGGCACAGGGGGCAAGGGGCGAGGGGATGGTCTACGACAGCAGAGCCAACCAAACCGCACCACACCATACCGTGCTATACCATCCCAAAGTTTCTTCCCATCCCTGGCCAACAGACACTCTTCCTTACCTAGATTGTGTTGTTTGTTTCTAGACACAGACATGAGTCTTTCGTCAGTCCCTCGATCCCAAACCTGCTCACCATCCAGACCAACGGTAAAGTCAGGCCTGGCCTAAAGAAGTACTTCCTGACTCCATCCTCTCTGCCCCAGCTCCCCTTTAGTCCCTCCAGACTCGGTCCACAGCTCAGCTTGGACCTGAACTCAGCCACGGTTTGAAGTTGCCGCGAGGACAGATGACAAGCGGATGGATGGAAGGGATGAAACAAGGGCTGCGGCACATCAGAAGAGGCCGGTTCATATGAAGAAGTTGCCAGTCCTTTCTGTGTTGAGGCTGTGTGTGTGTGTGTGTGTGGTGGTGTGTGTCTGCCTGCTCACAACCATATCTGTGTGTGAAAATCACAGGGTTTCTGATTATTAATCTGAGCCAGTGCTAACAGAGACTTTTATAAGCTATGATTAACTGATTGGTACTGTTCTGTGTATTTATGTTTGAGAGACAATTGTAAGAGATGCCTTGAATAAAATGTGCAAACATAACTTCCATATTTTGAGGTGTTTTTTTTTTCTTTCTGTGCGTCATCCACGTTTTACTCCAGTGAATGTAAATGAATCAATGTGGTGCAAAACTGAAGAAAGCCATTGTGTCACCCTTGAGCGCTCCACGTTCATCACCACGACCACCGCACGCCGTGCGCGTACACATGTGCGCGCCGCCGTTCCTGCGGAATTCAGGAGGCTGTGATCGGACTCCGAAAGGCTCCCATCTAGAAAATAATGAACAACAAATTTGACGCGTGAGTAATCCAAAGTTTCTGTGGGATATCTGCCGAAGAGTGGGTTCCCCGTCGTGGCTGCGAATTTACCGGGGATGGGGGTGGGGGTAACGTTAATGAAAGCTGTGGTGTGTGAAAAGAGAGGTGTGTCAGCTTTATTGCATGGCTCTGCATGCTCTGTTTATGCTTATAAACTCCATATGAGAGCGAGGTCAACGCACAGAGATGTATTTACAACGAACGGAAGTATCAACAGAGAATTCAGTAGTGTTTTATAAAGGCGAAGGTGCTGTGTTGCTAGCTGTAGCTTAGCTTTGCGGAAGGCGGACAGGCCCCGAATCCTCGGTGTGGCAGTTGTTGAGAGGCGGAAGAAGGCGCGCAAGTTCTCGCCTTGATCTGGCCTCTCACAACCCTACTAACTGACGCCGAGATAGCTAACAGTGTGTTGTAGGCTATTCGCGGTCAGAGTAGTTGAAGTGGACGTACGGCCGTGTCTATCATTAACAGTCGACATCCTAGCAGCTGGCAAGGGAAAGTTGGCAGTGTTTTTGAGCCAAAACATATGCTGCAGCTATGCAGTAAATCGTATCTTCATGACAGACCTAATGCTCAGTTTTTGTCGAAATTGTTTCTGTTTTTCTCGTTTATATCGAGGGCGGCACTCAAAATATTACAAATACCAAACGTAGCAGTACAGTTCAGCAGCACAACAAATTACAGCTTCCTTAATAACCACAAAGTTCAACGCTCAACACGTTAGCTCCGTGTGCCTAATTGTCATTCCTTAGCTGGAATGTAGTCCACTCAAACATGTTTTGTTTTGCTGCTCATGTTTCCATCAAATCCAGTCTGAAAGATGATGACAGTGGAGACCACGACCAGGACCAAGGCACACAGAAAGACAGTGAGAAGGAAAAAACTGAAGACGAGGACAAGGAACAGAATATCTCCAAGAAGAAGGTGAGCCGACTAAGAGCGACTCGTGTTGGTTTTCAGCACCTTTAACTGAAGGGTGAAGTCATTTTTTTGTTCTTTGCAGATGGTGGTGCCAGGTGCAGGAGAGCACCCTCTTCAATACAACTACACCTTCTGGTACTCCAGACGCACCCCGGGTAGACCAGCCAGTACTCAGAGCTACGAACAGAACATTAAGCAGATTGGCAGCTTCGCCTCGGTATGTTGATTCTCGTGACCTCTTCAGAGAGGAAATACGCTAGATAGCACCTTATCTCTTAGACACAAGTCCAATCTAGGAATACAAATACATGTTGACTCCCACAGTTGCTGATTTCTTCTCCTTCCCAAGGTGGAGCAGTTCTGGCGTTTCTATAGTCACATGATCCGGCCAGGTGACCTGACGGGCCATAGCGACTTCCACCTCTTCAAGGAGGGTATAAAACCAATGTGGGAGGTGGGTTCTCATTTTATAATTTGCTAAATCTATATTTTATATTGAAAGGTCATTCTGAAACTGTGCCTGTGTTTTGTTCAGGATGATGCCAATAAAATGGGTGGAAAGTGGATTATCCGTCTGAGAAAAGGCCTGGCGTCTCGGTGCTGGGAGAACCTGATCCTGGCCATGCTCGGGGAGCAGTTCATGGTGGGAGAGGAGATCTGCGGGGCTGTGGTGTCAGTACGCTTCCAGGTAAAAGGCCACAGAAACAGACAAGTACCAGTTTCACCTGTTCACGCACTGCCTACTTCAGTGTACTCAGCCATGGCTTCTCTGCTTATCCAGGAGGACATCATCTCCATCTGGAACAAAACCGCTAGCGACCAGGCGACCACAGCCCGCATCAGAGACACCCTGCGCAGAGTCCTCAACCTGCCTCCCAACACCATCATGGAGTACAAGACTCACACAGACAGCATTAAGTATGTATGTCTCTTCGTTTTATTATTTTTTCTTCAGTCCCCCTCTCTCTTCCCTGTCTATCTCTTTATCTTTCATATAAATGTATCCATGCTCACAAACGTCTTTAGTTAGTAGTATTTGTCAAGCAGCAATTCCAAATATTTGCTAGATGCAGCTTCTCTGGGTTTCAGACTATTATTAGTTGAATAACTTCAATATTGACTGCTGGGAAGTTATGATTTTTCACATTTTTCTAGTTTTCTGACATTTCATAGAAACATTAAGGTTAAAAACAAGAAATGTCCTAAACAATAATGAAAAAAGTTGTTAGTTACCGTGCTGCTTTGGAGGATTGCACAATTTTTTTTTCTTTGTTAGTTATGATTTACTAATTAAATGCTGTGATTACAACTTTCAAAGCTATAAAGAAACTGCAAAAATATTTTTTTATACTATTTGATCATTTGTTGATGTGTATTTTAAAAGAGACGGACCATAAAATGCAGCCTCGTGTTAACGTGTTTCATGTGCTTTTGCCGTAAAATGATGCATTTGGGATTTTCCCGTTGAAAATCCCACAAAAATATCAAAGGAGTGTGTGGCGTTGTTTTTTTTTTTTTTTTTTTTTTTTTTTACTTTGAATAGTGAAGTGCTGTATCCACTTTTTGTTTGCAGAGCCTGGGAAGACTTCCATGGTCTGGTGAATGCTAGCGGTGGACGTTAGCCCCTCACACAGAGAACTTCTGCAAGGGTAACAACTGTTGCTACATTCGTCAGCGGTGATTCACTAATACACTTTGTCTTATGATAATGTTGTTGGTCTCTGTTTGTAGTGTTGTGCAGGTGTGTGTTTATGTGATGGTGGATGGCGAGTCCAGAAAAGGATACGTTTACATGGATTGGCACTGTATAGTATGAAGACAGGAACAGAGGCAAGAAGACCATTCCTTCTTAGTATCAAAATGAAAATGAACAGAAGAGCCTGTCAACAGAACGCTGAACCAAGCCGAAGAGAGAAAAATGCGTTATTTTCAATCGACCAGAGAAAAACAAAGCCTCCATTTTTTTTTTCCTTTTTAATGCAAGTTGTAACATCCGTTAGCTTGCCACCAGAGGGAGGTTATGTGACTGGTATTTGCTGATCAGTTCATTGGGTGTCAACAAAGTGTACTTGACAAAATACAACAAAACCAATCTTATAGTATTAGATCTGATTTTATTGCCTAACATAACATCACACTTAATGCTGTTTGTGTTGATCTGTTTTATTGGGACTCAAACAGGGTTGCAGGTAGATGTTATTTTATTACAGTGCTGTATTTTAACTACATTGCCTCTGGTCATTTCGAACTAGAATAATTACTATTGTGTATGATATATTTGTACATACAGTCCATTTCAAAGATCACTTAACTGAATCGACAATGATTCTCCATCTTTGATCTGGAATTTGAATCCCAAAGGATGAGGACCATCCTGTGCTGGGCAGAAGGTTGTATAACCGGCATCTTAAGAATGGACTGCCAAGCTGCCTAAATCACTGTGCCTGGCCTCGAGCCCGACCCAAACCAGTTTTCCCTTCTGTTTTGTTTTTACCCCACCTTTAAAGAATCCAAGGGATGGGTTTTGCTTTAATGTCCTCAACAGATGTGCATAGGAGTTCTGAAATACTGATCTTCACTCAGTCAAAGAAATGACACTGGGCCCAAGGTCAGGGTCTGTTACAATTTTTCTTAATTCTTTGGAAGGGGTATATTTTGTTTGGAAAAAAAAAAGCATCTATAGTTTGTTGAAAAACTGTTATGCTGCCCATGTTTGGTGGTGTGATGATGAGTGTTTATCAAAAGTGAAGAAATTCTGCTGGATTCACACCTGATGGATTATAGCAATAAATGTCAAATATGCATCTGCTGCTAAAGCTGGTTCACTGTCATTTTCTTTCATGAATGTATGCTGCAACTATGCTGTTTTACAAACACAATTCAATGTTGCAGTCTCTGGTTCCACCAACCAACTTGGCTCATTGATCCTGTGCATCAGTCAGCTCATTTCAAAGAACATGTGATTCTGGAGAGAAAACAGTGAAATCAGGTTGAGTTCATCAGTGAGGGAACTTAATTAGATAAACAATTTTTTCATAGCAATCATTTTTATGTGTCATAGTAGAAAGAGAACAGGTGTTGCTATTAATATTAAAAGACTATGGTGGTATTAAGTTCCAGTAAGAGTTTCTAAAATAAATTCAGATGCTTACCAACAAGAAGGTGGCTGCCAGCAGCAGCAGTTTAGTGTGTGACTCCATACTCAGTGGCACTGGAAGAGTG
This sequence comes from Scatophagus argus, assembly GCF_020382885.2. NCBI lineage: Eukaryota > Metazoa > Chordata > Actinopteri > Scatophagidae > Scatophagus > Scatophagus argus. The sequence goes on along the minus strand of NC_058505.1, from coordinate 13,010,166 downwards.
AAGATTTAGAAGAGGCACAGTTATGCATTTGAAATGGGAACAGTATACAAGGTAGAGGGTACCTCAAAGGTAGACACTGGTGAAATTAAAAATACTTCATGACTCTAGTTCCCAAACTATGTGGTGTACATGATTAATTTACAGCTGATTGCTGCATTGCATTGTAGTAATGCCATTAGTAACACCTGTTTTGATCCTGCTATGACAAGTCCAAATGTGTACTGTTAAAAAAGCACGGCAATCGAGAGAAAAATGTGATGTGTATCATATACAGGTTATGCCCTTAATAATATTACCTTAATCAAATTCAACTTGGCTTTATTTTGTCCTCACAAGGGATGTGTGACAGAAGTTTGGGAACCACTTAATGAGGAATAAACAAAAAAAAAAAAAAACAACTCACCCTCCAACCCAAAATATTCATGGTCCATGTTGTGTTCTTCATTGAAGCCAGGCCACTTCTTCCATATTGTGCCCATTTTTTCCCCAGTGTTGGAGACAATCTGGTGCATATTAAAAGCAAAACACACTAAGTGAAATAGACTTTGAGAACTGTTTTTTGAGGTTATTTAAATATCACTACCTGGAACTGTTGGTTGGAGAAACAGCGGCATGGACAGCAGGAGCCTTGGATTCTGATGCTAGATGCTCCATCTGCATCACACACTTCCAAGAGAGGGGTGAACATGCTCCACCTGAAAACATAGTCAGCCAATTTCTGCTATTTTTTGCACATTTTCTTACATAATCATACAATAAACAACACTGGCCAGTACTTCACACGCTGGTGCAGCCCAGCCTTGATGCTTGGTTGATCGCATTTTCAGCTGTCATGATTCTGCAGCACCGAAATCACTGTTTGCTTGGTGTTTGAGGAGTTCAAATTGGGGCATGCTTTATTTAGGCCCCACTGAGAGAATATTTATACCAAGTTGATCTCTGGTCACTGAAATGTCTGCCAGGTCCATCTTAATTGGACACAACGTCATCAACGTTGATGCTTGTGGAAAACTCTAAATTTGACACACAAATGCACAGGCACTCCAGCAAACACTGGAGTCAGATTTAGGCCAGATGAAGAAGGAAGTATTTCAGGAGATATGGGTTTTACCATTCCTCCCACTAGCCAACATTCCCATTAGGAAAGATGTCGCATTCCTTCCCTCTCAGCCCAGGCGTGTTTCTGTTCTGACAGCTGTTTTGTGTATTAACTCTCCCAGGTTTAAACTACGCCCTCACTGGGTGGAACAGAAAAGGCTCTCACTGCTATTTACAGACAGGGCTAGGCATCTAGTGGCTCAGGGTCGCCAGAGGCAGGCAGTGACATGGAAAAAAGACTCACGTGACAAGATGCTCATTTTGAGAATGTAGGGTATTAAGATTGCTGGGACAGGATTCTGATAGTGAGGGGGTTGAAGGGTTGATGGGTTCTTTCACTCAATGCCAAGAAGCATGAAAAGTGATCTTTTAAATTTTAACAGCAACACCTGTCAGACAGAACATGCTATCATCATGCTTTTTACCCAACTAATAACTAACTAAATAAAGACTGAAAATATGAGCAATATACCCCTCTGTGATGTAGTGGAGCAGAAATATGACAGAGCATAAAAAATAATATTTTATCAAGTACAACAAACACCATATTGTTATTATTTGAGTAAATGTACTTTCCATTGTATAAGTTAGACAAGGCCAACAGAAACAGATTACGATTGACCCACCTCTGACATACGGTGCCAATGAGATGTTTTTGAGGTGTGTAGGCCCTCATCTCCATCAGGCAGCAGCCGAAGCAGCAGGCATCCACCCTTAGGGGCCTTTCAAAATAAAAGACCTGGCGGTCCTGACTGTCGTAGCCCAGCAAAGTACAGGCCCGAGCTGGACCGCAACACTGGAGACACACACAGGAGGTCTCTGACAGGAGGGAGAGATCAAGGAGAGGCTGAGAATATATTGAAACACACCATCATGGGGCAGTCGTGGATCAGCGGTTAGGGTGTCGGACCCGTAACCGGTGGATCGCTGGTTCGATTCCCCGTCCCGGTGTCCATGGCTGAGGTACCCTTGAGCAAGGTACCTAACCCCCACTGCTCCCCGGGCGCTGCACGCGGTCGCCCACTGCCCCGGGTTTGCTGTGTGTGTGTGCACGTCACTTGGGTGGGTTAAATGCAGAGAACAAATTTCGTTGGAGTGAGTTCCCTCCAATGACAAAATATGTCACTTTAACTTTAACTTTAACTTTATCATTCAGTCTCTTCTCGTATGAGATGCAGATGGGAATAAGACACATGAAAGTGAAACAGGGATCAGTACCTTCCACAACCACAATTAACTGCAACCTACTGCCTCCTGTGGTGATGCTGTAGATCCTCCTGGGAACACACTGTGGACCTACAATGACACTTCATTCTTTTAAAACAGACAAATCTCTGAACTGCAAGTATGCCCAGTTACACACAGAAACTCCTACTCACCTTGCAGCTCTGGCCGGGCGGTGATATGTATATGACTGACTGTTTCCAGTGCAGACATGAAGTGTGATCCCGCCGCACTTCCAGGTAACTGGTCTTCCACCCCCAGCGTGTTCGCTTTTCCTGGTAGCTGCATTTTCTCCGTCTTTGTCCCAGGAGATTCCCACTCAGGAGGTGTTTGTTGTGGTTTGGGTCCAGGCGAGTGAATGTGGCATTGACACGAAGGCTCCTGGCGGTTCTTGAAAGCACTGAAGATCATCTGTATGTGCTGCTCTCGCTCCAGCCGATCAAAGGGAAGAGGCTGATTGGTCACAGCTGACATGGTGTGAAACTGAAAATATATGTGACTGAGAAATTATTTGACAATGACAAACAGTTATAGGTTATACCGCCTGATGGGCATGTATGAGGCCTGGGCCAATAGAAAATGTAACTAACAGTGTTTAAATTGTCCTAATGGAGACTAATCACTTCCAGTCCAGCCATTGTGTGTTACCGTATTCCCTAAATATTACATTTATGGATTAAATTAGAAAATTCTGTGTATAAGTAAAATATTCTTACTTGCTATGACATCAGCCAAGTGTAAATGTATTTTACTTCAAAGGAAGTTTGACCTTTTGTGGTGTGCATAGCAAGATGGAAATATTCTGCAGAATTTGGAGTCATCTGATGCAAAATATCACTGCAAAGGATGTAAGTCAGTCCAAAGAGGCAAACTACACAATTTATAAGCTTGAACATTCATTAGTGTGCTTTTGAATTATAGTTCATTCACAAAGTTCTTACTCCAATTAAAGTATGGGAGAAAATGTGAAAAAATATGAGAAAATTTAGAAAAATAAGCAGAATTTTGTTTTGAAAAGTAAAATTTGGAAATCCTCTTGTGGGGGTCCAAACACTCAGGTTGGGAATCAGTGCACTAGACTAAATAATAATTAGACATACTCTGTTTAGTTCAAAACTATGAATAGCTTCCCTTAGAATACAGGTTGAATGGAACCATTTTTGACAAAATGAAGACTTACAAAATTTGAAAAGAGTTGACTTTTGATTTCACAGTGGGGAGGTGCAGAATAACATTTCCCCTCAAGGTTCTCTACAACAGGCCAGCAAATTCAGACACCTCGTTGGTAGATATAAACAGCCTTGTGTTATAATGAAGTGCTTTCATCACAGCGAAGGCCTCCTTTTTATTCACATCACGCACACACTCAACTTGCACAGTCTGGTCCCACTCTGGCAGCTGCACTGTACGTTCCCTCTCAACAAAAATAATCTCAGCATCATAATGAAGCTCTAATTGAAATCCTCCATAGGGACAGTGAATTACAGAGTGTAAAGACAGCAGATAGAGCATTAAAAGTCTCTCACTCACCATGTGGGGTGGACCTCCAGGTGCTTACAGTCTCTGATGATCTTCACTGTGAGAAAGAAGAGACCAGGCAAACATCCAGGAGTTGTCATGATCACAAGGGGTGAAGCACAACCCCCTTACCATCTCTGTGTGTTTGTGTGAATATTCACGTAGTAATGTTTGGTTTTGTGTGTGTGTGTGTGTCTGGAGAGCTCACTCTCACTCCTGTTCCCCAGCTCTGTCTCACCCCCTGACTCTGTTTCCATCCCAACCAACCGGATCTGCCTTTTGTTGCCTCAGAAAGGCATCACTCAGCCATGTAATTGAAATCCTGCTTCCAGAGGTGGGGGGCTGTGCAGTGGGTCTGTGTTTTGAATCGGGTGTTAACCTCGGGGGTGTCATTGCTCTGTATGTGTCTTGAAAAAGGTGTCAAACACAGGAGCATTAAAAGATTTGACAGCGTTTGGTCACAAGATTACAGTAGCGCTTTTATTTTTAAAAGGATGCGTTTGGCACACTTGGCTTTTGTTCAGTTCAGCTCAGTTCAATTCAGCTCGGTTCAATTCAATTTAACTCAATAGGTTTTATTAGAGTAAAAGCTTCAAGAAACAATGTTGCTGATGCATCAAAATACAATTTGGACAGTGTGCAGTAATGGTAATATTTAAATTGTAATGTGTGCTCAACAAATATCTCATGCAGTTTACCGTGACAGCCTTGAATTTGATCAAGTCAAGAGAAGGTGTGAAAGTAAACTTACAGCAAACACTGAGCTGGTAACAGGAACAGCGAAGGAAATTGTTCTTCTTACACAAAAACATTCTCAACTTCGGCGATCAGTCACAGCTCATGCCAGCATGTGTCAACAAGGACCAAGTATGGGGTCCACACATCTGTGCAGTGGATCCATGATCACCATGAACAAGCATTTTTGACAGCCTACAGATCCACATTACCAAATGAAAATACACAGGTGTATCTTCTCCGTCCTCTTCATGTCCCTGTCATTAGTGACAGATTACTGACTTCCACTTCAGTTAATGGGATAAACTCTTGACATTTTCTCTTGGTTCACCCCAGGACGTCTGTCTCTGGCAGATACATCTTGGGATCTCCAGGGAAAGGTGAGGATGGAGGCTGGTTGAAATGGCCCATCAGGAAGATCCCGATGGTGCCAATAAAAAACACCAGTGACATGACAATAAAACAGACCCTGTCGATCACCCGGGCAACCAGGAACCACTCTTCATTCTCCTGGAATTCAGAAATATGAGAGATTACCAGTGATGCTGATTTAAACCCAAGAAAACAAGCAATTGTTAAGACACAGATCTTACGTTCTGGAAGTTGCTCTGCTGCCTTGCAGTCTCAGCGATGTGTTTGCAGGAGGCCACACACTTCTTCAGCTCTGGAGAGGCCTTTGCCAAGCTGCTACTGAGCTGCTCAGCTGTACCTCCCTCCAGCCCATCATCTGTGTACAAAACGTACACACAGGTATGCATTCAGTTACAAGGGCAAACACCCTTTCATGTGCACTCTAACACATGCACAACGTGTGCAAAGACTCACGTAGCTTCTCCAAAACTGATTTCATTAATCCATTACGTTCTTTGAGTCTGGCAAACATGAGTTCAGACCGAGCTGTTTTCATTGCATATTCCTCAGCCTTGTTGATGAGGGTCATGGAGCTGCGGCGTCGACAGGGAACCAAGAAGACGCCATCTCCGTCTTTAGCCGGAGCTTCACCATTTCCAGCTAATGAGGTGCTGTCATTGTTTGGTGTCCAGGGTCGCATCTGCATTCTCAGCAGCCGAGGCAGGATGTTTAGGAGGATCTGAAGAGGAAACGGGGTCACAGGGTGGTCTGGTGGCAAACAGACTTCACAGTATGTTCTTTCAGAGCCGCTTAATGGAAATAACAATTACAAAAGGCTTTGGTCACGCCATAGGCCCACCTTTCGGACTTTGTCTGTCATTATGTGGGTGTTTGGGGTTCTGAGGGAGACGTTGAGGACTATCACACTGTTCATCACTACCATCATGGTCACTGACATCACAAACATCAAATACCTGCAGTGAGAGGTCACATCAGAATCACATCTTTTTCAGCGCTGCTTCAAATCAAGAGTAGATGGACTGAAAACTTAGAGCGATCACACAAACTTACTTGCCAATAAGAGGCACGGCCTTCGAAGTCTCTGGAACCTTCTTAGCGATGAGTAAGAGGAAAACAGTCTGGCCCAGAAGAGTGGCAATAGACATGGTGCATTTCTGACCACCCGCTGCAAAACTCAAACCAATATTCAGTCAGGGTGGTGAGGTTTGTCTTAATGAAAACAGATACTTAATAATTATTGTAAACTGTCAGAGCCTCTGTGTCAGCAACCACATGAATCTCTGGAGAAAATAATAAAGATAAGATCTTGGAAATCCATCAGTTATTGACCTTGAATTTGAAAATTTTGGATGAGGTTGCTGTAACAGAAATCTGAAAAACCAAGTTTAGGTTTTTAGATACACAAAGCAAGGAAGAAGACCTTTGGCAGGTAAGTAGTAGACAAGGAGGCATAGGGAGGAGAAGAGCACACAAGGAGCGATGATGTTGATGATATAGAAGAGGGGCTTTCTCTGGATGATGAGGAAGAAGACCACCTCCTGGTACTCCAGCTCATCCTTAGTGTACTGACTGTTGATCACCTTCTTAGCTGGCCTGTGTTTGATGACCCACTCTCCATTTTCTAACAACAGCAAAATTAGACTAATTTCACTCCGCTTTAACTGCACATTTAGATGAACATAATTTTATTTTGAACAATAATTCAAAATTTAAATGTTGTGATACCAGTAAAAGCCTCTGGGTCAATGTCCACCCACTCCAGTGTGTGGTTATCCTCCTGTTTGAGAACCAGTTCGATTTCATTGGCGCTGTAAGTCTGGGAGCTGGACACAGGGAGAGGACATACAGCCTGTAGTCACAACAAACACCATCCATTCACTTTTACAAGACAGCACAGTGAGAAGGGACAATGACTGAAAGAAACTGGTACGAAACACAAAGACACCTGACATGCACTGAGGGTCAAGAGGACGAATTTCTAAAATGCAGATTTATAGATTTTTTTCCCCTTAATTTTGTTTCCCTTGATTAATCAACATGATTCAACAAAATATATTTTCCTCCAGCATATATCTCTGGTAGATGAGAGCTAAATCCCTGTATTAAATTTAATTATAAAATTTTAAAAAAATCTTTTAAATTTTTATTTAAATAAATGCCTGTTTAGTCTCTGTCTAAAGATGACAGTATTTGCATTTGCAGTATTATGGACAAGGGCATCTGTGGTGACATTCCTGGGAAGAATCACAAGCAACGCACAATTAATGACGCATTTTCCATCAAGCAGTAGTGTTGACAGACTTGGTCCTCAAATCACTTCTGTCTGAAGCAGCATAGCGTTTTTAGTAAGTAGGTTACTATGTAAAAGGTTATTATGGCCATCTGAAGACCGATGACTACAGATGATGAAGCTGTCAACTGACTAAAGTCACAAAGGTGACACTGTTTGGAAGTGAGGTCCAAAACCATGGACAAAACAGAGCTCTTTGGGAATGCTGCTTAAAGATAAAATACATAGCAATTCTGCTTTAAAACGTCAAGACGACAAAATGTTATGTATTTTGATGAGTTGTGTGCTTACATTATCTCAAATGTTTCAACAATAATTTAACCCAGAGGATCCATAATTTTATTCAAGGCAATAATGCTTTTCATTTGGTCAACTGTCCACGAACATCACTGCTTGAGTCATGTCAGACAGCTTCAGCTTCTTCACCAGCAATAGTGCTTGTTTAGAAATGACAACAACTCCCATGATCCCATGTATGTCTTTTAGTTTGATTTTACTGAGAGACCCTGTTATAACTGAATTTACATGCTGTGCTTTTCAATGTTTTAGCTAAAGATGTCAAATTGTTATTTTTGCTTGAATCAGCTTTTAAATTTCACCATGTGCAATCTGTGCATGACTGTAACTATAACTTCCTCCTCAGCTTGTTAAAACCCTGAATTCATCAAAACCATACTGAGGACATGACCTGGTGTGGTAGCTACAACGCTGTGAACATTTGAAGCCTTTCTCTGAGCTCAGATCCCAACAAATCTTGTCCCTACTCACCGGAAGACCATTGTGCAGTTCTGCCAGTCAAAGGGAAAGTAGTTGACTGTGATGGTACAAGCGCTGCGGTAGATGGCAGGAGGCAGCCAGTACACACAGCCATTAGGAGACACCAGTGCATTGCAGTAAAGTGCTACCTCGAACTGTCCATCCACACTGTGCACAGGTTAGAAGAGATGTACCGGTGTATTCAAACTCATACACATTGCACATACAATACATACAGTACAATACAATACATTGTAGGTACCACCATTGTAGGTATTGTACTTATTGTATTTATACATAGCACCTATCAACATTAAAGCTTGGTAAAAATATTTGGTAAATGCACCTGCAACTTGGACAAATGCTCATGCTAGGAGGAGGAGAGTAGCACCTTCTTGTGAGTATGTTAAATTTAGCTTAAATGAATGTCTAAATCAAAAGACGAGCAAATCAAAAAATGAAATTAACACACACATTAAAGCTAAACATACATTTACGAGCAATACATTATTTTCTACTTTTTCTACAGCTTTGTTACTTTAATTCAGTAAGTAACTTTCCTGGTCAGTTCATCATGTAACAGCAACACCCAGTGGACCCTGAAATATCATATGTTTCTGAAACATCTGCCCATGTGTTCCTCCAGTAAAATATAGTATAGCTGCCATACTACCACCATTGATATCTATCATTTCAACAAGAAATCCACCAAGCAAGTAACATCTGCTCAAAATCACACTTTATGGAGTCAAAGGTGAGTTAAAACCAAAGCAGGACTCTCTTGAATGAATATTGCTTTCTCTGCTTTGATACTCATAGTTGCAAGTGAGACAATGGTAATACTGACCATGGCGGAATAAGTACTCAGATGTACTCAGATAGCAATACCGCATTGTAAAAATACCACTGTCACAAGCAGTCCCACATTTTACCACTTTGAAAACTGTGAGTGTGTGAGCTGCTCACTGGCTGAGACAAAATATTGCTTTTCAGTGTGAAGGTTGTTACACTCACTTGTTCTCCAGTATTATATCTGGCAGCCAGATGCTCTTGGAGGGGACTCGTAGCTGAGAGGTGATGTTACCATACAGTGCTGACCTGGGTGGCTGGTCCCATCGGAGCCTGTAGTCACACCATTGCTAGACACCAGGGACAGTTGTCCCAATAAATCAGAAACCATTTACACTGGAAAAGGGAATGTACCACATTATAAACTCCAACATGTGAACTACTGAAACAACGTATGAAAGTGGTTTGATAAAATGCTTACTGGCTGCAAAATTCACTGACATCTATAAAGCATCAAATAACTAAATTAAGATCAAGTTTTTTAGAAAAACACTTGAACATATGTCAGGGTGATAGATAGCACCTAAAATGACAGAAGCTATTTGTGGGAAAAATTTGAGTGAGTTTTAAGATTGGCTATTGTCCCCTCAGTGAGATTTATGACATATACAGAAAGTCAAAAGGTGCAATTGGAATGTTTTGGTTTCACTTTTCATGTTGTCTATCATTATTTTACATGCAGTGATACAAATACAGCCACTGTACTGTCCCAGTGTGCAGGGACTGTTGTTACTCATACCTGGGACAGCAGTAAAATGTCTAAAATATACTTAATTAATCAATAAAATACTCGACTATGATTGGCTTTTTTCATACTACATGACAAAGAAGAGGAGAGGCTGAGAAGCTGTGGAATTATAATGCAAGAAAATTATTTACATTCTGAAATGCTTTGGGTTTGACAATTTCTTGCAAATATGTTATTTTAAAACATTGCAAAGCAGCTATAAAAGCCAGCAGATGAAGTGTGTGTATGGCTACCAGTTCTATCCAGACACTCGTTGTCAGGGCCTCCTCTTTCTCATTCTGAGGAAAAATAGTTTAAAACAACAGTTTTAACTCTCAGACCCATGCCACCACTCACAATAAACTCAAAACACCAGACTGAACTTGACACACCAGAGAGATGAGGTTGGTAAGCGTCATCTTGATGTCGACCCGAGTGACGTCTCCGCTCTTCTCCATTGGCCGGACGTTCTTATTGTAGCCCTTCATCAAATCCTTGAAAAGTTCCCCTTCAAGGTTAACTGCTGATGCTGAGAAACCACACACACACACACACACACACACACAGGTCAGGACAAGAAAACATGAAAGACTAAAACCTGCCCATCATTAAAAGTACTATTGAGCCCGTGAAGAAAGTGGTATAATGTTCCCTGTGGCTCTGGAGAGAGCTTGGCAAAGTTTACAAAAATAACCCTGAGCGTGTCATAATGACGTGAGTAGGGCTGTACTGGCTTGGGCTCGAAACACAACATTACTCTGGTCTGGACATTTGAATTGTGTCTTCGTAAACACCCTATTGATTTGCATCATGTAAGGTCCATTTTGTTTGACACTTGTCCCATGTTAGGGACTAAAAATCAGGATATCTCAGACTCTGCTTCTTCAGTTAGTACCATTATCTTTTTTATCTTCCTCTTGTGCATCCCCCAAAAATACATAAATCACTGAGGGACCCTGTTAAGATGCTACTTCTGTCATGTAATGAGAGCAAGTGGAGTACCTTTATAAATCATGATCCTTATTTAATTTCCAGTTGAGATCTTGTTGGAGTACAAACACATGAGGAATGAAAAAGAGGCATTCTCTATGTATTTCAATTTAGCATAATAACATGAAACAAAATAACAAGTTAACAAGACAAACAACAATAACAACAATAAACAAGCTGAATACCTGTGCGAGTGGCTTTTTCTGATTTGTATTAGATAGTACACACACACACACACATACACATAGTACGGCACAGCACGAATAATTTAACTATTACTCATGAGTAAAATAAAAGCACTATTGAAGCTGTGATTACTTAAAGTATGCACCCTTTTGAAGAAAATTTTTAAGTCTTTTATGTTGTACTTAATTCTCTTCATTCTGATAAATTGAGTCTACAGATTCATACCACACTAGCCCTTGAAACCCACAAGATACTGTATAATTTCTACTAAATGTGGCAGCGAATTCATTAGTCAGCGTTCCTACCTGTGGCTGAAATCATAAACACTCTTATGAAGAGTGACGGAGAGAGCTGAGGTCCAGAATCCATTAGCGTGTGCTCTGAGACAATGCTCTGATTGCTAATCTGATACACATGGACACTACTTGATGGAGCTGCTGGCACTGTGTGTGTGTGTGTGTGTGTGTGTGTGAATGCACGTGTGTGTGTCTCCCAACCAAAGTTGGAGCTCAGGCCAATGGGTGGGTTGAGGTTTACAGGAATGGTTGGGGGTTGTTGGGGGAGTTGATGATTGTTAGAGTTAAATCCAAGAGAGTATTTCCAGTACTGCATAGCCAGCTGTCACAACACACACACACACCAGGAACATGACAGGAACATAGTTTAGTCATTGTACATGGCTGCCCCCCAGTGTTAAGGTACACCATCAAAACACACACTGTACTGACATTGCATTCAGTGCACCTGGCTGTTGTCATTCAGAGGTCCATATGAGCCAAGTAACATAAATTTAGCACAGCTGCGATCTATAATAAGCTAGTTAAAAACTTTTTCCATCCGAAGTCGGGGTTAAATGTGTTGCCTACAGTAAAAGGATTACAGACAGAAAGATTAGACAATAAAGAGAAGGAGACAGCAGCTGTGCGCATGTGTGTGTGTGTCCTAAAAGAACCGTACAGCGGACAAGAGAACAGGTGATAAGTCTTGTCCGTTTACAGCAGACCCTCTGTGATGATGGACCAGGCTTTGTGGAGGTTGTGGGCACATTTTTGGCATGTCATTAATCTGTGTGTGTGAGCGTCAGAAAAATACTTTGTGCCATGGTTTGATACACTTCAAGCACACACGTAAACACATAAGCCATAGACAGGAGTTGATGTCTTTGCAGCAGAAGTATGTGTGTATGTGTTTACTCAGCTGTTAGACTCATATCACTGCATATCCATCCTTTAGCACTTGGACTTAGTTTCTTTGGTTCATTTGGGCTCATTCAGTCTATCACTGGCCAAGACTTGGAAAACACAGTGAGGAAGTAAAAAGTCAACACTTGCCTACAACACAAAAACCTTCACTTACTCAGGCTACAGTAGCTGTCTTTACTTGTAAAGCTTTGACGACACGACTGACAATTAGAGACTAAAAAGGTCGGCCTAGTACTGGGTCCAGTTACAACACCCCGTCCTGGAAATGAGGAGTGAACACAAGGAGGAGGTGGGAAGTACTGATTGCAACAGTACAGCAGCTGTTGTGTTGCTGGAAAAGCAAACCCTTTCAGAGGGTCAGAGGACTGAGGTCAAGCAGGGGTCTCAAAAGGAACCCATCAGAATCGAAAACCTGTCTTGAGTGAGAGTATGTTTGGGTTTTGGCAGAACTGCCAGACCAGCAGCAAAATACTGCAGGATTAGCAGCATTACAGTCAGCTAATTTGAATATCTTACATCAACTTCAATTTGGTGTTGTATAATTAAAGATTACAACAACATTCAACATGATATGCCAATGCCAACCCCAATTTGATAACAATTTTATTTATATTTATTTATTTTTTACAAAAATACAAATGATTTGCTCTATACAAATAAATATAGTAAGAATAAGGTAAGAATATGAATAATATATACAGTCTGTGTGCTTCACAAGAGGCTCAACCTTTGCACAAGACAATATGAATAAGTTATAATTTTGTACAGATTCATAAGTTAGACAAGGCTGCGTCTCCAACCACATACAAAAAAGATCCTGTGGCGTGATGGGTGGTTGACTGACTGATGGGTTGGACTGATACATTCATGGCTGGGTTTTCATTTAGAGCCAAAGTCAGGCTCTCAGAATGGGAAAATAAAATAATGCTTTTCACCGGAGACAGAAGAAAGTTTGTAAGGGTGTGCGTTTTATGTGCATCTCTCTCTGTCTCTGTCTCTGTCCCTTGATGAGGGGTTTCTGAGTCTCTTTACAAGCCTTTGTGTTATCATTTCTGATTTGAGTCTTCTTTTTTCTCACTTGATGTTGTGGTAAACTTAAGTCTTGAGTGCTTCCAGTGCCAATGCAATGATCCTTGGTGCACTACGGTAGAATGACTCATTCTCCAAGCCCACAAGACTGTAGAAGGTCAAAGGTCGTCCTCCTACTACAGCTCTAACACGCGCCTGGTAAAGTCCTCGATCGTTCTTAGAGCTCAGATCAACCAACACCTGAACAAAAGAAAGTAAAGCAAGAAGAGAGATAGACAGACAGAGAGAGAGAGAGAGTGAGAGAGAGAGAAAATGATTAAGACAATACAAGTTAAAAAATATTCCTTTCACCAGTGCACATTTGTTTAACTTCTAATTCTTAAAAATTCCTAATTTACCTCTTGGAAGTTCATGCGAAGGTTCTTGCTTGGGATGTTTAAAACCCATTTGTAAGAGTCTCTGACTTGGCTGACTTGCTGTGAGGACTCTCTCACGCCAGGACAAACTACAGGAGCAAACAAAACATAATGTAAGAAATAACAAGGACTCATGACCAAATATTTCACCAAGGTTTGTGAGGTGTAGCACCTACTTTTCCCACTGGTCCCTGGTATCTGCCTCTTGTGAAGAAGGCTCCTGTATTTTCTGTGAAGACTTAAAGTCTTTCCAGCATGCACAGCTTGTCTGGGGTCAGCGGTTGTCTCAGTGTGAGTGTCCTCAGTGACCGACGGCACTGGAAACAGCAGCGTGGAAGATTTGGATTCTGTTCTGTCTCCTTTCTCAACAAAAGTAAAATCCTCCGACGTGGTGCTCCATTTTATGTCGGCAGAAGTTTCACTTTGTGGTGCATCTTCTGTCACAATTTGATCTTGTGTCCTTAATTTCTGAATTTCATTCATCAGGGCTGATAGAAGTGACCAAGGCTCGTGGGAAGAGGAAGACGGGTCAGTGTGGACTGGTGCTCCAGTGGATGTTGGGAAAGGGGGATTTTCAGACGACTCCTGGAGGTTGACATTGTCCAAATGCAAGATGGGAGGAGCAGCTCTGAAGTCCAATTTGGAGCGCAGAGCTGAGATAACAGATTGAAATTCTCCTTCTAACTGATGTACTGAGGAGTCCTCTGCCTGGAGGTGACATGTAAAAATAGGGCTGGATATTAAGCTTTAGCTTCAAATAAATCCACATAAAAACAAAACAAATTTACATAACTGATCACCTTTCAAAGTAGTTTTGAATATACAAATTTCGCACTGTCATGTGATATAACTTTATGCAAATGCAACCATGTTTGGACAGTTCAGAAATATCACAAACAATCTACCTGTAAGAAAAAGTTGTCGTCCAGCCCTTTTGGTTTGGAGGTTTCTGTGGCTGTGTCAACGTGTCGTTTGTCTAGGTCCTCAGCCATGTTCCTCAGGTATTTCTCCCAGTCATCCACTGAGGGTCCCACTTCTCTGAATATGGCTGGGGGAACTGGAGAAGCACCCTGCTCTGTTGGCACCACACCTCCACCTAACTTTTCTGCAAGTTATAAAACACCTGTTACATTAGTGACCAACAATGCAATTTCTTAATGTGCCAATGTGCTGAGAATGAAGGTTTCGTTACAGAACACTGCATCAGTGTTTGCGTAATTATCTGTAAGTTATCTATACATTTAAAGCTTACACAGAAAATAATAACATAATCTGTCAATCATATACCTTCAATCTGCGTGAGACCATGGCTGAGGCCCAGATCCCTCCTCTCTCTGATGTGAGTGAAAGCAGTGCTGTAGATGTGCTCCACCAGTTGAGGCAGAGTCTGGGTGAAGAAGGTCAAGTCTACTTTGTCCCTGATATAGTCCTCAGCCCTCTGGAGCAAGTCCAACAGGGTCTGCAGGAACGAACGCAACTCTAGACGGCAGAGAGTGGGCAAGAGATCAGAAACAACAAAACCTCAAAGAAACATCAAGAGCATGTTTAGTTTTTGTTCTACGTTTATCGATGTTTTGGATAAGAGTACTCACGACATTTCTTGAAGCGGGTGAGACACTTGTCCTCAGCCATTTGGCTGCAAGCGCTGGCGGACTGACCAGGGGGGCAGGTCAGAGTGTAGAAGCGACAGAGAGAGCTGAACTCCGACTTCTGTTCTTCTTCTGTCATTTCTGTTGTTTTTAGAAGCTCTGGACATGTTGGCTCCCTACTTCCAAATGATTCTAAAACAGATAAACAGTACTTTATAATTTACATGTATGTCCACATACTTGAGCTTTCGTGGTGTTTAATCGTTGCTTTAAACTCACTTTGTATCTCAGCCTGAATCCAGTCAGAGAAAGCAGACACCCGTGTGTAGACTCCAGGCTTGCCCTTCTCCCCACAGCCATCTCCCCAGGAGGTAATCCCGTGGAGCTGGAACCGACCCGATATTCGGTCCTGGTAGATAAGGGGGCCTCCAGAATCTCCCTACAGATGACAGAAAATCCCAACAAAATTGAATAAAGCTAAAGTTTTTCAGAAAATGGCTAAGTTGCTAAAAGTATTTGGGAAAAAGAGCTTTTACAGTGAAATAAAGGTACTGTATGCCACTTCAGTGAGTGAAGACAATTCCCACCTGACAGGAGTCTATCCCTCCAGAAAGATAGCCAGCACAAAGCATAGTATTGGTGACCAGCTCTTTGCCAAGGGCACTCTTACAAGTGCTCTGGGGCAGCAGGGGCACCTTGGCCTCCATGACCACATCAGCAGATGGGCCATCTGTAGTGAAGAATACACACAGAAATGCATGAGATTATATGATGAGTATTGATAGCTTTAGACAAATGTACTAACTTCTCTCAAAATGAAAACAAACGGCATGCTCTCTAGCAGAAAATGAAGCTAAAATACCTCTAAAGCGAAAATTCATGTCAATTATCTCCCACTCACCCTCATAGAGGGAGCCCCAGCCTGCCACCAGGCATGGACTGCCAGTAGGGGGCTCCATGCCAGAGGGGAGACACACTGGAGTTACATGGTTGGACAGGACCACTGGGGATGTGAGCTCCACCAGCGCTATATCGTTGTTGAATGTCTTTGGGTTGAACTATAGGAAAAGAAGAAAGTTTAACTGAATGAATGACACACACACACACACACACACACACACACACACACACACACACACGTACACTTTGGTTTGTTACCTTAGGATGAGGGATGATTCGGTTCACTTTAAGAAGCTGCTCATCAGGATCGGTCTTAGTGATGTCAAACTCCCCCACCACGGCTGTCCAGTAACTCTCACTACGACTGCTGCAGAGGTCAGAACAACAAGAGAAACTGGGAGTGAGACTGAAAAAAATGCTGAAGATCTTACTGTTGTAGTCGCAGAAAACAGAGATGCACACTCACCCAGCAAAACAATGAGCAGCAGTGACCACCCACGAGCTGTCCACCAGGACTCCTCCGCACATCAGACCACCGTCAAGCTGGAGGTTGACGAGCCAGGGCCAGCTGCCTGGAGGAGCAGGAGAGCCACCAACAATGCGGGAGCGAGGCTGTGTGATGTTCTGCATTGAGGATGACCTTTGACCACACACTGCTGCTGGGACAGTGAAACACTGATGGTCAAAACAAGCAGCCTCATGCCTTTTCACGGACTTCACTGGCAGAAACTGAATCCGTGTGAATGCACAAATATTTCTTCACGATCACTTGTATCCCTCACCCTGTGCATGTGTTTGTGTGGCAGGTTCTAGGTTCTGCATTGTGTTAAGTAGGCTGCACTGGAGGACACGGGCACTGCAACTCTCGCCCATGATCCTTATGCAGCTCTCCTTGTCCAGTTCACCAGGTGGGCAGCGATGCTGATAGTACGCACAGGCCTGGCTCAGAGCCCAACTCCTCTCAGTTTCATCTTGAAGCTTCTGGGCTTTACTGATGACATCACAACTGGGCTCTGATAAGGCACTGGCCGGAGACGCTGCCGGGCGAGAAGATGTGACGGTTATGGATGTACTAAGAAAGTGTTCGTTAGTAATAAAAGACAGTATGACTCAAAGTGTTTAAAAATGAAAAGGGCAAGAAAAGAAATATTCTACTTACAGCAGGAGCCAGTCAGCTGTCCACAATCCTGAAACAAACAGGGCGCACAACCACGGCAGCCTGCTTCTGCCCGACTCCTCTCAGATGATGCACGTTCGAGGGCAGACAGGGCACTAGTCATAGCTGCCTCTAGAACCACAGTGCCACGATCAGATAGAGCTGCAGGACACAACGGGAAGAAAGAGAAAAAAGAACAGAAAATTAGAATTATTTAAAAATGCATTAATATGTGAGACAGGCTAGAGAAGAGGAGATATGCTGAAACACACACAAGAGCACATCAGTGATATGCAGACATGCTGTTTCAATGTTTACCTGGAAATTGCAGCATAACAGCAAAGATGGGTTTGAGGTAATGTCTCCATGACAACTGTCCTGGTTACAACCACATTGGATGATTTAAGGCAATTCCTATTTTAAAATGAAATTGTTTGTGTATGAAATAAATATTAGTGGTGGCCTCAAATAATTGCATGTGGGCTGAGCTCCAGTGCAAACTGACTGATTCTACTTTTTAGTGTGTTAGATTTTTGATGAATACATGCACATTTACTGAATTCTGACAAACTTACCAGAATTTTGAAAGAAAAAAAATGTTGCAACAAGCAAATAAGAAGGACAACTAGGACCTTATATGGAGGACTGCCATTTGCTGTGGGAAAACTATGTGTGTATGTGAGCATTAGCATGAACTAGTGCAGCTTTCTGGTATGTGTGAGAGTATCCCCTTTTTCTCATGCTGCTCTTTGAGCTCATTGGCAGCGTGTTAGGGAAGCTAGCTCACGCTCAGTGCGCTGGTGAGGCTTCTGCAGACACACATCAATCGGGCCGCCGACCCAGCAGCCCCCCTCTGTGCCGCACCACATCAGAAGGCTAGGCCACTGACAACAACAATGCTGATTGAAGACTTAATTAGAAGGCCAGGGCTGAGCTGGCAGAGGCTGGCGGGCAGGAATAGGCCGTAGGGGCATGGGCTGGCAGCCCCAGGGCGGCTGGGACCTCAAGTTCCTTGTTTTAAACACTCCAAACACACACTGCTGTCACCAGCCGTTTGTATGAAGGCTCTGCTGTACTCAGGATTTCAGCTAGAGAGGGCCAGAGGTCCCACACCACTGTGCTCTGCTGCAGGATTTAAACACTACAGTAGCTCCCTGAGAAGAATTCCTAATAAAGTGCAAAAATTACACAAATGTAGGCTTTAGGGGACAAAACCATGCAAACGATAATATTTCTACTCCTCACTGTTTAGAATTGCACTGTGTAATAAAATGCTGTATTTTGTCTATGAAGGTTAGACACCTGTTGCTCACCAGTGAAACACTAAAGCATACTGCAATCACCCAACTTTAACAACTAGCTAGGCGCAATGCAAAACTAAAAAAGAAATTCTAGGATTTGTATGTCATGTCAACTGTTACAATATATGACACTCTCAAATGTAAGCTATCTCGTCAGGACATAATATCATATATACTGTCATGTGTAGATGTATTACCTGCTTAATGCCTAGAGAGAAATTAAGGCTTTAGAAATATCACAGCATCATTGGTTTTGGTTTGCAGGTTTCTTACTATGAGTCGTTAAATAACAATAATAAATAATAAAATAACTTGAAGTTGAACTTGAAGAACTGTATATTTCTGTAAGTAATTTTCAGTCGGTTTGCGCCACTCCTGAGAGATGCTCATGCTTAAAATGCAGTAATCAGATTTCCAAACTATAGCCGCTGACAGGTACTGCTATCACTACACTTCAAGTACATTCAGAAACAATAATAACAATAATAATAAACTATTGCATGTTTATAAAAATTACCTTTGAGCGCACTCTGTGGCATCCTGTAGACCTCTCGACCTGTCGGGGCTCCCAGCAAGCAGTTGAGTCCCATAAGCAGCAGTGATATCAGCAACAGCATGGTGTCAGAGCATCAGACCTCCAACCCACAGTGACAACAAGCAGCCAGGCAGGAGCCACGCGGAACGAGCAAACAGGACGCAGAGGTGCTGGAGATGACGGCAGCCTGTGGTGTTTCCAGGTCCCTATTGTCTGGTTGCTCTCTGCAATTGCTAACTGTCTCCCTCCTCCTGACTCTTTGGGCTCTCTCCCACACTGTGGTGCAGGGCATCTGTCTGTAAGTTTACTTAGAGGAACAATAGGTGCCTGGACTAGTCCTTGGTATATATAGAGTCCCCAGTGGAACACCAGTAAGAGGTGGGGGGGGTAGGACAGAGAGAGAGAGAGAGAGGGAGAGAGAGAGAGAGAGAGAGAGAGAGAGAGAGAGAGAGAGAGAGGAGGAGGAGGAGGAGGGAGAAATGCTCCCATGGCCAATACACAAACAGATGAATTCATTAAGACTGTGACAGCAAATCGGGTGCAACTTGCCAAAGCTGGACATTACAAAGAGGTTTGGTTCTATGAAAGGAGACAGAGGGAGGGAGAGAGATGCAGATAGGGAGGGAGTAAAACAGGAAGGCAGAGTGATTGGCTGGGGAGCAGGGAAGGGGGTGTTGTTTGAATTAATTAATGTGAGAGGAAGAGGGAGAAAGTTATGCAGATAAGGATATGGGCTGATGTGGAGAAGAGGGATGCAGAGTGAGAGAGGGATGTGGATGAGCATCTGAACCAAAGAGTCAGAGTGTGAGGTAGGTGGAGGGAGGTTGAGTGTGAGGGTTGAGTGTGAGAGTTGAGTGTGAGAGAGCGAGAGAGAGGGAAATGTCTGCCATTCTGCACGCCCCTCAAAGAGGGCATTGTCCCCGGCGTCCCTCTGAGGATACCCACTTCAAAGCCATCACTTGGCCGCCGCCTCCATTGATCACTTACAGTCTTTTATCTCCCCCATTAAAATATTGTCAGTTCACATCACTTTTGTCTTTCTCTGCTGAACTCTCCTTTTGTTACATAAAGATACAGTAAAAAAAAAAACCCATCATGGACATGGTGTATTTTTAAAGTCTGGTAAAATCATTGAATAAACAAAACATTTTTTTTTATGGATTCCTTTTCAACTTTTTGCACGTGATGTTGCTGAAACAAAATTAAAATTGACATACTGGCTTTTAGACAAACACGTTTTGTGTCTTGTCATCACAGAGATAACATGTCAAAATCCTTAGATCTAAAAGTTACTGTAGCTTTTCACCTGAAAGATTTACATCTAAAACAATGACACTGCGTGGGATACAACTGGCTCCATAAAAACAATCTGGAAAGCAATATGTCCTGTTTGATTAAAGTTGAATGTAACTACAACTTAACTTAAATCTCTTACTTATTTCACCACATACCTTTTATGTATGAGGACAAATCGAGTTTAAGGAGGATAAACAAAGTAAAACTTTACATTTTAAAACCTTCAGCCAAGAAATATAAATGTGAATTCAAGGTGCTTTTCTGCATGAAGAATTGAGCTTTTTTTACTCAGTACAGTCATTGTGTGAACTGAAGACACTGGCTACTGTGACTGTAACCTGTATTTTAAAATAAGAAAAAAAAAGAAAATGAGTTCTTCTAAACATACTAATTAAACAGAAACAGATCTCCTTATATGTAATCTGTCAATGACAGACACAGCATCTGCACAAAAAGACTTTTCTCTTGCACAATACTGAAGAGTTAAAGTATACCACTGCACTGGACAGTAGAAATGTCTGCAGAACTGATAACAACTGATAATGGAAACAAAATGGTCTGTACATTTGCAGGCAACAGACAGAGGTATGGTCACAGTCTACGTGGGCACAGAAAGAAGTCTGTGCTGACCAGTAACCCAAATGAGAAGCACAAATTGGAGTCAACTTCGAGCCAACTAACTGGGCTCAAAGATAAAAAGAGCGGCAGACGAATCTAGCGGGGCATTATCAAAGAGAGCCGTCCACTGCTGCCACAAGCCAGCACTGACGGCAGACTTCACACTGATAACAACATACAGTACGTGTTAGAGAGTGTGTGACTGTGTGTATGTTTTGGTCAAGGATTGTGTAGCCAAAGCTGGTGAATTCAAATGTCTTGATGGTGATGAAAAAGGTAAGCAATAGTACACATGCACCCATGAGAAGCAAAAACAGCCTTCAGAGACAAAATGAAGAGAATAAGCAGAGTTAGACATAAAGGAAACATTGCATTTCTTTCTTTCCATGCTTGGCTTTCAGACATTTGTTAGTGTGTGTGTATGTTGTGTGCATTGTGCCCCAGCCCCCTCAATGCACCCATGCAGCACAATAGCCCTGAGATCTGAGAGCAGCCTCAGGCAGAGCGGAGAGGGAACGGCATGGGACAAGCGGGCGGCACTCTTTCATTCCTTCCCTCAATCCATTTTGCTTTGATGTCCTTTGATTAATTTGCCTTCTGTTCACTCCTCCTTCATCTATCTACAAAGCATGGAGCGCTCTGCCTCTCTTTTCTCCTCCGCCTGCCTGTTTCTCTCACTACAAACGGTGATGTTCTACCTTATCTACTTTCCTCCAATGGTGGCTACAATTAATTACTGCTAGTCGAAAGATTGTGGGCGCCTTATATTTTAGCATTTCTGCTTCCACTTAATCAATACAACTGTAAATCTATTTAAATAGAATCAGAATAGCATACCTTTGCTCTTTAATTAATGGGACATTTTAGGAGTTTTTCTTTAGCTGAGTTTGCCACTGCACCATTTTTAATACAGAGCTAATTCATGTACATCATGCACCTGTGAAAATTGTTTATGACTTAACAACCTCAGGCCAAAATAATTTTCTGATCTGTTTATTGAATATTAACTTCAGCAGGACTCTTTGATCGCATGGAAACTATGAACTGGGGGTGAAGCTGTTTTAACCTAAAATCAGCTTCCTGATAATCTGAAATGTGCTCTAACTTTAGCATGTTTTAAATTTAAATTAAAAACTCAGTTGTTTCACTTTTGTGCTTTTGATTGATGAATTCCTCTACCACATTTCTTTTACAGAATCTGGGACATATTATCCCTGCCTTGTAACTGTATTTCTGGTCTTTTATCTTACAAAATAGATGTACATATATTTCTACATAAATACATATATTTATGTTCCATCCTATTCTGTTAAATTGATTTCATTTATTGTGTTATGTTTAATGTTGTTCAAATCCATTGATTTACCTTATGTAAAGCACTTTAAAATGCCCTTGTTTGAAAGGTTTAAAAGTATTGGGACACCTGACCATTACATTCACAGGGACATTAATAACATTGCATTCAAAGAAACAGACAGTTTTGCAGCTATAACAGCTTCCACTCCAGTGGAAGGCTTTCCACAGGATTTTGAAGTGTTTCTATGGGAATTTTTGCCCATTCATGCTGTAGAAGATTTGTGAGTTCAGGCACTGATGTTAAACGAAAAGGTCATCCCTAAGGTGTTCGATGGGGTTGAGGTCAGGACGAGCCAGTTCAAGTTCTTCCACACTAAACTCACCCAACCATGTTTTATGGACCTTGCTGTGCGCACTAGGACATAGTCATGATGAAATAGAAAACAGCCTCCCTCAAACTGTTTCCTTAAAGTTGGAACTTTAAGGAAACAGTTGTCTGGAGGCCCAAGGCGGACCTACACAATATAACCAAAATATTGAGACACCTGACCATCACACCCACAGGGGCTTTAATTTATTTATGCAGTAGAGCATTTGTGAGGTAAGGTGCTGATGTTGGACAAAAAGACTTGCAATCTCCGTTCCAGTTCATCCCAAAGGTGTTGAATGAGGTTGAGGTCAGGGCTCTGTAAGTGCCAGTCCAATTCTTCCCCACCAAACACATGCAACCATGTCTTCATGGACAGTCATGTTGGAATAGAAAAAGGCCTTCCCCAAACTGTTGCCACAAAGCTGGAAGCATAGCATTGCCCAAAATGTCTTGGTATGCTGAAGCGGAGATTTTCCTTCACTGGAAGTGAGGAGCCAAGCATAAGTCTGACAAACAGCCCCATACCACACCTGAATTCAAGAATAAAGAGGTTTGTCCAAATACTTTTGTCTATATCATGTACATAATGTTTCTGAAAACTGAAAAGTCACATGACACCAGCTGTGAGAAAGACAGTATATGGGAGATTTCACTCTGATTTGAATTTCACTGTGTTGTGTAAAATGAAAAAGATGTGCCATTTTTAGGGTTCATACATTTACAATTACAGCTGCATTGCATGGCTAACTGAAACACAAACTGTTGTCTAAGGATAGTGCATAGATTAACAGCCTCAATTTCAGATTAAGCTGGCAGCCATCCCAACCCGTGGGAGGACTTTAAAAATCCAGTGACGAATGATACTGAGGGTGATTTTGTTTTTCAGGCCCAGTTGATGGCGGTCCTCTAGTTTTAATAAGCAGCTCAGTTACATATTTTTCTCTCAGTTTAACAATCGAGTATTTCTTAGGAGAATAAGATTTTACATGCGAAAGATATTCATATGACAACTCTGCTTGTGTTTGAAACAGCAGTGATTGGACTACTTGGGCGGCAGAAATTCATGTGAATGCACAATCATTTGTTGAACCATCTAGAACAGATTTGTTGCAAGTACACAAACTCATCACTGGCTGGCTGCTTGAGCAGGTTATATAAAGAAAACACACAATGCTCAGCACAAAATCACACCACAATGAGAACCTTAACAACAATCGTGTTGAATAACACCCAGGTATTGTGTTCAGTTATGAAACCATTTTTCCCATTGTCTCAGGCAGAAAACAATTGAAATCTAGGTCAGTGGGGTACGCAAAAGAGAAGAGGGTCCCAACATTTCCACACAGACAGACACTTGAACCCCCTGACAATAGTCAAGCAGAAGCAGTTCGTCTGCACAGGCCTGTATTGGGTCATTGTTAGACATGTTGTTAATTAGATCTATTATGACCTCAACAATCGCATTAACTGCCATTAAATACACATTACCCACCAACTGTTCAATAATGAAATACCCACTTTACCCAAATGGAGTAATAATGATAATTTGGTTGATCAAGTTTATAATAATCATAGTAATGATAATGATTTATCTACCCGATCTTTTTATCTTGTCATACAATGTTATATTTTTTTTTTGGATAAAATCACTCAATAGTAGCCTGAAGAAATGAAAGTTATATTTTATAACCGAATTAAACTCAAATTTGAGAGTTGAAATTTGGCTAGTCAATGTTTAAACATGACTAAAAGAAGAGTCCTCTGTCTCCTCAGCCCAGCAATAACATGGGGTGATCCTCCCTCCCAGAATAATACTTTGCAGCTCAGTGATACGACACACTGTAACTTTGAGCTATGTTTGAGGGGTGAAAACCTGCACTTTAACCCAAATTGGCAACATCCTGTTCTGTTATTTTGTTCTTTCACACTCTATTTGATAGATTTAATAGAACTACTCTCTACATATGGATCTTAGCCACAGGGAAGCCACACAAAAATGTGTTTCTCTGTGTGCTGTAGCACATTAGAATCTCATGTTGAACTTGTCCACGCTGCCCACCTGCTGGTAGTTAAAACACAATTTCACAGTCTTGGCACCTAAAGCTACAACTAACAGAAAGAGAATGAGAATTGCTTAAAAAATGCATACCATTCTGTAATCCAGTGGATTTCCTCTGATCTCCTTAGTGTCTCTGCTTCAAAAGTATGACCTTCAGCTTCCAAACACTGACCAGTTGTCCATTAGGAATAGTGAATATGGGACAGCATGAGGATGGAAAATTTGTAAGTTAAGCAGCATAAAGAAAACATTAAGTGTGAAAACTGGGAACAAAACTTATTAAAAATATTGTTTATGTCTTAATCAATTGGTATAACAGAAAAAATAACATAAAAATGTTGTAAGTCTGGTAACTGCAGATTGCAAGAGAGATTGCAGATTGCACAGAGTAGATGAAAATCACCCTCTTCTTGGTGTGTGCCATAGACAAAAGTAAAACCACCAGTTAAATATACATTACATTGTCAAAAGTATTCAGACACACCTCTTCATGGGTCTGTTTTTGGGCTTGGTCCCTTTCTTTCAGTGAAGGGAAATCTTAATGCTTCAGCATAACAAGACATTTTGGACAATGCTATGCTTCCAGCTTTGTGGCAACTGTTTGGGGAAGGTCTTTTTCTATTCCAACATGACTGTCCATGAAGACATGCTTGCATGTGTTTGGTGGGAAAGAATTGGACTGGCCCGTACAGAGGCCTGATCTCAACCTCATTCAACACCTTTGGGATGAACTGGAACGGAGATTGCAAGTCTTTTTGTCCAACATCAGCACCTTACCTCATAAATGCTCTACTGCATAAATAAATTAAAGCCCCTGTGGGTGTGACGGTCAGGTGTCTCAATATTTTGGTTATATTGTGTAGGTCTGCCTTGGGCCTCCAGACAACTGAGAAGGCAAAAAACACTATATTAAGTGCTTCCAGTTCACTACTCGCATGCTACAGCTGATTTGAAAAGGCTGACATCTAGTGTTACAATATTGAAACTTCTTCTCATATAACTGTAGTGCAGTAAAGTAGTCATCCTCCTCTGTTCTACATAATCTGACCTTACATTACTGGCTCTTGAAGGCATGGATGTTAAATAGGAAAAACATTGACAGGGTTTTGATGACAATTTGCTTCCTTTGGCAAGCACCATGATATGCTGAAGCACTTAAACCTGACTGCTCTGCCTCTGATCCATCAATGATGCCTTCATTAGCTCCTTATACTGCTTACACCTGAATAACCTGAATAACATTAAAATGAACTTCACCCCCCAAAATGTGACACCAGAACCTGATGACACGAATTCACAAAAGTGTCCTCTCAACTGGACTATTCATAAGTTAGTCACTAGAGTATATTTTTTAAAGTTCACATTTCATTAGAGATGTTATTTAAAATGGTGAAGATTGATGGGATTGACTTATGTGAAATTGTTAGAATGGAAAATCTCTAGTGGGTTAACAGAAAAGGATGATAATGTAAACTACGGTAGTACAGTCATTATTAAAGATCCTAATTTTCTGTAACATTAATAGAAAATAGAAAAAGGCCACATGGAGGCAGTACAGAGACACACATTGTATATACTGATACTACACACACACACACACACGCACAGAGAGAGAGAGAGAGAGAGAGAGAGAGGGATATTCCACTATTCTGACTGCTCTTCTGATCAAACACACACATGCCTGTAAGCCCTCTGCCAAACAATGATGAACACATTAAATAAAACAAGCAATCTTGTGTTTGTGTCCTTACTGGCCCCTTTTATGAGTTTTATGAGCAACAATTACAGGCTAGCCTACTTTATCTGTTTATCCTGTGGCACACTAAAATCTAAGTAATGTGCCCCTCCACCATAAAAAGCATTCATTCATTTCCTATGTATAGCCAAATTAAATGAGATATAGCAATAACACTGTACATGGATTATTCATGTTGTTCATTGTTCAGAAGGAAAGAGAAACACAAGGAAAGTCCTTTCCGCTTTCACAAATTATTACAAGCACAATAAAACTGTCTCAAAATGCTAACTCATGTATTAATTCATTGTCTTTTTTTTTTTTTTTTTATGTTTTGTTATTCCAAACACTGGTTTGTAATAAGGACTATATATGAAATGAATTATAATAATTACTTAAGAAGCAAACAGTGACATAAGAAACAATTACATATGTTCTCATTATTTTCTTTTTAAAATGTAGCTGTAGCTGTCCCCCCCCCAAGTTTGTAGTATTCGACCCATTAAATTGGAGAAAAGACAACAAAAAGCTGCTACTTCTTTGGTCTCACCTACCCACGCCTGCTACTGCTGCTGCTGTCTGACTGACCTGTTGGAAGAGGCAGAACACATCACCCTCCCTCCTCTCTCTGGCCAAGCCATTAGCCATGAATTATGGTGCTGCTACCATCACAGCCAATTGTCTGGATGAAAAGCAGGCTCTGCCTCCCTCACCGTTGTGTGTTAGTTTGTGCCTGAACAGCAGGTTTAAGATCATAGTTTCTGATCAGCTCTGTGGTTCAGGTGAGAGCAGGTAAGCGAATATCATTTCACTTGACAGGAAATGCAGGTTGATGCAGAGCTGCATGACTGTTCACAGCAGTGATATAACCAGGTCTTTTGACAGGGACTTTTTAACTTGTGTCCACTGATTGACTGATACTAAAAGCAAGATTTTTTTAGTTGCTCAAGATTTTGATGTCTCATAGCTGACCATACAAGCGATAATCTGTTAATATATATGAATGAGATTCATTCCAGATAATCTTTTGAACTGTATTTGCAATATCATACCTCTGAATATATGACTCTACACTGTGAAATGATTGCTTTCCTTATTGGGTAACTGGTGGATTTGTAGAGAGACAGAGAAATAAAGTGAGAGGGAGAGAGGGAGAGGGAGAGAGGGAGAGAGAGAGAGAGAGAGAGTGGGGGAGAGAAGAGAGAGCAGTATCTGTTACCAGGAAAACTCTTACCGTTGTATCACAGGGAAACTCGCGAGCAGATGTGATGGTGGAGTGCTGCAGAGACTGGACACAGAGACAGTGCACTAAACAGTACAGTAAGTGTTCCTGGATTCTCATTTTGCTTGTTATCTGGAGCTTGTAACTGACACAAGGGAACTGCAGTGTTGCCCAGAGCTAACCCCTGGCCAGCTATGCTACTGCAAACACCCAGACAGAATAATTAAACCTCACAGAGGAAATGCAGATTTGTCACTCACTCTCTGTGAGATTTGGATTCATTTGTTCATTCATTCATTCATTCATTTTTTGCAACTGCAATAGAAACTTATGACAAAATGTGTTATTGAATATTATAATAGCCTGCTTAAAAAAATGCATTTGAATTTTTGACAGAACTTTACAAGGTATGTGTACTGTTTACATCATTCATTCGGCACCATATGTTGATAAATTGTTAAACCACACACACACACACAACTAAATGAAGTCCTTATTCATCTTTGTTTTTCCTCAGTGATGAAGCTGAACAGTTAGTCTGTCAGGTTTATTCATCTGAGTCTCTGCAGTCTAAAGAGGGGTGCAGTGTTGCACTTTTCCTATTATTTGCCTTCTGACAGCATCAGTTTGCCCTACTTATCAAGCCAGGCATTTATTTGCCTGTTATGAGCTGAGAGCACAGTAGCCAGATGGAGGCTGTTGATCTTGTTAGAAAGGTGGATGTGAAAAGACCATTACCTGGACCACAGTAAACACAAACGCACACAAATGACCACGCGCACTCACACAAACACACACCGTTTTGTGCAATCTACCATTCACTAAGCTGTGATGTGCACACTGGTCTCTGCACCTGCTGCTCTTAAAGTTATTAAGTAGCCAGTTACGGAGAATTATTGCTTACAGCTTGCGTCACCTAGATGGAAAACTCTGAAGGAAATTGGGATCAGTTGGTAGTTTGTAGCCAAGTTTTATTTTCCATTGTTTTTCACCATTCACCTTTTTGTAGTTTTAGCGTGCAGCCAAGTGAAACCTTAATCGTGAGTCTACATGGATTTGCATACAGGTTGGCTACTGATTGCATATGTTAGGCATGATGTATAGTGTAGGCAGTGCTGAACGGTAATGTTAATGATTGACCAGGCCTCTGACACTAAGACTATCACAGCTGGTTGCTAAGAGCCAGAGGAGAGAAAATAGCTTGGTTACATGTCTAAGAACTGATATATAAGGCATATATATTCATTAAAATGCGAAAAAGTGGGATATTTTACTTACTTTTCATGATTGCAGGAAGAATCAGTTCTGATTCACAGAGATGGTTGTGATTGCACTGCGAATGGAAAATGAGAGAATTTAAATGCACACTCACATATACTTCTTCCTGTCTGCTCAGACCATTTCACTGCTCTCTGTACCTGTGTTCTCATGCAATCAGCAGAGTAGAGGCTTTTTGCTGCCCTAAAAAGATGGTGGGGCTGAGAAACTGCTCTACATGGGAACCACTGCTACTCAAGGCCTCCTGTATCAAGTCCTGTGCCAACGGCTGCTCCCTGGGCATCACCGCACACCTTACATATGCTAATGCTGATGTGGAGTCTGTAGAAGGTGAGTAGGGGGATGATGCACTCATAGAACAAGTAATAATCCAAGAAACTGCATTTTGAAGTGAACTGTATTTTGATTCCATATTTCATCAAATTAGAAAAAAGGAGGAAACCCATGAGAGTGTTTTGAGTCAGAAAAAAAAACATGGCAGCCTTCTTTACTCTTCAAAACAGCAGCCTGTGTCAAAGAGCCAGCTGATATCCCTCAGAGCCTGCTCAGTATTATCTGATATGGTGCCATGTTTATCAGGGAAAGGGTTGTGAAATTAGTAAATTGGAATCAGTTTAAGACCATCAGTGACTTTTTTGGGATGTACAGCTGGGTGTTGTTGGCATCAGAAACAAAATGCACTGAGAACAATTAATGTGACTCAGGGGGAAAACTGTGAACTAAAAACAGCAGAGGAATAATTACTGACCCTTGAGAAACACCACAAAGAGGAAGAGCTATCTCTTACAAGTCAATCCATACCTTCAAATTTATCAAATTTAAAAGTTGTATCTAAATTTAACATCATAAGAATAGTCTTATAACTGTGTAACTGACAACTAATGAGAGACCACTTTCTTGGAAATCTAAAATATCTTTTTTAAAAGCATAGAATTATGGCATGTCTAAATACAAGAACTAAGTTATATTTGTAACTATCTATTTACAGTTTCATTTGGGAAGTTTAAGTTTGTTAATACGGTTCATGAGGTCAACAAAATAAAACAACAGTGAAATATTTTTTTGCCTAACTGCTATTCCAGATCTTTGTCATGCTTTTAAAAATGCATGTTGTGCTTTCAAATACACTACATGTTATGCAGTTTGTTTGCTTTCTAACCTGAAGCAAAAGTCTGAAATCATTATTTTGTGTTTCAAACGTTTTTGGTCATCTAGGCGTGTTTGTGTACCCTCTCGGGGAAAAGGAGGTCGTAGTAGGCTTTGAGGCTGTGATTGCAGGCCGGTTGGTGGGGGTCCAGATCCAGAGTCGAGGGAAACTGAAGGATTGCTGTTTGGACTGCTGCCCTGGATCTGGTCTTGAAGGCTCCTGTCTAAATGGTCGGGAGTGGGGCTGCTGTGGGAGCTCCAGCCTTGACATGCAGTGCACCAATGGTGAGGAGAAATAGTGAAGGACAGCTGCGTGGGGAAAAAAATCATTACAATCATTATGCTGTGATGCCTATAAAATGATGTGATTTCATTTGAGTCAACAAGAAAGAGATTAGATATGCATTCATTAGTGTTCACAGAACCCATGTGTATGTGGCTACTCATTTCCCTAGTTACTGTTATCGAACAGTTATTGAACACAAATTACCATAATAATTCATTTATGGATACCGCTAGTGGACATCAGACATTGGTTCGCTGCTCTGCAGAGCTTTACAAATCCATAACCTGATAAAGATTATCTCAATAAGAATAAATGTACAACTCTGTCTATGCACATGAAACACTCATGTAGTGATCTGGTCTCTGCGCTAATACAAATACAGCTACAGTAAGTCCCTTCTCTGTCCTGTTTCAGCCTCACTCTGGATAGAAAGGACAGACAAATAGATTTGGCTGCCTGCCTAATGGTGAAATGGCCTTAATACGAACATATATCAACTTGAAACATATATCAACTTGAGTGTATTTTACTGGAAATGTAAATACCACATTCATGGAGGAATCTCTGTGGTACAGCCAACCCCAGATATATTCATATACTGTAAGTGAGGCTCAAAAAAGGAAAGGCGTTTTGTTTTTAATTTCAATCAAGCAGAATTTTAAACACATCAGGTGACAGCATCGTTTGATCTAATTCACATTTATTATTATTATTATTATTTTTTATCAAGTGGAAACTGATGATGGGACAAAAATATAAAGTTGCTGCCTGGACACAACAGGGTGCTGCCATTTCACCATTTTGATAAATTTGCCATAAATATATCACATGGAGATATTGTGAAAGGCCAATGCAGTTGCACAAGCGACATGCGAAATAGTATTTTGTACCTTATGTCTGTTTGAACTGTTTCATGATGTGCGTAACTGCTGCATTTCTGCATTAGGACATCTCATCCTGGATGAAGACCTTGAAAGAACCACCTTCATTGTGGGAACAGGCGTCATTGGTCCCATGGATATAGTATCCGTTGTTATAAGTACCACACTAGAACTGCCCACGTTAGAAAATGGAGCAATCCGCATCGTCTACCCAACACTGCTTACCCCGATTGTCACCGGCCAGATGACTTCAAGCAAGAGTGAAATTGGCGGGAAGTCTGAAGAAATTGGGTATTCATTTATTCATAACTGTGGCAACACTGGAGCTAACATTGTACATTTCACTAAATTAGATGCAATAAAAACATACTATTGTATACTGTTCTCCTCCTCAGAGCAACCAGCTGTTTTGGTGCCACCTCAGGAAAACAAGATCGGCCCCTAGACTCTGAGCAGCAGTGTGCCCACGCCATCTTCACCACTCCAGCTGCCAACCTGGCACCTTATGAGCTCAACTTCCAGCTGCTGGTCAGAGGGGCCTGTCTGCTAGCTGGTACTGCCTTTCTCCCTCAAATTACAGAGAGGGCCTGAATTCAAACACAGCCAGAACACAAAATCCAAAAGGGATAGAAGCTGGTCTTACTCACCCCACTGAAGTGTGCTGTAGAAAAGGCACACTCAAATGATCATGTAACATGCATGACTGGTGTTAACACATCTTGAAAAAAAACGGCATCATTACTTAAAAAAAAATACATCAAAATCTACAAAAACTTTTATTTTTCTCTCTTTGTTTTTTCCTAAACTGATCTGTAGGCCTGGAGAGCCCCACTCATGCTCTGAGGGCTGATGCAGACCCCAGCGCCCAAAGTGCCTCTGCTACCTACATCACCTTGGCACAGGAGCATCCGTATGACAGACACATAGAGATCATTCTGCATCTTAGTGGTAAACAATTGAAAACTCCCTAATTTTTTCCCCTTCCTTGTTGTATCAGGATGTTTTTCTTTTCCTGATATCCTGATGTGACTTTAATTAACAAACCCTTTCCACAGAACCTCACAGCCCATTGGTCATATTAGAGAGAGGCAGGCTCTCATTCAGCCAGTACGAACAGCAGATCTGTTCCCGCCGGGATTTCATTCGATGCATTCGTAAAGATTCAGAACCCGAGAGGAAGGTTGGTTTTTACTTCACTATCTCTCTTTACTACCTCGCTTTACTTCCTGTCTTTATCACCCCTTGTTATCTCACACATGCCTGAAGCTGACATGCAGATGTTCCGCTTGGGTTCCTGCAGTTGGAGTTTGTGAGGAAGCGATACCACAAGGACATTCTTTGCAGCCCCGTCTTGATGCTCAACTTCTGCCCCGACTTACTGTGTGAACCTCTGGAGCTGCACAGAGCTACCAGAGAACTGCTGTTCATTGTGGATCGCAGTGGCAGCATGAGTGGCACCAACATCCATCGTGTAAAGGTCAGCTGCAGGCAGCAAGAAAAATTACTAACGACTCAGAGATTTAGTTTTTAGATTTAGGTGCATAAATTGCTCTGGCCCGATCCTGTCTATTTCTTCTTGTTTTCACAGGAAGCCATGGTGGTGGCACTTAAGAGTCTTCCCTCTGGCACCATGCTCAACATTGTGGGCTTCGGGACCACCATCAAGCCTCTGTTCACCTCCAGCAAGCTCTGCACTGATGTTAGCTTTACTCAGTGATCTTAATTCGAATAGATAATGCTCAGAAAATGTCTTGTTTATTTTGAGTGAAACAAATCACAGGTTGTTCTTCATTAAATATGAATATGGATCATGTTTCTTGTGAGCAGATGTATTTCAGTCACGTAGGACTATGTGTTCTGTTTCGTCTACTCTCTAATCAGGCAATAGGTCAATTCTTTGGGTTGCCTTAGTAGCAGAGTATCGGGTTTTATCCAGACCAGCGGGGACAAACAGTCTTTGCACATATTCCTGACCATATGGTGACCTTTCATGCATTTTCACTAAGGCAGGAGATGTCCTTCCATCTCCTCTCCTGTCAGGCATGTTTGTTCATGGTGTGATTTCAGGTGGTTATAAAGCAGGTGCTAATGTGTGTATGTTTGCTCTCTCTTTATTAGAGACGTACTGATTCAATTCTCTGCCACCCTCACAGGGTAATTAGGGCATCTGATATCAAACAGTGAATTTATCTTGACAACATAGGTGTATGTTTGCACAGGCGTCGTCATGCAGTTGGACAGGTGTTGTTGCTTGATCCTAGGCTCTCCCACCTTTAGAGTAGATCTGATAGCATCTTTCCTTTTCTCTTTCTCTGTGCATGGACACAGGTCACTTTAATGCAGGCATATGAGTACGTCCAGAGGATGAGAGCCGACATGCGAGGCACCAACCTGCTGGGGGCGCTGTCCTGGGTGTACCAACAGCCCATGCAGCGCTCATATCCTCGCCAGGTTTTCATCATCACTGATGGATCCATTAGCAATGTGGCTAAAGTGCTGGAGATGGTCCGCAGAAACACATGCGCTGGCAGGTACTAATTAAAGATATTCAGCCCAGAGAAATTGTGCACAGTTGGATATCCAGTATGAGGTGAAAAAACCTCATAAAATGAACATTAAAGCAACACTATGTGGCATACAAAAACAATCCTAGAATAAAGTTTATAGTTTTGTAGTGTAGCTTTAATTCATACAACTAGTTAAAAGAGATTTATTTTATGACTGGTAGGTATTAAATCAACGTGTGTGACAAGGAAGCAGAGGTGAATGGAGTGCAGTGAATGCAGGCAGAATGAGGTGATAAATATTACAGAGACACCATGTGGGGGAGGATCAAGAGGAAGAAAGAAGCTGCCAGATAAAAGGGGGTAACAAGCAAACAGGAATTTGAAAGAAGGAAAGAAAAGAAGGCCGCTGAGGTATTTTTCAGCCCCGCCCAGTAATCGCGTTAAGTGCTCTCCTCTGCAGTAAGAGTCACGCCCCTCTGGTTTCCCCCAGGACTTTCAGCAATGCACAATAATTCCATTTATCTCTCATTAGTATTCTCCTGTTGGAGTGACTTTCTTCACTGTACTTCTGGCTGCCCCCTTCACACGATGTGTATATATTGGTTTTATGTCTTCTTATTCATGTAATGCTCACAGCATCGAGCCCACTGGGCAGAACTGCTGTTTTTAGAGACAGCATTCAAGATCTGTGCCTTTTCAATTATTCTGTCCCCTGCTCTTTTCAAACTCTCAATTAGCCAAATGGCTTGTGATCACTCTGAGTGCCCAAATAACAGTTCTGTCTGATTTTCCTTTTTCAAGACATACTGAAGCCTCTCTGTGCCATTAGAGACTGGTACTCGATATGTTAATGACAGTAAAACCAAGCGCCCAAAAACATTGCATGTTTATAGACATTCATATGTGAAACCACTCTGTAATAGCAGAAAGTGAAGATAATTCTTGTATTATAATTGCAGTAACTCAAGGCTATGTTCTCAGTGGGTGTGATAACAAATGTAATGTATACACTGCATCACCTCTGCAGATGCTTTGGGCTGGGCCTTGGTCCCCGAGCCTGCCGAAGACTCCTCCAGGGCGTTGCCAAACTGACAGGGGGGACTACTGAGTTCTTGGATGATGAGGAGAGACTCCAGCCCAAGGTCAGTTGTGATGCAGCACTGCCACCTATTGGAAAAGACATGAATTGAAGATCTGAGGGATGAATAAACACAGTTTTAACACCTCACATTTGACTTTTGACAAGCCATTAGCAATGAAGAAAAGTAACATTTAGTCAAGTACGCTGCTTAAGTACAATTCTGAGGTAATTGTACTATACTTATATTACATTTAAGAGTGACATTTTTTAAAATTATTTTTTATTTTTACGGCACACAATATTTTTCTGACATCTATACATTTTAGTTACTTTGTGTATACATCGTTAAAGATTAAACCAGTGGCTCCAGGGGTTTTGACACATGACTTCTTAAAAAAATGTCTTGTTTGGGCCCCTTGTTACTTTTCAGATTAGTTAGCATTTCAACTAAAAGGAGACTTCTCATTTAAATCTGTGTGTGTGTATATATATATGAATATACAAATATATATAAATATATATATATGCAATATATATAATTACTTGTTGGTTAAATTGTAAAGTCTTAATTGATAAATATTCTGTCTTCCATCACAGTTAATCAAGTCTCTAAAGAAGGCCTTTGAACCTGTGCTGACTGATGTACGGATTGACTGGTACCTGCCAGAAAACATGGAGGCTTTCCTTTCACCCAATGAAATCCCTCCACTTTACCCTGGAAATCGTCTGATTGGATATTGCACCCTATACGATATGACAAATTTCAAAGCAAAAAGGACAGAGGTATACTGTACATCACTGCATTCAGTAAAGGTATGTCTGTGTGTCTCCATAGAAAAACAGATCTAATTTAACTCTCTTATTTTCTAGTCTCAAGGACGGGGCTGTAAAGGTGCACATCGTGGCTCCACAGGTTCCGTTTTTGTCCAATCAAATGATGAGCTTTCACCTCCTCCTGCCTCTGAGTTAATGCCTGTGGTGACGTGTGCAGATGGCACCGACTTGGAGGAGGCACTAAGGGAGATTTCCAGAGAAATCTCCTCTGAGTTCTCCTGTGCCAGAGACACAGATCCTGGCACTAGCCCAGGTCTGTCGCTTATCAATGGATCTTGTAGTGAATAAGTCCAAGACTGGACACCTTGCCACATAATGGCTAACTTTTAGTTCTTATCTGCTCTAGGTGTGGAGCTAGAGTGGTCCAGTGATGTGAGGAGGAGGATCCAGGAGAGCTCTTATATCCAGGACCAGTATGTCCTCACTCATTGCTCCCTCAGCAGTGAGCAGAGTCCACAGACACAGTCCCACTCACACATGCAGGCCTCGTCCAAATCTGACTCTGCAGGTGGGATCTTCCTGCCTGACCCTCACTCCTCCGGTATGGTGCTGGACACAGGGTCTCTCCCTCAAGGCCTTGAAAAAATGCCCCCTCCGGAACAGAGATCATCCCTGTCTCGCTGGGCAGACTCTGCATGGCAACAAAACCTCTCAGTGGAAACCACTGACAGCAGGGCAGGAAAGGTAACAATGACTGAAATCAAATCACCCTAAAGCAGTAGTCCACATTCCTGTTGGAAAAACCCAAGATGGAACATGACATGAAAACATCCCACCACCATTAGAAAATAGTTTGACAGCAGAAAATGTTTTTTTATCTCTCAGTTGTGTGAATCAAAGGGAATTTTTTCCACTTCTCTACCCACTCCTTTGTGACAAATTGGAACAATAATAGCAGCAGCAGCAATCTATTGTGGAAAATGAAAGATACCAATTTATCCACCAAGACAATAAACCAGAATAACAAAAAAGCCACAGGACGTCATATTTTGAGAGTGGGTTGCAACCTTTTGCTTTATTGCTCTTATTTGACACTCACTATTGAGGGTTGCCGAAAATTGTTCTGGAAAAGATTGTATAACCCAAACCAAAGTAGTACTTGAGCAAGGTTGAGGCAAAGTACTGTAGACACACAACAGAAGAAAAATATCACAAATAAAGGGCATCAACAGATACCTCTAACATCTTTTAGCCTTGGATTTATGTTGTTGCAGAGAAAGAAGAGCAGTCTAACATACATTTAGCCATTTCATCTTCCCTCTTTTACAACCAGAGTGGGCGTCTGGATGGAAGTGAGGCGTATCAGAGGAGACATAAAGCACTGGTCCGATCAGCTATGGCAGCACGGAGTTTCTCATCCCCCCAGGGTGAGCTGGAGATGCATCGCCTGAGGAGAGCTCTGGAGAGGGTCTCCTTTGACCAAACACTGGGAGGGAGGCTAGATGAAAGTGATGGGGAGACAAAGCCCCCTTCAAGAGGGACGCTGTCCTGCAGGAGCCTCGCTGATTCCAGTAGGTTTTAGTTCTTTAAAAAAAAAAAAAAAAAAAAAAAACCAAGCAGGATTATTCCTCCCTTTTGACCTCCAACAAATTCCTATCTCTCTTTCTTACTCCGACTGTCAGATGGACTCATGTTCCCTGCCTCTCCTCTGGACTGGGACAGCCTCACAGACCCAGAGTACCTCTTTGCTGCTGTTCCACTTGAGGATCCCCCACCTGGTCAGTGCCGCTCGCTCATTCATGGCATACTAAGTGGCAGACCTGTGTCCTGGGAGGTCACTGTGGATCTGGGGTCCCTCTGGACCACTGAGAGCCAGGAGCCACCAGTGGGCGAGGGATATGGAGGAGTAGGAGGAGAGGAAGGAAGAGGAGGGGAACCATGGAAGGAGATCATTCACCAGCTGACTGCTCGCTCAGTTATAAGGGACTTTGAGAAAATGGCCAAGAAGGAGAATGACACTGGACATGGTGAGGCTTAACTACTTCAAACATTTATCTCACTGACTGAGTTATTTTAAATAAGATGCTTTATGTACTGTCTACTCCCCGTTTCTCAGGTTCAGCTAAGCGGTACCGTATGAAGGCTATACAGACCAGTAAGCACTGTAACATCATCTGCATGTACACAGCTTTCACCACCACTGATAGCAACCCCAACAAGGGCTGCCCAGACAGCATGGATTTCCAAAACACAGGTGAGGGTTATTTTGGATTGTGCTTGAATTCAGGATCTTCCTTGTTAACATTGCATTAAAGTATAATGCTACATCACTGGAGCGTTTGATAACATATAAGGCAGGCGTAAAATTATGTAGACCAAGCTACCATTTGAATACCATGTTTTAGGCTGTCCTTGTGCTTTGTGTGTGTGTGTGCACACATGTAGGGGTGCATCTGGGGAACAGACGTAGTGTCCAGTCAGGCAGTCGCAGGCAGAGGGCCTATTCTGTCGGTTTGGGCAGACGGCGCACCAGCAGAGACAGCGAAGAGATCGAGGACACCTGGAACTCAACAGGTAGTCAGAGTGAACGATACCACCACCCATTTCTGTTGTCAAGAATTCAGGTCATCAACAACTTTTGTATCTCTCAGACAGAGATGACACTCCCGCCTCACCCTGTAGCCTTACATCCTGGGACTCTAGTAAGTACCGCTGTCGTCTCGATCAGTGAAAGCATGGAAGTGTCAGTGTAGTCTCAAGGTTAGAGGCCTCTGACCAGAAAGGTACAGACCCAAGGTGAGTCTGTATGAAGGAGAAAAAGCAGAGCTAATTTGCCCTGGTTTGATTCCACGATTCAACAACCCTTGAGGTAGCTATTAAAGGATCCGTTCACCCACATTGTAGAACAAAATTCTCCTTCATCTACTAACCCAGTTTTTGAGACATCAGTCTCTAAAGATGTCTGGCTCTTCCCCAATACAATGCAAGCACTGAAATAACTTCAAAAAAAAAAACAACAGCAAGACAAAAATGTGTTCTTGCTCTGTCACATAAAGGATGGATTGAGCCATTAAACAAACAGACTGGCGACCTCACTGTGTCACTGCAATGACGGAACAATAGTTAATGTTTTCTCCCACGTTGCTGTCTCAGGTGTAGGGGGCAGTGTGTGCTCTGCTACAGCCTCAGCAATAACAACAGGCGCCTCATACACTCGTTCACAGCGATCTATTGAGAGCAAGTCAATGGAAAGCTTCTTTGGTGCCAGGTGAGACTTTCACATCAAACTGTAATTCTCACGGATGTAGCATTCCATTGTAATGCTATAAAGGGCATCCACAAAAAACACACTAGACTGCAATGCAGTTTTGAGACTGTTCTCCTGGATTTATTATTCATTTTAGCTGTTTTTTAAGTCTCTTTTTGTATATTCCAGATTTCCACTGGGCAGACTCCGGTCCTCTATTTCATCAGGGAAGCAGGTTCCTCTCAAATCCCACTGTCTGTCTGCAGAAGCTGAGAAACAACCTGAAACTGAAGCTCTGGACTACCTGCCCCTGGTGAGCTTTCAAAATGCTTAACAACATATACATATTCCTTTATATATTACACAAAAGCATGCACATACATTTATTAATGTGTCTATACGGTGTCTAATCAGGTTCATCTGCAGTTGGCATCAGGAGCATTTCTCCTGACTGAGAGCTACTCTGACTGTGTCCAGATCCCCCTGGACCGCTTGAAGAGGGCTTCACCATACAGCCTCCACCGCCGCAGCCTCAGCCCACCCTTTCGCTGCACATCTCCCAGTGCCCCATCTTTATCCACCTCTACTAAGCCTCCTGGTGCTTCCACTAGTCACCACGTTACCTTTTCTCCTTCTTCCTGCTCTCTCCCCAAACCAACTGCACCTCCTTTCCACCACACTCCAGACGACACCCCCCTGATGCTGGAAGCAAAGCTTCGCCGGAAACACCTGTCTGACCGAGACCCTGTAACATCACCCCCTGACCTCCCCAGTTCTGAGGAGGGCTCTCTGGAGCTATCTGTTGGCCCCTCTCCAAGCCAGAGCCATGGCCAGGCAGACAGTGGTCGTGGATCAGAGACAGATGTATGTGAGGGGTCTTTGGGAGAGCCAGCTGACCTCCAGGGGAGCAGCCAGTTGGCTCAAGAGGACCTGGAGGGCTCTAGCTGGGCCACAGCTGTGGCTCTAGCCTGGCTCGAGCACCGCTGTGCCGGCTACTTCATGGAGTGGGAGCTGGTGGCAGCAAAAGCAGACTTCTGGCTGCGCAGTCAGGAGTTGCCTGAGGGAGTGGACCTGGCAGGGCTGAAGGGAGCCGCCAGGCAGCTGTTCCTGCTGCTACGCCACTGGGACGAAAACATCAAGCTAAACATGCTGTGTTATAACCCCAATAATATGTGAGCCAATGATCTGTGAGGAAACTGAGCCAGATCTCTCATCTCTCAGATTAGCCTACTCAATTGTTACCAATGACAGCCTTTATATGGAAAAGTAAATCCTGTATTTTATCTGCAGGATCAATTAATACCGTAACCCTGTGCCAAGTTCACTCTAATATTAAGCTGCACATGAAATATTTTACTGATATCAGACTTTATATTTATGCGATGAGAATACCCTTTACATGACATAGACCAAGTGGCCTTTTATTATAGATATGCTTTATGCAATCACAACAATATCTCGACCATTTCAACAGGCTTTTTTTTAAGTCTACATATAGTCGGTATAGTGCATTACTTTGCCCAGTGTTTAATCACAGTCAGCATTGAATGTGAATAAGTTTGATTAATAGGATGATTGTTTGATAAACTAAAGAGATATTACTTTAAATGAGGAAATTATTGTTTAAGAAAAAAAATATATAGATATATATATAGTTGAATTTACTCATTTGCTGTATATATATATATATATATATATATATATATATATATATATATATATATATGATATACATATATATATATATATATGATATACATATATATATCATATATATATATATATATATATATATATATATATATATATGATATACATATATATATCATATATATATATATACATATATATATATATATATACACATATACATATAATCTAATAAAAACATACATGCAAGAAAAAACAGCATCAAGTTTAAGTGGCATCTCTGTTTAATATAAAATGTCAAATGTTGTTAGTCTACTGCATATTTTTCACATTAAGTTTAGTTATATGCTTACGAACGTGGTAGGTCACTCTCAACAGAGAAAGAACGAATTGCCTAACATATCATATCTGACTGTCTACAGCTTAGTTTTACACATTTGTGTAATAGTTTTTGTCCTTGTACTAGAGAATACTGCAACTACTGTATCAAGTGGAAAATGCCATCGTTGCAATTAATTTAAAGCTTTGGGGGCCAACTTCAAGTTCTGTATCACATATGCCTTTTTAATACCTTGTACAAGGTCATTTGTGTACCAGTAAAATATCAGTTTTTGATAATAACAGAGTGCAGTTTTAACTTAACATGTAGAAATATAACCTATGTAACAAATTTTCTCAGAACGGTATAACATTCAAAACTTTTTCCTGGCACTGTCCTCCATCCTTACTTTGATGTATCTGAAAATGAAACCTGAGAATTCACATTTCCTTTCTCTTTTCATCTCTTTAACTGCAAGTCATTTCATCATGTAGGTACCTGTATGTAGACTGCACCCACTCACTGGCTTCCTTCACTTTAAGCAGTGAACTGAGATGAGAAGCATCAAATGGGTCCTTGCGTTCACTTATGAAACAGTCTACCCCAGTGACCTCCCTCTGCAGCGGCGTTGGGAGGATCAAAGAGAGAAGGAAGATGGAGGCAGCTGATCAGACGGACTCAACGACGAACGTCCAGTGTGATGAGGCTGCGGCTCACTGGCGTTTGTCCTTGGAAGGTGTATTTTCTTGTGTTTCTGCTGGGGCTGAGGGCAGGGGCGGAGCTAGCCACAGACAGAGGAGGATGATGAGGTGACAGATGTGCAGGGCGGCTGAGCTGCTGTTAGTCGAGGGGTAGGTGTTCCACGAAAGCTCGATCAGACCCAGGATCAGGACCCTGAACGCAAGAAGACAACAATATGGCATTAGATGTGTGATTGAGCGACGTGAATGGAACTTGTGGTTTAGTATCCCTCTTACCTGAGCAGGTGGGCCAGTTTCTTGACTCCTCCACTCCAGAGCAGGTAAGGCAGCGTATGGAAGTACCAGACGTAGAACTGGTAGTGCAAAGAGCGGCTGAAGCACATGCCAATGAAGTTAGAGGTGAACAGAGTCAGAACAATCTGTAATCATCTGTTAAGGTTCGATACAAATGCCGCTGAATACAAGGAGCCTCATTCATTTAATTAGACTATGAATAATATGGAGACATTTATGATATAATTAATTTTTATAGTTGATGGTGAACAAAGCAGCAGGTTTTCCTGATAATCCTAATTTGTCCCTTAAAGAATAATATTCAACCGATAAGAGTAGATTCAAAGGATATGATCGACGGTGTTTTTCTGAGCGGGGATTTTTCTCTTGCCTGGCTCCTTGATGAGTTCAAAGATGCTTTCTCCCGGCCTGTTAGGAGAAAAAATACTTTTCACAAAAAAAAAATTGTAATTCCACTTCTAAGACTACAATGTAAACAATA
The DNA here is from genome assembly GCF_020382885.2 of Scatophagus argus. NCBI lineage: Eukaryota > Metazoa > Chordata > Actinopteri > Scatophagidae > Scatophagus > Scatophagus argus. The sequence goes on along the minus strand of NC_058505.1, from coordinate 12,968,052 downwards.
CAGCAAATATTGTTAACACCTGCCTTAACTGTAAAAAGTGGCATTTGTGAAAAAGTGTAAGTGATGACTTCTAAGTGTAGGTAGCATCACTAATGCTTGAATAAGTACTTTATTGGCAACTTATAAGAGCAGCATTATTATTTGAGATCCAATAACATATACTTATATATATAATATATATATAATCAGACTTTATGAGTAGGTAATCCACTTACATTGGCATGAAATACCAAAATACACCCACATTTTTACAGAATAGCAGAATACAGAGTTAGGTTGTAGATGGAGAACATGTTAAAACAAAAGTCACATCCTGGAAGTGTTTCAACGCTTTTGAGAATTCTGATTTTTTTCACAATAGCTTTTTGCAATGTCTGCAGTCATGACATAATGTTTAGGAGTCAACATGGCAGCAAACAAACCACTGTTGCCACTGCCTAACAGATATTCAGCTCTGGTTTCTGAAATCATTAGTCCTTCAATCCTCATTCTTCAACTTAATATTAGTAAACTCTGGTTCGTGAGATTGGCTACTGGCTGAGCCAGCGCCTGCGGTGTCGTGGAACAAAAACTGGCACGATTTTAAGCCCCCTGATTTATTCCAGCTCACCTTCAACTACGAAGCCAACAGTAACCTTGGCACGGTCAAAGTCGGTCTTACCTTTTCCAACGGTGGAGAGCAAAGAGCAGCAGGGTGAGCAGGTGGGCTGCCAGCAGGAGTAAGTGGAAGTACCGATTCAAGAAGAGCCATTCTGGCAGGAAACGCCAGTTGACCGTCCACTTGAACATAAACTGACGGCCAAGATCAAATGCACGACTCAAATAACCAATGGGATTCTCCAAGAGAAAAGGCAGACCCAGTAAAAGCTGCAACATCAAGACAGACTGATTTAGAGATGATGATATTGAACAAAAAATAAAAAATATACTTAAATATCCCAGTAAAGCTGTGTTTATTCTTGTCTTACATGGAATATTTTACCTGTATGCCTGCACACAAAGAAAGTTTTGGGATTGTCCTGATTAGACCAAACTCAGACAGGAGCAGGAAAAGTAGCCCAGGTGCAAAAAGCAGCACATTCATTTTTACAGACACTGCTAAACTGTCAAAAAGAGAGGAAGATTGAGTTGTAATTTCGCACGACATGGCAAAAAAATAGTATAAGGCATAAAGAGTCACAAAGAAACATATGAAACCTGGCACTCTCAGACAACACAGAAAGGCATTAGGTGAAAAGCTACAGTGAAGGTGTCCACACTTGCCTGTAAAGGCCACAGCCTATGGTCCAGTATCCATCCATGAAGAGATTCACAGCTGCAAACAGCAGCATCATGGCCACTGGATCATTGAAGAGACGCAGCACAAAGATGGAGTGGATGCGATAAGAAGCACAGCACACAAAGAAGAACACGTAAGGAGGGACCTGGTAAAAAAAAATAATAAACAAATAAACAAATACAACTATTGTAACAAAGGGAAAATACACACAATGCTGTTTTAAAGAGTGACACGCATTATAGACATATGTTTCACACAAACTCAATGGCTTCGTGAATATTAACAAACAAAGCACTGCAGTTTAGTGGTGTTCTGCAGCAAAGTCAATAATGCCACACGGTAGCTGAAACTTTTGCTACACAGACTAACCTTCTTAGTTTGGTAGTATATCCTGAAGACGAGCAGCAGCGTGATGAGGTAGAAAACAGCGAAAAGGTACTGGCCCAGGCGTATGTTCACCCCATGGTTGGTGATGTAGTAGAGAGCTGTGAAGACGTAGACAAAGCCAGCCGGGTACCTGCAATGACAAGCTGCTCATTTCTCATTTCTCTCATTGCACTAAAAACAACATACAGCAACAGGATGGAAGAACGTAGATTGCTAAAAGAATCTGAAACTCACACTAAGGGGCCAGTGTCTCCTTTAAGCTGGGTGTAGTCATAGGTACCGTTGATGACTCCCTCTACTTCATCCATGTAGGCTTTCCAGTCTATCTCTGTGTCTGCAGTAAAGAACATAAATCGGTGTTTTCATTAAGTTCCAACCAGCTCTTTACCTTTTTGAAGCTGTAATGAGCAAAATCTTAGTTAAAATGATTCATCAACTCATTATTTGATTTTGTCGATCTACCATTAGTCCACTAATTGTTTCAGCATGACAATGTATAAGCAAACACACACACAAACATTCGCTGGCTCCAGTTCATCAGTTGTTAATATTTTTTGGGGTTTTTTTTGTTTTAAATCTGGGTAGCTTCAATTAGGACTGTTTAATAGGCATTTTTCACCATTTTCTCTCAGTTTATAGAACAAACAATTAACCTATTGATCAAAAAATAATACTAAGATTATTAGAGGATTACATGATGACTAACTGTTGCAGCCCAACACAAGGAAAGAAGTACACAATGTTATATATGACAGATGAAAAACAACACACAATATGAAAACTGAACGATTTGGGAAAAACATGCGTTACGCTAACAGTGGACAGTTGCCAGCTGGTGATTATGAAGAATGTCATTCAGCACTGGAACAGATGACTGTATGTGGCCATGCAAGGGCAGTAAATTCCCTTTAACAGGTGGCATTGGAAGTTAGGAGATTTGCTAACGCTAGCTACTTAGTGTTCAGGTACGTTCAATAAAACGACAAAACACCATAGCATGCTAACTAGCCGTGCAGCTACTTACATGCTACTTTTTGGATGACCCACACATTGATCCCGATCTCCAAGACCCACAAAACTGAAACTACCAATAACGTATATTCCGTCTTGAACAAGACCAAATGCTTGTCCTGCCATAGCGTGTGAAGTTTCCCCCATAGCGGGGACGGGCAAACAGGAGATTTTCTCCGCACACCTCCTGCCATGTCGGAGGAATAGCGACGTGTAGAAATGCCGAAACTGACATGCGCTTATAGACTTTGTCACGTGACGTCGATGATGTGACACGTGATATGGACGACGCTGCTCAATCGAAAATGTCAAGTTGAGAGATTTCTTTCTCTGACAGGTACAAAACTGATTTGTGACTAATCCAATTTTACAGTTCATACATGTGTACTTTTATATATTACTTATTACTGTTCTTATGGTTAGCTAATACTAAATTGGAAAAAAACGTTTAGAGGTCACTACTGGTTAGTTGTCTTAGCAACGTTAGCTGGAACAGCTAGCATGAGTTAATCAACAAAACAGTATCACTAAAATATTTCATGTACCTGTATCACCTTCCTTTTTATTTCTAGCTTTATTTGTAACATAACTGAAGTGTCTCATGTTATTGCATACAACAGTTTGCACGTTTTTGTCCGAAACACGAAGAAAGGACACTTTTATTTGTCGTTATTGCAACCCATTGTAGCGCAAAATTTGTAGTGATTCAGTACATTGCAGGACACTGTATCGCAATATGTTACGGAATTATTTTGTTACTCCCCCCAGATCAGTAAGTAATTAATGTCCCACACACTGTAAACATATCAGCATGACACAGTAAAGTCAGAGTCTCGTTCCTGTGGTTTTAGAGTGAAACAAGGCAGGTTGATTGATTGACCTTATTTTATGTTTGTGCAGGTTTGTGCCTTGGGCGGTGACAGGACGCTCAGAAGAAATGGATGGATTTCCTGTGAAGGTTGCAGAGGCAGTGTGTCTTGGCACCAGCCTTGCCCTCTCAGGCATCTGCTACTATTTCTACAAGAAAAGCCGGACAACACTAGATAAGCTTGATGTAGGTGTGGATTATGTGTAATAACCACAGTTTTATGAAACTTTATTTTTTCATATTTTCATTTTAGTTTTGTCTTGCTGTCTAAGCCATAGAAGAGAATTGGATTAATTTTGAAACCATGTAAACAATCTTTTACACATTGCTTGAAATCCTCTTGAGGAAGAGCAACACTCAGGACAGTCCTCCAGTCCAGTTGTTTCCAACCCCTTAGCCAAAGTATTTTATCTTGTAAGGACTGAATAACTAAATCATGTAAACATTCAGAGGAAGAAACAAGAATTGGAGAAAGTAAAAGATAAATTTTGCGTTTAAGTTTTATGAAACCTATCTTTTTTTGGTTCATCTTGGAAATCCTTTGGGGATCTAAACCTTCATGATTGGCACATGTGCAGTACATGCTAGTTTTACTGTGCGATTTTGTAAAACTTGACTACTCTCTACTACAATATATATACAAAAACAGTCTTTGTCTCGTTTTGTCAGAATGCTCCACGCTTCCCCATAGATGGCAAACTCAAAGACATTTTGAAAGTTACTCCAGGAGCATGTCTGCAGTATGCTGTCATTGAAGGTAATTAGGCTTCCTTTGTTTCTGATACAGGCAAGAGCTAATAGGCATATGCCTATGGAATATGCACATACCTCCTTTGCCTTTTTTTCTGTATTACAGTGTAAGTGTGTGTGTGTGTGCGCGCATGTGTGTGTGATACCTTGTAGGTACTGTGAAACCAGTGGGTGAGTCTCTGACGAGCCACTTCCAAAAAGAAATTGCTGGAGTATTGCAGAGATTCACGTTGAAAGAACACAGGCTGGTGTGGAACAGCCTTACACGAACTTGGTGAGAACTCCTATCAAGACAGTAATACAGTGCAGCATTATGATAAAATACATAATCCATTTTTTTGGCATTGTCACATTTATTTGATAAGGGACAATATAGAGTTAGGCAGGAAACTAAATTTTGAAATTAAGAGAAAAAAGTCTGCACTGGCCCCTGTTTAAAACAAATCTCAGGCCTGCTTCTTTCAGGCATTTTTCAACATTTCAACTGAAAAAAAGAAGCTTTGTTCCCATTTCATACAAGCTGTACTTGTCTGTGAGCCAAAAACACAACCCCAAAGATCCAGTGGATGTGATATTTTGTCTCTATGTTCATATGTGTAGACTGAGACCTGTCCTTCCTCGCTTTACTTGTTGCAGGACAGACAGTGAACGAGTCTTGCACCAAAGAGTGAATGCGGTGCCCTTTGTCTTAATGGGATCAGATGAGACCACAGTCAGAGTCCTGTGCCCTCTGCAGGCCTCTGCAGTGCACCTGGAAATCACCCACGAGAAGTTCCACCAGGTCAATTACGGCCTGGGTGACATCGTAGGACAATACCTCAGTGGAGAGAAACTTAAAGGGCAACTGGAGACCGAGGACATGCTCAAAGTTAGTTGTCAGATCAGATGCTGGCATTGTTAACATCTCTAATTCAACATTTCATTCATATTTATTTGACAAAGCATAAATATTTTTTGTGAACCATGAGAGTCCAAATGAACAAAAATTATCTTAGTGATATATTACATTTGACAAACATTCCCCTCTTTATCCAGGTGGGCACAGCTCTTACAGGCGTAGGTGAGTTGATACTGGACACAGATGGCACCCTGAATCTTCGACCCCCCTCTGATGGTTCAGAGTACTTCTTGAGCATTGCAGACTTTGACACCCTGCGAGGAGAGCAAGAGACCATGGCCATTTGGTGGAAGGCGCTGGCTGTTGCCTCTGCTGTGGCTGGTGCAGCGGTCCTCCTCTGGGTTGCTCGACGCTACTACTACCAACTAAAAATTCGCTGGGAGCGAGAGCAGGAGAGAAGGGAATTTGAGAGACTGCAGGGCGAAGTTCCGAGAGCGCTGGCCACAGTGGCAGGCCCCGAGGAACAGATAGAAAATGCCTGTGTCATTTGCCTCAGTCAGCCACGTAACTGTATTCTTTTGGACTGTGGACATGTGTGCTGCTGCTACACCTGCTACCAGGCCCTTCCACACCGCCGATGCCCCATATGTAGACAGGACATCAGCAGAGTGATGCCTCTGTACCACGTCTGACGCACCTGTGTGACCATATGACCTCAGTGGAACTTCACACCAAAGGTTTAAACTGCTGCACAATGGTAATTCTTTGATAATCTTGTTACTGTAAAAAAGAACTAAATGTTAAGAATATACTTTATGTATTATTAAAATGCATATTTAAGGAGAACACAACAGAGTTTCAGTGAGGTCCTTTTATCTATCTGTACATTGTAAATACCAGAAAATGAAATAATTGGATAAAGATGTACAGAGACGTTTATTTTCCTACATGTTTTCTCTGTGCCTTACTTTGGTAATTTATATGGCTGCTGCTAAGAGTGATTGTACTGTAGGTATCTGAATAACTTAAGTTTAATCAAAAGGAGCTAAGCTTTTGTTTTGACCCCTCTCAGTTACATACATGAGTCACGAGTCAATGGAAGTGAGTGAAACAAAGATGCATTTAGTGCCAATATGAAGCTGTTATTAATTACCTAAAGACCGGCTAGAGTGTGTAAAATGTTGGTTTGTTGAAGAAAATTCAATAAAGCATCACTCTTTGAACCATTTGTGTTGTGTATTTCGCTTACTGTCTGTATCACCATGAATACATGGTGCTAAACCACTCGCTCTTTTCAGATTTGTTTCATAAATGGAATCGTATTAAAAATGTAAGTCTCAGAATACAGATCATTATGTCCTCATGTACAGATCTGATATGATTCTAGAGTTGATGTTCTGCGTGCTTGCATCCCTGAATAATCCGCAGACATCCGAACAACAGCTGCTGTGTCTCAAATGGCTGCTGCTCCTCTCAAACATTAGGAAAGTGGTTCATGTCTGAATAGATCCACAGGACTCTCAAAGTTAAATCAATTTATGGTGGGGTTTTTTTGATTTTTTTTTTTTTCCCCATAGATTTGTTGACAGCACCTGGTGTCTGAAAAGACTTGAGTGTAATGAGTCATCAAGCTTACTATTTCTGTCATCTCAAATAAGCAGCGAGAAGATGTAGAGATATGGTGGATTATTGAAAAACTACCTTCAGATTTTTTTTTCAGCAGTAGTACAAAAAGGGGAAAACTTAATAGGCCCGTGTATGTCAGGTTGGGGGGCATTGGGCTTGTGTGTGTGTGTTGGGGGTGGGGGGCGCAGGGTGAAAAAGAAGCAGGTGAGAGACACAGGATGTCATAAATCTTCTTCAGCGGTCATAAGGGTTCACTTTGACAAATTCTTCATGAGCTCTCTTAGCAGAACAGCAGCTGCGGCTCTCGGGGAACAGACTATTAATGTAACACTCACAGACCTCTGAGGGCATGGGAAAAAAACTGAGTGGCATTTGGTTTGTTCATTCCAGTTTAAATGAAAAATGGAGAGAATAAATTTACATCACAGTAAAAGAATGATAGGATAATCCTCACATGGGTCTTGAAGAGAGTGAATCCTATGAAAAACGGGCTGAAATCTATACATTCATATAGAAATAAAGGCTAATTTTATTTGTTTATTTTCTTGCTATCTTTTTTGTCTTTGTTCATTGTCGCAGTTACTTTAGCATTGTTTAGGCCCATTTCACTGTCTATGAATTATGATAAAAGTTTCTTCCACTAGGTGTCAATCTTTCCACACTTGAGGCAGTGAAGTGCACTGGCTAATAGTGAGGAAAGGCACTGATTGCAGGGGACGGTTTCCAAGTCATGTGCAATTAATGTATGCTGTGATATCCTGGTTAATCTCATCTGATAGCTGACAAACTATTTAGATGATATGATCATTCTCTAATTGGCTGTACTTCACGGGTGCAGACCCTGATTTGTGATGATGAGGGTGCAGACAGTGGTAGTTTACTTAGGTAAAACCCTATTTATCTGGTGTGCCGGTTTAAATTACAGGGCTTTAATAGCAGGATTAGCATGACTAAAGCATTATCATGTTTTACTAATGTCAAACTAACCTTTTCTTGTCTTTTGAGATGGGAATGTTGCTCTGTTGGTCCACCATACCACTTATGCCCAGGCTAAATGGCTCAGCTATTTGCAGACATTCATGGTCCACAGAAGGTGAATCTCACTGACTTGAGTGATCCCCTGATATTGAAATTTTAGTGAAAAATACTGGATGAACTACCATGAAACAATGCTAATGTTTAGCATTGCCATTGTGGACAAGTTAGCATGCTAATGTTAGCGTTTTGGTCAAGCAATACACCTGTGCTTAAGCCTTACAGAGCCATTAGCATGGCTGTTGACTCTAGTTTGTTAAAATTAGGCTATGTGGTCGTCAGATGGAGCAACAGTATCATAGAGTAATTTTTGTCAAACAAAATGTAGAAATTTGGTATTATCCTGTTTTGGTGTCCATTCATTTAGTCTATTTGTTCAGTAAATGTCCATGGATTTCTTTTGTGTTAAGATCCTGTATCCAAAAAAAAAATGTCATAGTCAAGCCAAAATACAGCAGACAGAGCCAAACATTGCATTCAACAAACAACAGAATGTAAACACACCAGGACTTCCTGCACTCGTGTCCCTGACACGGAGCTGTGGTGTGGAGGTTTTCTCTTTTTCTTTTCTAACTTTGGCACAGACAGTCAGCAGACAGCAGGAGGAAAGGCAGAGGTGTGGTATCTCAGGAGAGAGAGCCATCACAGCGTGCTATAGTCCCTGATGCCAATTACCGCTGTCACCCATCTGCTTTGGGCATGCAGTGAAACGTGGGATGAGTGACCTACTTTGCAACAGTAGTGTGACTGCAGTGCTTCTCCTCTCATCAACAAACCAAGTGCTACCTCCCTGAGGAGGCAGGGAGGAAGGAATGGTAGCACAGGGCACTGAACACTTGTCAGATATAAAGATTTTTCTGTTTGGCTTCTCAGGTTGAGCACTGGTTTTGAAAAACTCATTTACTCAGTACAGGGTTTTCCATCCATCCATCTTCTATATCCACTTTGGGTTGGAGCCTATAGCTGACCACAGGAGAAAGGCGAGGTACATCTGGACTGCTCGCCAGTCATTTGCAGGGCTGACACACAAAGACAGACAGCCACACACGCACACACTCACACCTAGGAACAATGTAGAGTAATACAGGGTTTTAAATACAAAAATACTGTAAAACCAAAGGAGGAAATAAATAATCCAAACTGCTACAGGTATCAGGTATAAAAACGTATGTAAAATATCCAACCAGGTATCTTTTCTTGCATAATCTACAAAACACATTGTCATCAGCTTTCATTGGGATAATTTCCTCAGTAGAAAGTAAATTGTGTAGGTGAGGTTTGTGGTTTTCCTTTGCAAGAATGAATTTATAATTTTACCTCTATAGCCCTCTGGAAAGTATTTAAAATTGGATATTTTGGCCAGTTGGGGGCAACATTATGAGCTGACGACACAACAATGACTAATTATCACCTTACAAAGTTGTCATGCAGATCTGTAACTCTGAGTTGCCGAAAGAAGTGCAGAAACTGAGAACAAACTTGGTGACAAGTTTTGCTTTATAAATCACACACAGGCTTCACCAACATGGTACTAAACAACATGAAACATTCACCTTTGATCACTGCTTTGGCCTCCCCTGTGAATGAGTTGCGGGAGGCGGAGTGTACAGCTGCCTCGGCGTAGCTTCAGTGTGCTGCAGACTACAGCTGTGAGCTTTTCTATCTCAGCTGTGTGCTCACTGATCCAAGAGCAGGAGATCTGCCAACATTCCCACAATGTTTTGGAGGATGTTTATGCAGGAAGACAAACAAATTAATCTTCATGATAAGAAGAGGAGATAGATATGGTACTATATAATCTCCCCTCTTTCTCCTTGTCCTCTCACTGACATTTTATAGTCCCAGTGAAATATGCACCTGCGTGTGCACACACACACACACACACACACACACACACACACACACACACACACACATACGTATAGACACGTCCTGCGAGCTGATACTCAGAGAACTGATCCTGGATCTTAGCTCTAGGCTTGTTATTGGGAGGAACACAGTGTGTGTATGTGTGTACATGTGCACGTGTGTGTGTGTGTGTGGGCGTGTGAATGAGTGTGTCCAAGTTCAGCAGCGCTTGGTCTGCTGCTTGAGGGGAGAGATGGGGAGGGGGTGAGTGACTCAGCAAGGTGATTCATTCGTAATTGGAGTCAGTTCTTCAAAAGCACACACACACACACACACACACATTTCTTAGGGGTTGGTGCCCTTGTCAGATATGAATGACTGAGTGAGCCTGATCATTAAAAGCTGCTGCCTACTAAAGGGGCCAAAACGGAGTAAAAGAAAGAAGGACAAAGAGGAGGAGAAATCACAGCACTTAAACAGTGCATTACTGGAGTACAACATTAGAAAGAGACGCGTCCAGTTGGTATAGAACATGTATGTTCTTTCCCTCTAATAGCAAACATAAAGCAGCACCTGATACTGTGTGGGGCAGCAGGTCAGATCTTTCCCCACAGCCTCCAACTGTGTCGCTGACTGATGATGTTATGTGAAATCCCTGCATAAATGAACTGCTTGGGAAGGGAGAGCTTTGTGAGTCATCGCTGGGGAATTACATTCAGATAAAGTGACAAATTTTTGATTTCTGATGCTTTACATAACCTAAGATCTGAATCAAGGTTGCACTCGTCTATGGTGAGATGTAACTCGTCAACTAATTAACCCTCATTTAAGCCTCTGTGACAACTTTCTGCCATGCATAGAAACAGACTTTCTGGGTTAAATCCACCTTCAAAAATGCTGGCTGCATGTTTTCTTAGTAAACTGTTGGTTAATGGAGATGCTCTCTGGACTCGGTAATGTGTTTTACACGGTGGGTTATATGGGCCATATTTCTGCGGGAGGCCAGCCAGCAGGCACGAGCTCACTTCGATTTGACTCTGCAGCCACCCTGCATCTTATCCCTGCAGGAAATCCAAGAGCCTTTCCAACAGCACAGATCTCAAGTCAGCTGGTTATTTTCACCGGTCAGCTACGCAGGCTGGCTGCTAAAACAGTGGAACTATGGAAAGGTTATTACATGTTTATAGATGGGTCAGCTGGCTCGAGTTGATAAAATAGATCTGGTCCATTAATAGGCTTTCTGTCAGTTCATTATTTTAGCTTTTTTATGGCACCATATGCTGTGAGGACAGTGTGTTGTAACACAGGCTGCGACAAGAAAAGGCAGGGAAGAATGATGTAATTTTACATTCACTAATGTATAAGTGACACTGGCTCTGTCCATGGTGCTGAAAGGAACCATTTGTGTGAGTCTCTGTATTTGTGAGTTTATTTTTTAATTGTATTGCAAGTAGAAAGTCTATCATGTACTTAATGTAATAATGTAAAAGGCATAATGTTTATTTCTCATGTTTCTCTTTGTATATAGCAGATGATCACAATATATAGACCTGTTGTATGCTAGTGTCTCCAGTTTTTTGTGCTTTACTCCTCTTATTTACTTCATTAAACATCTGTTTTTGTACTCACTTTTGCTGCTGTGATACTTTAAAGGGAACCTCCATTACTTTAGTGTTCCATTTTCATAAAGCTGGTAGACTCACAGTAAAAAACAACAACAACAAAACAAGAAAAAAGAAGCTAAGATATCTAACGTTTTGGTGAATATGGATGAGGTCCCAAAAATTGTGCATCCTACATTTTCCACACTGCAACCTGCAACTTTTTGTTGTTGTTGTTGTTGTTGTCGACTCTTCCTTCCTGGAAAAGTGAAGTAGTAAACTGCCCTTTACTGTGCAGTGTCTGCATCAGTAGAGGAGAATGGCCCTTTAATTCCTCTGTGTGAGATTCATAAAGTGCATGTCATCTTATCATCTTCTTTTATATTTTGTTAACCGTTATGTTCAACAACATTAAATATAATGCTGCCCATTTATTTAAGCGGGCACAAAACAGGTTTTTATATAATAGTGAGTTTTCCTCAGATATCCTGGAGAACAGCCATTGTCTCCAGGCCTCACAAGTGCCTCAGTGTGGGTTCCTCACTTGTACAATTTCATCTCTCGCCTGTTGATGTCACTCTTGCTCCTCCACCACTCGGAGTTCCCCACCACACACACACACACACACACACACACACACACACACGCGTACACACACGCGCGCGCTTCAAACCCGGATGGATGACTTCACCGTTCTGCCTGGGTTTCCTTTATGATCCCGGGATCTCCCACTTCCCTCACCAGAAATCAGCCAGCAACACAGGCGAACACAGCTCTCTCTCTCACCCTCACACACGCGTCGTCTCTCCCTGCAGCTGCACCGCATCCAGAGACCACAGAGAGACCACAACAACAGCCGGACCTCAGACGCTGGCCCCTGGATCCGCATCGAGTCACACTCGGAAGGGATCCCAAGCAGGACAGACACCCAACAGCTGCAGTTTGCACCAAAAAAAGGGGATCTACGGCTAAACTGCAAATAACCACTGAGGCAGACTTTTATCTACTTTTTAATCTACAGCGGTGATCCTTCTCCGTCGTGCCACAATGTCCGAGGTGCTGCCATACAACGAGGGGAAAATGAACGGCTACGGAGCGGACAGCGAGGTCAGCCAGATGTCCTTTAGCTGCGGACTGCAGGACACAAGCGCCTTTTTCGCCGCATCGCAGGCAAAAAGACCCCCAAAGCTTGGACAGATTGGCAGAGCCAAGCGAGGTAAGTGTTGGTTAAATTAAGGACTAACACCTCGGCATGTTGTCACTATAACTGATAGATGGTCAGAATTATTTATAGGATGAAAAGTGAGCAAAATATCAGAATACTGCAAGCGCGTCATGCATTTAGGGACTCCGTTTAATCTCTTTTAATCATTGGATTTGTGGCACGAATTTTCTAATCTAAATTAAAAATTTGCACCATGCACGGGCGGGATGCTTTATTACACGCGTATGTCGTTGTCGACGACATTCAAAGTGTTTACATACGTGCATGAGAAATCCTCCTGGTTTGAGGACACACCCCGCGATGTTACCATCAAACAATGGGGTTAAACTGTGAGAATAAAAAGCCTGGCTCGTCGCCATTGTCGGGAAAGACTTGTTTTGACCAAGTGCGCGTACTCGAGGTCGAGGATTTGCCATATCCTTTATTCTGTTTATTTATTTCTTTATTTATTCACCTGCAACCGCACCACACACATTTCTTCTCCATTTTTTTAGTGCGCCACATCCAAATCTACTAGGCCGTGAATAACATAACATCATTACGGAGAGAAATCGTGACCTATAATAAAACCCAACGACCTCACTGGTGACTGGGATTTTCTCTGTCTTTCTGCCGTCATGGTCTGAGTAAACACCATCTATCCCTCTCTCTCTCCCCCTCTCTCTCTCCATCCCCCCCCTCCCCTCCTCCCCTCTCTACACAGTGGTCATCGAGGACGACCGAATAGACGAGGTCCTGAAGGGGATGACAGACAAGTCTTCACCCGGCGTTTAAAAACGCGAACGATGCCTTGCAGACTTTTTTAATTTTGATCACCGATTTGAAGCACTTGGCGGCTGTGCATGTTCGAGGATTGCGGGAGAAAAACGACGGCACGAAACGAGGACGGGATGACGAAAAGGAAAACGGGGGGAAAAAAAAGGCAAAGGAGGGAAAATGGAGAAGGCTAAAAGGAAGAGAGATGAGGAAGAAAGAAATGATAAAGAAAGAGAGAGAGAGAGTGAGTGAGTGAGAGAGAGAGAGAGAGAGAGAGACTCTGGAAAAGACCAAGATTTATCATGGGATTTGCTGGCAATTCTCCAAACGAATCCCGATTTTAACTACTGCTGGGCAGCAAGATGTTGAGATGGCGGACCCCGCTCTGTATCTCAACCTCTGCTGACTTTAATGATGGATGAACTTGTCATTACTTCACGACCATCTCTTGTTCCTTTCTAAAAGCGCTGTAAGCAACAAAATACTGCAACTGGAGGCTGAAGCTAAATCCCAGCCCTGTTTCAATAAGTTGTACAGTAGTTAGACTAAGCTCTCACACACCCCCACCTCACCCCGTCCCCCCTCCTCCTCCTCCTCCTCCTCTTCCTTTAGGCTTTGCTTTGTTGATTCAGTCAGCGACGGTGCATTTAAAGGAGCTGTCCTTTCAGCACTGGTCCAATGCATTCCTGTTGCTGCTAAACGCTTTTTAACAACAGACCAATCAAACTCTCCAGTCTACTAAATAGTGGAGAATATCAAACAAAAGATCCGCAATTGGCAGTTAAAGCTCCAAGAAATCTTATTTGTGCAACGTTTGCGATCGCTCACAGATCTTTGTCAGGCATTTTGACTAGTGTTTAGCCTGCAGATCTTTTGTTTGAGCACGTGCAAAAGTTATTTTTCTTTTTTTCTTTTCTTCTTCTTCTGTTTTGGATGTGCGTGCCCTACAGTCTGTTTAAATAGAGGAGACCCATTGTATGTAAAAACATATATCCGAGGATGGTGCAATGTTAATATTTTCTGTAGTGGAACCCTGGAACCCTCATTTGTTCTTTTGGCCCTTAAAGAGCATTAGGCCACAGTTTAAAAGTGAACCACAGTCTGCTTCTTCTTCTTGCATCGTTCAACAGTGGTTTAAGGTGCAGGTTGGCACCTTCATGTAGCTGATTTTTACACCGGCACATATCTTTATTTCTCCCCACCCCACAGTCTTTTGTTTTTGTATTTTCAAATGCTCACAGAGGCCAGCAGAGATGTGGAGATTATAGTAAATATTGAAAATAACAATCATGAAAATGATGGGAAAAAAATAATTTGGTTCTTTTAATCAAGCAATTATTCGTGTTTTGTCTTCTATAAAATCTTGAAGTTATTTTCTCCATCTATCTGCATGAACTTTCACTCCGGTGCCAACACAGGTGCCACTACTCTTACCCTGGCACGCTTCTTTTTAACAAAAGTCATATTTGTATTTTTATATCTAAATATTTGTTATTTAAATGATATGCTAGTCTATCGTCTTACAATTCATCAACAAAAATATTTCTACTTCAGAGAGGATATACAGAATGAGACTAGGCTTCATACAGTAGAGGCGAATCTGGGATTTTTGGTGGACTGGTCTCGTTCTATATCGGAGGATGGACGTTTTTTAAAGACTAACTGAATGTGTCTGGGGTTTTTGCACACATCAATGTTAAATTATTATTAAGAAATCGTATACTGTGACTTGAGCTTCGTTGATGAATTTGTTAGAAAATGGCAGTTTTAGAGTATATTGCACTGTTTACGAGTATCCTCAAATAACACGTTGTTATTTGACTGATTTTGGACATTACACTTTTTGTTTTTTTTTTATTTTGTTTATTTTGTACCATTATTTTAAAGAAACTGGATATGGTTTGTTGTGCATGAAACCTTAATATTTTCAATAATGAAACATCGTTTTATGAAGCAAAAAAGCAACAAAAATGTCATGACATTCTAAGAATGAGTCATTGTATATTATGATGCCATTTTCACTGTATTTGGTGAATTAATAAATGGTGAAAGAAAATGTTAATGTGATTCTCTGGTATGGCTTTTGTCCTAAGACATTTTGACTAAGAATTCAATGGAAGATGGCAAACTTGCTCTGTCAGTGAAAGCCAAGGAAACAAAATGACTCAGAGCACATCAGCTAAGCACAGTGACAGTCAAGACATAAACCTAAAATCTTTTTAGGGCACAAGAGAACATGCCGGTAAACGCAGCACTGGAGAGCAGAAGTCTTTCCATTTCCTTGTAACCTTTGGAATCAGTAGCCATTACCTCAGAGACAGTAAATACTGAACCTTAATTAAAGAGCGGAGAAGGAACAGTGATCCATCTGTTAAGCTGTTAAACAGCTCCATGCTGGCCTACTCCAGTGAATCCATTAAACCACAGACCTCGGGGGAGCCACAGCTGGCCACACAATCATCCATCAAAGTCTACATGTACAGTGTCCTCATACAGTAGCTCTCACACAAAGTCTACAGCAGGCCTGTACATACTCACTTTGCTTGGAGAAAAACAAATCATGTACAAACACTTCAAAAATCAACATGTTAGAAGGTTTATTTCATTGTTTCCCATCCTTGTTTGTCCAAAATACCCACACAGCCTCATTAGATGGGCTCAGCCCTCACTGTACCCCTTTGATATGTAGAATGGTCTTCATAAAACTACATGAAAAAGAAGACACAACAGCTTTGCTGGATCTCATGCATGTTTAGATCCCTGTAGAAGACATCTGTGTAAAAGCTTAGTGTCTTTCTTTTTGTCATGAGTCAGACCAGTTTACGTTGAAACAACAATCACAGTGGCAGAAACGGGACATTTCAGCTATTTAATCCATTACTTTTGTTAGCTCACTGCAAGCTGGTTTCCACATGTTCTCAATGGCTGAGCAGCTGGTTCAAGACTCAGTAACCACACTTGGGTACACGTGCTCGGGTGCTTACTCTCCTCTTAAACACACACACACTCACATGATTTGATTTTTAATCATATGAAGTACCCCTAGTTGGGAATATTATATCAGGTCTGTACAATCAGGGTAAAACTGTCAGATAGCAGAGAAATTGTGTTAGCTGAGTCTTCCTCCTGAGGTAGATAAACCTACACAGCATTAATAATAGCTCCATATAAATTCATTGCCTTGTAATTGCACTGTTGCATCTTCCTGGAAATCATGCTGCAGATATGATTGACTTCAGCCTCATTTGTTTATCTTCTGGAAAAACATCCACAGCATCAGGACACATCTATAAAAAGCTCCATGTTAACAATACAAGAACACTGATCCTTATACCACTTTAAATTGCACTTCACTCTAATAACAGAACATCAACAAAGCGTCACCAGAGCAGCCGACCACATTCCCATCAGTGACTTTATTGACTGTCCTGATAACATCAGCACTGCACTGAATGAACACACAGTGCTATCGATCATCTTGCTGTTGTTGATGTTGTGTGTGTGTGTATCTGTCAGAGAACATGGACAATTACACTTTTCACAGTAATGTGCAGCCATGGAAGTCCGGAACCGGGCTGCCATATTTGGGCAAATATTGAATTATGTCTTTGCTCTACGCTGCTCTTCATGTTATAGGTCTGAATGTGGACATCTAACTTTTACAGTAATTTATTCAAGTAGCATTGTCAATGTTCTGTAAGATTAATTTAAACAACAAAGAAAGAATCCTGCACAAATCAAAATATGTTAAGGATAATCTTAGAGTTATTTTATCTTTTAATTATTATGAACAATGTCCCTGAAGAGTTCAACATCAGCAACACATTTTATTTATATTAATACTGTCTGTGCTGCCAGACTCTTGTAATTGCTGACATATTCCTTCATTAATAAACAAAGTCTGAGCAGTATATTCTGAAATAAAGGGCAGAAATTGTTGTTCTTAAGTATAATTATGTGCCTGTAAACAGCAGCAGGTGGTTGGCTTAGTTTAGCTCAAAGCCTGGAAACAGCTAGCCTAGCTCTGTCTGAAGTTAGAACACACTGTACAGCAAACAGATTAATATTATATTTCTGTTTCATTCCTGAAAAAAACAAGGTTGTGGTTTGGTTTTTTTACATGTTCAACCAAAACACACCTTTAGATAGAGCCAGACTAGCTTGAACTCAAAAATCCAACATCAGTCAGGCTCAGTATGCAGTTTTTTAATTTACACTGCTTTACTGGTTTAATTGAAGCTGAGAAGCACCAGGAAACAGATCAGTGACAAATTAAAGGGAAAAAGAACATGTTTGTCTATGTAAGCCAGCAGTTGAATGCTCATTGGCACATATGAAAGTCTCTATAACAGCACTATGTAACTGATTCATATGATTCACAACATTTTCATTGTAATCAAACCATTCAGCAACCCCTCGTGGCCTGAGCAAAAGCATTTGCATTTAGGACTATCCACCTATTTGTTCAAGCTTCTATTAATTAATATAATATAATAATATAACACATCTACATATAAGACTCTAGCTACAGACAGTAGGCTACCTTTTAGTTGGATAACACCATTATTGACAATAATTGAAAGAAAAAAAATGCCAGATCTATCTTTTTTAAGTTCTAATGTAGTATGTCTCAAACAGCAGCTGATGAACCCTCTGGTGAATTCAGTCATCATTTTGCAACTTTCAGGGGCAGAGGTCAGTTTACTGTTAGCTGGAGCTGTAGATGTAACCCACAGTGTTGGTGGCTCCTGTGTTCTGACCTGGCACGTGGGCCAAGAGTGCAGGCCACACTGGGGTCAAGATGGACATGCTGTAGGTGCCTCACTAATGGACAGTCGCTGCATGAATACTGGATGGAAAAACACACTTGCACGTTTGTGCGCATATGAGATGAAATTCTGAAGCAGCAGCACAGACAGTAGACGTTACAGTAATGTGCCAGTGTAATGTGCTGTTATCTCTCAAATACACACTCACACAGCTAAGAGCAACTCTCAGTTCTAGATTCAAACTGAGCATGTGCAGTGAGGACAGAAAGCTTTGATCTGATTCCACTTTCTCCCCATCCTGAGTGGACGTCCATTAATATTCCTCCTCCAGTTACATAAGCCTGCCATACACTATATTATGCCATTATGGTGCCCCAAGGGAGATGGGCAGATGTACAGTGCTTTCAGTATTCACTACATATGCAGACTGGTTTCCACTGACAAGAAAAACTGGTGATTATTTCTGCTGCCTTCATTGGTATATAGCAATTGGCTTAAGAGAAATACTAGTTTATCACAGCATGAGTTTTATTTTCATAGTTTTACCCATAAAATTGTACTTGTAACATTAATTGCCGAGATCTGGGGATGTAAAACCACAGCTACATCAAAGTCTGATGAGGCAAGAGACACCATGTTATTTTTCAGTCCCAAATTTGAGGACTTTGAATATTTTCAATTACATGGAATGTGCCTTAAAGTCATAGCCATCTGTTAAGAGTCTCCCACTCTCTCCAAATAAGTCTGACTTACCCAGGAGTTTGTTTAAATCCTGTATAATCGTCTGACTGCTCCTTGGCCCACTGGACTTGTTTTTATTGCTGTTGCTGCATTCCCAGATCTCAGAAATGCGTAGTACAATTCTTGTTATATTATCCATAAAAACCTACTAAAATATGACTTGTGTTGTAAATCAGAATTATCTATAAAAATCTACAGACAGGCACTCACACACACACACACACCACATACAAAGCGTTAGATGAAACCCAAAAATGTTTGGTTCAAGCAGTTTGTAAAGGAATTCAAAGACATAAATAAATAAAATACAAGTCACGACAGAGAAACTGTCAGGTGCTGCTCACTATTCTCTTTGCTGTTTGGCTGTAGCTATAGCTACTATTAGCTCTGTCATGTTGTCAGCACCCAGTTAGGTGTTAGGTGTTAAAGCAGAGAGCAGCCTATTATAGGACAAACCAAGACTGTCTTGGGAAGCTTTATTTTGTTTGCGTCTTGTTTGAATGTTGAGTGAAGGTGTTTTACGATGACTAAACAAAGCAAATCGACTTCGGTAAAAGAGACTACCTTGAGTTCAGAAGGTGTGTGTGGTTGTATTTTTCTGTTTAATAAGAAAAACATGGAAGATTATTTACTTTCTTGACATTTTGGGAGTTTGTTTTGCTGGACTAAATGCTGAGGGCTTGTGAAACTTGGTGAACGTGCCTGCTCATATACATCTCCAAGCTTAAAAACAGTATACAGGGGGGCTTTTGCACTGCCACTCCTAGAGGTGTAAAGTGGTATTACAAGACAAGACGTGTTGCGGCCGGTTAGTTAGCATGCTAACTTTTGTAGACATCTCAACAACACAATACACAGAAGTCTTACAACATCATAACATCAACATTGTGTTTCTCCACATTCTGCTGATAATGTTTGTTCATTTAAAGGTTTTAAACTAAAATTCAGACCACATGTCACAAATTGCACCTTTAAAGCATGCAGTTGACCTTTTGACTTTCATGAACCCTCGCATAACAACCACACGCAAAGCACTCAGGGCCAATCGATTCAGACAGAGAGGGCAGAGCGATAGCGCCGAGACGAGTCACCGAGAGAGTAAAAGAGCAACAGAAATGCAGAGACAAAGAGAAAAGCATTGAGCATGCAGCAGATTAGTGTTGTTGCTGCCCTTGGGCAATAGAGCATGGAGGACAATTAGCAGCGGGAGAGAAAATTCTGGCTCTGCTATCTCACACACACATAAATACACAGCACTCTTTATTAAATCATGGCCCGAGACACCTCGATGACTCAAATAATCATCTGAAGTAACAAAACCCTGCACGTTACATGAAAAGGTTTGTGTTTTAAAATTATGACGGAACTTTCCCTTCACGAGGCTCCTGCTCTGTGGTTATATAACTTAAGTCCAGTCAAGTTAAATCTCACTGTCAGAGGTCTCTGCCACCGCACATCAGTCAGTCTGACTAAGGGAGGTAAAAGACAAACATAAGGAGTGCTGAATTACAGTATATTCATATATTGACAGAGCAAAAATGGAAGCTTGACTGAGTTCAACGGTGGAAAAAATCATGTAGCAGGGAAAACAGCATAAAAAATCCCCTCCATGAGCAGGGTCATACCAAACCTCCATTCATCCACAGACTGTTTAAATGTTTTTATGTCCCTGTCCGGCAGTGTGGCTGGTCTGCACCCCTAAGCCTCTGCTGTCAATATGAAACCCACTGCCACTTACATAAGCATGTTTTCATGTTTTCCACCCTGCCAGGCCAAAGAGATGCCAGGCTGATTTTTAAGCCTCCTGTTAAGGTGTGCAGGACATTGCAACCAAAACTGGGACAATGCAAGGGTCTGTGGGATGTGGGGATGCAGAGTGAATGAGACTGACACCATCAATCAACATTTCAGTATATGCAATTGTGTGCGTGTGTGTGCAGTGTGTATTTCTGAATGTGTGTGAAGAATGCATAACTGCAGTCAATCACATCATTCAGTAAGAGTCAAAGGAAATCAGAATGTGGTCATGTTCCACTGTTTTTTTTTAGTATGCTAGAAATCCTCTTTCAGTATAAAAGACACACAAAAATAAGCATTTAAAAGTTACATTTTTCAGGGCATCAATGGTACTTGATGAAACAATCACACCACAAGGTCCATTTGGTAGCTGATCGAGAGCATTCAATCACATCACACAACCTTCCTCAGCAGGTGGAGTTGGCCAAGTTATGAATGAATCTTCAGAGCCAGAAGAGGTCCTACAGAGACTGAAACTGTTTTGTCAACTGGTATTTTCAAGATTAGAATCAACATTTGCTGGCTAAAAATGAAAATCTGGTTTTGTTGATCTGTGACTCAAACTGGGACTCACTGCTGAATTTCATTTCGTAGGTGTCGTAGTTATCATCACAAACCGTGCATGTGTAATTTGGGAACAGAAAGCTTAAAGTGCAGAAACTGAATGCAGATCCATAGCAACTGGGCCAACTCCATCTGCTGGGGGAAGATCATACGATACCATCAAAAGTTGTGTTGTCATCATCATCCAAGTTAAACGAACTACCACATTCCACCAGCAGAAAACCACAGAACCAAAGAGGAGCCATCTGAAAAATCACACACCCTTTTTTTCCCCCCAAGTCTTAAAAATAGGCAGTAATTAGATCTCACTGGAGAATTAAAAATAAATGATTTCTACTTTATCAATGTGCCCCCCCCTCCCTCCAGTCGCCAGCCTTCCTGCCTGTCTGCAAGCCTGGCTCTTTCTCCCTATCTGGTCTATATTTAAGCAGCAGAGAGGACAGGAGCAGAGACCCATCTCATGTTTCCTCAACAAATAACACGCAGGGTGAGCCTTTGCTTGTATGTACATGGGTGTGTGCCCACACGTGGCATCACTGGGCTCGACAGGTGTGTCAGACGCTGCGTAACCCCATCAGCAGCTTTTGTCTGGAATCTAAAGCAGACATGGGAAAGAGGCAGACAACCCCAAGAGAAGAGGAGACTCTGACTGACATATTAATAGAGTTTAACACTGACTTTACATGCATGCCGATGCTGCTGTTATGTACTGTGTCTAGACATGTCAGTTTGTCTAGCAAATTGCACAACACTCGCAGGCTTGTACATCACTACTGTTGAATCTTTCTGATGTACAGGCAGTCAGGACAGTTACGGACACTGGGATGTAAAATTGCTTTATGAAAGTTTCTATTATGAACTGCACTTGAAGAGAAACTCAGTAAAAGCTGCTTCAGAAAATTATGACAGAAATGAAGAAAATACATGACTACAAATTACTCCAGCAATCACAATCAAACTGACTCAACAGCAACAGAACAATGTTCATGGTAGGATTAAGTGATTTTACTGTGGAATTTTTACCAAGCAACAATTCCTCTCATGGTCTTTGGTTAAATTAGAATTGAATGGGATGAACATGAGGTCATACCGACTTTTCACCAGTCAGTTCATCCTTGAGTCCAACGTTTGTGCCAAGTTTGAAGAAATTCCTGAGAAATCACAGGAATGGGAAGGTTGGATGAAAAACCAGAAACATAATTCATCTGGTCGTGGCTACCGCCAGCACAGAGGCATAACGATGATGCAGAGTGGTAAGGAAGCCAGGTGAGGTGTAACAGCTGGATAGTTTGACTATTCCCACCCAGGCGCAATTAGACACTTTTTTGTCCGTGTGACTATTGTAAATAGTGTGTACATGCAAAATAAACACCACATGTTTCCTTTTGAGCAGTTTCAAACATTATTTTTCCTGGTTCAGTGACTACATTGGACATATCCACGCGGTGAAGAATGTTGATTTTTTTTTTTTTTTTTTTTTTAATTTAAATCATCTGTTTAGTTAGTTTAGTTTAAAATGGACATTCCCATCTATTTGTCTTATCTTAACTTGTCAGATTAATTTACAGAATATTGATCCCAATGTCTGTTATGACGAAAATTACATTTTATGTCATTTTATTTATATTAAGAGTCCTCAGTGTTGATTAGTCTAAAGCTCGTATTCGCTGTGTTCATGCCTCAGAAATGATGTATACAATTATAAAATGACATATTAACACATATTAACAGTAAGGCAGAAATCTGAGCTAACAGAAAGTTTGTACTGCATTTGGAGGAATAAGGCTGAGTTTCTGAAGTCACTATCACAGTCCAAAGCTAAGTTTCCTTTAGATAATTCAGTCATCTTACAAGTTAAAATCAGACAGGAAGTCTTCCTCTGTCTCATTTTGTATTGTATTGTATTGTATTCTGGCAACCCTGGGTAGTGGGGATTTGTTTTCCTCTTGTAGCTTTTTCTCCAGCGCTACATCTTCTGGGCTGAGTTCCTCTCCTTTGGTCATCACATAAACGAAAAATTCAAAGCCGTCTCCGTAACTGTACTGTGCAACTGACCAGTTGTACTCTGAGCGAGCATAGAGGCGTTTCCTGAAGAAGGGCGTGGTGAAGGTGACAGAGACAAATCGTCCTCCGGGCTTCAAGCAGCGACTAATCTAGGAGGAAAAAAGGAGGACGAGTGTGAGAAGACATGATCACCAAGACTTACACCATTGTAGTGTCCTCTATATTCACCAAGATCATTCATATATCTTCATAACCAAATAAGAAAAGCTGGTAATTCATCAGCAGCAAAAGTAAAGTAAATCAGGTTTTAAAGTTTTGTTCATACTGCAAAGCCTTCTGAAAAAAGTTATGTTGTTATATGAATATGAATACAAAATGTATGTTGTATCTTTAATTCTATCTTTATATCTTTAAATCAGCAACCCTACATTCAGGCATATGCATTGCATTGCCGTAAAACGACATAGCAAACTTTCTGCACTGAGCTGGCTGCTCAGGCATGCAGTCTGATAACACAGTGTGACAGCAAGAAAACCGTGACGGTCCCTCAGTATGAATAATTGTCGCTCTGGGTCCATCGACACTCCAGTGTGGTGATGCTTCATGTGAGATACACGTCTGCATCACGACACCGTAAGCTTCAGTGGACTGCAGCAAACAAGAGTGGGCCTACACACAGAAAGAATATGAAAACTGACACAAAGACATGCATGCAGAGCTACAAAATTAAAAAACAAAAAACAAAAACATGAACCTGAATGTGATTTTTCACAGCAATGTTCAGTGACTTCACTTCAGCCTTTAAGAGACTTTATGCAAAGTATGCAAATGAACTGATGTGCTTTGAATCAGACTTTCAGCAGTCAATGATGATGTACTTATAAAAGGTGACATGTTGGATTAACACAGTCACATAAAATGACTGCTGTGGTCCAATAAAAAAAAACAAAACAAAACAAAACAAAACATGGAAACACTCAAAATATGTTGCTCAAAAACCACAGATTGAGCTGACTTTTAAAATCAAAAGTTTCAAATGTTAGCTATTTGTTGCAATTAAGATTAGGGTTAATGTTATGGCCTAACGTTGCTACCATTTAGGAGCAGAAAATCAAAACATTGTCCTTGGAATCGACTTGGGACGTGACAAGACTTGAGACTTACTTGGACTTGTAAAACAATGACTTTGTCCCACATTTGGTAACTCTGGTACAATTTTAGAACATTCACAAGTATTTATAATGTTAAACATAAAACTACAACAACAACAAATGCTTGCTTTCTCTGAGATAACTGATGCAAATTGCATCAGCTCAGGCGGATCCAGGAGATATAGTTGAAACTCTGGAAATAATGAACCTTGAGTTCGGGCTTTCGTTAAATTTGAAATATTATAAAAGCAATCAACACTGCATGGACATACACTGTCGCAAAAGAACAGGGAACTAAATATAAACATGTAAATTTGAGCTAATTCATGATTCATACTGTGCACTGGAGATACGGCGTCGAGACAAGTCACTGAATCTGCTCTGTAGATGTCTCCATGCTTGGGCTTTGGAGGCAGAGCTCACGTGTGACTGTCATGAAAGCTGGGATGGTAATGCCATGCAGCCAGGACAGAGGAACAGTAGCGGTCTGTGCTATACACTATGGAGGAGCACAGCGACTCCCCCTGTGCTGGGGTCTTTGGAGAAAAGAGTCACTCTGAGATGAGCACGTGTATCCTGCTCCTCTCACACGATTCATCTCCACCAGCAAGCAGCCTGAACATGAATTTTTCACTCTCCTCTGTGACATGGAGGGAAAGCAAGAGGAAGGGCTGAGGGGTCGTTGGATATGGGGAAAATAGTATTATCGTGCACAGAAAAGAGTCAGGTGATTTGGAGTAGGGCTACATGACAAAAAAGGCTAAAAAATTTAAGAATTAAGTCCATCCATCCATTTTCTATACCGCTTATCTGTCAGGGTCGCGGGGGAGCTGGAGCCTATCCCAGCTGACTACGGGTGAGAGGCGGGGTTCACCCTGGACTGGTCGCCAGTCAATTGCAGAGCCAACACACAAAGACAAACAACAACACACTCTCACACTCAAACCTAGGGGCAATGTAGAGTAGCCAATTAACCTAATGTGCATGTTTTTGGTATTGTGGGAGGAAGCCGGAGTACCCGGGGAAAACCCACGCAGGCACAGGGAGAACATGCAAACTCCACATAGAAGGGCCCAGCCTTTTTGTAAACCTTGCTTTCAGTTTTCAAGACAGTCCAGCCATCTTAACTTGTTCCTTGTTCTTTAAGGCTGGGGTCGGTATATTTTCGGTTGAAAATATCCAACCAAACAATTCTCAAACCCTTTCTTCAGGCCTCTCTCAAAAGCCACTCCTCCATTACACAAGAACGTGTACTGCCTGACTACACTGACAGCCTCACAGCTCCGGTTGAGATCTGTGAGCCCCAAGTTTGCAACGTTCCACAAGCTCTCTTAGACTTTTTTTTAAATCAACAACAACATGAACAAGACAGCTTTAACATTGCTGAAAGGTGTATTGTTTAGCTTTTGACAGTGCTGGGACACCCTTCCTCACTTATCTGACCCTGGGCAGGGAGGTAAACAAAAGTTATCTTTCTAAAAATAACACATTTTTCCTTGAAGTTAGAATAATCAGTTGTTATTCATTATGAGGCCTAAAAATAGAAAGATTAATGGCTTACACTTTTACTCTCAACCAAAAATGATCCTGACTTTACCCCTTCAGCCATTATTCGTGACACTGAGATGTATGGGTGCAACCTGGGTACCCGTGCAGAGAAACTCCAGAGCCTTTTGTCACCGGTGATTGGAGGACTGACGTCATTGCAACCCAAGACGGCAGTGAACTACAGCAAACAGCTCAGCTATAACCATGACCGCTTGACAGCTAGGCTGGCAGTTGGAGGGCAGCTCAAACTGTAAATTCTGTCATGTTTTAAAACAGCTCAGTCACACATCACATTATCCCACTTTGTGTGTGAGTGATACATTACTGACCGAGATTCTCACACTGAGGCATGCGTGTATGCATTCACAGGAAATCCTTACGAGGAGGAGGATTGTGCATCGAGTGTGGTGAGTCATATTTATAATCATTTTGTATGTATCAGCACGCAAACTACAACAACAGCTCTGGCACTATGTAAATCATCCACCCACACAACAGAGTGGTGGTATTATTATGATATGAAGGATAAACAGTGGCAGGTCTGTTCTGATGTGATATTCATCTGCTGTGAATGCTACATATAAACAAACATTTTCCAGGACCCGGCAGATAAGCTCTGACACATCTAAAAATAGTATAAAGTGTCTAATTTAGAGTTTTCACCTGATTCTACAGGTGGATGACAGGGCTTCTCCAAGAGCATAGAGGAAAACACTCGGGTAGTGCCCATCTTTGTACACTGTTCGATTCCTCAACATAGTTCACACACACACACACACACACACACACACACACACACACACACACACACACACACACACACAGCATCATGGCCTCTCCTGAAATATTCAGTGTGCTGGCGGAAGCTTGTATCAAAGTGACCTGACCTGTCTTGAGTGGACTACAACAAAGAGGTAATATGAGATCCAGAGTCAAGTTCCCCTTGAGGAAGTCCAGACTGCCAGTGACTGAAGATGATTTATGATATTGTAACATTCATCATTCTAATGTATATGAATTATGTTATTGAGCCTAAGCTAACAAATGTTTATTTTTCTCGTTTCTCTCCACAGGGAGACACAGCAGCGGGGCTTTGCTAAAACAAATAGTTGATTTTGGATCCTACAGTTCAGGGGTTGTTTTCCTTTGTTACACAGCTTTGTAGTTAATGTGCTTCTCACATGATTCATCTGAACTGAACATCACTTCAAAATACATTAAAAATTTAAGCAGGTTTGGAAATGTTGGCTTTTAGTGAAATGTCTCAGTACAGACATTACTGTTGCCCAGAGGATGTATGGAAAAGACTGTGCTGATCCCCTGACTCTTCTTAAAGCCCCACCAGCAGGTTTAAACCAAATTCTGCACCCTACTTTCCTCGGGGGCCACCAATTTGTTGACATTTGGGATTTTGAGTTTTGGTTTGTAAAGCACAGCTCACTCGCTGCTGACACAGCTAAAGGAGGCTGTGCTTTTAAACTTCAGAAGTCTCTCCCACTGGACTTCAGATCTGTTGATCATTTTAGTGTGTCATCAGAACATTGTTTAAGCCCTTTGCGATGACCCCATTTAAAAATTACTTTGGTAAGACATGACCCAAACAGTCTTTGTATTGGGAGAAAGAAATAATTAGAAATAAATTTGAAATACTGTTATATGTCAGTCCGAGTCACCGCCTGACCTTTCCGCATTAGTCAGAAGAAAGATAAGCTGCCGATCCAAGGAGAATGACATTTCATCTACTCTGTAGGCTCTCGCCGGGTGTGCGTCCTCAGTTTCTGCCATTCACTGCATTGTCACCCTGTCCTCATTGGACTGCAATAATACTTATCCTCTGTTATCTCCATTCATTCCTCTCTGAGCACTGGTTTGCCTAAAGATACTGTACATGAAATAACTGATTGTCTGCAGCGGTCAGAGGAGGACACAGTGTCAGGTGGTCACGTCTTTCTCTGTGCTTCACTCTGCAGGACCTTCTGGTTACATAATTTGGGTTCATCTGAAATTGGAAAAGTATGTTTGTGGCTCCTGAGGGAGTCAGAGCACAGTCATACTTTCCAGTTTTCCTGGTGTTATCAGTACTTCTTTCTACCACTGATCATTCTGGGATAGTGCATACTTCAACCTGAATAGAACCATTTCATGATAACATGGTGAACACTAATCAGTGAGTTCCTGTCACATAGAGAGAAAAACATAAATTCATAATGGCACAGATGTTTTAGGCAGAAAAACAAAAGTTTGAGCTTGAAAATTCATTCATGACCTGGGAAATCGTAGTATGTGCAACAGGTTTAAAAAAAACACAACTCAAGGTTCACCCAACAGCTTCTTTCTGCAGCTTTAAACCGTATTTCACAGCGTTCTTCTCAACTTCAACTTCCTTAACTCTATTTGCTATTTAAGACCATGAAAAGCTACAAAAAAGCTAGGTGAACCCCTTAGTTCAGATTTGTTTGGTCAGTTTAACAAAGGGTATTGCCACTTGCTCTGATTCTCTGCTCTGTCATGTTTCTGATGACACCACTATCACAAAAATCTACCGTCCGTTCTTTCCGCTTTTGCAGCCTTTAGTTGCACGTCTACAAAAAGCCACGAACGCTTCAGCACGTTGACATGCAATGTAAATCGCACTCAACGCGACAAATTTCAAAGATATGCTCTGTGACAAACCCCATATGAGTAGAGATGAATCTTACGTGCATAACTGTTATCATGGAATGATGATATGGATGCAGGACTGTGAAACTGGTTCCTGCTGATCTCTGATGTACATTATGCAAGTCAAGAAGGACGGCAAGCAATGACTGCTCAGGGTCTGATCTGTCACAGGTCAGTTAGCGCTTGTTCTTAACCCATGATGGTGAGATGATTAGTGAGCGGCAAGCAGAGATGGAGCCTCAGTGTACCTGTGTGTGTGTGTGTGTGTGTGTGTGTGTGTGTGTGTGTGTGTGTGCGCACCCAGCTCACTGTGGGTGACACAGAGCTGATCAGTGGGTAGAGACAACAACAGAGTGCTATCTCTGGTGAGCAGACTTGTACGGACCACTTCCTACTGTCTCCTAGAGATACTCTACACACACACACACACACACACACACACACACACACACACAAAACATGCACAAATGAATGTATACTTGAACTGGGGCAAAGAGAAAAGCAGGGAGGAAGTGTGCTTTTTATTTAGGTCATATTTCAGATTATAGTTTATAATTTCTCTCTCATGTTCCCAGTAGTTGTTTACTGGTCTTATGTAGCTCTGCAGATCCTGTCCCTGCAGGCTGCCCTCCCCACCCTGAAGGAATGTGAATTTGAAATCAACCGCCTCTCTTCTTTTCCATTTCACCTCACCCATAGCCTGCAGCCAGGCATGTGGATGGCAAAAACGTGTAAACGTCTTCAGAAAAAAAAAAAAAAAAAAAATACTGAACAAGGAGTGGGTGAGAGCAACACGGAGAAAAGAAGAAGTGGGGAGAGAATAAAGATGGCAAGGGGGGGTGGGTGAGGTCTAAATGCCGGTCTAATAACAAAGCAGATCTGCTCGTCCCTCCTGGGGTGCAACAGCCCTGCTCGGATTTCTTCATGCCTCCATCCCTGTTTCAAATGTCCATGTCTTCATCTTTCTCCAAGCTCCTGCCTCCAACAGCCAAATGTGTGAATGCTATAAGGCACCATCTGCCCCGAAGAAGTATAAATCTGCCTGAGCGAGTGGGCTGTTGCTACCAAAGAAAAGTGTCTTGCTCGGTAACGTGTTTTAAATTAGACATGACATAAAAAATAAAATGCTTTCCAAAGATGTATTATATAAAGATACAAACAGTTTGTCTGTTTGCTCCATATGCACAAGAGGTAAACAACACAACAAACATGCATAATTCTAATAAGACATTCATTTATACAGACTCATATTCTCACTGGAAGGCTTACAGTACTCGGCACAGTGATGATAACAGGGAAAACGTGAGAATGATGGATTCCCTCTCCCCACCCTCCAACTCCCTGACTTCTCTATTCCGCCCACCCACCTCACACCCTATGTCCTCCGCCCACCCACTGCATAGATAAATTATACATCAGAGACCCTCTCTGCTTTTCACTTCTCTCCCTCAACATCTATCCACCCTTGCTAGGACAAAATAAAGGGCTTGTTTTGCTTCATGATCATATAGAAAAAGCTGACACTGATTCAAATTTCTAGGCTCGATACCTCCTCAGATACAAATCCGAGTGCAGGTTGTGTGGGCTTGTGGAGGCTACCGTAGGAAGACGACAACATCCTGCCTTTCAAGTAGGCGCATCCCTCCCTCACACCTCGCTTCGTCATGGCAACGGAAGTTTTAGCGCTGGTCACGGTAAAGTATGTAGGTCAGAACAGGACACTTCTCAAGACAAAAACACCAGGCAGCACAAGAGTGAAACTCATGCCTTCGTTAAGGGGAGGAAGAATGCTAGAAAGTTTGGATAACAAGCAGTGCTGACATGAGACGACACAAAACTACACTGAATGTTTACAGTCGAAATAAACATCAACATTTCACTGGGATTTGAGGCTTTTTCAGTGTGCCGACAAGCAAGATGTTGTGTCAGAAAGATCTTTCTCAGCAGCCTAATTAGCGGATTGAGTTGAGGTGAATGCACAAGTTTAACCAAGTTTAATTTATTTATTTTTCTTACGATAAATGTAGCCCTGAACTGGGTCACCGCTGATGTGCTTACAAAGTGCTTCTTCAACATGAAGAAAACATAAAGCTTCATGTTGGTCATTTCCCTTAAAATGAGGGAAACACTTGTCTTCAGGGAAATTTTCAACAGCGTGCCCACTCTGTGAGATGTAATGTTAGTGTGTGTGTTGTGTGGCTTGTTGCGTGTGCATTGGACCCCTGTCTAATCGATCTGCATCTTCATATTCAGCTGCTACATTTTCCCCTCTGGCTATCTGGCATGCCGAGCTAAAATTAAAACGTCGCTTTCTTCTCCTTTCATCAAAAATAACTTGTCTCGGGCTTTTATCTCTCCTTTCTTCTTTATCTCTCCCACCTCCTCTCACTGCCTCCTCACCCTTTTTTGCCTTCCCTTTCCATTGGGGACCAGAGAGAGGTTTGCTTTAATTACTGAACTACTTTTCACACCGGCAGAGAAAGTCAGAGACACACTTCAGACACCCACACCCGCCCACTGTCATGCTTCTAGCATCCATGCACTGCTTTTTAAGCCTATGCTCCCAAATGTGTGTCTGTGCGTGTGCACGCATGCACGACAGAGCATTTGCTTGTGTTTAATTTAGCAAAAAAAACCTGCCTTGTGCAGTCACCAACACAACGTTGTATTTCACTGCAGTCAAATATGCTAAATGAATTGAGTAATGTTTGCTTTTCTTGGCGCAGAATGATGAAAAAAGGATGCAGACTTTGTGAAAAACTTTGTACTGGATGGGAAGGCACAGAGTCAGCGAATGTGTAATTAATAAACTCATCTGCCTTTCAGAACAGCTCAAAAAATAGTAAAACTCAGAGGAATATGAGCCACGGAGAAACTAGAGCAAAACGTGAGCGGCTGCTACAGTTTGGCTCAGAAGCAGGAGGAGTAAAGGGGGGAGGAGGGTGTTCCCCTCATGTTGGGTTTGCTCCCTCTGTGCTGTAGTTTTCTCAGACTCTGAATCTGATGCCACCTTTTAAAGTCCAGGACACTTATTACACTCATCAAGCCCTTGCTCGCGCTTATATGTAATTATCCATTAAGTTCTTGTGGGCAGACTTGTGTCAGCAGCGGACGGGTAATTAGTTTATTGTTCCATTCTCTATTTAGCAACACTTACAACTTACACAGCAGCTAATGCTTTACTACCTTATATGATTAGGTTTTAGCCATAAACAGCCACTGCATATTTAACAGCTTGGACGGAAACAAAAAAAAGTCAATCAAGAGAGACAGCCAGCGCAGAAACAACTAATTCAATAAAAGTCTCCACGTTCAAAGATTCAAAGCGTCTTTCTCTCCTTTTTAATGGCGAGCCAGAAAGTTTGGCAGCAGCTGGAGAAGGAGGGAGACACAGTAAGAGAAGCAGAGAAGGGAGGCAGGCAGGAAAGGAAGTAAAATGGGCCAGTGTGTCTGGCTGCTGAAGGGGTCTCCCGCGGGAAAGGGAAGGGGGACAGGACAGCCCGGTGGAGGTTCCAGCAGCACACTGACATAGTCCAGCCCCTTCACTAGGCCAGTAGCACAGGGAAGCCTCTAAAAGTGAAACTGACAGCATTGGCGCCTGAACCACCGCACTGATTCCAAGACAGCTCTGGGGAAGGCCTCCCTTTAAACTACATTACTTGTCAATAAACATCACAAGAAAAATCGACCCTCATTGTAATACTGCTGGCGATCAGATTTTGCTTTAGGGTTGTCATTTTATATTTCAAGATGATCACAATGCGTTTGAATTTAGAATTTTTCAGTTGCACTGTCCGTCTGTTTGCTGACTTGTAAAATACAGCTGCCTTGTACCCTCGAACAGAACATGATCAAACCGAATTTTGCCTGGACAAATAATGCTTTTAGAACCTAAGAACAGTATTTGTTCACCGCCTCACTTCCTGACTTACCGTGAGGCGGTGCTTCATGACATGTTGTACACCTTTAACTAAACGACAGGTGTCAGTCCCACTTGCCAGGACTACTTACCAACAAGGACTGTTTTTCACTCTTTGATAGATTGTTTATAGGAACTAATAATTAAAAGTATAATAGAGGCAGGAGAAGAAGATTTTTGTGTTGTGCACAAC
Organism: Scatophagus argus; assembly: GCF_020382885.2. NCBI lineage: Eukaryota > Metazoa > Chordata > Actinopteri > Scatophagidae > Scatophagus > Scatophagus argus. The sequence goes on along the minus strand of NC_058505.1, from coordinate 12,935,481 downwards.
AGCAATAGACAGCAGTAATGGATGAAATAGCTACTTTTTCATTATTGTCGAGTGGTAAATGTGCACTGCTTTCAAGAGGTGTCTTCTGAGTTAAGTCAAACGATGATGCAATGTCAAAAACGTCAAAAGTGATGCAGGCTCTGCGTAATGTTGACTACTCAAGCAAGGTTCAAGTGTGAGCGTGAATTGATTTTAATGCTGAATGCAAATGAATGAAAAGCAATGACTGCAACAGCGGTCATGCAAAGTATACAAGAGCAGTTACGTATATATGGATTTTATCAAACGACCTAACGCAACTACAGCCACAGGTTTGGTCGTTTCTAAAGAAAAGGAAATGTGCGCATTCAACTATAGAGATTTAGAGGCATGAGAGAATTTGTCCCTGACCTCCTGGCCTGTCGAGTCAAGTCAAGAATTTTCTCTTATATGGGCAACACTGCAATTATCTTTCAACTCAATAAGATAGCACTGTTCTTCTTTCCAGTTAAACTGCCAACATTATAAAGCAGCTCTTGCTCTTCACACAAAACCAGGCTGAGACTCATTAAATACTAAATCATAAAACTGTTCTTTAACTGTGCCTCTACCGTCTCATTATACAGTGAGAATACCAGGCAAGAGTCAGAGCCTTCACGGTCAGGCAGTCAGAGCTGCACACTCCGGGGAACAGGTGATGGGTTTGAGCCCAGTGCAGTGTGGATACACTACACCCAAATTAAAGCAGAGAGCCAGAAAATGGTTGGAAGTGAGGACTACAAGCTAAAGAGGAAAAGGAGGAGAGATTTAACAGAGCAGGTGGAGGGGCCAGTCTCTCCTTTGGTTTAATGGCATGTGTGTATACAGCATGTACTGTATATTTGTGTTGGGCAGATAGTGGAGTTATGTTTACATTCACCAAAACACAATGTGCGTCTCCCAGAGACTCATAAAATCTTTTATTAATTTTTATACAATTTTTGAAAATAGTTTAAAGGAGGAGTACTTCAACATTTTGGGAAATGTGCTTTTTTGCTGTCTTGCCAACTGAAGGAGATTGATAACTGAAGCCTATGCTGGTTCACCTCTATGTTTGCTGGCTTGTGTCTTCTGTCACGCCTTTGCTGGCACATTGCTACATGTCTAACTGTCCTTGCTAACTTGCGAACTGTCCATCAGTGGAACAGCATGAAACTGTTGCCAGAAATGTGTTTCGTATTCATGTTTAACTTCACCCAGTGAGAGTAATTAAAACTCATATGTGGGACTTGTTGCGCAGCAGACTTTTTGACATATCATTGCAGGAACTTGTCATCGCAGGTATATTGATTTATCTACTTACTTCACTAGATTCCATTTAGAAGAGGTCCTACTATAGCATATAAAGGTTCACTATCATTTTTACTGAGACACTAGATAAATCCACCATAATATAATATCTGCTGTGCATTTACTTCTCCAACTGATCCTTTAGGCTGTTTCCTACAATACAAGTACACAGCACACACACAAATTGATTTCACCCTGCAAGCCATACAAAGTAGCAGTAAAAAGCACTTGCAATGCCAAGAAAACCATATAATAAATAAAACAATTAAAAGGTACTTTCCGTCAACAAAGCTGTTGCAGTGAGATGTAGTGCACCTGGCATCTGGCCAGTGGGGGTGTCAGTGAGCAGAGTGTGCCCTGAGGCAAACAGCATTTACTGGAGGGTGGAAGGCTCCAAAAGAGGGTTGCCTCACACTAATGGCTCTCTTGGCAATGCCTAAGCTACAGCACAGTAGCCTGGACAGCTGCTGTTCAAACACACCTTGTTGGTGCCATTAAAAGACGTCTGGAATTGTTATTAGTATCATGATACAAGGAGGAGCTGGATTGTTGAAGTTGGTGAGGCATTGAGCAGAGAGGGGTGGGGTGGGGTGGCTGCACTGATTAACTGATGACTGGCTGGCTGTTACAGCTCAGAGGTGTTTTCCTACTTCCACCTGGTTGGACTGGACTCCCACAGTGAATGGAGTAGCAGTCAGTGTAGGAGTTGATGTTGAAGTGACTGAAGTAGGACTGAGTCACCGGCAATGAGGCTTTAATCCAAATATAACAGCCAGAGGAATTCCCTGAAACTGCAGCATCAGTCCTGACAGTGCACGATGAAAAAGTACAAATAATGACTAAAATTATATGCTGATTGAAGTTAAGTGCTGAAGATTTTGAGAACAAGACAGTGTATTCAAATTCAGTAGGTCAGGTCCTGATACTGAAGATAGCTAGTTTGGTCTCAAAGGTTCCCCAACTGTCGAGGCCTAGCTACAATAGCTAATCAGTGGGGCTAATTTCGGTGTTTACCTTGGTAAGGGTTTAGAGACAAGCATTAGTGATTTACATAAAGATAAGATAAGCCTTAATTAGTCCAGCATTGAGGAAACTCATTGGGGTGACTGATGCTACAATCCCCAATATATATGTTGTTAAGGGTTTCATTTCTTTCAAATGCAAAATTAGCAACATCCAGGCTGAAAATCACTGAAATTTTCCTTCAAGATCAGCATGCACTGCTTTGGTCTTCAACATCACAAATCCTGAAGTAAAACTACTTAAAAAAACAAAACAAAACAAAACAAAATCCTGCAGGCAATCATTAACACCTATTCATACACACATAATGTATACCCTTTAATGTGGGATGTGTGTGTTGTTTGGAAATCAAAAACAAGAAACTTCTGAGATGTGACCTAAATTTATTTTCAGCTTTCTTTGCCACAGCTCATTTTAGATTTTTCCACTAAAAAAAAAAAGCACTGCTGACTGCTTATAAGCACCATATTTCACTGCAATTATCTTATTTTATCCTCTCAATAAAGATCAAATGGAAGAGAGTCAGTTTCTCTTTTTGGTTCAACAGTGTTGTGAGGAAACCCTGAACTCCCCTATGAGCTTTTTGCCTCAGAGGCACTCAACATTGAAGATGCATCTGAGGCCTAAAAACAGAAGACTGGATTTACTCTAAAATTGATGCAGCGATTTTTCTAACAATATAGAGCGTTCTGGGCCCTACATACTGTATAGTGGTGGTCGACAAGCAACAGAACAAGGCAGGTGGTGATAGATGTAGCGATCCCAAGCAATAGCAACATCAAGCTAAAAAAATACCAGGGGCTGAAATGCTATATATTTGTATCTGTCTATCACTCCTTTCACTGTCTTTCACTCCTTTTTCAAATTCTAAGAGAAAACAAGAAAGACCACTGCTGCTGCCTGCTTGTCATGTTTCTTATGTTCTTTCGCTCCACAGCCGTGCTACTGTAACAGACAGATCTGTATTTCAGCTACATTCTAACAATTTATGTAACTTTGCAAGCTCTCAGTCCTCTCTTGAGCAAAACAAGAACTGTGATATCCCTCTAGCTACTGCAGACTTTTGTCTCTGGTCAATGCCCTTACTTTGGAACAGCTCCTCTTTACTTAGAGAGATCAATATATTCACACATATCCAGAAAACACGTTTCAGAATTTGTAAAATCTGTGCAGCTCTTTATGATCTTATTGCAGACTAAATGTTCACTGTAATATATCATCTAACTTGAGCAAATTTCAAGCCTGTTCTGTTACAGCTTCACTCAAGTAAACTGAAATCATTTTCTGCCTGGAAGGAAATCCAGTTTATATAAGTCATGGCTCACTTTAGATGATGGTTAGTAGTTATGAAAATTACACAAAAGTTACAGTTAACAGAAATAAACATGCAAAAACATCATTTTTCTTTTTAGGGAAACATTAAATCTAATTTAAAATCAGCCGATTTAAACAGCATGTTACTAAATATGCTTTTAGAACAGCTGACTACATATTTTCACAGTTGCAAGTTAGCCTGATTTCTGTGGACAGTAATGACAAACAACATCAAGAGTGCTTCTCTCAGAGCTAATCCCCAAAGGGGACTGAACAGATCCCTTTGCATCTTGCCACCAACATCAAAACTGGAGAGAGTAACACTGCAGATCAAAACCTGAAATGACTCAGAAAAAAAAAATTGTATATCATCAACAGCCGACCAGAGAAGTCCCTAAAAATGCCTCTAAAAATAAAATCCACCTCTTTTCTTCATACTGTCTCTGGCCCAGGTAGTGAATAACCACAACAAACAACCAAATGCTCATTTGCTCTGAGCTGCTTTGTCCAACCCTAAAATGTCACATCCAATTCAGCAGATACTCAATAGTCTCCTTACTCATGCTAAGTAAACTCCTGAACCGTTGCTATTATTTGAGAGCTATTTTTGTGGCAGCAGTCGATCCTGCGGGCAGAATATGCAGCTTGCAGACTGCTACAACTAGGTCGGCAATAGCGTTAGAGAGTGGGCAGAAGCTCGCCCACTGAGGTCCCCCAGATCCTCCATCCGCTAATATAAAGTGCTGCTTTAATTAGGAAAAAGAAGAGGAAACTTTTCATGCTTAACTGCAGTGCAGGATCTTTTTGCAGTTCTGCTATGGTTTGAATGAAGGAATACTTGGCTGACTCATTTGTGCACACTGGTGTGTATGGTCTCGTACGGCAGTATTTAAAAACAGTGACATAAAAATCTTGGTAGTAGCAGGATGATGCCGTTTCAGCAGCAGGCGTAACACGGTTGCTCCATCATTCTGTTGCACCTTCTGTTTGTTTGTGCTCTGCTTATCCGGCACTCTTTTCTCCATCTTTCTCCATTCTGACTGAGCACTGGATGAGCGCTTGGACTCAAAAAGCTGTGACTGTTTTGTGAAAAAATTTGATGTGCCCCCAGGCTGTTGTTTTTCACAACATTTTGGCTGTAAACGAAGCCCACAGCAGACATATTGCCTGGCTGTTCCAAAACATTCCTCATTTTCATACTGTATGGATCAGAAGAAATTGGCCACATACAGTAGTCCCAAATGGTTTTAATCATGTGGAGGCATGAGAGCTGTTCTGTACATGTAGCACAGCAAAACAAACCCCCCTCCACTCCCCTCCCTTTACACGTGAGCAGCTTTGTCTTCAGAACGCTCTGCTGTTATCCTTTTCTTTCTGTCTATTTCTAAATTTAAAGCAACATAAAAGCAGAGTCTGTTTTTCTTTTTTTTTTTTGCTGTTTCTGTATAATTGCATCATTTGGCAAATGGTACAGTTATTTCAAACCCTCTCTGTACACAATGCACGGACTCAGGGAGTCATGGACGTATCTGTATTCTGTAAGTAGGTCAGCATATAAATTCAGAGATCAGGTATTTTTGGATAATGGTCAGATGTACAAAACAAACAAGGCTTTTGTGGTTTTTAGCACAATTAATCAGGAATCTTTTTGATATATTCAACAGTCCGACATAAAGCTTTAACCTCAACATGTTAAGATTTATTCATCAAAATCATTTTAATATATGGAAGCTGATAAGATTTGGTTCACCGTGTGCATGTAATATGTACACAGCTAAGAAGGTCTTAATGCACGTTCAAAGGTTAAAACCAAACCCACGGCTTCATCTCAATTTCAGTGAAGAGGAGACAGACAAAACAAACTTTCCCTTCCCGAACACCTCTCGCCCGATGATAGCAGGATGGGATGCACTGTACTGTCACCTAGTTTCCATGGTAACCTGTTGCTATGGAAACTGGGGCGGTGGAGATTTTGTTGCCAGAGAGGCAGAGGGAGGTGAGGACAGAAGGGAGAGATGGAAAAAAAAACAGGGAGAGAGGAAAGAGAAAATGTAAGAAAGAGTACAGAAAGTAAAGTGGAGAGACTCAAGTACGTTTTGAGCATCAGCACAAGTCACGTGCCACCACAACGTCACTCTAAACTTACATCTTCTTTTACTGCATTAAGTATGTTTACTATTATTGTTGTTTTTTTTTTTTTTGGTGGTGGTGGGGGGTTGTGGCAAGTGTTTGATAATGAACATGATACCACAAAACAAGGAAAGGGAGGGAGCAGCCTCATTGACTTTCATCTCACACGTCTGTTGGCTTTGTACAGCAAACATTACATAACCACTGAGATGGCTAATGGCTGGCACCACAGCCAAACATGGGAGCTACACGTTCTCTCTGTGTGCTCTGCTCCTCCTGTCTTTGTGAGGACCGGTTTGAGTTTTAGACATTCAGATCATCTGACCCGTCCTTTGTGTTTGGGGCCTATGGGTGAGGTCTAAAACAGTCCCAGTTATTGGTCTGTGTCAAGCACGTGTTGAATATTTTAGGTCAACAGAGACCAAGAAAAATGAGAGTCCTCTTGAGAAATATTGTGTGCATGTGTGTGTGTGTGCCTGTATGCATGTTCTGACGTGTGAATCAAGTGTAGGAGGACACAGAAATCATCTGTCCAAGATAACAGCCAAAGGGGCAGGAATGGAAACAGTACTGGCAGACATGGACTGTAATAATCATAATGATCTTTCCAATAGTGTATATTCACATGAAGATATGAATTCTTGTGTTATTTTTATCTTAGAATGAGCCTTTTGTATCCACAGAGAGAGCGAGTCCTCTTCCACAGAGTTGGACATGTTTCCCTGCCACGTTTCCACAGGAGCCCACAGATGACGATCCAAACAGTGACTGTGCAGAGGAACTTTTGCATTTTTAGCGGCCAGGATAGCATGAGGCAAGGGATGTTCAACCTCACCATTAGCTGCTACTAAATAATACACACTAGACCTTTAACACGTGCACACACACACTCAATCACAAACAGCATGAGTAAGAGAAGAAAGTGGCAAACAGCTTAATTTGTTTTCTTACTAAGAAAATAACACAGAGGCAGCTCTGAGTGCAACTCACTCATTTGCAGTTGTCTATGTAAAAGGCTGTTTTCCTAGAAGAAAGCTGTTTTACAGACAAAGCAGCCTTCGGACAACACTTGATTTCCCGTAAGATGTTCTTGCAAGCACCCCCCTCCCCAAGCTCCTCTTCTCCATGTAGCTCTTTAATCTTTCCCTGGCTGAAGATGAGTCTGCAGCCTGCTGGGTTAGTCTATTCAACTGCTGTCACACAGAAAACCTTGGAGCATGATGTGTACTACAGTCAGTGACAGACAATATGGGCAGCAACTGGCAAGGAGCACCACAGCACAGATGGATGCACGCATACGCGCACGCGCACACGCACACACAGGCTTACATTCACTCAATCGCTCTGACAAACTGCTCCAGAGAGTTCAGTCGGACAGTCCGACTTTCCACATTATGGCTATTATGCAAAAACAAGCGTGGAATTTTTAAAAAGCAGATATCAAAGATGCACAAACAGGAAGTGAGTTTGTCATTAGATTTTTATATATAAAATAAGTCCTCCCCCCTCTAAGAGTGTTTTTATACATTCACATTTTAAGCAACACACATATTTGATGTGTAAAGCAACAATGACACACTTTTTTTTTCATCCTGTGAGCACAGATTCACATGCAGGATTGGGTTTTGGCAAATTTAAATCCAGTAGTAAATCTGAATTCCTTTTAATCCTAATTTTCTTGCTCAATATTTGTAAGTAATTAAAGTGATACGCAGCTCAAATGCAAAGATTTCACTCAGATTTTTTTACCACCTGAGAAGGCAGGAGCACCACAGTTTTTAGTGGTATCTTAATTATGTTGACACAAAAAGATGGACATTCTGGGATATTTATCAGGAATTATGTGTTGGACTAATATTGGGACCAGTCTCCTCTGGTTGCCAGGCAACAAGTCCTGACAAAGAAAGTCAGGCACACTATGACTATAACAATTCAAGTTACACTGTATACTCTTTAAATATGCAAACGGTACATCCATCCATCTATTTTCTATGCCACTTATCTGTCAGGGTCGGGGGGTGGGGGGGATTGGAGCTGATCCCAGCCAACTACAGCTGAGAGGCGGGGTACACCCTTGACTGGTCGCCAGTCCATCGCAGGGCTGACACACAAAGACAAACAACCACACATGCCCACACTCACATAGGGGCAATCTAGAGTAGACAATTAGCCTAATGTGCATGTTTTTGGGACTGTGGGAGGAAGCCAGAGTACCCAGAGAAAACTCACACAGGGAGAACATGCAAACTCCACACACAAGGGCCAGACCGGGATTCAAACCTGGAACCCTCTTGCTGTGAGGCGACAGTGGTACATTATGTAATTAAACATGTGCTCATTTGTATATATTTCCACAACAGAAATCTGAACGACAATAAACACCTAAATGTGTGAAGAAGCCATGTTCAGGAAGCCAAAAAATCTCTTGATAAAATGCATGAAAAACAGCGTTTTGGCCAACAGTGTTTGGAATTGAGATGCACAACTCACCAGCCCCAAAATACAAATTTTATATCACGACATCCCATGATAACCACTGACCGGAAGAAAGGAACACAGTTTATACAGGTAGCATAAAAGATATCAGGCCACACAACAGGAATGGTGAGAACATCTGATGGATGAACCAGGAGTGAAATGAGACAAACTGTGCTCTATGAACTGTCACAGTTGCCTCAGGCATTACTGTTTTATGGGGAAGACTGGATAAAAGGTTTGCAGTGACTCCAGGCTGGCAATACTAGGAGGCGATTTAATTAACTGATTGGGAGTATTACACAACTCCACTTCTGTCCTATCAAACAACCCACAACTACCCACTAAAAAAAGCATCCAAAAGCTTGGGTAATACTAACATCTCTGTGTTCATTTTGAAGCAAACTGATGCTTCTATCTATGACCTCACCTGCACAGAAGTTGGGAGGCTATGTACAACATAAATGAAACAAAAGGATAATTTGCTGACAATTTTTATAAATTACTCAAGGGAAAACTGAACGAATACAGTAAAAGTGCATGTTTTACCTCATCAGCTTCACTGATCATTGTAAATATATCCTCAGTTTGAGGCCAACAACATATGTAGGCAACAAAAGACTGGGAAAGTTGTGAACTGCTCAAAAAACACCTGTTAGGAACATTACACACGTAAACAGGATCATTGATAACAGCTGATAGCGTCATTCGCAAGCAAGGATTTATCAACATGCAACCTTATGTGTGATGTGATGACAGTGTGATTTCAATCTACAGTCCATGATGATAAATTACGTCAAAGATAAAGGATTCTCTTCTGTGCGATGTAATTTTATGAGGTACACAGTCAATACAAGAACTACAAGTACAAGAAGAGTTAATGAGGCCTCAGAAATACCAATTAAAATATAAATAAATAAATAAAGTAAATTAAAACATTCAATTTAACACTTGCAACAACACTTAATACTCACAGTTTAATGGCAAATACAGTTATATCGCATTTGATTTGCTAAGAATTGTTCAAATTAAGGTTATTTTGAGCAATGGCAGACATTAGGACAATCACTGGACATGATGTATGTTTTCCACTTGTCTATGTTGGAACACAACAGCCACCAGGACATTTTTCACATATAACAATAATGTGTGTGTGCATGCGTGTGTGTGCTGTGCGTGCAGCTGCTGGCAGCTACCCTGTTGCTAATTCACTGTCACAGAATTGCGCTTCTTCAAGCACGGATGGTGTCAGTTAAATAAAAGTATAATCATTTGGAAGTTGTCAAGTGGCAGCTTAGCATGACACTGCACTGCCTGACCCAACAAAGTTCCCCAGGCGTCAGATCTCAAAAATATGTGAGGACATACAACAAAAGACTACTTGTCTACACATCTGGAGCTGTGACCGAGGACATCCCTAAACATGTTTATTCATGTCTCTCTGTGCATGCTGTTTGTCTACATGTCTCCATGTTTGGATGTATGTGTACGTCTGTGTGTGTGTGTGTGTGTGTGTGTGTGTGTGTGTCTTTAGCAGTGGTGTCCATCTGTTCACCAGTGGGATCCCTGCACATCTGGCAGTGTGCTCTGTCCTGGTGTTAAGGTTAGCTACCATGCAACAGTGATGAGGGGGGTGGGCGAAAGAGAGGGAGGAGGAGGAGATAAGATTAAAGACGAGGTGGGGGGGGGGGCTTGAAGAAGATGAAAACATGATGGATTTAGCTTCATAAAATGAGATGAAAATAAGCAGATATTCAATGAGACACCTGGGGATGAGCTGTGTGTGGGAGAGCCACGGAAAGTAGTTGAATACACTTGTACTCCTCTGCTTCCTGCAGTCTTTTCATCCCAAGAGAGACAATCTTTGTGTGTGAAATGAGTTGACAGATCATAATCTCAACGCTCATAAAACCATTTAGAGGGTCAGGGGATAAGGTCAAATTAATGGGGACGAGATCAGAAATCACACACTCTCTGTGAGTTCTGTTTACACAGCATCTGGCCTTGATATAGCAAAGGTGAACATGATGAAGGGTGACTTTTGCCTCATCTTTTCACTGCCACTTCAGTTTCACTTGTTGGAACGTGGGGAGAAAAGCATTAGCGATATCAAAGCAGACGCGCAAACAGATGTGTTTCCCATGTTTCTGAGCAGATTGTACAGTCTTAGGCTGAGCATTGCATACACCGAGAGTTAATCTGCTAAGCTGTATTCATTAGTAGAAAGTATACTATAGGTCATTATTCATGTTCCTATGAATTTATGCCTCAGACATGCAGTTCATCCAAGCAGAGACATTTCAATAATAAAATCAACTTACTGCCTAAACAAAGCTTAAACCTGCAACTGTTTTTGGCCACATGGGGGCAGCAGCATCAAGTTGCGAACACAACGCTGTCATATAGTACATATTATCACCTTTTAAGTTAATATGATGAACTTGTTAGCAGTTACTCATTTACACATGCAACAATTAAAGACAAACAGTATCATTAATTTGGAATCATGTTTGTGGCCACCTGGTGAATGTAAGTCCAAAACTTACTCCCTTTAAACTCTGTTTTTAGTCTCTACCACACCTAGAGGGAAATATAACATATAAAAAATATTGCATTTAAAGTAGCTTGCAGACTGTACAAAAGACCGTTTAAGCGCACGCTTCTGGAACACCTGATGAAAATGAGAAAAATATGAATCAAAATGAACTCTTCCAACACAAAAACCTACAGGAAATGTTATTTCATGTTAGGGTTTATGGTGAGAATAACAAGAGTTTTCAGTGACATCTTTAAACTGCTTCTTTTTTTAAGAAGCTGGAACAAGCAAATATTTGACATTTTTGCTTTAAAAATGACAGAAATGGCAGCACAATGGTGCAGTGATTAGCACTGTCGCCTCATAGCAAGAGGGTTCCAGGTTCAAATCCCAGCTCTTTTGTGTGGAGTTTGCATGTTCTCCCTGTGCCTGCCCGGGTTTTCTCCGGGTACTCCGGCTTCATGAACATTAGGTTATTTGGCTACTCTACATTGCCCCTAGGTGTGTGAGTGTGTGATTGTCTGTCTTTGCGTGTTGGCCCTACGATTGACTGGCGACCAGTCCAGGGTGTACCCCACATCTTGCCCGTAGTCAGCTGGGATACGCTCCAATCCCCCCGTGACTGTGAAGGATAAGCCGTATAGAAAATGGATGGATGGATGACGGAAATGGATATAATTGGCAATTACTTTTCTTTCATTTGACTACTCGTGGCAACTCTGAACAATACATTTGTGTAAGCAACAGTCTACTGGAGCTTCCTTCAACATCTCTTTGTTCTATTTCAGCAAAAGCAAAGACAAAACGGTTCCACAGCTGACAATTGATGAGTTACATGATGTTTGTATCTACGGGTATCAGGTCTATTTCTGGAGAGAGGGTCACGCCTCAAGAGTCCAAATCAGCGACCCCTCACACTGCTTCCACTACTTCTTCAAAGCAATAAACAGCTGTTATCTCAGCTGTCTGTCCTCGTCCATTAGCTCAAAAGAGGCCATTTTAGTTAACTAAGATAGAACTAGCATTATACTGCGTGGACCTCTGTCAGCGGGGGAAAAAAATCTGTGTATTGTGAGGCTTTTGTATGTCCCGCTGTGGGACTGCAGTGCTGGAAGACAGGGGATCACAAGGCTCAGCCATCGACCCGGGCCAGCATTTTGGTGGACAGAGAAAGGTTTGGGCAGATGTGAGGGAGAGAACAGAGTGCAGCAGAGGAGAGAAAGTGACCCAACTGCAGGCTTGATTGATTTGCTGTGTGGAAAAAGGCTGTTTTCACAGTTGGCTGGGTCCTATCCGTGCAGAAACACCTCACACACAGACACACACACAAACACACGAATAAACACATGACAGTGCACAGACATGCAAACAGATCGTCTCTGCATGCACAATGATGCTTCTCACATATCAGATTCTGGTATATATCCAGGTCTATGGGTCAGTCTGGATTAATAGTATTCTCATAATTATTAGGCTGCATGTTTACTTGAGTTCTTGATGATTTAATGTGCACTGCATGGCACAATACATTCTCCATAATGTGCAATCAGAGGCAAACAGGATGATGATGACAGGGGTGTCGACTGGAAGGAATGCAAAATGGACCCAACCTCCTAAAGTGGAACGAAAACTTTCAACAATAACAGATAAACACAAAAGCATTTCCTCATCTTTCCCTCTCCCTCCTCCCTGACTTTGAAAGCCCTTAATGAGAGAAAAGTGTCTTTATCGATTCTCCTGCATTGTAACACACTGTGATCGAACAACAAAACAGAAGAAAGATAGAGACAAAGGCAGAAAGAGGAGAAGGAGAGAGCATCCTATCGAGGAAGCTTCCACACTCTGCAGCCAACTGAGGAACAGCGCAGCCGGTATGAATAATAGAAAATAACACATTTAAAGCTTTACACATTGTAAAATGGCATTTTTTTTTCAAAGTGTCAAACTGTAAAACAGAAGAAGAAATGTTAATATGTTTATGGATTTCTATGGTTGCACAGAGACCGCAGACACTTTGTGCATGTTTAAAGCATGTATGCCACTGTTTGCTCCCCTGCCTTGTACCTTATTGTCCTTTTTCTTTCTATTTCTGCAGTACATATGACTGCAGGAATGACAACAGCAACTGTGGCAGGGGTGGAAAAATACTGTTACACATGTACAATAATTTGTACCTTTGGGGAAGCAAATAATATTCAAATTTGTGAAAGCAAACGTTTCACATTCTGTAAAAGTGCTTTCTTGCACAGAGTTAGATGAGAAGATCAACAGGCTTCTATACTCATATCTGCCAGTGAAAACTAAGGCTGAAGCCAGCAATCAGTTCACTTAGCAAAAAAGACTGGAAACTGGGAAACAGAGAGCCTCGCTCAGCTGTTCAAAGGACACACAACTACCAGGACCACTAAAGCCACATTTCCACAGCAGGAGTTTTCCTCAAGGATTAGGAACCTTTGGAGGAACTCAGTTTCCACTACCGGGACTTATTTTACCCCCAAAAAAGTGACTGCTCGAGGGTGTTGTGCTCTCCAAAAGGCGCTTGCAGAGCTTAATATTTCTGATTTGGTGGATACCTATAGCATTTTATTTCTGCCACCATTTGTGAAAATCTTGTCTGCAAACCAGTTTGCTTTTTGTTAAACCGTGCTTTGCACAACATGGAGTTACAGGAGAAAGCATTAAACAGACAGACTGCCAATGCAGACATGTAGGTGTGTGCAAAAATGATGTGTAAAAACAGCTTTTTCATACATCAATGGACTATTTTGCACCAGCTGATGGCTAAACAGCTGAAAGATCCAAGCAGTGCAAGTAAAAATACAATCTTGATCAAAGCTACAGAGCAAAAAAGAAAAAAAGAGACTCAAACTTAACATCCACAATGGCAGAAAATCATTTTAAAAAAGAATACATGACGATGAAGGGGTACTTGAAATCATCTGACAGGGCAGTTGGGATATGTCTGACTAAAAACCCTGGGAGCCAAAGAGCAAGGAGGTACTCAGGAACATAAAAACATCCTCACACACACACACGCTCCTTGGAGATTTGTACAGTCTACTAACCTTCTTCAATGGGTGTACTCCACTTCACTTCACTGTGGCCTACATTGATTTTCCACACATCCACTCTAAATATGGATTTCCCTGCCCTTTTTTTCCCGCCCACTGCCAAGTTGTGCTCATCTCACAGCACCTCGATGAACAAACAAATGCACAGAAAAACTTAAAAGATAAATTGACAGTAAAAATCCTACGACAGACATTTATAAGCATTTATTTCCAAGGGTATGGTTTTGGTTTTTCTTTTCAGGCTTTCTGACCACAGTGCTGAGCTTAACTTTCTCTCCCCCCTCATTATCCTCCCTCCTGTCCTTTGTCTCTGGTCTTCCTCATCCCTGTCTCCCATACTCTCCATTTCCAATTAATCATCTTCCTCCTTTAGGCATCTGTAGTTTCCATAGGAACGGTTCTCTGTAGTCAATACTGGTTGCCTAGACAACTGTAAGCTGTGTGTGTGTGTGTGTGTGCACGCGCATGCACATATCACATGTTGTTCTTGCTTTGGGCTTGCCCCCTTGCAGTACTGTATGTATGTTCTTATGTATTTTCAGAAGTTTCTGTCAGACAAATTCTTAACTTCATGTGTATTTAAAATATTTAATTATTTAGTGAGGTAAGTTTTAATTTTAAAGATAATCAAGCAGTCTGCACAGTCATTTCCATTTCTCTCAGTCTTGTGCACATATCTAACATATTCTAACTCTCTCCTCTTATTATTCATGCAGGCACACACACATACACACTCAAGGGCAGTCGCAGTCACATATTGTGAAAAGTGGAACAACTCTGCGTGTGTGTGAATGCATCAAGTGTGCATGTAAGTTTGTAGTCATATTTATGAGATTTAACAATGACTCATGTTGAACTTGCACGGACCAGCCTACCTCAGTGCATTACAGAACACGATATATCACGACATATGAGTTCAGGAGTAAGTCAGGGGGGAGGGAAAGCATGTGTGTAAAAGGAAACAGAGGGATGGTATCTGGCTCCGAGGGCTTCCCGCATCACAGCTGGGACAAACCTTAACGCTGGATTAACAAAAGTACGCAAAAGCACGAGCACGAGGACAACAGTGCAGGGAGGACTTGGGACAAAAGACAACAGTGACTATATGTTGAAAACATGCACAAAGGGAAGGAACTAAATTAAAAAAACTCTGCTGTGATGACTTGCAATAAATATGTATAATGATCCTGGGAGCACAAGTGCATCTGTTTGTCTTTTTAATCCATTTGTCTTCACTAAACTCTTCATTAACATGAGAAAAAGAACATTTCTGATCCACACAGGAATTTTAAAAATCCTTTGACACAAGCTCAATGGAAAAAAGAAACAGACTGAAGAATAGCATACTGTAATGTTAAATGTCTGCACACTAAATATGGAACAGAACAGAGTGGAGAAGGCCATCTGTGAGTGGCGAGAGTATGACTGAGCACGTGCACAGAAACATGCCTGACCAGCGCGAAAATCTCTGGAGAGCTGGGGGGGAGCCTCGGCTTAGCAGTCAATCCCCAGCCAGACGCACACACATAAAAAAAAAAAAAAAGATGTGAATGTGTGAATATACAGATGTTTCATGCACAAGCGGGGAGGCAATTGCACTCCACAATCCACAAAAACTACAAAGAAAAAAAAAAAAGAAATATGCCCCTGCAAGCATACACAAATGCACTTGCACGCTCCATCTTTGATCCCATCCTCATGTCTCTGCGCATGCGCCAACAGAATTGCGATAACCCACGCTCCCTCTCCCTCACGTGTGCTCCACTGCTCTACTTTCCCTCTGCTGGAGCCGGAGAGGAGAGGGTTCATCGGGCCAGCCCCATCTCTCTCTCTCTCTCTCTCTCACACACACACACACACCATGGTACAAATACAAACCATAGAGGTAAGCACACACAATGCAAAGCCTGCAGGTATGGCAAACTCAAGCATGCATACATGCACACATGCAGGAACACACATCTCTACACCTGCAGTCAGGGATACGCTCACACAAATACAACACCATGCATATGCCCAAAAAAGACGTGGCAGGAAAGGATTTACAAGGGTTGGAGAAAAACACAAACAGACACAAGAGAAATCAGGTTTTCAATGTTCAGTGACCTGTTGGAGATCTCAGGAGTTCCCAAACTGAAACACAAGGTTGAAGGGAGTGTGGTGGAGCAGACGTCACTCATGAAATTATGAAGCTTAGCAACAGATTTTTGCACTTTGAGTTAAAATTTGCAGTTGTTCTCAGTAGGTACAGCTGAAATCTGAAAACACAAACATAATACACACATTTTTTGTTGTAGTGTGACTCACACTGTCCAAAGATATCCTTAACTCTAAAGTCCATCAAATCAAGCTTAGATATCATACATGTACTTTATGTACATGTACTTTATACCTCCAGAACTGAGAATTGTCAGATTCATTACGTTTTCTTCAGTATCACAGTAATCCAGTGACAGTTCTCTGTAAATCCAATGCAAACACAAACCGATAACAGTCTGGCATAGCATTACCAGTATCAGTGAGCCTAAACTGACACAAATATAGGATATAAGTTGTACTCCACATCAAACCAGCCGATGCTCTGGGAGGACATACTTCCTGTTAATCTCCCAGAGCATTTTAGGAAGTATACTACCAAAACTTAGATCATGATTATCCTACAAAAGTATGAATATTAATAACATGGACTGAGGCTGATAAATCAGCATGGCTGTTATTATTGGTCAGTTTTAACTCATCATAGATATGTCTATGTGTATATATGTATTTTTGATATATATTTTACTACATGAAGCATGCTCACAAAGATACACAAGCATAAAAGTCACACACATTTACATGTACGGTAAAATCCGAATTTGAAGAAACTTCTTTTTCCTGTGTCTTTTTACGCTCCATGTTTTTCAAAACCGTGGAATGCTTTGAGATAGAAAAGGGAGCGTGTGAAAAGCGTAACAATAAAAGAGACAATAAAGTGGATTGGGGTAATCCACTTTCATCCTGGCACAAAAGGTTCAAACAACAGTGAAAACATGTCGACATCAAGACAAACACAGAAACACACACACGCACACACATGCAGTGTTCAGTGCACATTTCATAAACTTAGAGAACTAATAGTGAAGCTTATGCATGTGCATAACTGTTGTGCCATGTATGTGTATATGCCATTTGTGTGTGTGTGTGTTTGAAGATCAATGTTCCCCCGGGGCCGTCTTCCCGGCAGGGGTCCAAGATTCCTGGTAATGGAGCAGGGAGAACTCTCCACAGCAGGAGTCAGGGACAACCAATCAATGTCAGTGCATGTCTCAGGATGCTGTCATGACACGAGTCTGTCCACCATGACGGGTGGGTGGTTACACAATCTTGTGTTTTCCAATATGTCAGCTCAGTGGAAAATGGGGATTCCATCTCCAACTCCTCAGACAGACAATGCTCAGTCTTAGAAGAACAGAGAAGGCAAACCATTACTATGACATAGCGTAAAAAGCTTAAGTGACGCTCGTGGACAATGTTGATGCAAGACCACCAGAGCCTTGAAGCTGTTCAAATTAATTGCAGCCCCTTTCACACTGAACAAAAAACCCCATTAACAGCCACTAACATCTGGCTTTTGTCTTCAGCAGGACGGAGTACAGTCACCACTGATTCCCAGTCAAATGACTCTGATGTAGTCACAGGTATTAATCGGCTCCATCTCTGGTCAGCAGTGGCGCAAGTATGACACCTGAGTGGGACATACAAATTTTCACCCTTTTTCCAGCACAAAGTTGTGACACGTGTTGGTGTATAAATACTTTTGTGTCTCCATTCACGCAGTGCTCGAAAATCATGTTCAGTCAGCATTGACTGTGAGACCGCAGTAAAAAAAAAACTTTAAAAAGTAACCACCAAATATATCTCTATATATTATATCTTCAAAATTCATTTAAAATAATTTTTAAAATGTAGCTGTCATTGGTTGCTGTCATTGTACAATCAGATCTTTAAAGATCTATTTACTCACGTCTGTGAAACAGACATTAAAAGCTGTTCTTAACTTCAGAAAAGTTTAAATTTGTGGGATTGATGTTGTCGGCGCTTGGAAAAAAGAAAACAACAACAACAACAACACAAAAACAAAACACAAAATCTGCCTACAGGGACGGACGGTGCTGTTTGGCTGACTCTGCACTTTGCCTGCCAGTGAAGGAGGAATGAGAGGAAGTCTCAAAAAAGGAAAACAAAACAACAAACATATATTTATTTCTTTAAAAACATTTTTTATCATGGCTAAAAACTAGCATGTACCTCTACCTTGAACATGCCGAAGGACCAGTCCTTACCCCTTGAAACAGGACTAAAGGTTAGCAATTAAAAGTGTTAGTCTGAGATGATATCCAACAAAAGAGTCTCCATAGCAACAGTAAGAGTGATTCACAGAGCATGTCAGGCTGCGAAATAAATTTCACACCTCACTGCACCGCGGCCTCCACTGAGAGATTTAGTCTGTGTGTATGCGTGCATGTTAGCAGCAAAAAAAAAAAAGCTGTATTTGTTGTTACACCTATTGCACCATGATACAGCATGTGTGTCCTGATTCCTCGTGCATTTGATATGTTTGTACCGTGCAGGTTTTTGCCTTTGTGCCTCATTATCTTAACATACTGAAACGTATTTGTGTGCTTTGTTTGTCCATTGATGCCACCAGAGTATTTCTTTGTTTTTTTACCTCAACGTAATTGCTTTTGTTAGGAAACACTCTCAAAGCAGGTATTAGATTAAAGCTGGCTCCACTCTTTTTCCCTCCTCTCCCTCTTTCTCTTCCTCCCTCTCTTTTGCTATCTTCTTCCCATCGGTCTCACATTGGCGCACTGCTCATTAGCTTTCTGTCAGTCTCAGTTTCTGTCTCCCGCTGCTTCTCTTTTCCCCCCTTCTTTTCCCTCTTTTTCAGGTTCTCCCTTTCCCTCCATTCCCTCCTTAGTTACGTGTGAATTTAGAAAAAAAAGAAAAAAAAAAGTCTTCAGAGATTTCCTCCCTTGTCATCACTCAGACTGTTTTCCTGCTTCTTCAGAGCTGTTTCTTTCTTTCCTTCTCGCCTTTCTCATCTCTCTCCGTCTGTCCCTGTTTTGTGGGAATGTTTTTGTAAGAAAATAAAGTAGGCTATGAAGCGACCTCCCACAATCCTGCAAAACACACACAGACAGAAAGGCACATTAACTGGATTCGTGACTGCTGTGCCCATACAAGCCACAGTGAGAGAGAAAAAAATATATAAGGGCAGAGGACTGTTAACTTCTCTGTCATCTCACGCACACACATCAGTATTTACACATAAAGATGTGCAACGCTCAGAGAGCAGCAGAGAGACAACATGAACACAATAACACATTTCCATCTCCGTGCAGCTCTGAGCATTAGAGCATGTGAGAGAAACAAAAGTGGAAATGAGGGGGAAAACGGAGTGAGAGGCAGAAGTGAGAAGAAGAGATGTGTGAAGGGAAGCAGGTGATGATGAGAGAGAAGATCGCAACTCTCTTACTGTAATGCTTCGTGAGTTCGGCTTCACTTCTTTTGAAAGGGAAGTCAAATCCTCCCATCTGTCCCCAAAACACACTCACTGATCCTTCTTTAATACTTCCTTCTGTTAGAGGAAAACACCCGGGACACTGTCTACTTTTTTCAAGCATATCCGTGTGTGTGTGTGTGTGTGTGTGTGTGTGTGCGCGTGTGTTGCTATTGTCTGACGTTGTCCTTAAAAACCTGGCCCACATACAGCACAGTATATGCCTCTGTTTACTTATCGAGTCAATCTGGTCAGTGGTGAAGCTTGCAGCGAGTTGATTTGAGCCAGTCAAAAGATCCTTTAAATACTTTGGTCTGATAATATTTTTCAGACTTCACCTTCTGTCAAGGATATTTGTTGGTGAATCAAACAATACATACAATGCATCTTGCAAATCCCTTTATTTCAAAAGGGACATGTATTCTGTCCTGTTGTTGCACAGAGCTGTATCAGTTAAGGCTGTTTGGTTTTGTAAAAAGTTATATAACTATGGCTACATTACTCACTGTTTAACTGCTCTGTGAAATAATACAAACAACAAAAAAAGGAAAGACACAGCTTGACTGCCGTGAGTGGAAGCATGCATTGAAATGAGTGCTAGTTCCTGCAGTTTATGCTAACAATCATTCTGACACTTCATTTCGGTCCTGCGTGCTTTTTGCTTTAGCATGCAACAAAATAATGCTGGGTTGGTTGGACTGTTTATAGACATATAAACTATAGATATTCTTTATTGATGGCTGCGCTGTCTCACTTGAGTGATAAGCTAACGACCTTTACAGAGTAAAACAGACAGGCGTTGCATTTTACAAACAGATGTTCATATCTCAAGACTGTTTTCCAACATTCATATATTAATTGAATTTCAAATAAAAAGTGAAATTTACAGAGCCGGAGCTAACTAATTTTCAACACTTATTAATCAATAATTTTTCGTGTTACTACCACCAACTGTGCAATCAGTGAACCCAGCAGCAGGATGTGAACTGGGCAGGTCTGAATGCTTGTGCATCTGCATTTGTCAACTACGTCTATTGGCTTTTTTTTCTGACACTTTGATGCTACTGAATGCAACATTTTCAGCGAAATATTCAACTGAAAAGCACCCTAATATTTCCACGTTGGTTTGTTTTAAAAAATTTGCATTGGTCGCCCCCCCTCCCTACTTGTTTCCATTAACACAATCTGACATTTTCTACAACTGCATCTACTGTAAACTTACATTCAGTCTGTGTGTTGAGCCTGAAATATAACCGTAATTACAAACTAAACTTTGAATTGTAACTCGTTTAGCAGCAAATGCAATAGTGAGAATATCATGAGTAATTCTTCCTCATTAAGAGCTCAGGAATCACCTACTTCAGCTGATGGCAGTGTTCTCCTGTCTTAGTGTGTCAAGGTCAATCATGGCTAATGGCCAAAACATTGTCATTGTCACATTGACACAGTGGTAGTTAGTGCAGCAGCCTGCACCTGAAGGGCACTTGACATTGTGTAAGTCAACTGATGGGCTGTGGAGATGGAGTGGAAATGTAAATTGCCACTATTACTGATTTCCACTGTCAGAGAGAAATCACTTACAGATAAACTGTGATTGTGGCAGAACATTCAGATCATCATAAGGTAGACACGTAAGGACTCTCTTTGAGCGTCCCAAATAGTGTTAAGAAGAACTACTGTGTGAGAAAGTAACAGATCTACTCCTACTCCCTTGTTTGCTTCTGAGGCCCAAACTGACTCACAAACTTAAACCTTATCATGGACCTTTATCTGAATGTGCTCAAGAGTGAATAGGCTTATCTAAGACATTATCACTGTCCCTGTTTATGTCAGTCACAGTGCAATTTTTGGAAACACGAAGGCAGGGATAAGCAGTAACTCTCAAACAGAGGACATTTTGTTTATGGGGGGGCAACACTGAAATTTGGGCTATCAAATGACGCAGGCATAGTGAAAACGCAGGCCTGTATGTTCAACGTGTCTTCTTTGTTCAGTTTTTTCAATTCATCTGAAAATAACTATAACTATAATTTTTTTTTTGATTTTGTGCAGTTTTCCCCATTAGTAACTAAGGCCTACAGTTAAAAAAATTCTTCTGGTTGGACTACGAGACTGGAGATGCAATTGTTATCCACACGTGAGCTGCTTCATTTATGATTGAATCAACGCGCTGATGTTAACTCAGCAACAGGCAACTGCTTTGGTCAAACAAGACAAATTATATTTGTGATGTCATATTCGTCTGAAGGCCCATGAGGATTATGGTGAGTGTGAGGAGTCACATATTTTTATCAATACCTCTGTAAGTGCCTTGTGGATGAAATCTGCAGTCTGAGGAGATATCTCCCAAGGTGTCTTCTCTTCCACCATCATGGCATCCAGAGTGGCCTTCTCCAGGACAACATCAAAGTACGCATCAGGGAAGGAGAGCTGCCGAACATCCATCTCATGCCACATCATACCCGGGCAGTTGCTGTGCCTGGCACTCATTGTACTGATGCACACTGAGGAGTAGTCTATGTTGGTAATGGAGTGGTAGCCAGCGTCATACATGTCGCCACTCATACTGCTGTTTCCACAACCTGAAGGAAAAGAATGAGCAGAACAAAAACTGTGACTGAGAAAAGATAGCTGTGTAGTTGTGAAAAGAGGACCATGAGATGTAATTAAAGAGTGAGTTCATATTATGACAACAAAGACTACTATGCCTGGGACCACCTCTCCAGTGACTGATGAGAAAGCACATGTGGAAAAACCTCCCACTCCAGAGGACCATATGGGGCTCATATAAAGTGTACTCAGAGGGAGAAGACTTCAGACTGCACAAAATCCGTCACAGTGGGGTTTCAACTTGTAGCTTGTCACCAGCTGACAGCTGGATAAAAAGCCAAGGAGTTAAATAAAATAGGACAAATGAAAAGTTACAATAGCCTCTCATGTGGCAAGATGAGATGAAAATAATCTACTGAATGCAGCATCTCACCTTTCGGATCAGATGACTCATAGATCGTGTGGATGGAGGAGGAGTGGGTGGTGAAGACAGGCTCAAGAATAAAAAGGTGAAAGAAGCAGTAGGAGGATGACATGGGGGAGTCATATACACTACCTTGATGCACATATTCTGTTTCAGTAAAAGGTGAAGCTCATGTGTGAATTGGATCATATCATCCTGTGCTCTGTGTGTGTGTGTGTGTGTGTGTGTGTGTGTGTGTGTTCCTTTGTGTTTAAGGGTATATGTCTGGGAAAGGGGGAGGGAGTGTGACTGCATGGACTCTGACTTCCGGCAGAATGTTGGCATTGACACCTCTGTTGCAAACGTGTGGCAGGCGCTTGTTATCACCTTACTGCTTTGACTAATTATCAGCCTCCAAAGCCTTCATGTGTGTATGAGTGCATGTAAGACCGATTCAGTTAGCAGTCTCACATACCAAACAACACATTTATAACTTATTTAGGTTCGTGCACATGACATGTTGAAACCGTATGTTGCACAATCACAGTAAGCTTTTGTAAAGACACACATGAACAACTGAAAGGCATGGATTTAAAGTGGCAAGAAAAGAAGCAACACCAGCCACCGATACATTAAAAGATTCTCCACTCCCTCAGTGATAGAGTGTGTTAGCTGCTCATGCACGGAAATGTTTGTTTTGTGTGTTGCAGACATCAGAGGGTTGGAGCCGTGCCGTGCCCTGATGGCTCTCCCTGTGACATTGGCTTCAAAATAAGGGAGGAAATATGTCAGCACTGCTTGTCACACTAGTTGAACATTTATGGATGGTTGGAATACGAGAGAATCTCCCAGGGTTGAATTACAGAGGCTCAACAGGTCATTTCAGATAACTTTAACCGCACTTTACGTGTGCCAAAAGAAAGCAACAGCTTTGGAAAGTACATTTTGCACAGAAGAGGAGGCAACCTGACAAACAAGATATGACTTGGAAGAACACTGGAGATTCTTTCCATCTCAGAATCTCAGAAACAGCATAAAAAATGGAGGCATCGTGCCATACGGACAGCATAATCATTTCACATCCACTAATCAGTTTATGGTGAAAAACAAGGGTCTGTGGCCTCATTTAACGTCCAGATTTGGTGCTCTCCTGAGGGGGTTAAGTCACTCCTGCACTCCCCTCTCAAATCTCCAAGCATGCCAGACATTGTTTCCAAAGGGTTCCCCCCGCTGACCCAGCTATGTGTGTCCGTGTGTGTTTTCTTTTTCCATGCACTCGGCTCTGAGGAAGGGGTGTCACATGACAGATCATTCCTAGGGGTTGTCACGACAATTATAGTTGCCAGGCTGTAACCAAGGACACTCCTCTCAGTTTGTGACATCAGCTGGTGGCCCCCCGCAACCTCTGACCTTTATACACACACACACACACACACACAAAGTTAGGATGAACTGCGTTCACTGTGTACATGTGTGGGGAGATCAGCCTGTATGTATCACTCTGATGTGATGTGCTGTGTTGATGTGATAAAGGTTTATTCAGGATAGCAGCCCAGGCCAGTCTGGAGCCTGGAGTCTGTTTTTCCTCAAGCTGGAAGTGAGGAAGCTAAAAACATCCTGATAGCCAGAGAGCGCATCCTAACTGGATTATCCAGAGCAGCAGAGAGGCAGACTAAAGTTAGAGGTGTCATATCACCTCGTACTGCTGGCTGTTAGGCTGCAGGCCTGTTTATGTGTGTGATGGAAAATTTGAGTCCCCTGTCTTAAAAAGCATCACAGCACTCATAACAAATCTGCAAAAACAAACTGTGGTAGACATCTGATATCCACTTGTGACATGTGTAAACTGTTTGTTTGGCATTTTATCTTTGTTAGTCATGTTTTCCTCTCTGTGTTCATTTATACAGGAAATTCTGAACAAACAAGTTTTTTTTTTTCTACACAAGGGCAAGAAATAAACCAGCTGTTAGCACAGAGAGGAACACTGACCAAACATGGACGTGGTTGCTTCCTGCAGACTCAGAGATGCTGGGCCCTACAATAGTCTTGTTGCATGATTGACCTGACAAACCCTTTGATATTCAAGAGAACACTTGACACGTGACTCTCAAAGCTGTGGAAATCCACCCCAGGAAAGAAAACCTCAGAGGTAATTCGCTGGAATAATGCAGCATTTCTCTGCTGCTTGCACAGTCTTGGCTCACCAGGAAAATGGGCCCACACAATATGAGTATTTTCCTATATGACACTGCTAAAATATAAACTGTCCACCTACCTGAAGGGTTAAGCTAATTCATCATTTAATGCAGAGACCAGAGTTTAAAAGTGTACACCAAATTATATCTCTGATTTCCCACAAAGAATAACCCCATTCAATATGCAGTATCCCATCACTGGAAGTAAGGGGTCGAGCCACCCCTGAAAAACAGCTCCATATCAATACTTTGATATTTTTAGATTTTTAGATGTCTACAGAACCACTCATTTCCAGCACAATCATGACAGTGCCACAGAAGAGAGCACACTGGCAAAGAAAGTTCAAAACTGCACCTTAATAATTACATATAAAGTTTGAAAAAGTTTCCTTTCTCATCTGGAAAGTGCTCCAACATCAAAATATCTGTATTTACAATAACATTTTTCACAAAAATGTGTCTAAAGTTACACGGTTTCATCCTAATTCGGAGCCCGTCCTCCCACCGAAGAGTTTTAAAGTTCCTTTATAGTGATTTCATTAGCTCACATGTAAGCTCCTTCACTCTGACTCTTACTCAACATGAACTGTTGGAGATTTGACCTTTGGGCTATCAAATGACCTCCCTCTGCATAAACCATCCATCTATGGTCAGGAGGGGTGGTGGGTGGGGAACCCCTGCAAGAGAGCCAGCGGAGTAAAATATCAAAGCTGCTATCTCTGAGCTGAGATGAGCACAGCAGTGGAAACTCCATGATGTCAGAGGCATGCAGAGCATTCATTTCCATCTCCAGATTGGTTTAGACACATTAAGGATGGGAGACTGTGGCTGATGAAAGGTGATGTTCACATGTGCTCCAGGAACAACACTGAGCCCCCGCCACCCGTGCACACCGCGCAGGCTCTGGGCTAGCCCCGGGTAAACTGATGCCACGGTGACACGATGACAAAGTTCAGCTGCAACTACTGTAAATGTCAGCATGAACAGCGCCAAAGTGGAGGGTTTGTTTTATCTGCATGTGTCTGTGTATATATATATACATTAATCACATGGCTGCGTGTAAGTCTATGTGCAGTGCCCGACCTTGTATTGGTGATTGTGTCGTTGCGTGTGTTACATTTCAAACAGAAAGTCACATAGGCACATAAGAAACTAATGTTGATGCAGAACTGCACACATAGTGTTTTACTGCAAGTGGTCATGTTAGGCCATGAGCCTGCACGTGACTGTGTTTGTGTGTGTGTGTGTGTAGTATGATAGTGATAATAGTAGACAGTGTCACACTAGGCCTCATTTTAACCAGTTATCTCTTGTTATCTTCCCTCTAAGTCCTCTGTTATATGATTAATTAAGCACTGCTGCTCACAAAGCATCTGCTGACATGCACACACAATCACAGTCACACACTAATGCCTGCAGACGTGTCTCTAATTTACTTGTTCAAAATAGATTCTTAAGGTTTGGTTATGCTTGAAACAAAGTCGATCCAACAACACTGCATCCAAACAGCCCTAACAATACATTAAACAATATTATTGGCAGACACATCACAGATATTTTAGTATACATCAGTATGGGCGTATGTTGTCCAATATGTGCAAATATGACACCCCTCCCTTTTATTAAGGACTATAATGAAAGTTCATTGTGGAAACTAAAAATTGTGTCATTGTGTTCGTTATTTGTTTAAAGTTATTTATAACATAAATCACTTAAATATTTGGTGAAGTTTACGGTTTTAGTGCACAGATGTCGTTTTAGACAGTAAATAGTTTAGCTTACTGAAACAGCTTGTCTGGGCCTCACACTGAGACAGAGGACTGAGAGTGGAAAGAATGGGTGGACGTTAAGATACAATAAAAACTAAGAAACAGTGGGGATGTGATGGGGGCAAGGGAAAGCAAAAGAGGATGAAGAAGGAACTCTTCTGTCGCTAAAAAAGCATGACAGGAAAAAAACAATGAAGGGTTGACAAACTGTACCAAAGCAAGACAACAGTGATAAATGGGGAAGATGAGGAAGAAAACAAAGAAGACAATGAGCAAAGGTGAAGGGCAAGCCTCTTCTCCATCAAGCTGAAAATGTCTCACCTGATGTTCATCAGATCCTTTCCCCAGAGCCTTTAAAACACATACATCACTAGCTAGCATCCATTTACTATAACCAAGGGATATTTAAATATACAAATTGCCGTCTCTCAGTGTGAGCGTGTGTGTTTTGCTTTGCACAAGCTGATCTAAACAAAGCTTCATCTTTGCATCTTTCCCAGACACAGATATATCTTTATTTCCATGTTGTTCAAGCAGTTTCAGATGATGAGTTGCAATCAGCAGCAAAGCCAGATGAAATTCTCTTTAAAAGCTCAGCTCTTCCGGCAAGTTACTCCTCACAAGTCTCTTCTTCCCTCTACTCACAAAAGCAACCTCAGTTACGTAACTGGGTATACGAGATAATTAGTGACTGAATAATTAAGGCGTACGCCTGTGACAGAATGAGTGTTTGATGAAGTGTGAGCATGTGTGTATATGTGAGTATGAGCGATGGAGGACTTTTGGAACAACTCCATTGTATGACTCTGCCTCTCCGCTGTGGCACAGTGCCTGAAGCTTCTCTCAAATCCAAAACACCAACAGGCGCTGGGAACGGGGGCTTAGAAAACGGCAATGAGAGGAGAGAGCCATCTTTTCCTCTCTTCTTAGCCAGAACTAACAGTTACTTAAAACCACCCACCTCTCTCTCTTCATATTACCATTTATGCCCTGTTACCTTCCATGATTGGATTCACACAATACAAGAGTCAAGCATTTGCAGCGCATTTTTTTTTAATACTGGAGACCTGAGTGCTTTTAGACTTAGCTCTCAGCTCAAACAAAGACACCACACTTATGGTTCTCTCTGTTCTTAGTGTGGATGTCTAGAGATCAAGAACAATGGATAGAGCACGAAGATGAATGGTGGGCATCTGTCAGACAAAGTGGGCAAGATGAGAGCAACAGGGGTGACTGAGAGAGAGAGAGAGAGAGAGAGAGTCCAAATGATGCAATTTGATCTACCCTTGCTGTGTAAGTGAGGAGCTAGTGGGGGCACACACAGGCATAAAAACACACACACACACACACACACACACACACAATCATGTTTCCACCACTTTTGGGGACATTACACAGACTCTGATTCACACAGACTCAGACGGGCTCTGATCACAGAACTAGTGCACAGGTATCCCGGCCAGGCAATGAAGACGAAGGCGTGTTCCACCCCGATACCTGCTATCTCACTCAGCTTCAATAATCAATGTGTGTCGTCTGAGCCCCGCAGTGGAAAAATCCATATCATCACAGCCTTTGTCACGTCATACTACTTACATGAGTTACAGTGAAGTAGAGAAGCTCATCAGCGGCTGTTTGTTTGCACAGTTGTGTTAACAGCTGTGTCTGTCAACAGTTATCCTCTCTCACTCCCCTTGATACTCGTTATAGCCACGCTGAGTCAGATGCAGAGATACCAATATTTATTTTTCCATCAGGCCATTCTAGCAAGAAAGTATGCACTTGCGTGTGTGTCTTTTGTGCTTCTTGTTCTCTTTGACTGGCAGTGTTATAATCTGTCAGTCCTTCAGTGGCAGCAGAGAGGAAGGTCATCATTCAGCAGAAAACTGTGAGTGTATAAATGTGTGTGCAATCAAGTTGACAGGAATCACAGAAGGACTAATAAACTATGTGTAGATGAAGTTAGTTTGCTCCGCTCAAATAACATCACAAAGAGACAGTGTGAAGCTAGAAGATGACATATAGAGACATCACTATCACTGTCAGATACTTTCTTGTGACTGCATGCAATGAGATTTCACTGCAGACTGCATCAGCAGGAAAACACAGCACATTGTAACAGTACAGATTAGGCAAAGTCAGGGAGATAAAGTGCTCGAGATAAGACTACAGGTACAGAGACAAGCTGGCAAAGATTATTCATTTCATTACAGTTGGCAAATGACAGATGTTAAAATGACATTTTAAAGACTGAAAAAAACTTTAGGTTTCAGCCTTTTCTTCTAAATTTGCGCATGTGAGGTAAAATTTAAATGAGGCCTGGAAAAATCTCAGTATCCCAGTGAGTGTAATGTTGGTGGATAGTCTGACACATGCTGCGAACAAGAACACAAATACACAAATGAACATGCATGCACAGACACACACACACACACGCACTGTTGTGTAAAGGAGAAAAAGAAGTTAACAGCAGTAAAGGCATTTTCAATTAGCCACCTACCAAGACCACGTCTGTGACAAAATTAAATGGCTGAAACAGCACAGGTATTGTGAAGTTTTAGAAACACACACACTCACTTTGAGGACTCCTTTCCCTGGGCTCTCTCACACACACACACGTTTGTACAGCTATACTTGTGAGGACCCTGAGTGACATAATGCACTCCCCAGCACCTTACCTAACCTTTACCATCAGAACTAAATGCCAAATCTCCACCCTTGAACCTAATATAAACGTAACTCTAACCTCACCTAAAACCAGGTCTTCAAAACCAAGCGCTCAAACAACCCTTTGAAGGTTTGTCCCAAAGTGAAGACTAGTCAAAATGTCCTCACTTTCCAAAAACATCCACACTCCCAAGGTCTAAAGCTTAAAATGGTTCTCACTACACACAAACTTGCACACACAGACTGCAAAATTGACTGGTTAATTTTCTGCCCTGGTTGGCAGGCGAGTTTGTCAGCTCAAGGTGCCTGCGTCTATATGTAAATGGCTCTATTGCCTGTCCTTGGTGTGATTATGCAGTATGGATCAGGTTTTACAGATGAGAGCTGGCCCAGCGTGGGAGCTTTATGGCTGACAAAGCATACTGATACCTGCATGAGGAAATAGCATGTCTCTCTGCAGTGTCATTCTGTCATAGTCAAATCTGATTCAGAGTTATGAATCAGGCATGCTAATAGAAGGCAGTTGGCAGTTGGCAAGTAAGCGCCACAAAGAAGGCGAGCCATTTACTCAAATCCAAATTTCAAAATATCCTGTCAGACATGGGTCATGCAGCGGTCATATGTGCTATATATCGAAAACCACATTCTGACAGGGAGGCCAGTCAGTTTCTTCTTCTTAGACAACAACTATCGTTAGCATTTAAACACTTCCTAGCTAACATTACAATTACTTTACATTACAACAGTTACTGCCTCTTTCATACCCAATCATGATACTGTCACATGTCATATGTCAAAAAGTGCAAAACTTAATTTGGTGAATGACCTTATATTGTCCATTAACATCTGTGCCAGCTAGATCAATAGCCAAATCTGCAGTTTGTCTCTGTATTAAAATGGGTATCAAATAACATTAAAAAACACCACATAAAAGACTCGTTTATCATAATGACTGATTCTATGCACAAGGCGGGACTAGCAGTTCAGAATACGACGGTCGAGTTGCATCAGTCCTTTCCAAATTGTCGACTTTCTGGCCGTGCTTTCCAACAGGTGCTTTAAAAGAGTTACTGTGGTTTGTACTGACATGATAATGTGGTTTGTAGTCTGCTTTTGGGCCACCAGTGTATAGCTGACAGCAGTGAAGTTGCTAATGAAGAGTGAGTCAGCCTCTGAGACAGGCTGGTGGATGAAGATGGTGATTAATGCTGCATGCTTCATCCCCTCCTCTGGTCTGCTGCTACATGCAATATGCTGTTGCCTCACTGCTACTCTCCATCGCTCACTGACAGACACACACACTTTGATTCATCCAGTCTTCCAGCTGCTTGTCTGATACATCACAAGTAACCTGACATTTTTTTTTTCAGCAAATTTGTTTCATCTGCCAAACCTTTGCATGGTAACGGAAAGTCGTGCTGCAAGCATCTGCCGCTCTAGAGACCGAGAACCGGACCAGCATGGACATGATATACACACACCAAAACACACACGATAGTCTGTTCTCACTGAATCATGACCACTTCCTGTTTAGCAGGAACTGGGTGTTCTTCGTCCATGAGAAAAGAAACAAACAAGACGTGGAGGAGGTGAGGAGGACATGAGGAGAAGTCAGACTGTGTGTGAGAGACACAGAAGTTATGTAACTGGTATGTCCTAACAAACTCCATTCGAACACCACCCAAACTCCATTTTTTGGAAATAAATAAATGAATAAATGACCTTTCACTGGTGCTTCCTGCAACTGCTCAAGTCAGACCAACAATGTGATGTCACTCTCTCAGCCAAGAGGAAGTACGTATATGGTCATGGGAGCAGGAACCGCAAGAGGAGGTGTCTCTGGAGTAATATCTGAGTTGCTCGGAGGCTACCTGCAGTGTGAGGAGGTGCTGCTGAAACTCTCAACAGCTCTTTTTTCCCCAGGCTGCAGGGGATGGAGAGGGAGGTATGAATGACATTCAATTTGGTGAAAACGAGAGAGCGAGGGATGTGAATGGCTGGGGCTATGAAAGGGGATACAAGTGGAGGAATTGAGTGGGTGGGGTAAAGAGTGAAAGGGAAGAGAAGCGGAAGAAGGGCAGGCTGAGATAGATCAGTGTGAAATGGAGTAATTGGCAAGTGCGACGATAAAGAGGAGAGAAGTGGAAGCTGGAAATGAGCGGGTGGTATGACGTATTTCTCTCTTCTCTCTCCTGCTTTCTCTATTAGGCATCTCTGCTGCAGCGCCGACTCCAACTGCATACTTGATGAGAGAGCCAGCACGGGTCCCGAGTGTCAGCACACACATACACGCATACACGCGCACGCACACACGCACACTCTCTGTTTGATAAGGCAGTGCCAGGCTAAGCGCTGAGTCTGGCACCAGTCCTGAACCTACTGCCACCACTGCCTGACTCTCTCTCGCACACATATGTGCCAACACACAAAGAGGCAGTAGGTTAGAAGAGAGGTTCTGCTGTTTTCAGCACTCTTTCACAGTTATGAAGTTCATTTGTTATGTTTATTTAAGATGTACCAAAAACAGGAAACCCAACATACAAAATGAATATATGAGCACATATTTGGCTAACTTAACAGAAAAAATGCAGCAACAGATATACTTCAACCGTGCATGAGCATATATATATATATATATATATATATATATATATATATATATATATATATATATATATATATATATATATATATATACACACACATATATAGCATGTAGCAGACCTGCTGCAGAGAACAGCATTCATTTATATTGTATGTTGGTGAAAACTTCTGTGAGTGTATTCTAACATTGTCCATTGTCAGAATAGCTGCATGAAAACAATATTCTAAAAATGCTCAAGTTTACACTTGGTGTGCAAGCTGTAGACGCTTATGTGTCAGTTTGCTAACTTATTTTAATCATTGCATTGGCAATGTATGATTAATATCGAAATGTAGTGGCTAAGATGTAAGCTACCTACCTTTCAGGAAGTGCTGGATGCTGATGTACAGTTTATCTTAAATTATCAGCCTACAGCCATGCTAGTAGCTCTGTGAGGTTGTACTTGATGTTGCACAGTAACATCATCATATCCACAATGACAATGCTAACATAGCACTGTTGGTGCGATGTTTATCATGGTCAACCAACTTTAGCATGTTAGCATGCACTGAACTGTAATTTCTGTGTATTTGTGCTTATCTCATCCAATGGCAACATTATTTACATACTGTAGGAATGAGGTCCCATTCTTTATCCTGCTTGCTGCACTCTGATTGGTCAGTATCTCTAACTGAAAGGAAACAATCATCACAATACAAGACCTGTGAGAAGTAGCCAACAATGTGTATTAGGAGCATATAGTAAACACAAAAATACTCCAATCACTTAGAAGATGATGTCTCCCAGAGAGGCTGAAGTTACAGGCTGCTGAGTACCATTAGCCATCATCCTTTTACTCATCATTTCCTAACAGGGGCGACATGTCCTGCAGAGCTTCCCCCCTCTCATTTTAAGTCCTTATAGTCACACAACTGGAACACCAAATCATTTGGGAACATTTGCAAAAGCTCTCTCCCCATCAATCTCATTCCCTGCACCCCTCACCAACACTGCGCCATTGCAGGGAAATGTATTAGGAACAAGATTAAGACCTTTAAAAAAAATGGTCGTAATGGGTAGAGTGGGAGGCAGATACTGTGATGGGGCAGTTCTCAGAAAGATAGAAGAATATAATGCCCGGCAAGGGTAAAGTCTGCTGCCAAAAAGTAGTTACATCATCGCAGGTCAGCGAGGCAAAGTGTAATCATGATAGAGATGAGATGATGAGGGGATGAGAGAGGGAATAGGAAAAAGAGGGAGGAGAGGACGGTAAGACCAGATGTAAGCTCCTGAAGATGAAAATGAGCTAGAGGGGCAGCAGGGGCTACATGTTTACAAAAACATGCCTTATGAGGGGGTAAGGGGAATAATTTACACACACAAGAAAGAAGATGAAACAAAAGTAAGTAAATGCTAGACATATACCCACAAAATCTGCACTTACACACAAACAACAGATCAGCTGGGGCAAAAAAAAATAAAGTTTGTTATGTCAAGGACCAATTGCTCAGACACACAAGAACACCAGGCTTCTCAGTAGAGCAGCAGGGCATCTTTTTCTGCCCCTCCATCCCATCCCCTCTACTTGCACCCTTGCTCCCTACACCTCTCTCTAATGTATGTTATGTAACCTGTGCTACAGACTCCGGAGGGGATGTTTGCTGCCAGGGATGAAAAGCAAAATGACTGTATGCTAAAAGTAAAGATAGAGAGACAGACACATGTAGACAGACACAGAAACAGATCAGAACACAGAGCATGCACAGGGAGAAGAAAGAGATAGAGATGTTAGTTATGAGAGCAGTTGCTATGACTGGTGAGGAGCCTCTTAAAAAGAAAAAAAAGGAGGCAGCAGAAGAGTAAAATGGAGAAAGTTTAAGGAAAAGAAATGTTGTGCAGTGAGCAGGAATGGGAGACATGCAAAACAACATAATACAGAGGAGTGGGCTGTCTAGATGGGACGAGGGAAAGGAATAGAGAAAAGAGGAAAACAAAGAAAAGATTTTTTTTAAATAAAAGGATGACATGGTGGATCTGTCAGTGTTTTATAAGGCAGCTTTACAGTATAAAAACCCAAGAGACTCTCATCACCAAACAGTCAAGGACTGAACATTCATCAGCTTTCACACAGCTTCATAAGCAGTATACTGTGACAGAGAACACATTTATCATCCAAGCATAATGCACAGGACAGGAGGCAAATGGGACTTGGACTCTTTCAACTAAGAGCTATGTCTTGTTAGAGGGACTGTGAGACACATTGGCTGGGACACACAGCCTGCAGAAAGAGAGTGTGACAGCATGCATTGTAACACAGCACTCTCAGCCCGGTTTGAGTTTATGTGTAATGGGTGACATAGTTTAAATATGTGTATTCTGTGTAAGTGTTTCTGTCTGATTGCATGATTGAGTGAGTGAGTGTGTATGTGTGTGCTTGCATGTGTGTGTCAGATTTAATCTGCATGGGAACATGAGGTCTGGAAAGACTCCCACCAGTGGGATTTGTGAAAATCTATCTTTTCTCCTAATCTCCCTTCCTTCCTGTCTTTCTTTTTACTGTTTTTCTCCTTTTCATGAACTCAGCAACAGTTAAATTGACCATCTACTACACCTCTCCCTCCAACAAGTGATTGTCCAATCATAGCTTAGCAACTGTAACTGTAGGCACTACAGGCCTGTCAAGCTTTAGATTTATACACATGTTGAAGCCTTATAATCATACTGTTAAATTCATACATTGTACATAAAACATCTGGAAGGTCAGAACTTGTTTTTTCTTGTATTTCCAAAATGAAAAACACAGCAGCAAACATGTGAGGAGTGGATTAAGTAGTGCATTTATCCACAAGCAGTTACATCTCTAACATAATCTGGAAACATTAGCAGTGTAGTAGTGTCAAACAAGCTATTTACCAAAGTAAATGCAAACAAGCAAATAATTTACCAAGTATTCTGTGGGTTTACAGGTATTGTCTTACCTTACCTTAAAACAAACAAGTATGTAAGCTAACTAGTCAAATCGCATTGGCCCCAATAGAAAATTTGTTTTTAAACGAGTCAGCTGCAAAAAAAAACAAAAAACAAAAAAAACACAACAAAAAAACATCAGATTGAGCCAATTCAAAATGTTAACGCCTCCTTTATTTGCTTGCTATCTACGGTGGCTACAAACCTGCTTTTGTATACCTCTGAATGAAATTAACTACCTACTGTTGTTTCAGAAATTACCA
This sequence comes from Scatophagus argus, assembly GCF_020382885.2. Taxonomy (NCBI): domain Eukaryota; kingdom Metazoa; phylum Chordata; class Actinopteri; family Scatophagidae; genus Scatophagus; species Scatophagus argus. Next base: position 12,900,681 of record NC_058505.1, on the reverse strand, counting down.
CTAATTTAGAGTTATAAATCTGCCACCATTATCACTGTAAACCGCACAAGTACCATGCCAATAGGGAAAGCTTAACCGTCATAGCAAAAATAGGCTAAGGCGCTAAACTAAAGCTTAGCAAACAGAATGTCAGTGCTTTATAAAATCCTTCAACTCCCAGTGGTATCAACACAATGCACTAGCAGCATACAGCATATGACATGGCTGCAGTCCACAGCGACTCTCCTCATGAAGCTCACACAGAGACAAGAACACCACCTTTTTATTACAGCCCAACAGAAAAATTAATGCATAACAATGTGTTCTTAAATAAATATTGTCTTAGGGAGTAGGTAGCCATGGCAACAGGCAGAGGAACTGACTTTACGATGGTGGCTTGGGTTTGTGTCTCTCAGACTCCATGATTTAATATGGTAGGGATGAGAGAGATTGTCTTCATTAAGTGTGTTGCATTTAACAGAAGACTGGCCTCAAACCCCATGGGTTTGGTGCTCTCTGTCTCAGTTGATGAACTAAAACTGTCTTACCCTCTTCTTCTCTGTTCTTGCCCTTTCATTCATTTGTGTGTGTGTGTGTTAAGGGATGGCAGGGGGTATTGCAAGATCCTTTTTTTTTTCAGGTGAAGTGAACAGAGCATGGAAGACCATCTGCTGTCTTATTCCCTGTTCAGGCTAATATAGGCCATGCATACACAAAGTTATTTGTTATGCTCTATCGGCGCTAGTTAATCCTAACACAACTGGACAATATAATCCTTCATCTAAACATGAGACTCCTCTTCAAATTACCTTTTGCACTCACCATGGCATCATTATCCTTCAGCCCTATTCTCCGCAAGCTCAGCCAGAGCAAAGCACGTAACTTTAAAGGGCCGTCAGTAGAGAGCACAGCAGCCAAGCGGTAATGACTGTGCTGAAATTCTTATTCAAGCTTCTGCTCGCAGTTGCTTTTGTGACACAACTCCAAATGCAGCAGGAACAAGCAATAAATGCTTAATGGTCAGAAAACTCAATGTAATTTGATCATGACAAGCAGTGGAGCCTGTGGGCATCATTCTCTGACCCCTTCGATGATTATGTTCCACTATAACAGGGAAAGTCAATACTTTTAGCTCCAGTTAACTTTTGTTTATGTGCTGTCCCCCTCTCTCTGACATTATAAGGGGAGCCATAAAAAAATCTTCGATTTGAAATTGTGTAATTTTACATAACAGAGAAGTGTGACTAATGATCCATGATTAACTTATTTGATTTGATGATTTCCCATTCAACACATTTAAAAAGCTTTTTTTGTCCGACCTTACAAGTAAAGTTATATGGCTTACAATCATAGAGGATAAAGAATGCTGGAAAATATTCATATTTACAAAGCTGGAACCAGTGAATTTTTGATATTGTTGCTCATTAATGACTTAAAAGATAATTTAATCATTAAAGATGCTGCATAGAAATTTTCTGTCAGTCGCTTAATGTGTTAATGAACTATTCAGTTCAGCTCTAACATCACAATCAGGATTGTGGTATAGTATATTTTTCAAGAATCAGTTGAAAAACTGTCTATAGATAAACTTGCCAGGTAAGAACTTGAATATTTTAAAACAAACACCAAAAACAAAATTTTATGTTTACTGCTAAAAAAAAAAAATAATTGGATGGTAAACTCAGACTGCAAGCCTGGTAACACGGAGAGCAGAGGAGATTCAGCACAGTCAAAGTGCAGTGATGAAACTGAAGGGACAGGTGGCCTTCAGTGAGCAAGATTCCACACTGAGTGGTTTCCACCATTAATCAATTCAATCTCTCTCACACACATCCCACATTTCACCCTCCCTGTACTATTTAACTTATCTCACTGAACGCCCTCATTTGCTTTCTGGTCAGTTCATCTAAGCACCAGTACCCACAGTAATACACACAGCCAAGACAGGAAAGGGACACTGAGAGCAAACGTCCTCGAGAAAAGCATCAGAGGGATCTCCACTATATTAGTTTCATTACTACTGAATTCTTATCCAGCATGGCATGGGTCCCAGGTCAGTGCATAGCTGCATTAACACTGTCCTTTTATTGCACTACTAAGAACTCAATCAGCACATTATGATTCCTGCAAAATTATGAAGCTGGCTCATTCTAAGTCCATTCATTTTTTAGTGGTTAAAAAAAAAAATAAAAAACAATCATTAAGGCTAAATGCCACTTCCAGCTACCTCCAATTATGCTTGCAAAAAAGTCTTATCTAGAATTTCTGTTTAAGCTTTGCCATCTCTGACAAGAATTCATGGTGAAATTAATCATATTCATTATATATTTTTGACAGGTATGCATCAGCACTGATGTTATACCTGACAGGAATTTGCAATCTCAGACTGTTCTGCACACAGCATAGCCTTGACATACATGCAGAATTCAAGGATCAGATGCAGATCTCACATTTGCTGACCCTCCACATCACTGTGCAAAGGAAGAGTTGGCAGAGATGGAAACTAATCTAACAAGCCTCAGAGAGAAACAAAAGAGTACATGGTGGAAAAAAAAATCCTCAAATGGACAACAACAGAGAACAAAATAATCAAGAACACCATTCTAGTGCTGGTGAGAAAACACTCCAACACTGCACAGCAACACCACAATTATTCAGCAAACAACCACCTGAAGAGTCGCCAAAAATACAATATGGAGACCTGTGAAGCCCACAGAAATTCTGTCTGGAAATTCTCTGCTGTTACTCCACACAAACACCGGAGAAAAAGTAACCTTAGCTCTGTGAGACACACAGAAAATACACAAGCAGTAAGATTATTGAAAACCGTTTTCCCTAAAAATTGTCAGAGGAAACTGTAATTTTAATTCCAAGCGGATAAAAGTGTCATTCTGATTTTATCCAGAAACTGACATCTTTTGTATATGCATGTATGTATCTGTGTGTGTCTTTCAGACAAGGGAGAGACAAATGAAGAGTTACATAAGAATATCACGACCAAGCAGAAATAACTCTGTTATGCATGCCATATCAGAAATGAGAGATAGAGATGAGATGCACAGGCAGCCAGAAAATAAAGCTAAGATTGAAGACCGGCACTAAGTTGGGCCACAAACAGAGTGATGAGATAGACAGGGAATTAGGAACAGACGAACAGAGAGGCAGCGAGTAAATCTGTCAGTTACGAAGGCACTAACAGAGACAGACCAAAATGTTAGTAGTTAGATACGTCAGTGCATATTTAAGCACATAACTAGAGGGGTAGAGCGACAATCAGACAGTTCCAGACACAGGCTAGGAGAGAGACAGACAAGCTGACATGAAGATGCAGAGGTGGAGGTGCAGGTCTGTTAGTCTGCGCCTGCAGCATTACAAGCAGTATTATGTAAGAGTGCTGGAGACTGCCGACCACAAAGCCAGCACTCTCCCAAAAATCCTATTGGACACAGACACACACCAAAAAAAAAAAAAAAAAATGGTGTATTTAACGACTTAGCTGCAGTAATGGCTTTACAGGAGAGGATGACGAGGGGATTTGGAGACATATGTGGGAGATACAGGTTCTTATGAAAGATAACAGGCTGATGCTGGAGAAGGAAGGCGAAGGAGGCCAAGGTGGTGTTGTCAAACAGCTACACTGAATGTGGTATTTGAAACATAGCTGTGTATACGTCCAACATTACATACAGTTGTAATTCTGAGGAGTTTGACTATGCAGTGGGCTTCACACAGGGAAAACAACAAAATTCAGTTTGCTCAAAAGTGGCAGTAGGTACACTAAATATATCTGATAAATAGCATCAGACAAACATAGTAGAAGATATTTGGAGTTGAGGGGAGCTGCAGAGTTGGGTGAAAGTTCCTTGAGGTGCTGTTACTACAAGAAATGCCTTTCACATATATAAAGTCATTTGTTGTTTATATAAACATTGTGATTATGACAACTTTAAAGAGGCCATGCTGTGCTCTTTGGGTTTTATTCTTTTCTATGAGCCTGAAAATGACAATGATCTGGACTACAGCAGTTGCACATGCTCCAGTATCGCAGAGCACATATAATTATAAGCCCTCATTATTCATGTGTTTCTGACGGTGTATTGAAAGCACTGGTAAACTCTTCAGTAGACTCTAAACATCCCACTACAATTTCTATTCAGTTAGAGACACTGGGGCTGCTGCTGTACATCATTCACTCACAGATACCAAAATAAACCGAACAGTACCACACCTTGACGTGTATAATTCTGCATTACCACAGCAGGCTTGCAGCAGCGGTACGTCACTGCAGAGATCTAAATACATCAGGACATCAATGACGCACACACAGTGCCATTACCTTGCTAACAGGGCTTTCCCAGCCCAGAGCTATGTGATGATGGTTAATGGCACCACTGAGACCAGCTCTCTTCTTTCACAAATCTTTAACTGATAGTACCTCTACAGTTTTAGCAAACAGGCATGTGTGTGATGTTCTGGTGTGGTAATTCGTGCGCCTTTAAAATGTCCAACTTCCAAATGGTCTAACTGTAACACAGTAAGTGATGCTGACACTGCAGCGGCTGTTTGGTACCTCGCCTGGAGAACACACTTCAAATCTGCTGTATCCAGCTGAGACTGGGAGCTTTTGTTGTTATAGGCACGTGCACCTATGACAGTATTTGAGTATGGCTGAGCAAATAGATCCATATGAGTGCTCAAAACTTCATCCAAGTGTCCAATCTTCAGTTACCACGTTTGTAGCAGGGTTGCGTGTGCTTCAGTGTCCCTGCATCATGCACATCTGTATCATTCATTTAACAGTTAGTCAGTCAGCTCTTTATGACCACAGTGAAATTGGGTAATTCTCTCAAAGCTTCAACAGTCTTTACACAGAGTCCTAGCCATCATTTTATCATCTTAAATGTAGATTTTTTCTTTTTCGTTCTTTTAAAGACAGAGCATGTCCCTGGAATGACAGACTTTTATGTACAAGGTCACAGAGAAGGGACTTTTTGTGCTGCGACATAACAGCAACTGTCACAGCAAGGGGAGTTTGTCTCTTGGTATTCATGACAAAAGAGCATTGCGACTCTGAATATACTTTAGATGCCCCTCCTTTGAGGTCGACATAATGTCTTTGTGAGAAATGCAGAGCGAGCTCCAGGATGACACTTCAGCTCTTGAGAGGCGACTCTGGCTGCAGATGCACCTCTTAGCAGCTACGCTACACCCACACACACACACACACACACACTCCTCCTCCCCCTCTCTGCTGGGGGAGGGGGAGCAGAGTAGGGACACAGAGGAAGGGAAGAGAAAAGGTGACAGAGGGAGGGAAATGTGTTGCAGAAGTGTGCAGTGCAGACAGAGGAGGCCGTGTTAATGCCAGTCATCAAAATAATCCCCAGCTTCAACAGACACGCAAAGTTTTGTTAGAACATTGTGCTTGAAACATAAAAACAAGACACTAATTGCTTACAGTTTTAATGAAAGCCTACATTTAAATTATTCATTCACAAACACTATACAGATGCATTTCAATGAGACTGTTTTACGAGTGTATCATGTATTTGGGCTGCTGACATGAGAAGGCGGGCAAACACGCCGACAAGCCATGGCAACACTTTCCCACACATCGACAAACACGTGTGCAAGCACTTGAGCTGGGCTGCAATTGAAATGTAACTGTTGTAAGTGGCAGAAAGGGCACTGTGCGCTGTCCCGTTTTCTGGTGCTTTAAAACAGTCAAAGTGACACCACATAAAAGCTTTGGTTCACCCAAATTACCAAAAAGCAATTTTTTTCCCCATTCACCCTTCCTGGCATGCAGCCATGGACCCATCCATCTTAGAGATGTCTAACAACACCTGAAAACAGTGGAGATGAACAGAATCATTGTTGAAAATGATATATGATATTTTAAAACACTCAAGGAAAAACTCTGTTTCCCTTATCAGTATGTCCATTACTTCGAATAATCCTTGCGGTTTTCGTTGGAATGACTTTCCACCAGCTAAATAGTTCCTTAAACTCCTGACAGTGTGTTTGAAGGATTATGTAGTTTATTGGGGACATTGTTTCCAGACAGAGTTTCTGCAGTCAAAATTTAAAATGTGATGTTTAAAAGCTGCAGGCACCTCAAACGGTAGAAAGTATTAGAGCTAAGGTGTATGTTTTCTTGTAATGTGGCCAACCTTTAATTTAATCCTAACTGCTCATCAGCAGTAGATGATTTGGTCATTTTTAGCAGGAGGGAGGGCCCTAAACTCACTCCCCCCCAAGAAAAAATTCTATCTATAGTCATATGTTATAAAGAATCTTGTTACAGAGACGGCTTGGTTTGAGGGTGTATTCTCAGGGGTACAGACTCTACTGCATCATCAAAGAAATATTACAGGAACTTCAGAAGAATACTACAGGCATGTGTCAGTATGTCTATGATCCTTCCCCTCTTCTGTGACTACACTACTGAGTATGTATAGTATATTATTTAAACAATATTACACTTCCAAGGTGAAAGTGGCAGAATGGTAGGACTGAGAGAAAAAGGCGACACTGCAAATCCGACTGCTACTTCAGCACCACGGACAGAGTCATGGATTTATCAGAACACAGCAGGCTATTGATAGTTCAGATCCATGGTCGGACAACAGATTCTAACTTGCACACCCATCAGTCAGATAAAGAATTAATGAGTCAGGTAGACCAGACAACATATTCAACTAAAAACACTAAAAAATAAAAATACCCTTGCCACTGCACTCTCCTTCGCTATCCTCACATCTTTTACACCTTTGTTCTCCACCTGCATACAACCAATTATATGTTTTCCAACATGCTACCTTACCCTCAGATTAACAGCACTTGTGTGCAGCATGCATTTAATCAAGACAAGTAGTCCGTCAGACTCACTGGCTGTATAATTTACACTCTGTCAAGGGGTGAGTAACAGGCACGCAGCCTCTCTCTCTTTTCAAAGACCATGATATTGCTGTAAGTGAGTGAGTCAGGAGCGTGTGTGTGTGTGTGTGTGTGTGTGTGGTCACCCCCCACAGTACGCCTGCACAAGCCCTTTCACCAAGGGCATTCAGTGTCATTGAGAATTCAGAAAGAGAGTCAGAAAAAAAAAAACAAGTCCACAGGCAAACAGCAAATACACTTCCACTGCCGCTAACTAACACACACAAATGCATCTTGTGAGCATGTGTGTCTGTGTGCACTCTTCATATCCACAAACACACACACGCACACACAGACACGCACGGTCACAGGTCAGAAGAGATTTGATAATAAGATATCTTCTAATTGTCCCAGAACAAAGAAACTCCCACTGCAACATCAGGAACCCTGTGACACACACACACACACAAACACACACTCCCTCTGTGCTCTGTTTATCAGGGCCGGGCCCATCGATCATCCTAGCCTGGTTGCCCGGGTAACCCCGTTATTATTCAAAGCACGGAGCACCAGCTTGCTATGAAAGCTGTGTATGATGTGTGCGTGTGTGTGTGTGTTTTAGCTAGTGGAGATTCCCATTGGCTCATAGGCAAAGCAGCCACCAGTCCAGGCATTCTCCTTCCCAGCATCCTCCCTGATCTGCATACCTATGAGGATGGACATTACCATACACACACACACATCCACACACACAGGATGACAGCTCTGAAGGGACGCAGCAAATGGAGCACGGCTATCTCAACAAAATTTCACATTCTTTTCATTTCTACCGCCCACCACCACACCACCACCCCCACTCCATCCCACCCTTGTGATTTTCATTCAGCATCTTTCCTCCATTTTTCTTCCCTGCCTTGCTGCATTTCATTCAGCCTACACCCCTTATCTGCTTGCACCCTCTCTTATTTTTCATTCACATTCTGCGGCTCTGAGGTTCATTCATAAACAACACCACTCCTTATAGCGGCAAAAAGTAAGGAAGGAAGGAAGGGAGGTGAGATGGAGAGAGAAGAGAGGGCGGGGTGGAGGGAGGGTTGCCCCTACTGACTTACTGACTGCTGCATGCTGAGGGCTCCCTGAAAACTGAAAACAGCCAATCCTGCAGTGAGGAGAGGGGAAGGGTAGGGAGGGGGGAGAGAGCAACGAGAAGGGAGAGGACGGGGGGTGAATCTATCTGCCTCAGACTACACCTCCTCCAATCCTCTGCCTTTCATTCATTCATCCATCCCTACAGCCATTCATTCATTCAACCCAACATCCATTCAATCCTCATCAGCTGCATTTTTGTATCTACTGCAGATGTTTCAGCACATCAGTGAATGAACAGTATATATGTATGTCTGTGTGTGTGTGTGTGTGTGTGTGTGTGTGTGCATGTGTGTGGTTGTCTGTGGCCACTTTCCCTCTGCTTGAGGCCAGAGGACACTGCAGTCTAAACAACCTCTACTGCCTTTATTTGCAAGTTTAATCCAAAAACAATACAACACAAGCATTACCTCATAGCTGCTCATTATTACCAAATAAGATATGCAAATCCCACAGTTCAATCAGTGCGCAAGACGACGAGATCAGTCTGATAAACAAATAAACCTAGCATGCAGTCACTTCAGAGTTAGGCCACCGTTAAACACATAAAACCGGCATATTCCTTGAACGTGAATAAGCCAAATGGCAACTACAGGCACAAACTAGGGCAGCAAATGGGGGAGGACAGAGCTGATACAAGCTATCTGATCAGACATGCTCCGCCTCCACTGGCCACAGGAAGGAAGGGCTGCAATCAATAAAAGGAAGGGCAAGCATGAAATGGCCGAGGCCTGTCTCTTGGTTCTATTATTCCTCTGAAAGCTGCCTGTTCCTCGCACTCTCATTGCTTTTGTTATTCCCGGCGTGAGGAGGAGGTGTGCACATGCAGTTGCTTGTCCGTGCGAACAGTGACAGACATAAGGAAAGAAAGAGACCAGAGGAGAATATAGAGGATATAAGTCAACAAGAGGAAATGGATAAAGGAGTGGGGGCTATGAGGGAAGAGAAAACATTTTTAGAAGTGATAAAGATAACATGAATGCAGGAAAAAGAAGGGAAAGGTTATATGTAAAAAAAATGTAGAAATGAGGGGCTTAAACTTCTCATGAGCAACAGCATATCTGATATCAACTGAATCTTCTGACAGCTGCTAAGACATAACTTCAAATCTCCCACCCCCTCCACCCCACAGACACATAACCTGTGTTGCCAGTAACTTTCCATCCCATCAGCATTTTGTGTGTGTGTGTGTTTGCGCATATAGATATGTGTGTGTGTGTGCATTTATAACAGTGTGGAAAAAAGGGATGAGAGGACAGTCACCAAAGATCTGCCTGTGAACACTGAAATGGAACCCTCCTGCTCGGCTCAACTAGTCGTGCATGCAGGTTCACAAACAAAGAGTGTTGCACACAATGATAAAGACACGCAAGCTCAGAAACATAAAACTGTAAGTCTGACCTGCAGAATCTTCTAGTAGATAGTAGGCAGATTTTACTCAGCAGTACAGCTAAATTTACAACAATAATTCCATGTAGTACGCATGAAAGACATTTAGTGCTGGAATAAAATACAGCAGAATATAATAAAAATCAAAGAGCAGCACTGACTGATAGCTACCAGAGAACCGTGGGATGTTAATTTCTGAATGAGCTGCAGCTCAACATAACAGCCCACCAACAGTTAGTTGGATTCTCCAGAGAAAAGTGCAGCTCCCACAGCTCTCCACACTGTTCTAAACACCTCTGCTCCAGCTATATATAGGCAGACTGGCTCCGGGGACACAGGTGGGCATCTTCAATACCAAATACTGACAAGCGGGCAAAGGGGAGGTATAAGTGAGGCAATGGTTGACCAGGAACAAGAAAGGCGAGAGAGAGAGAAGTAAATGAAGGAAGTGAAGGAACATCAGGAGGAGAAGGAAGGAGGTGACAGAGGCGGAGAGAAGGGAACAGGTGTGACAGAGGGAGGCTTTACATTGTTGCTAGCATGTAGTAATGTTCTTTATGAAAAGGCATAATGTCATTGTAGTCAAGGCACAGGGCTATACATAGTTAGACAACAGCTGAGTGAACAGTCACACTCATGGTCTTTCACTATTCCTTTGCCAATAAACACGGCTTAGATCACCCTCAGGAGATGAAGGAACCGAGAAAGTGACAGAACAATGACGTCAGTATGTGGCCTAAAAAGAGGGAGCAATGCAGACCCTTAGGCAGGGTAAAACATACCCTATAAATCTATTACTTGTCAAATGGAGCTGCACCAAAAAAACAAAACAAAAACAGTTACTCTGCTGATAGTCTGATTAAGTGCTTGTATTATATGTCAGAAAACAGTGAAATAGCGTCAAAAGTGATTTTAATTTTGACAAAACAATCTGAAACCACAGTAGTTTTTTGTCCAGACCATTCAACCTCATCCTATAGTCATCAGCACACAAAATTTGCTCATACATCATCTGCTGAAAAAGACCCTATGAAGATGAAACCTTGTGACAATCTAGGGAGTGGACATCATACAACCAAGACTTTTTTGTTCAATTATTTCCAATGTCAAAAACAAACCTTCACAGTCAAAGATATTTGGCTTCTTATCTCAAAGGAAAGGAAAAAGCAGCATTGTCAAAACTGACGGGCTGTTGCCTGGGTGTTTCAGGAATTCTTGCTATTCCCCTGAATAACCAATTGCATGTTACCACGCACTAGAGATAAAAAAAACAATTCAAAAGCTAAAATGTCAGCACAGATGCTAAAACACACCTACACATGATTTAGTAGGCCAATGATCCATGAAAGGCAGGTGTTCTTGTGAAGATTCTGCATCATGCCAGCGCACTGACATCAGGTGCACTGACGCTAACACATAGAGAACATGGAGGGCAGATAGATACTCCCAGAACACAACCCCACACACATTTCAAGCCTCACTCACTGCTGGAGAACAGAGCCATTACATCATCACCCCTCGCTTCGGGGGAACAAGGCATGAGCGCTGACCACAGGGAGATGTGGGGTCATTACATCACTGGCAGCAGTGGAGTAGGCCATAAAAGAACGAGCCGTGGCTGTGTGGCAGTCATGAACTGGATCGTGTGGGAGCTGATCAATGTTAATGCTTGGTAACGTTGCTATGCTCACACACAAACAGGTCAGGCGGAGGGCCAGGGACTTCTTGACGTAATTCTGCGACACACACCACCCCAGCCTTCAGCTTCCCATGCAGCCTGCTCAGCCAGTAATAAGCATAGTTATGTCACATTATGAGGCCATATTAGCCATACACAGAGGTTTAAAAATTATATTCCACTATTACTGAGGCTGCAGTTTATGTTTCACTGACAAATTGGACTGTGCCTGTGTTATCATAACCGTAGGCATATTCATAAGCCTTCGCTATTTCTGTACAAGTGCATTTTTACATATGGTTCTCCATATCATTATTCCAAGAACTCTTACTGTGCTCTAAATGAGCAGCTTTCTGTATCATTTTAAAGCAGAAGCAACACTAAACTAATGCCTTTGTGACTAAAGTGGGCGTCCTTGTGGGCAGTGCAGCTTCTAAACTAGGATATGATTTTACCACCTAGACTGGAGGATCAATAATCGATGTACATTTGAGGAGGAAGAGCAGTTTGCCCACTGATCACAGCTCCTCCTGTCCACATGTCCAGATGTCCTTGGGCAAAAGATACTGAACCCATCAGTGTGTGAGTGTGAATGGGTGAATGAGAGGGCAATGGCAGACCACCAAAGGTTCTACTGAAGTGCAGTCAACTGACCCCATACTGTCCCTATCTTTCCATTTATCACATTTCAGAGGACACTTCTTAAAGATTAAAGAAAATTCTGTAGACATTTTTGCTATTATCAAAAAAATCTCATGGAGAGCAAAACCAGTGTTGGTAATCCTTCGTTTAACAGAGATTGGTTCCACACTGAACAAAATATATAAACAGGTCACATGTATATATGTGAAAACATGTATAAAACATGAATAAAAACATGTAAACAGGTCACATATATATATATGTGACCTGTTTATATATTTTGTTTTATTTTATTATTTATTATTTATTTATTTTATTCTTTTTTTAAAAAAAAGGCTCAACTGGGCACTGTCTTGCAAGTCATTGCAGCTACTTACAACAGTACAGTACACAGTGAAATGAGACAATATTCCTCTAGGGACCAGGTGCTACGTTTCACTACACACACAAAAAAGTAAACACAATACTTATGCATGTATATACATTGTGCAAACAAAACAAAAACTACACACACAGCAAACAGTCAGCATAAAAACAGGTGAAGCACTGACCAGAGCACAGTTCTGTGTGGAATATAGCAGAAAAACATCAAGTGCAGGTAGAGCAGTTATTGTAAACAGTACAAGGTATAAAGTGGCAATGCGTAATGTGTGTAGTGAAAATCAGTTCAGCCCCTTATGGATTGGGGAAAGAAGCTGTTGCACAATCTGACCATAAGAGTCCAAATGCTTCAGTACCTTATTGTCAGACGGCAGAAAAGTGAACAGTTTAAGTGATGGGCGTGCAGGGTCTTCCACAATACTGATGGCTTTGTGGATGCAGCGTGTGCTGTCGGTGTCCTTGATGGAGGGAAGAGAGACCTCGATGATCTTCTCAGCTGCTCTTACTACCATCTGCAGGTCCTTACAATTGGCTGCGGCGCGATTTCTGAATCAGGCAATGATGCACCTGCACAGGATGCTCTCAATGTTCCCCCGGTAAAATGTGGTGAGGAAGATGTGCTTTCCTTAGCTTTCCTTTCTTGACAGTGGAGCTGATGATGAGGGACAAGGTGAGGTTTTCCGACAGGTGGACACTGAGGAATTTGGTGTTCTTCACAATCTTCACAGAGGGCTCCTCTGTGATGTTCATCAGAGAGTGGTGACTCTGTGCCCTCCTGAGGTCCACAACCATCTCTTTGGTCTTGTTAACAGACAGGTTATTGACTTTGTATTAGTTCATTAGTCGTTGCACCTCCTCTGTGTAAGCTGACTTCTGAGGGATGATGGTGCTGAATGCTGAACTGGAGTCTGCGAACAGCATTTGTCTTCTTTTTGTCAAGGTGTGCGAGAGCCAGGTGGAGCACAGGTGTGGTGGCGTCATCCGTTGAGCAGTTGGGATGATACGCAAACTGCAGTAAGTTTTAGCAACTGTATTTCAAACAGTAGCAAATTATGCATCTATTTTAGACTATTCTCTGCCCGAGTTATGACGCTCCAGTCAGTACATCTGGCAGCAGGACATATATGTGGGACTTCCTCAGAATAAACTACAATGCCAGGTTTATCATAATGATGAAACATGTGCAACTGTGTGGCTTAATTATGTGTCTATAGTCAACAATGGAGGTCTGTGGTATGGAGGAATAAGCTCTATCAGGCTTTGAATACACAAACAATACATATTAGTAGGATCAATTAAATGTTGGAGTTTGTCTTTTCAATTGTAAACAAAAAGAATAATGGATCAAAAAAAGGAAAAGTGGCAATATCCTCAAAGAGAAGTGATCATATTAATGTTTGATCACAGCATGCTTAAATTATCTGGTTTTATTTCAGATTATTGCAAATCCACTGACATACAGAAACGGGACTGTGTGTGGTTATAGCCTGGTCAAGAGGACTGATACTGCTGAGTGGGAGTTCGTGACAAAAAAAGAATAATAAAGACAGGCAGAAGTGGGTTACCAAGAAGGCTGGGAGCAGGAATGGTGTGATGTGGGAGCCAATCTCTCCAGATATTAGAAAACAAGGTGGAAATAGTCAGGTGAAAGGAAAACAGTTATACATAGGATGAGAAGGTGTCTGCAAAATGCAACCGTACAGATCAGGAGGACAAGAGGACAGAGACTGAAACAAAGCACATGAACAAAAAAGACGATGGAGAAGGACATTAAAACTGTCATTAGCATCAGCAAAGTGTTCCAGTTGTCCTCACTACACATCCCTCCCTCCTTTGTATCCTTGTTTCTGTGCTGTTCTGATTATCTTAATGGAAATGACCTCCATCCGAGACAGCTGAGTGGTCCAAACCTGATTAGTTATTTACCTTCCTTCCATCTCTCTTTCCTTTATCCATCCATCACACACACAAACAGCACCATGGCGCCTCAAGTCTTTCTTTGACGCCCCCCCCCCCATCAACTTATCCCCTAGCCCTGCTATAGTGACGATAATTTATTATGTCATTTTTTACGAAGCCAATAATCTCTCTGGTTTTACAGACTTGACAAGTGAAGGTAGCCACGAGGTGCGTACAGCCGTGGCAGGCATTTGTCCAAGCATGGTGATATTTAAGTGGTCTTAAGAGCTCTTCATGACTACACAACACGAGGGTTCACACATCTTTACATCTTTACTGTAGGTTTCTCTATATAGCTCCTTACCCGTGCATGTGTGTTGCTGAAGAAGACATCAACACGTGCTGGTGACAGAAACGTGTGATAGCACGATCTTGTGAGAGGAGAGAGAAAGAGGTAGAGAGAGGTAGAAAGAGAGAAAGAGAGAGAGAGGGAGAGAGAGAGAGAGAAAGAGAGAGAGAGAGAGAGAGAGAGAGAGAGGGAGAGAGAGAGGGAGAGAGATGCCCTGCAAGATGAGAGCTCTCAAGCGATATAATGGTTCTCCTTTGGGTTTAAATCAGTGTACAGAAAGTTGTCTGCTCTGGTGTTGCCTGCTGCAGTGAAACGCAGGATAGAGGCAAGATAAGATATTTTATATATTAGACTCCAGAGCCCACTCACGCCTCTGCTGTAGGTGTGCCTATGACGCACACTGAAAAAGTGGCATACTATCTGTGTCTGTCTGTCTGTCTGTCAATGTCCTCACATAGAAATGTGTTTCAAATTTTGCAATTTGTTTTTTTTAAACAAGCAGGGCAGCAGACCATCATCCAAATTCGAAAACAAGACCTACATCTATAATAAAGTCGTCTATATACAGTATATGCAATGTGGTCTTGCAAAAATTAAATGGCAGCAAACACAGAGAGGTTTCTTTCAGGCAAAGTAAACCCAACTTCTGAAGATCTCGTTGGTCCCCCTTCCCTTTCCTCACACACACGCACACATACAGCAGACCCTGTCACTCCCTGACACAAATTTAACAACCCCCTGACACACACAAACACAAGTGAGCATGCATAAACAAAACTTGAAGAAAAACACAGACCACCATAGCCCTCTATGCTTGTGAGGAGGTATAACAGTCAAACAACACAAGACTATAAAGCCAACATTTCAGCATTGTCTGCCTATAACTCATCCTGATGATAAACAAGAAAAATAATTATAAAAAGAACTTCTTTACAACCTCTTAATTGTCTAAAATCTGCCTTTGTAAATGAAGCTACTTACAGCATCTGTTCAAAAGTGACTACATCAAAGCGTATAGCTTTATCTGGGGGGGGTGGGGAATATTTATTTAGATCACAATTAAACAGAGCAAACAAACTAACCATAACTACTGTGATGGACAGGTCCACGGCTTCACAGTGTCTATCAGCTAGACAAAGCAAATAACTATCATACATTATTCCTCTAGCTTAAATGAAATAATAAACCAAGAGGGAACCATTGAAGAATTTGTGCTGATAGTGAAAATGCCTCCACCGGTACTGACTCCGGACTGCATATTCCACGCAGCCAAAAAACATACAATAAAATTTTCCATTCCATTCCAATAAACATACAGGCCCATTTCAAGTTCAGCAGTCAAAACAGGGTGTTGATGCTTCAGATTCATTTGCAGCAGTCGGTTTTACAGAGCTGCAGGGCCAATTAAAAATAGGCACTGCAGGTAGTGTTCAATGCAAGAGAGCTGGCTATATTTTTAAGGGAACAGTGACATCTTGTGGACATTTTTGATAGCGTCACTGAGAGGCACAGTGATTCAACTTTATTAAGATCTTGAGCAATCGCGGTTTCTATCAAAACTGATTGGGAAAAAATAATCAGTATAGACATATTCAACACAAAGTCAATAGAATTTTTGGGCACTTCTTCTGCACTAACTATATTGGTAAATTCTATACAAATGGCTGCTGTGGAGGATATAACGGTAGTATAACTGACGCTAATGATGGCACTGACAACCATGATGATGGTAATCCGACACTTATCATGACAAAACGTGACAGGCATTTTTGCCTTTGACACCACAAGGTAGAGCATTGACAGGAAGATGGGGTGGAGAAGGGACGACTGCCTCGTCATTAGCGGGACTCGAACTGAGAGATCCTTAATTTATCAGGATGTCCCCAAATGATGACAATATGTTAAAAAGTGATGCTGAATAACAGACTCAGTGCCTCACTTCTTTGTTTACAGCAATGTGTGGAAATAAGAGGAAGACGCTTCAAACCAAAATACAGATGCAATCAGAATAATATAGTACTACTAACCAAGTACGAGAATAGAGTCTTCTTTCTTGACGTGTTTTTCCAGAAGGTGCTGGAATTTGGAGAACCTGCCAAGCCAGTCGTAACTGTGCTCTGTCTTGTATCTTTCATCCCAGTAGTCAACGTCTTTGTACCTGGAGTTGTCATCTGGCAAGTAGTCCATATTGTCTGTGACATGTAAATATGACAAAAATAACATAAAACAATATCCAATTCAGAATAAAACACTTTTAAATGCTTTCATTGTGGCTGTGCCAGCTCTGATCCAGGAATCATCTTACTATGTACTCATACTATAGTGTAGTTCTGCTGCCAAACTTAAGCTTATTAAATTCAGCAACACAAAAATGTTCATGTACAAACTCATCAGAGAGAAGGTGTGATAAGGTAAACTGATTAATCTGCAAACTAAAATAACTGCTGCAGGCAGCCCTAAACTGATAGCAGACATTGTTTAAGCTGACTTCACTTGGGGGATGTCTTTCATACTTTTCTGCATGTTTATATATTTTACTATGTTTAATGTATCTTATGTTTAAGTCTCTGTGTTCTATGTTAATTTGCTTTAAGACAAATTCCGATGGTCTGAATTTCTCCTCAGAGACAAGTTAGTTTCTTTGAATATTTCCAACCAGATTCAATCTGCCTGGAAAATATTCAAAGAATCATTCAGTTCCTCGATGGCGTAAAAAGCAAACTTATGGATTTTTGACTTTATCATCCGATTCAAAACTTTATATTAATGTGACTTTAACTCCATATATTTGAAGTCATAAATTGATGTGGCTTTTCTTCGTCGGTCATCGACGTGACCGTGTTCAGTGCTGCCCCTACCGGTCGGGAGATGTATTGCTGTTGCTATTGCTAGCTAACTTTTCTTCGGACAATTCTTGCTTAGTTGAGGTAACATTTTTTGTTAGTTCAAACTAACAGTTCAAACTAACTTAACATCGTTCTTTTATCACTGGGGAGTAAAGTTTCCTTCTTCGGCTTCCTATTTGCATTCTTACGTTAACGAACTGGCTTACACCACCTGGATAACCGTTAACGTGGCTAAGTAGGTGGCGTCCAAAAACCGTGGGCTTCTTAAAACTTTGTGTTCTGAATTCAACACAGAACAAACACAGTAAACTTGTTTTTGTGTTATGTGGCTCTCCCATTGACAGGCACAGTCATTTGGGTGTTCCTGAACGCACCTCATCGTAAATGTAGCCTTCTACCCTGCTGCTGCAGTAAATTCAATTGCAAGTCAATTCATCGACTAAACCTCAGACTGAAGAGGCATTACATTGTATAATCTTTATTTAGCTACTCACGAAATCCTCGTTATCTCCGATGGCTGTGTTATGAGTAGAAACGCCGGTTGGTGATTGTGAATAAATCCACGTGTTGTAGTTTTACAGCGTTAAAGCTACAGCGCACCAGACAACATGGGTATACACTTCAGCAACCACAGACTCATCTAATAACAAATGAAATCCTGATGAGAAAGTGAGCTATGGTCTAAAAGCTCAGTGTCCTTAAAGGAATTTTTGTTTTTTGAAGAGAACCATATTTCCTCGGTTTTCTCTTTCTGGTTCTTATTGGATGTTTTAAGAGAAGGCGGAGCGATGTGATTTAACACTTTGGTGCCCTGTGGATTTACCGGTATGACACTTTCCCGTGTAGGTTCATTCTATAAACCTTTTAGTGAGATACAACTGCTTTAAAAAGTGCGGTTTTAATCAGTAAGGCAGCACTACATTTTAATCTTTAACCGACTTAGAATGGTGCACTGCCTTTTCAACCAAAATGAGGCCTGCGACTTTTTAGTGTGCGATACAAACTGAGGAGGAGAAAATATAAAACATGATGTTTCAGTCCTGACGCTGTGCACCGATTAATTGAGTGAAAGGAGAGAAAAAAATAATCTCCCAATAAAGCATTCAAGTCTTTTAGCAAGAAAACAAGAAACATCTCACTCATCTCTGCTTTGTGGATAACATCTTTTGGGTCTGGACTGTTGGACACATCACTTTAATGATATTACATTGGACAACAACTTTTTTGTTTGACATTTTCCAGTTCAAGTAACAAATTTTAAAAATGATCACACAAATAATCATTAGTATTACTACACTATTATAGATCAGCAAACATGTCATAGGTTTGATATTAAAAAATATAACCAGAAAACGTGAAATCCCCAGGCCTCTGCACAATGAGACCTGGAGATACACAGATCACGAAGAGAAATAACACATTATTAATCCAAAATTAGACTGGACACAGCTCACTTTTAACATATTTGCTTGTGTGCTATTTCACAAAATGACAAAGCAACTTATGCAACCAGGCAATCGTGAGACAGCGAGCACTAAGAAATGGTCAACTGAGCAGTTTGAGTAGCATTTTACTGGTGAATATCCCAGCTGCAAGGAGGAGCACCATGAACAACACAGTCAGGCAACGACGCAACACCAGCTGCCTGAACAGCAGAGGTCGTGGTGCTGCAGCATCCACTGGTTTATCACACAGAGGACTGAGCATCTGCAGGTCTGAGTTCCACTCCTCACCGCTCAGGATGTTAGATGAAATGATGTTGACCTGGGGCTCACACCAAGCTGTAAGGACATGTTCCAATTAGATAGTAAAGAGTTGTCAGTTCTTTATACTGTGCACAGGCAGGTTCCCAGAAGACATTCAGTGAAAAGAAAATGAAGTATTTATTTACCTTTATTTCTCTTTGCAGATGCTTCCTTCTCCTCTGGGACCAGGACTCCTGCTCTCACCATTGCCTGCTCACACACAATTATGACAGCTGTTTGTTAATGCATATCAAAAGGAAATACACACAGAATGTCCATAAACATGGATTTGAACCATTATCTTGTATATTTGAGATGGTAGCCTGCCTTTGAAACTTGTGACTGTAGAGGGCAGAAAAGACCAGGGAATGTGTGCATGGTTACTCATCCTGGTTTTTCTGCAGGTTTTCCAAATAAATAAATAAATCTACTAAAAGAAAAATGGTTACAACTGCTGGGATACCTCTGCATGACCAATGTGAACACACCACAGCAGAAATTTCTGACATTTTGATTTGCATTAAGCATTGAGATGTCCTGAGTTTTCATGCAGACTATCAGTCAACTCCCAAATTTTCCATAACACAACTCAATAGCGCATTTCATTTGACACATATATTATTCTTAGCAGTGATTTAAACATCTAAACCTCCAAGTTGTCCTTTGTGTTGCACTCTCGGTCAAATGGTCAAAACACAGAAATTCCTCCTTATTTTCTGTCATTTTTCAGGCAATCGGTCACTCACCTCTTCAGAAGTCTTTCTCCAATTTAATCTCCACAAGACAATGAGGAAAAATGTGGACTGTAGGGTGACACAAACGAGGAGACCCAACCACAGTCCTGTAACAGATAAAAAAAATCACGCAAGCTTGCTTGACACAAGACTGTAAAGTTAGAGTGTCAATGAGTGTCTTCTGTCCTCACCTACGATGCCCATTTTGGCAGCAAACATGAGGGACAGTCCAACAGGAACGCCGATGCAGTAATATCCCACCAAATTACAGATGGCCCCAATCTTTGGTTTCCCTGTTCCTCGTAAAATGCCGGCAATAACACCCTGCACAAATTACAACTATCAGGCTCTGTGCTTAGCTTTCAAGTGATCAGAGCTTCTTTAAATTACTCCCTTACCGCAATGGCATCTATAGGATGGAAGAACCCACATATGAACATGGCATCAGCAACCCGTTTAACAATTTTTCTGTCAGATGTAAACAAAGATTAGTAGCAGAAGTGCAAAATTTGTGCAAAGACAGGAGGGATTTCATGGACTTTGTGCTTATTGGACCATGTTTTAGTATATATTTGTCAATTATTTTAACAAATAACACATTTTGTAAGGGCTTTGTTCATTCTCTCCTCAAAGGGTTTCTTGGGCACTCCCATCATTGAAAACAGCAATCAACACTATCATTAAAACTGACACAATCAGCAGCAATCACCATTCAGGCAGTTTGGAGTACAGTTTGACAGTTACATCAGAGACTGGGAAAATAACCATACAACACAAGAACACACTTTGGTCATGTATACTCACTCCTCTGTTGTGAAGATGTAACCAATCACATCCTTAGATGATCCAAGAATAATTCCAACAATGCACGAGACTGCAACTTTGGATTGTTAAAAACATTATTTGCAAATTTTAGAAGTTTAAATCATGTCTGTCATATATCTATTATTTTCACAGCTCACTGGGACTCCTCATTACAAGTAAGTGTAACTGAATGCACATGCTTCTTTTAATTCAATTCTGTGACTATAGTACTCCATTGAAGATAGTCTGCATGGATGCATTTGTTCTTACATGTACAGATGATGGAGACCTTGCAGGATGTTTTGGCCAGTTCAGGGTTCCCTGCACCCAGAGCATTCCCAACCCGTATACTGGCAGCTACCCCGAAACCCATTGGGAACTGTGGGATGTAGAAGGGGATACAAAATAGTTTAAGATCTTCTAAATGAAAGAAAAAATAGGAAGTGTCATATAGGAATTTACACATACAGTACTGGTACAAAATAACTTCAAAGACAATTTGCAGCCAGAATTACATAAAAAATAAACAGCATCAGAATTACCATGAACACAATAGTGATCATCTGATAAACAACTGACTGGGCTCCCAGCTCAACATCACTGATCACACCAGCCAAGAATCCTCCAATTTCGAAAGTCCACCACTCCAGACAGAGCATGAGCATGCTGGGAATGGCCACCTGGGTGAACTGGCCCCATTCCTGCAGACAGTCCAGTGACCAACCTACAGGGCAGACAAAATGTTCCACTGTAACTAACTCTGAACTCGAGAGCACTTCTTGTATCGCTGTACCCTTTTTTTCCCCTTATATATTAAAAATTTGAATATTTTCCAAAAATACATGCTAAAACGTTGCGAAAGGAGCTATTTTTTACAGTCCTATCAGTGGTTTAAAAAAGCAGGGAAAAAAGAAAAAAAACCTCAGAAAAAACTTACCAGACCACGTCGACTTGTATAACCCCTTCCAGCAGATGAAAACGTACAAGATCAGAGCCAGAAATAACTGTGAGACTGCATTTGCTGCTGCAGATCCACTGTTATCGAGAAGAATTAAAAAGAACAGGTGTTCTTTCACTGACACATAATCACTGATATGGATACACTCTCTGCACAATCAGAGCTCAAGCATACACACAGTGATACTGACTATCTTTGTAATGGTGGTGGGTACACTTACACTACACCCAGATGCAGTACATAAAGGAAGATAAAGTTAATTATCGCGTTGAGAAGATTTCCAATGGCTCCAGTTATCACCTGAGGCCAGATAATACCCTGCCAATGCAAGCACAACATGGGCTCAGTGTTGACTTCAACAGCAATGGTTCGGCCATCATTGCGTTTCTTTAGGAGTGCACTGTACCTGGTTCTGTAGATACCTTCCCTGCAACTGGTACATGAAAGCAGCCTGCAGACAGGTTAGTGAACAGGTATAAGTCAAACTTAAAAATAAGAATAAATGGAAAAAGGACGGTGATATTGTGTCGTAGTGTAAACTCAACTCACTGGCAGAGCAGGCATGAAGATATTTACATACAGCTGGGAGACTCTGTGTTCCACAAACATACAGAAACATGTGATATATGTGAAACTATCAAATGATTCAGAAAACATGCAAATGCACAATGCATCCACTTGTAGAGGCTATTTTTATTAAGGCACAAAGAACGTGATGGTGATCAAGTTCTTTGTGCCTTAATAACTTGATAATCATCATTGTGCAAGGCTGGAATGCTGGACAAAGCAGGCAAGGAGTCTGGAGGCACCAGTTTCACATGAAAGTGAAATGATAATGGCCTTAAGGCTGTGTTACTTTATAAGAATAAATAGCACACTCCTCTTGCAAATCAGAACTTAAATTCATGAGCAATAAAACAAACCTTTGATGAATTCAATACATTCAAGAGTACTGAGTACTTATCGTAATTAAATAGGCTAATTTTAGCTTCGTTTAAAAATTTCCGTTTGGCACTGACTGAATCTGTTGGTGACTTGCGCTACTTATAATTGCTAATTGTACTAGCGTGCAAGTTTCAAATTTCAACTCCCTACCAGCAGTGAGCAACCATTTCAGTCAAGAAAAACCGGACAAAAACTGCCCAAGTAAATATTTTCATATTAGCAATGGTTTATATGACTACGTGTAATGTGACATGTAATGTGTATCACTGCCCAGAGCAGAAGGAATGAATAATCCACCTTATTTTTTTATTAATCCAGCCTTATCATCATGTTATATGCATGTAGTGCTTTTTTTTGTTTTGTTTTTGTTTATTTGTTTGGGTTTTGGGGGTTTTTTTTGTTGTTGTTTTTTTTTTGCTGCTGTTGGTGAATAAATGCTGACCTTGCAACATCTGGGGTTTGTTTTACAGCTAGTAGGATGGGCTCTGTGTTGATGAGCACAGCCCAGCATGGAAAGCAGGCCAGGAGCAAAATCAAAATGCCTCTTTGGAGAATGACTCCCACACGATTTAGGTTACCACTCCCATAGGTCTACAGGACACAAAGCAGACATAAGCACGTGAATGCTGTACCAAACCAAAAGACAATCTTGGATTGAAAAATGAGCCGATTGTACCTGAGATATGAAGGTATCACAGACCGATGCCAAACCAGTGCCAACTGACATGCCAGTCACGTTAATAACCTGAATCGAAAAGACGCACACAGAACAAACATCATAAAACAAACACCTCCATTAATGCTCTTATAGCAGTGGTGCTGTACTGAAGTACTGCCCTCAGGTACATTTATGAGGTACTTGGGCTTTACTTGAATATTTTAATTGTACACTACTTTTCCTTTTCATTCCACTATATTTCAGAAAGAATTATAGTATAGTAGATTTTAGAAACTTATAGTGAGAATTTAAATTACAGTGCATTGTTATGTATTGAATTAAATCGCCCAGTAGTATTAAAAATGTGAGATCTGCCTATCAGCCAATCAAAAGCTGCTTACATGTTGTATAATAAGATATAATAACAGACATTTTAGCTGTATAGTAAATACTTTCACTTTTATATTTTAAGTACATTTTTTTAATAATACTTTTGAGTGCAGGAGTTTTAAATAAGTAAATAAGTATATAGTAGTAAGTAAGTATTTTCAAAGAATATTTTAATAAGTGTATAAGTGTGGTATTCCTTCTTTTACTGGAGTAAAAGGCCTTAGGGCCTTTAGGGTGGATTACAAAACACAGGTAGGTGCATGAGTTATGGATTTAAGCAAAGACTTGACCGAAAAAAGACCAAAAGCAACAGCCACCACAAACAGCTGGAAAGTTGTTTTTGTTCTCACCGCTATAGCTAACGTCACACCTGCAAGCTCAGTTTCCCCCAGGTGACCACAGAACACTGCACTGACAAAATTGATGAGAAAGATCATCAACTGTGAGATGAACTGAAATAGAAGAAAAAAAATAACAGCGAAATTGAAATTGAATTGAAACTGACTCGCTAAGCATGCAATACATTTCTTAGATTAGGTTTGTTCAGGTAACTTTTCAAAATAGTTTTCGTTGAAAACTAGGATGCCATCATAGGCTGCATGGTATTACATGGTTTCTTCTTTTTCAGAGGACTATGACCATATCTTTGGCGGTGTGTCAAATCTCATGCTTACCACAGGTCCTGCTAGTTTGAAAAGTTGAATTATTTCTTTTTTGTAGTCCACTGGGAGCCAATCCTTGAGGCATGTCAGACACGTTGTATAGGAAGTACATAAAGTAATCCTGTAACGAGCAATAGGTACATGGTTTGCTTCACTTTCACTAGTTGTTACATATCTGTTGACAAATTTTTGTCCTAAATCTTCCATATCTACGACTGAACAGTGGGCAGGTGAAATCTCTTTTGCCACTCAGCTGTAGTGTAATGCTTCCCCTGGCCTGAGTCCTGAGCTTAAGAGCTGAACAGCCCTGTCAGGATCTCAGGTTATTCTCTCCGCCCCACTCCTGCAGAAATGCCAGAAGGTGTTGACAGCAAAATATTTAGAAGTCAGATGATAAAACCGTTTTTTCCCTGTGTTATACTTCGGTCCAATCTCTGTTCTATTCTATTCTATTCTATTCTATTCTATTCTATTCTATTCTTAGACTTAGACAGACTTTATTGTCATTCAGTATGCACAGTGTGCACAGAACAAAATTTCATTGCAGTTTGGCTCAGCACAGAATTAAAATAAATAAAATATATTATATAAAAAATGTATAAAATAAAAAATATATACTCTAAAGTGCAGTAGTAAAAGTGACCTGTGGAGTTAACAGTAGTGCAGAAAGAAATTTAGTACTCGTTATTGTTCTCTCACCTAATTATATTCTCTGTTTGAGGTATTGATGCAGAAACTGGGGTTACTTATTTGATAAGTTGGGGGTGCTGCCCACCCCTTAGACATGCTTGTACCGGAAAGTCCAGTCAAAACCTTTTATTTAAGGGACCCTACATGTGAATAATTCTAAATCATTGTTCAAAATCCTCGTTCGACAGGTTGAGCACACAAAAAAAGCTGTGGGTGGAGAGTTTTGTTTACTTTAATGGACAATACTTTGGGGAAGGAAAGCAATCAGTCCTTTGATATGCATGTGTCTTGAAACTGTCTCCATGGGGAGGAGGGGTGAAAACGTGATGGTGTGTCTGCTGAACTTTTTCAGTTTCACACTAAACATGGCATAAGAAGCAGCAGGCTGATTAATAATATGAAATAAGTGCTAACTGGCTGGCAGGGGGGGTTAAGAAAGTCGATGACCAACACAGGTATGGAAGTACAGGTGCAGGTAAACCTGCAGGTAAGCAATGTGGACGAACTGACAAAGGAACAAAGGATCTGTGATAATATATTGAGAATATATTAAGAATTTCCCCATGGACTAATAAAGGCCTATCTCATCTTATCATATATACAATTCAGGCAAAGGGAATGAGGCGATCACAGGGCTGATGATCAGTGTGACAAGTGGTAAGATCAGGAGTGAAAGTACAAAAGTCTCTAGACAACAACAATGCTGAACGACCCTAGGAAAGTGAAGAAGAGTGGAACACAAAGGCTATGACACTAACAAATAGTTGTTGGAAATGAGATGCCAAAGAAATTACCTATACATTAAACTGCATTTTGTCACTGTAGTTGAGTCCTTAGATTAAATGGTTAACAGGGATAACAGGAAACCTTTAGTTTCAGCTAATTCCAACAACTGGTTCTGTTGCATTTGCTGCTGTCTACCCCAACACCCTGAAAGTAATTATTAAAATTTAAAAACTTATACATATGTCATAGCAGACATCCATCCATCCATTTTCTATAGCGCTTATCCGTCAGGGTCGCGGGGGAGCTGGAGCCTATCCCCGCTGACTACGGACGAGAGGCGGGGTACACCCAGGACTGGTCGCCAGTCAATCGCAGGGCGTCATAGCAGACACATGTTATTGAACTATCTCCTCTTGAGATACAACGTTGTATAACAAGACAAGACGGGCTGGAGCTAGCTGGTTAGCATTGCTAACTTCAGTGGATATCTCTGCAACAAAAACTATAGATGACATAATGGCAAAACTGTTGTTCCTTTATATTCTATTGATAATGTTTGTTGTTTTGAACATTTTAAACAAAAATCCACCTAATAATCAGCTACCAGTTTTGCATACTCCAGTGATGAAACAGGAACAAGAGCTGGCATTACTGACAAGTTAGCAACCTTGCAGCCACCAGTGTGCCATCTCTTCTGGGTCTCCTCATGTGGTTTACTGCTTCTGCCACTGGAAGCTAAAGTACCCCACAAGCAGATGGCAAAAGTAGTAGCAGTAAATAAGCAACAATCATTTTAGTCATATCGTTTATATGTAAGTTGTTTTTCTGATTTGTTATTCAGCTTTTGGGTGGTGAAATGTATTGGATCTTTTTAAGTGTATGTTTGCCAATATGGTGTAAAACTTATATGAGAGGGTTGAAAATATCCCCTGAGATGCTTGATGTTATAACCTTGTTTAAATTTGGTGTACATTGCTGTCTATGGTGATGATGTGGGATAAGACTCCATGATTTTAGCATAATTAGCCTGTCTTATAAATGACTGACTCCACTTGAATAATTGGGCCACAATTAATTTGTATCAACTAGTGTCATCATAAAAATCTACAATAAATAAGCATATCATTTCATGGTAGTCTTTTAACATATAAACCCACATAATATTTAAGGGTTGTTGCATTATAACGCGAGAAAATAAATGAGACTGTGGATATTGAAGTTTGTTTTTACTTCACTCCACTCCTAGAATCCTTGCAAAACCAGCACGCAAGCATGTCTCCACATCAGTGTTGACTTAAGATAATGTTAAATTTAAGCAGACAAGCCGGACTCTTGTGATTATTTAAGGAAAATTGAACAGCCTGTCCCTGCAAGGAAATTAGTAAGTCAATCAATGTCAAAGTCAATGTCAAACTGTAGATGGAAATGGAGTGTACCAAGTTGACAATTCAGTCTGGTGTCAGAAGGCAGCATGTCAATTCACAATTAAATTCAAGTGATTTTCAAGTTTCAAGTTTCAAATTTCAATTGTTTACCTGAAAATTAGCTGTCAATTTTCCAATTAGCCTGTAGCTAAACTTGGCAACTGCCACTCCAGTAGAGACTCCAGTTCTTTCAGTTATCCTCCTGTGTCTTTTTTTCACATCCATTCTCTGTACATTCATGAAGTGAAGTACACAATATAATTATCACATTTTTTTCAGTCTAAAAATGGATTAAAGTATGCATTAGAGTTAGAGTGTTTTATTTTATTAGGGTATGCTCACTGTGCAAGAGAGTAATGTCATATTTCCCCCTACAGATGGTGGTATCACACTGCTATTTCCAAACAATTTTACTTCCTCTGTAACCTTTATGAACTATGAGTGTTTCATCAACTGTCATTAAAAAGCCATCTGCAGCAAACGATTCTGGCTCATGTTGGCAATGGCGCTACAAAACCTGTGCCATCTATCACTGCAAGCACAGTGGTGGTAACAAACTGAGCAGAGTGATCCTGAACTTAAATGATTGGGATAAGGTATGTGCTGCCCGTTCATCTTTTTCGACCACAGGTGCTTTTGCTGTGTCAAACCCACCTAAGTGGTTGCCAAAATGTCCTGCTGCCTCCCTGTGAGAGGCCAATCTCACCTCCTTCTCTGTGCACAGCTCACAGAAGAAAGTTCTCATGCCACTCTGTCACTGCTTGTGGACTAATAATGAGTTATCTCAGAGGAACCAGAGAGCATTACACTTGTTTCCAAAAGATAATGCTCAGAATGATCTGATCAGGGTGGTAAGATACAATGTGCAAGCTTGATAGTTTAGGATTTTTTTCCTCTTTTTTTCTTTCTTCGTTTTCTGGTTGGTGTTGATAAATCCTGATTAAAGCTGACATACAGTGTGCCCTGAAGGAGTAGGCGTAAGTAGGCAACAGATAGTCCTGAAGTAAGCCTGCACAACTAAATAGCAAAAGATGCCCAAGAGTCAACTGCTTCAACATTAAAAGTACATATTGTTTGAATCTGTTTCAACAGAGGACAATGGAGACTTTTTTTTGAAGGAGAGAGGACAGAAAAAAAACTAATGAAGAGTTCATACTATTTTTATTTATTTTTTTAAATAAATTCATCAACGCCTGTTTGACTTATATTTTCTTGAGTGTACAATAATCTATATATATATATATACAGATAGACAGATATTAAAATAAGAATATGAGAGATACTGTTAAAACAATGCAACACAAATTTGATTGGCGTGTCATGTTATAACGCAAATGAAGCAGGTTGGTGCAGAACAGGCAAAAGAGGAACCTGAGACATGTTAGCAGCCAAAAATCTTCTCCAAACCCTGTCCGGCTGAGCTCAGGGGTTGGATGTGTGTATTTAAACTGAGCCCAACTACCAACCTCTGCTATACTATATACATTGTACCATATACACTGCATCATAATTATGTAACCGTAAGCGCACTGGCAACACTTAAGAAATAACAATATCGGTGATGGCACGGAGAGAAGCCCCAGAACATCTCCTTGGAGGTGGAGGTTTTCATGGGTGCAGAGGAGATTCACTTTGATGCTGAATCTGATGACATCGATGCGGACTCGGAATCGAGCCACAGAATAATTTGCCACAGATTCCTCTGCATAGTGGATGCACTACCACAGACCACGTGAGAGGAATATTCAGTGACGGTCCCCGACAGATCGGTTCATCTTTGCTGGCGCTCCTCTGCCGCTGACATGGACTCCTGGACACTGTGTTTTCTCAACATCTCCCGAACGGACGCGGAGGGAGGGCGAGACTCTGAAATCTGAATGTAACCTCTGATCTGTTTTATGTTCCTTTTCTGTTCTTTTTGTTTTATTTCTTCTTCTTTTTTTCTTCTTCCTCTTCTTCTCCACAAGTCAAACAGTTTCAGGAGGAGGTATGGCTTGGCCGTGCATCAGCAGAGTGTGCTGCCTGGCTCGCTTCTGGAACCAGTTCGACAAGTCGGACCTCTCCGTCCCGCTCACCATCCAGAACTACTCGGATATCGCCGAGCAGGAGGTGCGGTCCGTCACCAAACAGGTCTCCGTCTCGGAGCGCACACCCGGGAATAACTACTCGATCCCGGAGCCGCGTGCCGCCGGCTCCCCCCAGGCGCCCACAGATGGCCCGGGGACAAGAGCATCTTTCAGGGCACGTAAGGAGCCCAGTTATAAGCCCCGGGAGGACTACCACCCGCCCGGAGTGCCTTTCCCCAGCGTTACCCAATACAAGCAGGATTTCAAGCCCTGGCCCATTCCCAGGAAGGAGAATTTCCCTTGGATTAGTAACGGGGGCAGCAGGGCAGACAGCGTTTCGGACAGCCCGGTGAACAGTTACCACAGCCAGGCACAACCCGGGGGAGACCGGGGGGAGAGAGAGGAGCGGGTCAGGGGGCAGAGATGGGGGGAGCAGCAGGATGCGGAGGAGAGAAAAACCAGCTCCTACAGGTAAGACACGTCGTCTTCCTTCACTCATTTCAGCACCTGTCGCTATGTGCTCCATCTGACCATCGGAGCAGCAAGGAAAACTGGCTGATTCAGTTCATCGACTTGCAGGGTTGATCCAGCTGCATGGAGATAGGGTCATCAATAATTCTCTTACATATCTCATATTCATATGGGAGAGCTCGAGTATGAATATTTGATTCTCATTTATGCACGTTATTTTAGGTATGTGGGCATGCATGTGGCTGCATGCAAACCTTTTTTGGCTTGTGAGCCTTCACAGAGAAGAAATGATGACTTACAATGACTTATAAATCACAAGCACTTTAACCAAAGAGTGTCGTTCACTTGTTTGATTGATTCAAATTAAATTAAAAATGGAAATATAGTTTGTGCACAGAGGTGTAATAGAGGGCCATTCTACTACTGAAGTTGCAAGAGACTAAAAAGGGTCAACGTGGACAAGAGGTTGGGATATCAGGACTTTGAGCCACAAGTCAAGCTCCAACACACTTAAAGAAATGTGATTCAATAGCATCTAACTTATTTCAAGCTATACATCCTCAATATTGTATGGCATCTTTAGTCCAATCCAACATAACCTTCATTACTTTAACTTTGTTTTCTAAGACTTTAAGAAGCTCTCTCCTAGACCATAGAAGATGTTTTCACAAGCTAAATGGCAATTTGAGTTTGTTTTTTCTGATGCTGTGTAAATAGGCCATCAACATCACTATTATAACCATGTTAGTAAGCGTTAGGTCACCACCATGCTGTGCCCAAGCAAACACTTCCTTTAAGTTGTACTGAATGTATGCCACAGAGCTTCTGTTAGCCTCCTGATGCATGTCTCCCACCAGGCAAGAGTACAGGCCATGGACAGGGGTGAGACCAGCCAAAAGTGCGAGGAGAAACCCTCCAGCTCAATACTCCAGCCCAGGAACAGAGGTCACCCATGTCTCCTGTGAGACCAGCTACCAAGCTGCCTACAGAGGAGAGACTCAAAGGTCCATAGGGCTCCATCAGGGGGAGCATATCATCCTGTCTGCCAGCGCCAATGTACAACCTGCTGCTGTTCCCCAGCCCATCCCCGCTGCCCTGCAGGTCGGCAGTTCACCAAGTCCCTCCAGCCTCCAGCAGACCGTCCCACCTGAGAGGACCGAGCTCAGTGGAATGATCAAGGGAGAGGTAAGCACAGGCAAGCGATGTTGTTCGCCAGTGTCAATCTTTCAGCTGGGAGAGCGACGTAACGTCCAATGCTGAACCAGCTTGTAGGTTCAAAGAGCTCACTGGAAGAGCTACAGGTTTAAATTGCAGCATGCTTCTCCTTAAAGTTATCGTCACTCATCTCCCTGGTGGCCTGTTGCTGTCGGAGTGTCTCAGAAAAGTGATACAGCATTCTGTCCCTAAGCAGCTCAAAGTGACCCAGCTGTTTAAAACAGGCCATGTACTGTGTTAGGTAACACTCTGCTGGTGCTGCGCTCATTACTTTGACCTGAATAGAGCTGGTGCTTGATGAGAACAAAAAAGTAAACTGTGGTCCATTTAAACATCATTTCAAACAACATTTAAAGAGAATTCATTTTCAGTAAACTTCAAAAAAACTGTAAATGTACCCATTTACACAGAGATGCCCACAGAAGTAAGACACATAAAATAAAACCTCATACGCTGATTTCTCTATATAAATTATAGAGAGAGACTCTCTCTATATATATATATGAACTCTCAGTTTTAGGATTAGTATTACTTTTACATTAAAAAGAAATATTGCATGTTTGTAAGCATTAAGTGTCACAGCCCGTAAAATGATCAACGACATTTTATCTTTGTTCTTACAGTCTTTTAGTCATGTGCTCCAAAAGCTCACAATCACCAAAAAAGGGCTGTGATATTGAAACTGTGAGGAAATGACACAACGGACGCATGTTTTTAAAATACAAACATAGACAAAAAATATAATATGGCTACAACAGCTGAAGAATCAGCCAAACATTCAGACGATTGTACATTTTGTCCCAGATCTATGTTGCTTCCAGACATAGCGAGACAGAAAGACGGGCACACAAAGAACCAGATTTACAATCTGAATGAAGCAGAACTGACTGCAACAAGGCGAGAGGATTTGCTCAGGGAGCTGGGAATGCATCGTTTCAGCCAGGTTGTTCCAGATTATTGTAGGATGAACTCGGTGAGGGGACATACCCTCCCCCCATCCTATCCCTCCTTGGGGACTGTTGCTCAGGTCAGCTGTTGCATGAAAGTAAGTGAGACAGTTTGGGGGAATCTCCTGGGGTTTAGTGCCATCCCTCTCTCCCCCTGCATGCACCCCTCCATGCCATCTGACAGTGGGGAGCTGGAGCTGGTCTAGGCTGGGCCGGGCCAGGCTGATCCGTCTATTGCCCCAATAAATCGGACACTCAAAGGTGTCTGAGAAGGTCAGAAATTTTTTTTTGAGTGGAAAGCTTGCAGGGTTGTACCTACCAATGAGGCCTTCAGTATTTGGAGGTTTTAGGAAGCTTTAGTGTATATTTTATTTGCAGATTCAAATATTTCTAAGCAATATTCTAAATAGACTACTTTTCGACTAATAAATAAATAAATAACGTAGTCATTATTCCCCCACCACTGTGGCAATGTGCAGAAACAATAACCACTGAAAACTATCTCCAAAGTTGATGTTCCTCCATGGGCTGATTAAATTCTCCTTATTAGGCTGAATAACCTGGACTTTTGACCTGAGCCTTTCTACAACCCTGTGCTTGCCCTCCGTCCTCCAACTTCAGAGGTTTAGCAAAAAGTGATTAATGCATAACAGAAAAAAATTAACCTTCCGGTTATTTGCATAATTTTCTGAGTACTGACTGCCCTATTAAGCTGTCATGTCTCCCAGGATCCCGTGTGACGGTGATGGAGGTCGAAGTGAGACATGTCAATGGCAGGACACGGACTCTATTAATAACACTGGCCCAGTTGGAGCGAGAGTTCAGAGCGCATTGTGAAGTGATGTGGGACTGAATGCTGCAGTCGATATCAAACACACAAATGCATGTTCGCAGTGCAGTTTTTCAGTCGTACCACAATCTGCCAGTGCCACACAAACCAGCCTGGCAACAAATCAAACTGATCTTAGATAATCTACCCTGGCTACTGCCGGCCCACTCGCTGCAAACTCATTATTGACTCACCAGCCCCCCTGCGGAGATGTCTGACCAAGCATTATACATCACTCTCCAGTATGCATTACACTGGGTCATGGCGCTCTGCTGCTATTTTATTTTGAGGGCAGTTTGTGAAGTCACTCAGTAAAACACTGCATTATTACCAGCAGACAAAGTGCCCTCGTTCAGTGTGCAGCAGAGCACACCGACTGTATCCATTCATTAAAAGATTTAATGGTCAAGTCCCCAATAAGCTGCTGAAATCAAAATCAATCTGCTCCTGATGATAAAGTAGTTAGGCAGCCATGAAATTCTCATCATTGCTCAAATCAATCTGTCAGATTGTGTGCTCCCCCACCTATAACACATCAAATCCATCTCCACGGATAGAAGATGGTTCTAATTGTATGACACGCAGCAGAGCGTTTAGAACAACTGACGCTTTTCACGGCGAGACGGAAGCGTTGTCTGAACTTGAACAGAGCAGAGCAGACCTGATTGGAAACATCCCAGTGAGAGGCTGCTGTGAGCAGCCAGATGAGAAAATGAACCTCTGCTATACCTGAAACCCGGCTTAAAGGACTGGAGCCCTGAACTCTCAGCACAGTGTGTGTGTGTGTGTTAGGAAGTAGGCCTGGCAACCACAACACAAGGCAAACACATTTGTGAGGATGGGGCTGTATAATCCGGTGTGTGTGTGTGTCAGGGATAAGCAAGACAAAACTGCTGAATGGAGAACACATTTAGCATGCATAGTGGAAACCTCAGCAAGAAACTTGTTATGACAAATTCTTGGTTGTTTTATAGTGAGCTTAGAGGCAGAAGACCCCCCCCCCCCCAAGATTTGGGATTGTGCTCTTGGGCACTCAACCCTGTCTAACATCTGAATACAGTGTATAACAGCGCTGTGTTTTCCTATGGCAGTAACATAGATGCACAGCAGGGAGATGGAAATGTGCTGCTCACAATGGCTTTAAACTGCATGAAGAGGATAAAAAGTCTGCAGGGACAGTACAGCCTGAAATTCACCTTCCTGTTACCTCCTCTGTCACTCTTTTCAGTTACCCAGGGCCGGGGCCACAGGGTGCCCTGGTGCCCCCTTTACCACAGTCAGAAGGTGATAGGTAGGCTGCCTTTTTAGAATCATGGGTAAGATTAAAGTTATTTCATTTATTGGAGAAAATTGAATTGCTGGAGCAAAAATGAGCACCCAAAAATGAACCAATTAAAAACAAACATTAGCCTGCGATAAATGCAAATTAGTCACAAAGTCATTCATGCTGTTAAAAATGACAAATATTCGGAGGCATACGTCTCCAAACATACACACCCTAAAAGCTGGATTACAAGCAAACAAACACGTGGCATAAATGGATGACTGAATGGGTGTACTGTGTGCAGGCACCACAGCCCCTCCACCAGAGCCTCTGCATGACGTGACTGTTAACATTTCTTCCGGGAAGGTCAAGCAAACAACAACAAAGAGATGTAAAGCGATCACAAAGCAATGTTGAAAGACAATGCTGATGTGTGTCTCTTTCAGACTGGGGGTCTTCATCTTACATAATAGGGTAGAGAGACAATGGCCATGGCCATGGCTGTTGGATATTTATAGATAATTTTTTATACTGGAATATTTGAAGTTGTTTATTTGAAACACATTTAATCCACAGAATAAGTAACAGAACTCTTTAAAACTGCTTCTCAAAAAACAGAAGTTTCAGCACCCTTTTTTCAGGCTTTCTCCCCTCTTTTTCTCTTGCCTTTTCTTTCACTTGGACCTCTTCCCTTTTCCCACGCTGCTGAGGACTACAGAGGGAGAGTCCTGTGCCAAGTTGGCAGGACTCAGGCAGGGTAGAAGAGGAGAGGGCTGAATTAAGAGCAGTGGAAAGGCAAAAGAAGGTTGACGGAACAGAGACAGAGACGGGAGGAAAGATGAGCAGAGGGAGGAATGAGATTCAGCGTGTGATCGAACATAAAAGAGAAGGGGGGAAGGGGGGTTTAGTGAGCAGCACTTGATGGATTATCTGTTAAAGTGCAATGTTGCACCGGGTTGCAGCCTTCTTTGGCACCAATCTAATTTAGGAGAGAGGCAGACCTGGCTGCTAAGCACAAAGCACCAAAGCCAGAGTTTGTGTGAGGGATGCAGGGAAGGAGGTGAACGCATTCACGCACACCAATCTGACTTGCTGAACAACATGTACTGCCTTCCCTGCCACCCACAGCGCTGCACAGTCACATTGCTGCTGGGAAAGCAAGCCATCAATCTATCCAAGGACTTGTGCTGCGTGATGGAAGCTGCCACACTGCACAGCAATGTGAGGAAAGTGAAATGGACTGATAGAATAGAATACGGGTGACTTTTATTTTTTCACCACATCCCTGCGTAGATTCTGTTCAAGCTTTGAAACCAGCTGCCATCAGCAGTACAGTTCAGCGTTAAGCAGGAAGTAGCAGTACAGTTCAGGCTGATAGTGCTCCGACAGCAGACCTGATGTTTTTGGACAGCTCAGCCCAACCAGTCTCCTCTCATTTCATGGGTTCAGTGTGAGCACCATGGCTGCTGCCCTTTCTGGTTTCATCTGTGCGATCACGTTAAAAAAAAGAAAAAAAGCTGCCGTTACACCTGTCTTTCTTGCGTTGTCTCGCTTTGTTTTCTCCCTTGTCTCAGGAACACCTGGTGAGGACCAAGCTCCCTCCGAACCCTTCTGCTGTCTTTCAAAGTGGATCCAGGGTCTTCAACATCTGACAGCCGCTCCAGTTTTCGACCATTCCACATTGATCGGTTTCAGTTTTAAGGAATCAACAGGGGAATGATTTCAGCCCATTCCACAACACAAGAATCTATGCAAGGGAATGCATTGTTGTAAAGCCTGAAGGGCTGCATCGTCAGGATCCCAAGCAGAGACAGACAGAAAGACCTTACCCCCCACCCCCCCCCCCCAACCCCATCCTTCCTGCCCCTATTGCTATGGAGATGAATATGCATGAAACAAAATAGTTTTTAAGCTTTTTTTGGCTTATGCAGTTATAGATGCACAACAAACTGGCTGCTCAGTGTGTAAGTATGTGTGAGTCTGGTGTACACCCGCTGACTTGTCCTTTTATTGTACATAATGCTGAGTCTGCTCCAATAATGAATGACAGGGTTGATCAATCAAGTGTGTATGCTTATGAGTATTGTGTTGCTCCCTTGGTGTTGCAAGAAAATCTGCTTGAAAATGTGTTATTTCCTCCGTATTCAGTTAGTTTGCTATTTTGAGAAAGTATTGTTTGGTCTATTATTTTGTAAATCTATTATTTAAGAAAAAGAGCAAATATATAATATGTAAGTGAAATTACAATAAAAGACTATTAGGTTCTTAGAATTTTCTTTCCATCAGCTATGTTTTTTTTTCTGGGCATTATTAGTCATTCAGAGGATTGTATGAATAGAGGATTAATTGTAATCAGCATCTATTATACCAAAGGTCAGTGATGTGAAGATAGATGTTTAAAAAAAAAACAAAAAAACTGAATTGTTATGCTATTTTTCTTTTATTAAAAAATTAGAGCTGTTAAGCGACTTTACAAGTGTAACTGGGGCAATAGCAGGATACTTGTGTTCTCTTGGCTGGCTTGTTCTCTATATATGTGCATCAACACTGCTTACCTTGGTACTGATGGCAAATTATGCAGGTTGTTTTGATTTTATTTGGTCATGTTTGAGATTTCTGCCTTAAAAACAGTGAAGGTGAAAGGAATTTTGTTTGTGGTGCTTACAGTATTGAGTTTCTAAGAAGAAAGTAATTTTGGTAAATACGTCTACTTGCTTTCTTTCAGGGAGTTAGATGAGAAGATCATCACCACTCATGATTGGTATTCTCATCTCACTCTCAGCAAGAAAGCAAATAAGCATATTGTATAACTGTTGAACTATTCCTTTGTCACTTTCGATGTTGCTTTAATCTGATTATCCACAACCCCCATCAGTGGTTTTCAGAGAGACTATTCTGTAGACAGCAGTTCAATGAAAATTGTTCACAACGAGGTCTGAGGATAGAGAAACTGAGATTGTTTCTGGAAAGACAGAAAAAAAAATCAGTCTCCACCTCCATCATGTTAGGGCAATACAAATCTCAAAATAAGTCAAAACCTGACCAGATAAAATGAAAGTTACCAGCTTGGCTCAATTGCATAAGAGCTAACCTCCGTCCGCAATACATCCTGACTGTGTTAATCGGGAAACAAAAATGTCAAACACGAGACATGTTTGCAAGAAATAATTCAGTTTCTTTGTTTATTACAAGAATATTGATTATATTTTTGGTTTACACTGAAACATCGGGGCGTCTCCTAAACTAATTTGGTCAGGCCAAACACTTCCACTCATCCAGTCCTCTTTTTAACATGATACAAAGCTCCACGACACAGAACTGCCAACACCACATCAGCTGAGGGAACACACATGAGCAATAACGTCCCATCAAATTCATTGCCATTTTGTGATGACTACCATCCATATATTCATACACACACACACACACACACACACACACACACACACACACACTCACTCACTACTGCTCGCAGGATAAAAAAATAAAACAAGATTTGAAAACACCAGCTATTTCATATTGGTCATACACACTGTGTGTACATTACATGACATGGTTAAACAATTAAAAGCACTTTCAATTGGCTATCAAACCTGGTTGGTGCAGGAGAGGAAATAAGTATCGTGAGGGGTGGCTTTCAGTTCTTAATGACAGTAGCAAATCTGATGAAAAATGACAAACATGAATCAGTTGCCGCTTCTGAAGAGCAGAAAACAGCCTATGGCAAGGACCTGCCAGGTAACAATGAAATACAACAAAGGATGTTTGCAATGACAGATAATCGCTGTTTTGTCCAAACTACCCACCAGACTTTACTACCAAACTGACAGAGAATTCTAACACTCGGATGTTCATTAGAGTTTCCAACTTGCTGTAAATCTGTGCTTCGTCTCTGCTGGTGAAGTTAATCTTATTCCCAGTTCAGCCGACGTGACAGCAAGATGAAGAATGATGAAGGGGGACAGGTGACTGATGCTCATCATTTAGTCACTCCTGAGTAAGTCACTCAGGCTCCATTTCCCTGACGACCAACTGACTGCCTGGCAGGAAACACTTCATCGTTAAAATAATCTTGTTATGAGGTAAGTGAGAGCACGACAGCCTCTCATAATCAAATAACACGAGTCCCACAATGCCACTTCTCTAGATACATTAGGACTAAAATGTTACAATATACCCAGAGTATTAGAAACATTTGTTACTGTGCTGCTGGGCGGCTGCCGAGCGAAGCAAGCTGAGCCCTTACACGATCAACTTAATGAATACACTACATTAGGTGTTACTGCTCAACCTGAGGCAACAGGACTACATCCAAGTGTGGAGTCTCTCCGTCATAACCAGCAGCTCACACAGTCCTCTCTTCTCTGTATGTGCCGGTTACCAGTCGATGTCATTCTGGTTGTGCCTCAGTTGTCCTTACACAGGGAGCCCATGCACGTGTTGGTGAGGAAGTCACAGGTGGGGATGCTACTGACCGCCTGGTGGATGTTCATGGTTGTGATCTCTCTTGGAGCCCTGTGAACCCCAATGTTACAAAGACGAGTTTAGCCCGTGTGAGAAATCACTAGCTGCTTTCTGAATACTTATGGCTTTCT
The DNA here is from genome assembly GCF_020382885.2 of Scatophagus argus. Taxonomy (NCBI): domain Eukaryota; kingdom Metazoa; phylum Chordata; class Actinopteri; family Scatophagidae; genus Scatophagus; species Scatophagus argus. Next base: position 12,862,370 of record NC_058505.1, on the reverse strand, counting down.
GTCATTAACTGAGGTCTCAGCTGTCTTACATCATGCAACAGGAACAAAACACAAAATACTCTCTGCAGGTACAGAATCTACTGATGTCTCAACAAATAATAGAAATGCACTGGCTCCAGAAACAAAATAAACAGGCAACTGAAGCACAAAACACACGCTTCTATGTTTAAAAAACCCTTGTAAAGTAACTGAATTTTGAATAATCCTTTTCTAACTTGTGGTAATGACAGAAATCATAACTTAATAAGTAATCATAATTTCATATCATACATCTTTGGTAAGTGATCTCATTGGGGCAAACGCAGTCATTGGATTCCTTTACATTAACAGCAATGAAACTTTTAAAGGGTAAGGCTGGCTTTATTCTAAATGTTTTTTCTTACTGTCAACAAATCCCATGAAAAAAGCAAAACCAACAATGAGTCTGCCGTTCAATACTTTCAGGTGTCCTGGCACTGTCATAGCTCAGACTTACAGCCCATTTGATTCTAATAAAGAAATAAATCTTATAACTCCAATGTAGTTTTTCAATTAACTCAAATGAGAAGAAATAGTGATAAAGTTTGGAACTACTTTCAGCTGCGGATTAATACATTTTTGGGTCTTTAGGAAAGATTACAGCAGTAGGGCAGCATAAACTGCATTTCCCACGTTCACCATAATAATGACATCATCAAGTGCAATGGTACTATTGCAATAATTATAATAATAAGGATGTGCAATAATTCACTATTCCACTGTGCAATCTATTAGCCTATGTGCAACTGCTGCTATTGTGTTGGTATATGTTGTTGTGTGTTGTTTGTTGATTTCTTTTGTACATAGTGTTTTATATTATATTACTATTCTTTCACTTACATAAATGGTTTATTATAGATGCCTACCTCTGTTTGTCACTATCCACTTCGCTGCTGTAACAATGTGAATTTCCCCATTGCGGGACAATAAAGGAAATCTTAATCTTAATCTTGATCATAAAAGTCACTGATGCATTTTAATTCTTTGTGGACAACAGCGTTCTACAGAGTTCTACGGCACAAAATAATGAGATAAATCGACTGCAATACAGAGAAAATACTTGGCAGTAGATTAACTTCAGGATAGTTTTGATGTTTTTATGTTGTTTGCTGACAAGAGAAAAAATATAATCTAACACCAAGAAACAGGCAAAACATTTAGCCCATACAGTGTTTCTACAGTATTGTGTCAGAGGCAGCAAAGAAAAACTTCATTCATTATGTAAATGATCATCTAAATGATGTCACTTCTGTATTTCAATAATGTCCTGAAACAATTACTAAAAAATATATAATCATAATAGATAATACCTGGGTAGCACACTGGTAGTTTGAACAAGCTCTATATATAAACTGAATGAAGCGAAAAATGGAGCAGAAAGCAGGTTGCATGTTGGCAAGAGAGAAAGAGAAAAAAAACACAGAGGCTGACCTGTTCTGAGGGGATTTGGCATAGGCCCCAGCCAGAGCTTCTCTCAGGATGTCACTGGCAAACTGTTCAGTTGCCTGTAGTGTGTATACACACACACGCACACACAGAGTTAGGCACAAAAAATTCACTCTCTCACGCAATACCATGACAGAGTAAATTTTCTACATACTGTAAATTCATCATTCTAGTCAAGGGTTTGTTGAGGCAAAGATGAGCTACTGTATGTGACCAACTTTTCTCTTTTTTTTTTTTTTTTTTTTTTTAATCTTGTTCTGGTCTGTTTGGTGACCGACCTTCAGAATCATGGCTTCCACTACTGGAGCGAACACATTCTTCTCCACCTCAACTGGCTGGAAGGTTATCCCGATCTGAGAGAGACGAAGGGGTAACCATATAAACACGGAAAGTAATTCTTCTCGTTAAAAATTCAGTTACTAAAAAGCAGCACAAAAACAAGTTGTTTTTGGATAAATGTGTCAACTCTGCCCGCATTTGCACTTCCAAATCCTCCAGAGAGGCTCCTGACCTGCTGAGATGTTTCGCTGACAAACTGAGCAGACATGCAGGGGCCCAGGAAGAACTTGGGCTCCGTGTCAGCCTCTTGCTCCTCCTCTTTGACCTTTAGTTTCTGGCAGGGAGGAGTCACAGTGATGATGTCGACTATTTCGTCGTCTGCCTCCTCCGGTTCAGTTTTCAGCAGAGCTTGCATCTGCTCCAGCCGTAGCACCAGCTCCTCGCAGCTACTCAGAGTCGTTGGGCACTCTGTGGACAGATTGACATGCACATTTGACACATCATTTCACAAGCAGCTGTGTTCTAGCGAAGCAGAAATGGCAGCTGCATCAGTATTTCACTCAGCAGTATGATGTGTAGCTGCTTATCAGAGATTTGCTTTTGTTACCAGTTCAACAATCTGACAATTACGAATCAAGATATTTGTGCAAGTTGTGAATGTTTTCTGAACCAGTCGAGTGTGTGACTGCCTGAGCTAAGCAGCCTCGTGTCTCACCTTTTAGAGACAAAAGGCAGAATTAACGAGAGCTTGCCGTGAATAAAATGACACAGCTGAACAAAAAAACAGTGGGGCTGCACATCAGCCACCCTCACATGCAACCAGACTGCAAAACACATTATTAGACCAACTGGTAACTACAGAGCTACACCCACACATGCAACCCTGAAGGGAAAATATTGATCCACTTTGTGCTGCTGAAAATGTACAAGCTATGCAACAAAACCACACACACAAACTCACCAGGCTCGTTGTCTATCTGTGTGAGGATGTCCTCGATGGACTCGTCGTCGTTCTTGCGCTGGGGCTCAAGGTCAGGTGGTGTGTAGCCCCTGTGCCGGCACCACTGCACCACCTCTCTGGTCTTTGGGGGGGTGAGGGCCTGCAGACGGGGCGAGCGGTCCAACACATCCTGGACAACCCGCTTTACTGCCACCGCTCGCTGAAGCTACACAGACATGACAAAATCTATCAGGTAAAACTGTACATTAGGCATCATTTTGTGACTGCAAAGACTTAATGTGCATAAATTTGGGCACCTACAACCTTTCTGGGCCAGTAAAGACTACCCTGCAACCTACCGACCCCTGTTCTTGTACTGTTAAATGATGTCCTTTGGGTGCCCTGTTCACTAAGTAAATTAGTGACCTGTGGATATAAATATCCACATATGAGCTCATCTTAGAGCCTTATGTAGCAGAGAACAGACAGCTGAAGACATGGGCTGGTCTGTATGAGCTACTGAGGAACCATTAGGAAGAGATGAGAGGAGACAGCCAGGCAGAGATACACATCTGACCAGATTGATAGGGAGACATGAGGCAAGCAAAAAGCTTGCTGAGTCAGGGGCCCAGCACCAAGCACAGAGACAGATTACACAGACAACAAAACTGCAAACAATGCAAATTATCACAAACATACAGACGCCCTCACCCTGGATTCTGGAGAGTAACTGCTATTAAGTGGAGAGTGAAACGTATTCAGTGTAACACTTAATCCCCCCCAAAAAAGTGACAGCTTTTTCTTTGTGATGCTCCGAAGATACAGCCAATAATGTTCAACAAAGGCAGAGAGAGCACGGATGCATTTAACAATTAATTCCACTTTCAATCAATCAGATGAATATTTCTCCCAATCAGTGGGTTACATAATCAGTCTATAGAATGAAAAACTGTTTGTGACTTTTTTTTTTCCACAGGAAACTGTGAATAAAAAAAAAAATAAAAAAAATCACAATTTCCTAATGTCCAACACGGTGTCTGCAAATGAAAGAAAAGCAGCAAATACTCACAACTGATAATGGAAAACTGACTTAAAGGACTAATACATGAGAACATCTCCAATGTAGAGCAGCAGTTTGAAACCACTGAGGCTTTATAATGATGTGAAAGCTGAGGTTATGTACAGCATTCATCATCATGCACACAAAGTCACCTCTGATGCTCGGCGCTTGCCAATATTCCAGGAATAATACTGTTCTGTTGAGGAGGCACAGAATGGATGGGAGTCTTCAGCTACACAAAGAAGCAAACAAAAAATTAAACAGTGTGACAAAACCCAGTGTGGCTTCCAGTCTGTTTTAATACATGGAGTTTCTTTTCTAGCAAGCTCACTCACTCTTATCTGGTACAATCAGAGGGAACTTCTTCACCACGGCTGTCAGCAGCTGCATCATGGTCTCTATGTGTTCAGTGCTGAGAGGGGAATCACAAGTTTCAGGTGTACTGCCAGAATACATTCGCTTAAATGAATGCCATGAAGATAAAGTTTTCTAAAAAAAGCTATATGACAGTTTAAATGAATAAAGCCACACTATTCTTTACCGTCTTAAGCAAGTTCTAAATGGAGATGTTAACACTTCTGGTGGTTCATTCAGCACACATAAAAACACATTTTCACTGTGATGACTCAGTGTCTGTTTCTGCACTTGCACCTCTCTATTTAACAAACAATAAATTATTTATCCTTCTATGAATCTGTGCAGAAAGCTAATGTAAGACATGACTTGTTCTTACTTGATGAGGTCATGTGCTGAATTATCTGCTCCTTGTTCCTGCTTGACTGCGGTGGATGCAGAGGCAACATGGACAGAATTGGGGATGGCAGCAGTCACAGGGGGTGATGCTCCAGCTGTGACAGCTGTGCCAGCACCTGGCTCTGTCTTCACTGTGGCAAAGCAATACATCCATGCTATTAGTTTGAGGTTCAAGCTCAGCGTTGTTGTTTGTATCTGACACTGATGCATTTGAGAAGAGTGATATAATCAAAATATAAATAAAGTAAAACTACAACGCAATTTGGAAAACAAGGCATTAAAAAAGCTTCTTTTTGGTATCAGTACGAAAACTCTGTATTTTCTTTCCACTACTTTCCAAAACCTTGACAGAGTGGGGGAAAAAATGTATGTTGGGAACAAAAGAGGGAAAAAAATGAGAGAAGAGTGGGTGGTGGAGTGTCGATGGACCCTTCTCACCTTGTGCCAGAGGCAGAGCAAGGGAGGGGGACGCCTGGCAGGCAGGACTTGGGGAGGCTCCAGCTCCAGCTGCTCCTGGGGTGGTGGAGAAGGAGGAGGAAGCAGTACTGGAGACTGGGCCTTTACATACTACTATACACAAAAGAAACACACACACACACAGGATGGATCAATGGCTCATTTGGTAATAGGCTTAACAGTGAGATGAAAAATGAGAAGGGATGAAGATGGTTTACTACATAGAGAGGAGAATCTATAGCATGACTCACAGTGCAGTCATAAGTATTGAAACACATTGTCAGAACACAATGGGGTGTATTTCAACATATGTTCTTCAGAAACATGTAAACAACAAAAAAAAAAAAGTAACACCCACAATGCAATCAAAGTCAATACGGATTCATGTTTTATTCAAAAGCCCTTGCAACTGACTTTAATCTACTCTTTTAACTCTATAAAGCGAGTTACATTTTTCAGCTTGAGTATAGAACTTTTCTATCTGGAAGGCAGACTTTTTATTTGGTTATAAAAGACTCTTCATATGAACTAGTGATGGGGCTCGTTGTGCTGGAGTTTCAGTGGGCACTTCTCAGGCATACTTACCTTTTCCAACTGGCATGAGTATGGTCTGCAGCCCTCCAGACCCAGTGCCAACCCCCAGCTGCTTGAGCTGGTTGGCAGGGATGGTTAAGACCGTCTGCTGGGAGCTGGAACCCCCAGAGTGGATCTTCAGCATACCTGGACACAAAACCCAATTCATTCCAGAGGAAGGGCCATTTGTGACTGGACCTATACTGGATTTGTTCAAATTGGCTGACTTGTACACAGACTTAAACTGGGTGATAAAGCTTGACGTTTGTCTCGGCATACCTGACAAAGTAGCACCCGTCTTCCCTCCTCCTGCTGTTACTCCGCTAACTAACGAAGCTGCGGTGACCAGCGATGTGCCGCTGCTTTTGGGCATACCCACCACAGTCCCAACACCTGCACCTTTGGACATGCTGATGACGGGCATGTTGGCCATACTTTTGGCAACTGTAACCACAGCTCCAGTAGACGCCGCAGAACTTTTCGTCATTGTGGCAGAGCCGCCAGCACCCTTGACCAAGGTGGCCACAGCCGTCTTCGACAGGCTGCTTCCAGCTGCAGCACTGGCACTCTTAGCGGCACTGATTACTGCTGCTTGGTTGGCTGCCACCAGGAGCGAGTGGTGCTGAGACGCAGACTTCCCAGCATCGCCAGCCTGCATCGAGGGCACAGAAACACCGCGGTCCTTTATTCTCTTTCATCGGTCAACTAAGCAACTGTACAGCAGAGACATAGAGTCTTGACTGAGTTTTACCTTCCTACTACTGTTGTGGTGACAAACTGTGATATTCAAGTCTGTACAACACTTTCAATAATCTATTTTGTAAATTAATCTCAAATACATTTGCTTATTTTGGTGACAAGGGAAGGTGTAGAAAAACATTTTACGGTGCAAAACATCTCAAAGTTACTGTAGTTGCATGAAGGCAATTATCAACGTGACAAATCAATTTCAAAACACACACAGGTGTGTAGAAGGGAGAAGGAGAGTATGTGTGTGCCGAAATAAAATTCAGCGTGGCAGGACTTCAGAGTTGGTGTTAACAGTCCTTTTTCTGATGTGATCATGTTTGTTATCTAGTGCCATGCAACTCCCAGAGAGACACATGCTGATCAGGTCACCGGTTTTATGGAATTCTGAGACAAAAGACTCCTTTTCTCTTTGTTTCTGTTTCTATGTTCCTCTCACAAAGGTTCCTCATAATTCAGTATTGAAAGGGCTGTTTTTCCAAAAGTAGAAAAGCAACAATGTATTCCTCTTTTGTATTTGCATCAACATCTCTAGAGTGTTTTCCTCTGTTACATACTGTATACATTATTTGTATTTGTGCGTTGGAGGCTCCAGGAAGTCTTTTTCTGCATTTCCATTTGTCAAATTAATGAGGCCTGGCCACTGACTCTGAAGCTGTAATCACACAAACCCAGACTGCTGCTGATGAACTGCTTAGGGCTTTTCACACACCATCTGAATACTCTGCTCTCTCTGACAAATACAACACTGACCTTGCTACTGCACTCACACGGTTTTCCATGAATTAATACTGCAGTGGCAAATCACCAGAACATTTGCACAACTTGCACAAGATTTAAAACAATGAAAAGTCATCAACTTGGATTATTCCTTATACAAAAGCACCTAACTTCACCATAAAAATAATGATCCTTATCCTCTAACCCATTATGTGTAACTTGTTAAATATGAAATATTAAACCGGATTTGGTTCAAATTTAACTAGTTGGGCAATCTGGACTACTTGAAAAGATTTCAAGCTTATGATAAAATGCTTCAAATGAATTAATGTAACTGCTCTTTTTTCCTTTTCAAACCAGCTGTCAGGTAGAATAAAACAGAAGAATATGATTACTGTGAAACTAGCCTGCTGTTGGCTGGCTGCTGCTGCTGCTGATGCTACAGCGCTGACAGAGCTGGGGGTGGAGCTAGCAGCAGTGATGACTCCGCCTGTCATCCTCAGTGTGGTTGTCCCTGGCTTGGACAAGTGGCCCGCTGCCGCAGCGGTTACAGTCTTAACAGAGCCATCAGACAGCTTCACCTGTGCACCCTGGGAACTACCCACCACCTGTAGAAATCATAGAAATCACCAAGCTGAATGAAGGCTCTGAAACTAAGAACAAACATTCAATTACATTCCATAAACTACAGTATATATGAACATCCCTCAACTGGCAAAGAAACAAGTGCGGTGGGCAAAAGATTAATAACCACAATGAATTAAAAAATGTTTTTTCTTTCCAGACATATGGCACTATATGCACAGTATAGCATTTTATCTATAGTACAAGTTTATGAATCAGCACTAATGTTGTTACATGGCAGCCCTTGTAAGCCTACAATGGGATTATTACACATGACAGGCAGTCTGGTTTGAATGGTAAAAGTTTCAGGTCTACTGCATATCCTGCAGTATTTCATACATACAGTTTGTATGTACATACATACAGTGATTATATCATCTTAATTTGCCTTGAACCACAATGGTGCTTGTTTAAACGAAGCATCTGAAATTGGATGAGATCAGACATCGAATCAAGTTTACTGATGGGGGCAAGCAAGAAGAGCATTTTAGAAATCAGGTGAATTAGAGGAGAAGAAAAAAAATGGGCATGTTGTGTGATGTGTGTGACTATCTAATAGGATTTCCTGTGATCACTTTAAAGGACCATGATGGCGACCAAATTAAAAATAAATTGCTTTCTATTAACATATGATTGCCAAAGACAGTATTAAATAGGAAAGCTCTTCTACCATGAGTTTAACCTGTAACACATGTAACATCACATACTGTCAAAGTTAAGAGAGCCACAAAGAGAAGTGGAGCAGTGGGAAGAAACATCTTGAGAGATCCTAAGTGATTTATACCCCAAACAGAAGACAGTTAATATCAGACAGCGCTCACTGTGTTGAACTCTACCAAAACTGGGCTGTTAGTGCTTATGAAACAATGAAGTGGCACATAACTGTCAGACCCTGTTGAGGATACAGTAAAGCCCCGACTTCAGTACTGTTACCCGTGCTGACCTGAGCCAGGATGGCTGCTTTCTGTCCAGCTGTTACCCGGATGGCCTGCTGGCTAACAGCTGCAGGGGACGATGCTGCGTGACCTGCCGAACTGGAACCTCCCTGCTTCCCTGAACCCTGCGCTGGCTGGCCAACAAGAAACGTGCCCTGCATAAAATGGAAAATCACAGTTATGGATATGGTGAAAAACACACCGCTTTGAATTAAGACCATCACAATGAATCATGCTATGTAAACTACACAAAATTAGCAGATCCTTTTAAGAGCAATCTAACAGCTGAGACTATCATGTAACTCATATTATGTAGCACAGTACATTTTCATAATGTGCAAGGTAAGATAGGTAAGGTCAAATGCATCTATTACATCTACCGTTTCAAGTTTTATATATTTTAATAGCTCACATAATAAAATTCAATTAGTCTTCTCTGAAATCAGTTCATCATCCCTTTAGCTTGTAACTAGAGCGTGTGTGTACGCAATAATTCTTTAGATGTTTAAGGCAATATTCATATAATATTTAAGGACATTCGCAAAAATAGAAAAGACTTTTAATCTTGAAGACTGATCATTATAAGTAAGAGAGTCAGATTGTAGATGGAAACCTCTGAAGACTAAGAGATTATGTGCTGTTGGCTAAATGCACAGACAGCACTGCTCCAAAGCTGCCTGCAGGGTCAATGCTGCTTTAAGGAATGTGACTAATTAAGAGCATACAAAAGGAAAAGAAACCCTATTTGGAGAGTGTGCATGCAAACCCTATCATGCTAAAGAAAATCAGAAGTCAGTTTTTTTATGGAACTGTTGTGATGAGTATTAAATGTATAATGTAAAAGCACCTTCAGGGTCCTACAGACTTCTTCTAACACTGCTAGCAATTATGCCAGCAAATATATACTGATACTCTGATGAATAAAAATAAGAATCCACAACGACACAAAAGATATCAAAGATTTTTACAAGAGAGTGTACATCTTTGAGGTTTGTATTATAGCGGAACTGTGTTTCTACCCACCTGTGGGGTCTGTTTAAGGATATAGGATGTGTAGGAGAGGTTGGAAGGCAGGCTGCTCGAAGATGAAGAGGGTGAGGAGGAGGAGGAGGTCTGAGAGCCCCCAGCGCTCGCTGACGAGCTGCTCTGGGACTGCTGACCTAAATTACAGAGAGCCAAATAAACATCAGTCTGAAATCTGATAAACAATTCTGTTATTCTTTATCCGCAATTTCAGCTCATCTTCTATTCATTAAGTTATTTCGAAAAAAGCACATTTTACTCAGACATATGATTCTGAAGGAGAGCTATACAGAGTAATATGGGTTTACTGCAGTGAAATATGTATTTTAGATAAAATGCAGGGTGCTGCTGAAACTCTTATATCAATTTATTTGACAGGAAGTGTGCTGTGTGAAGGATTCTAGCTGGTAGTGCACATTAAATAAACTGCTGAAAGAAAAATATGACAAGGACTGACTCACTGTTCAGAAGGCAGTGTAGCAGCCAAAGTCTGTAAGTTTCTTTAGAAGTGGGTTTCTTTACTTTTGCCCAAACTTTGTGATGAGCCGAGAGCAACAACATTTTTAATACAGCTGCCTACAGCTTGAGGCATGTGGAGGAAAATGTCAAGACGAAAGTGATTTTGCCAGGACTTAGTGTCCTGGCAAAATCACTTTCGCCTTGACATTTTCCCCGGACACTGAGTCACCTACACACTCGTGTATCAGTTTCAGTTAGTCCTAAACCATTCCCAAAGCCGCCATTCTCAAATGTCCATGTAAGAGGCACAAAAGGAAAACAAAATTACATTAATAAAACATTGCAATATATGCTATTACAAGCCTGCTAAAAATAATGTGTTGTGCACATAAAGAGACACTGAACTATCATCAGGCTTTTTGCACTCACTTAGGCATTAAATCACCATATATGTGCCCAGTTTGTATTGATAACTTTTAGTTTACCATGTTGGCTGTGGCCTTGTTGTGTTGTTGATGTACGCTAAAGAGTCTTTACCCATTTATTAGGTGTGTCTGTAAGAGTATATGAGGCCCTTCAAGTTTCCAACAAGCCCATCTTAATAACCCCATAGAGTTATCTGCACGTTCATGGTATGTGTTTAGCTGCCACAGTCAAAGAATCTCCAAGAGGTTGAAGGGAGAGTGTCTTGTTTGAAGTAGAGAAGAGGGCATGGCTAAAGGACTATTAACCAATGTTGATTTCTTTTGTCAATAGTTGTAAGATGAATATAATAGATGAATATACGATGTAGCATGTCTTACTTGCACTGGAGGCTCTTAGGATAGCTCCTTGTGGGATGAGAAGCAGCTTGCCCTTCCCAGAGGGGTTCTTACTGTTGGTGGTCAGGTACAGTTTGGTGCCTGGAGGCAAATTGGCCAGATTGGCCAAGTTGTTGGCTGGCAACTGAAGAGTAGCCATCACTAAAGACATACACAGAGAGAACAAATGCTAACCCACCTGTGAAACTATACTGTATAATAATCGTGCAATGACTGGTATGTGCATCATGTCCATTTGCAAGTGTGTGAACTCTGACCTCCACTCTTGCCACTGGAACCTCCAGCTGCCTTGGCAGCAGCCTGTTGACCAGAGATGCCGCTGGCTCCACTGACGATGGCTTTAGCAACTCCCTGAGCCAAAACCTGCTTCCCGCCCACCACCTTGGAGACAGAAGAGTTGCCCTTGGCAACCAGAATCTGTCCACTGCTGATAGCCACCTGTTTGACTGCGGACTGAAGTGCTGAGCTGACAGGAATGCCTAACATCTACAAACGAGAGCAAGCAGTGTAGCTTCTGAGTAACTAGAACATTTGACAACACATATGTATTACATCACTATTAACATATGAATGACTGATGTACTTTTGTGTAAGGGGGTGTGGGTATATGTAAGAGACTGACCTTGCTAGTTGTGGCCCCTGTGGCCACTCCTGCCTGTTTCTGTGCCGACATGGAGATCATGTGACCTCCCTTCACTGCGACAAACTGGTGTGCTGATGTAGCAGCAGGTTGCTGCTGGCTCGTTACTGTGGAAACCATCTGCTGCTGTTGTGATGAAACTTCCCCTGGCTCCTGCTTGATAATCACCTGCACATAAATTGAGTGCACAGGGAGAGAATAATTTTAACAGAAAGGTTACACTGCCTTAAAACCACAGCAGGTTGTAAATGCTAAAGGTGTTATAACTGGTGTCAATTAAACTGCATAATATAGTGAATAATATGATCTATTTTAACTATTAAATTAGGTTCACCTTGTTTTTTTTCCAACAGGCTACACATAGCAAAGGAGTGAGCAGTAATGTGTTGCTCAACAGATTCTGGAAAAATCAGCATCATCATTTATTCATTACGGAGATATGTTTTTATAATCCCCATCTGTCCCAATCAGCCCTGGCCTTTAGTACTACAGCAGATGCAGCAGACAATCTGAACCAGAGAGAGCACCACTGTGATAAAACAGAAGTTTCAAAAGTATTTGTAATTCATTCTTTGTGGATAATAATGGGATGATGAGCATGTGGGAGTTGGAGGATTTTAAAGCAGAGTATTGACACTGAGTGAAACAGAAACCATGCAATTCTCTCTGCAAACCTCCTCCATGCTATCTTCAGAGTGATGTCCCATTTAAATAGCTTGCCAAGGCGCTCACATCTGCTGAAGATAGCACTCTGGCCTACTATTAATACCACCCTGCTTTGTTAAAGATACAGATACTACAGGGACAGACTATATTCACATTGGTGAGAACAGATCAGAGATCAGTAAAAAAAAAAAGAAAGCGATGTTGGACGACACCATTAAGACTCTATGTAACTCACCTTCACCCCTGAGGAGAGGAAGGTGCCAGTGTGAACTTTGGGGGCTGGAGAACGAGTGCCTTGAGTAGCAGACGGTTTGGCAGACGGGCTTCCTGTGGAGTGATTTGCACAAAAACACACACAAAAAGTCATGGAGGAGATGTGTGTACCGGTGACGTCTCACTGCAGATCCTGCCATCCCTTCCACCAACATCAAGGCCATTGTGGTGCAAGGTGACAGTTTCATGCCAGGATTACTCAGCGTGGGTGTTGAAGCCGAGCTTTGGCTGCTGTATTTATGTGCAAAGCTGAGCACCGCTAAAGTTTTGTTCCTTACCTACCACATTAAAATGAGTTTTATCCCAGGATTGGTGAGTCAGCCACAACACCCACATCAACCTCATCCAGCTTGATAAAACATCACTTACTAGCACTCTAGCCCTGCTGCCAGATCTGGTTGAGCTGTGCCTTTGTGGAGAAAGTGTGGGAGAGGCTGAGAGAGTGAACAATCTAGGGGAAAGAGCTCCTAAATGGAATATGGACTGACGCTGCAGATGTGAGGAAGTGAATACAACAGCCTTGATGAGGCAAGATGACTCTGCTCCATGATGGGGTGACACACACGTGAAGTACACACTTGCCTTGCCTGAGAGTGAACCATCATCTTTACAGATAATCGCAATCCTGCCTTTTTTATGGGCAACTACACACAAAAACAAAACTTGATGTGAGCAAGGGGTCTCATCCTCTTAATCTGGCAATGAAACACAGCAGCTCAATCACCATGGCAACCTCTCATCCAGCAACCATCCTGCTGGCTCACCACACGTCATACTTCATGAGTGCAAAACGGGGACGAAAAAGAGAGAACGGAGAGGAGGAAGTACAAAGGGGGTAAAAGAGGACAAGCAAGTAAGAAGTACCAAAATAGAGAAAGAGTCTACAGGGTATTGTTCATCATCTGTTCCGCTATACAGTACAATTCTCACAGCCATTTTTAAATTCTATGTGGGCGGCTCAGACACTGCTTGTTGATTTCGCTGCAGGTCCACTTCTGACTTCCGAGCACCACTTTGGCACAGAGTAGGAGACATGTACCTGTGGAGGTGGCGGATGAGGAAGCCATGCTGATCACCTGGCCTGGCTTGTCAACAATGATGTAAGGATTGTTGAGCACCGATGAAGAGCTCTGCTTGCTGTGAACTGGGGTGGAGGTGGTGGGTGTGCGAGGCAACGGCGAGTGGCTTGGGGTAGAAATAGGAGACCCTGTGGGGCAGAAAAGAGTATGACCTATTAGATAAACCAATTGTTAAGCACAAATGAACAATTAATAACAATTATCAAATATATAAATACTTTGAGAAACAACATGCTAAATCCGATTTATGACGTAACTTTTAGAAGCCCTCAGGCAACAATGAAACTAATGTGCTCGCTTTGCTCGGGGTTAACAGACTTTATATGTCTCCATAACAATCTAAATATATGGAAAATGCTATGTGATACACGAATGTGTAAATGACTGACATCACTGCTAGGCTTGTGGTACAAAGCAAAATATGACGCAGATTTAGAGAAGTCAAATGAGGTAGATATATCTTTAAATTTTCTGCAGGAAAAAAAGCCACTATCTTAGGAGCACAGCACATTCCTAACAATGACTGCATAATTACACCAAGTGAGGAAGGAGCATCAGGGAAACAAAATGTGCAACAGACATGAGAGAAACAGTGAGAATATTTGAACTCTAAGTTTAATATCAAGATAGTTAGATGTTGGCTGTCAGAATTTCTTACACTTCTTACATTTGTTCAAGTGCCTACGCAGACAGTGTGGGGGGCTGGACTTCATAAAAAAATATTTGAAAATATATTTAGACCAAATTATTGTATTACTATTTAATATTTTCATTTTCTTACAGAATTAATGTTTGTATTATACATAACATCAAAAATCAGTTGTCTTTGCGACTGACAGCTTTTGTGCATCATGGTGGCCCTCACCTAGAAAGCCTCACCTCCAGGAATAATAAAACAATCAGTGAACGTCGAATAGGTCTCACTGTTGTCTTTATATCTTGATGGATCTTTCAAATGTTGGCTTAACAGATATGATAAAGAAGTAAACACGTAGTAAACACATGGCCTATCAAGTGATTGCATTTGCCATAACATTACAGTGCAATACCAAAATTAATTCTACGTTTGTTGTTTGTATGCTAAGTGTGTGGACGGACCTGGATATGAAACACAGCTTTAGTAGTTTCAAACAATATAACAGACAGTCCTCTCAAAAAAAAAAATAAATAAATAAATAATCCACCAGTTTTTTCCTCAATCAATTTTTCAGTGTGACACCACTGCTAGGTGCATATGGGGGAAACACTGAGCAGGCATAACAAAATTATCAAATAAAAGGCAAAATCTAATTTTACAAAATGACTGTTCACAAAGAAGGCTGCATGCAAAGCTAAGAAAAGCTTTTTTGAGAAATGCAGTGAAAAGTCCACTGGGTGGAGACATCTTACCTGAAACTATTTTACAGCTCATAGTAATTGGTTGAAACGATTTCCCAGGAGACTCAGCAGGGCTTGGTGGTTGACCCTGTGGGACAATCTTACAGCTCGCTGTGATCGGCTGGAAGGCTGAGTTGCCATGGGAGCCCAGACTGATCCTGTCACCAACTTTGGGCCGGGTTGGTGTGCGTTCTCCGGCGGTGAGGCCAGAGCTATGGCCACCAGCAGACCTCCCCATCTCTGTTTTGATGAAACCTAGAAAGAAAAGGAAAAGTGTGTTTCAGTTGAGATGTAAAAATAGAAAAAAAAAAGTTTCATTCAAGGGTGACCAAGACCCAGACTAAACTTGGTCCAAGTCGGATTAGGGGAAGACAATTCTAAACAAGTTTAATCACATCTCAATCATGTTTAAAAGGTTACATGTTTCTGTGTGACTCGGGTACCTTTCTCTGTGTTGGGATCATGTGAGATGGGAGAACTAGATCGCCCACAACTTTGGGTCAGTGAGGCGGCCAACATGGGGCTGGCTGCTCTGTGAGTCACCTTGGAGGATGAGGACTGAGGGATGTAGTCTTCCCCAAGAGAGTTCCTATGAAGCTCCACATCAACCACCTGGAACAAATACAGCTCATCGTCAGAGTAAAGCTAAGGGTAAAAAGGGTTTTAAAAAAAAAAAAATCACTGCAGGAAACAGAATGAATATTTATAATTACAGTTTCTGCCCCAAGTGTCTGCAGCCCGGTGTATGTTCTGTCCAGCTGTAAGAAAAGAAAAGACAGATCAATATAAAGATTTCTGGCAGATTAGATAGTAGCGAGAGTGAAACAGATAACAGAGTTGTTAAGTCCAATAAAATGATAGATGCTTGCTCATAATAATTATTAAATCAAATGACTTTAAATTCTCAGGAGGTTTTACAATCAAGTTGGAATGACAGTAATGTAGCTACTAACTATCTAGACTGGTTCTTTTCCTTTGCCTTGTTATTACAGTTTTATTTTCTTGTCTTGTGTTTTGACTTTTGCCACATAATACATACAATATGTGATCCTATTAAGTTCAATCTTTCGCATTATATCACTACTTGAAGGTACAATAACGGCTTAATATTATCTAATCTGCATTTTACTAGTGGCAGTACAGAAGTTATCAGAAACACAAAGCACATGACAGACATCAGGATGGCTATAAGAGTTTCAGTTAAAACGGTATGTGGAAAAGTACTGTGTCTGAGTCTGAAGAGACAAACAAGCTTGAGTGGTGATGCGGTCTCTGATCTGGTCTGACCTTAAGCTGGTGGATGATGTCAATACGTTTGTTGCGAGGGTCTTTGAAGTGGATCTGGATCCTGACAGGAAACTCACCCCAACCGCGACGTGTTAAATGAAAGGGAGGCTCACTGAGAACAGACACAATCAGAAGGTCATTCCAGACCAAAGCCCTTTGCTGCATGTCATTTCCTCTCTCTCTCTGCCTTTTCCCATCTCTCGCAAATAAAACAGAAATGCAAAATAAACATTTAAAACTTAAAAGAAATAAAGTCTTATGCAAAAAATTGGAGGATGCATCACAATGTCTTTGTTAAAAAAAAAAAAACAAACTAAAACACTCTGGTTTCTGATTCAGACTGGCTTATTAACCTCTTAAAATAAATGACTTGAAGAGCTCCCTCTTTGAAGTTTGAGGCTTTCTTCCCCACATAACATACACTAATTTGACTGCTTGCATTTACATGGGCATGTGCACGTGTATAATGACTATGCAGTAGCATACCCCATGAGTGCTGGAGGTTCTTTTGTATGTTTTTTTTTTTTTTACTTTTATTCATCCCTTCATTTACATTCAGGCCGTGTCGAGAGTCAGCAGAGAGCACTGGGCCTGTATGGGGTTCACAGGGAATGAAGACTCAGTCAGAGGGAGCTTATAAGCAGCTGCTAAAGCGCCTTGTCAGATGAAACAGCCAAGAGGCTACAGCTAAGGATAAGAAGTGCTAACAGATGAAAGAGATCATTTAATCAGAAGCCACGGGCAAACTTAAATCCCTTGCCATTTTTAGAGGATCTAAAATGAGACATCTTAACCACAGAACCTGAGGCCAAAAGTTCCTTAAAGTGACTCCTAAACACATGAATGCATGTTTTTCTGAGTGATTACACTGTGTGTATGATGTAGGTGTGCCCACTATTAGTCATGTTGATCTTGACTTCAAGACTGACTCATTTGTGCTATGATGTCACAGACACCACCTAATGACATGTGTTTACAATCTGGACAACGAATGTCTTTTTTTAGCTTGCATATATAGTACCGCCCGTCAAGACTGAGCTGGAATAAGTATCACACACAGGAAGAGACAAAAAAAAACGGATGGGGACTGGGCTGGAAGATTTGCACCATTAAATATCCACAAGGAGGCACTATTTGTTCAAAGAGTTTCATTTTGTTTACTTCTGAGTCTGTGTTACACAATGTTAATATAGGCAGAGGCAGATCTTAAAGTTGCCCTGAATTAAATGTCAGCTGATGATGAAGACATCCAGGTGATATTAGCCAAAGTTAATTCCTTACTTGCTTCAGCTGGGAAATCTGTGCATGTAAAGAGCTGGGCCAAACTACTGACCTAGAATAATAACTAAGGTCATAAGCAAACATTGTGTCTATGGGCAACACAACCCCGTGAGGGCAAGTCTTTACTGGAACAAGCTTGTCTTCTCTCTTACTTCCTTAGTTCTACTGTTACTGTTTTATGAGGTTACGTCTAGAGGAAACCAGATAAATAAGCACCCAGGTGCTAATTTTTATAACAAGAAAGGAGTCCTGCCTAAATCAGAACAAATGGGCATGATGTTCTTACACACCATCTGTCTCAAACATGTAGAAAAAGAGATAAATACAAACCTGACTTCCACCAGGTCGTTCGGTTTGTAGCTGGGATGCAAGAAGAACCACACTTTCTTTACAAAATGGTCGATGCTTGGTTCCCTCCTGGAGCCCCTGACGTACACCATCCACTTATGGGTTGACTGGTCATTTTCTTCCCGCTTATCAGGTGGTATGTACCTGAGGATGAAGACAAAGAGTAAAAAAGAAACAGAGTGGATTCACAACCAGTAAGATATAATGTATAGCGATTAGTTGGTTTGATACAAGTAACACAAATGAAAGTTCAATTTGAAACAGATTATTAGAAATAAACCATGCATGAACAGTTTTGTGTTAACACCTCAACACAGCTTTAAAAAAGAACCTTTCAGAGAGATGAAACACAATAAATCACAAATCAGCTGACAATTTCGGGCAATTTAATTTCATCTAATTCCATTCATCTTTTATTACATGTCTGTGACTGCTGTTGTGTACAACTATGTACTGTAGCATGAGAACTCTTCAGTGCACAGCCTTTAAAAAAACAGAAGGCAAATTTGATGCGTGAGTGTATGTGTGAATGGCTGAGCATAGAAATATCACGGTGCTGTATCGCCCCTGATGCTCAGGTTGGCACCTTGCATGGCCATCAGTGTATGAATGTGTGTTAATGGGTGAATGAGGAAAGAATTGTAAAGAGCTTTGAGGAGTCAGGAGAACAGAAAAGTGCTATATAAATGCTCTAAAATATACTTTGTAAAAAAGATGACTGAGTGAGTATAGCTTGTGCTTAGTTCGGTTACATACTTTGACACATTCCCCACTACAATTGTCTTCTTTGCATAGAGTCTGGAGGCCTCATTTCCCGTAGTGTGATATGTCACCCTTTGCTCTGCACCAATGGACGATGGCACACCAAATGTATCCTAGGATTAATAATGGAAGCATAACAGGTTTGTTGAAGGATAAAAACATGCAAGAACAACGCTGATACCTGATCTGCATTCCTTAAATGATCAATGATCCAGCATCAGTTATGAGTTCAACTCACCTTTCCTGTATTGCGTCCAGGTCTGCGATCCTGCCCTCTGCCATCTTCTCTCCAGGCTCCTTCTCCATCCCTGTCAGCTGCCTCTTCTTGCTGTGAGAGGGATTCTGACTCTGAGTGAGCTTGAGAAGGAGTCTCAGAGCCCTGGTTGAGGGGGGAAGAAGAACGGGATGGAGATTCCAAGAACCGGCGAATGGCCGGATGGTTCAGGACAGCAGGGTCACTCTTGGGAGCATGCTAGGACACAGAGCAGATGGTAGTTGCTGATACTGTACCATACCACCTCCTTAGAGCAGCTAACAGCTGTCTGATTATGAATATATGGGAATTTACATCTGGGAGCCTTGACATTCCAGCACTGGCATAGTAATTGGCCACTATGCATGCCCTTAGTTTGTCCATCATCCTCCTGGCTTCATTGAGTCGCTGCAAAATAAAGGAAAAATAATGAACCAAAATGTTCTTCTTGATTTTACACACAAAGAACACAATTTTGTAAGATGCTTTATGTAGCAACACATTTTTTTCTGTATTACTGACATAAAACAAGCGAAATATAGTATATTGACAATAAAAAGAGACGCTTTTCAGTATCATCCAGATACCTGACTTATCACATCTATCTCATGCTCCTTGTTCTTCATCTCCATAGAAAACTGCTCTCTGATGATGGTATCAATCTTGTGTACTGCTGCTTCTCGAGCTAAAAAAGCAGGATGAACAAATATTAAAGACCGGGTAACGCCTGAGTACAGTTACTTTATCGCTGTCGTAACATGTAAAGCAGGTGTGCTGTCTCAGCATTCAGAGAATTAACTTCACTTACCATTTTGTTCAACCGCTTTGCTTCTCTTACTATTTCGGACCACCGAAATGTCCTCATAGTCGGGATCATTGCCTTCAATTTTCCTTTTAATTCCTGACATGATTGTCTGTAAAGAAGAAAATATTAGGAAAAATTAATAGAAAAACATCTAAGATTAGCTATTCGATCCCATGCTCCTAAGGGGAGTTGTGATTGTACTTAGCATCGATTTAGCCGGCTAGCAGGAAAGCGGACAGATACAGCTGCCTTCAGCTACCGTAGCAATGACAAGTTAGCTAGTTATGCTAATGTTGGTTAGCAGACCGTTTACACCTACCACTGTTTCTACATAACAGTCCCGTATTTGAGACCACACCATAGCCTACAGTGAAACTAAGCAAAAGCATTACCTCATGTTACGCAAACAGATTGAGAAATTCGTGCCTGTCGCGCGTGCAGCCAGTAGCACTGGGACGTTAGCAACTGCTATCCTTGTTTGCTAATCCAGCTAACGTTAACACACGCTTGTAGCCACCTATTCAGCCTGTTTCAAATGCAAACTTACTGGAGTGCCCTGAGCTGCGGAGCAACGTGTCTTTGTGAGGCG
This sequence comes from Scatophagus argus, assembly GCF_020382885.2. Classification (NCBI taxonomy): domain Eukaryota; kingdom Metazoa; phylum Chordata; class Actinopteri; family Scatophagidae; genus Scatophagus; species Scatophagus argus. Next base: position 12,842,156 of record NC_058505.1, on the reverse strand, counting down.
TGTGTTTAACTTCAGTCACAGCATATCCTTTGCGTCACGATGTATTCATCTTGCACACTTGTGTTCAATCAAATTGCTAAATCTCGAGGCTGACAAGTAAGCTAAATAATGTGCTGTTAGCCTTGCATTTCAGCAAAACAGCCACCAGGTACCACTATTCTACAAAACAGATGATGCTACTCAGGGCCAGTCTCTGATTATTGGGCATTATGTCCGCTGGAAAAAAAAAAGATGTGTAATGAGATTATGAAAATCATAATATGTTTTACAAGCATTAAGTGCCCCGAAAAGCCATTCTGAAACAAGAATGGAGACTTTATGCTACCTTGTCGAACCCCATTACATAACCGAAACGATAATCAAATAAATTTAACCTCCATGGTTTGATGACATAATAATTACACAAGAACTCTTAAGGTATTGTACTTCTATCCTAATGTCTGATTCATTTCATTACAAGTTTGTTTTTTGTTGTTGTTGTTGTTGTTTTTTTTTGTTTGTTTGTTTGTTTTTGACAGATTCAGTTGAAATCCTCAGAGCCATCACGTGAGTATGACGCAACTCCGATTACAATCTGGCACTGATTTCTATAAGGGCAGCGATGAACAGATGCGTTACGTTGCTTTTAAATCAGAATAGTGGCTATGACTACACCGAGAGGTATTTGTGCTTTTAATCTTAAACGTGCCTGACAACAATTTCAAAACCAGAAAGCCAGCAAGAAGGAGAACACGTTTGTGATTATCAGGAATGGGATCAGTTCCACGTGCCTACCATCATCTCGATTTATGATGACAGCGCCGTTGTGTTATCAGTATCTCATTGCAGTCACATAAAAACATCAGCACTATAGTAAAAAAGAGTTTTGTAGTTATTCATATTTCTGACACATACCCACAAGTACCTTGTAGTGGCCTGGCAATTTTTGGCAACACCTGGTCTGGGTGTGCGCTGACAGTATGCTGCCATGCTGACAGTATATATATTTTTACATACACACACTGAATTCGTCTTCTGCATTTGACCCATCCTTAGCTGAACACACACATGCAACACCCGGCAAATTACATGCACTGAAACACACACAGCAGCAGTGGGCAGCATCAAGCGCCCGGGGAGCATATTGGGGGGGTCAAGTGCCTTGCTCAAGGGCACATCAGCCGGCTAATGGAGGGGGGTTTTCTGGAGAGTTAATAGATTGTATGCCTTACAATTTTTCTTTCATTGTGTAGTGTGAACACAGAGACCATGTGTCCATAAGAATGTGTGAGAACAATGCCAGTGGTTGTGAATAAACCAAACTATGATGTCGAGTACTTAAATCACAACACAAGACAAAACACCAAGAGCCTCACGAATGTTTATTGCTGTACCAGTTGCTCAATCCTAGCTTCAAATAGTGTGACTGTTTTTACATGCTGTCCCCTTGTTCAACACAATGGCTTTTCAAAACATCAAAAACATGATTAATTCGTCCCTTGATGAAACACTCAGCAGCCATATAGAGCAGATGGCAAAAATATTTAATAAGATTTCATATTGTATTTCTTATTGATGGTTGTTACATAAAAATCTATGGTTTCCTTGGTATTGGCAAAAGCTGTGTGTACAATCTCTTTTATTATCAGGGTAATCACTTCGGCTCTATCTTCCACATTTTTATGACGCGAGGACCAAAGTGTTGACACTAAATGAAAATGACAAAAGTCCAGCTTCATCTGTCACGTCCAGAATAAACTGGCATGAAGACGTCCCACACCACAATCATCTCATCATAACTTGGCTGTCAGTTAAAGAAATGTATAAATAAATTGTGATGTTTTCTTTTTTTTTTTTAAAAAAAAAAAAGCATTTAAAAGTGAAATACATTACAGTGTGCAATGCCTCTGAGCTTTGTTACCTAAATAAATATTTTTTCAGTTATTTCCTTCCAAATTATAGAACACAAGAGTAAAGTGTAAAGACAGAAAGACTTTATTGATGTTTCTTTTACACGTGTCAACCATTATATTTTAACATACTGCAGTTTACAAAAACCCAAACTTTTCTCGCAGTTGGACGAAAAGCATCTGAGGAGAAAGTGGTGTTAAAATATCACCTCATACATACAACAGTAAAACTTAATATCAGAACGACACAGTTTAATCCCCCGCTCATCATTTTTTTTTTTTATCAAGGCACACAGGGCAGCATTACGCAGGTTTAAGCCCCATCTTGCATGCGAGCACAGTTTACCCAGACAGTTTTCAACTAAGTCACCTTTGGGATTGAATCAAATCCACTTTGGCTTACAACTGCATTCATATTAACTCCCTCAATCAACTTTTAACGCTCAGCTTGCCATTGCATTGTGAGCAAAAATACCTCAGCAACAAACAGTCCCACAACTCACCACAATGAGAAAGAAAAAAAAAAAACAACAAACAAAAACAAATCTTATCAAAGTAAACAATGTATGAAAGCCTCTACGTTGCTACTACTGAAAAATCAATAAATCAACATAAAAAGACAATTTTGAGTAAACACTCAGTGAAATCACAGACGCACACATGCTCAAATTCTCACTCTCTCGCCATTTATATAACTCAAACTTTCTTGTCCCTCAGCCTCTTCATGATGGCCTCCCGAGTTACACTAAGTGTGTCATTACGCAAAGGAGTGTGGATGGGCCTGAGGATGTTTTTCTTTCAGTACATGTACAACTGTTGAAAACCCGACACTGAACTCATCTGTTTGATAAAATGCCTGGAGGATGGTTTGGGCTGAAATGTCCCCACCTGTTTTTGCTTATGTGTCTAATAGTCAGAAGCACAATCTCTACTGTTCTTATGTTATGTATTATGAAATTATTAAGAGTATGAAACATACAAACTTGTCAGTCCCCAGCTTTTCACCCTAAAAATTAATAGACAAAACTCACTTACTCTTAACAATATTCTCTTGTAGCAGGTTTGTTGTTAGCTCATTAGAATTATGGCAGGTAGAGGCCATCAGGAGGAACTGACAGGCCCTTTTACTCTCTCTCTTCCATACGTCACATGAAAGCAAAGAACATTTACTGATACAGTAAAAAAAAGGAAGGAAATCATTGTCATATAATTCTACATTTAACAGGATTCTGTCAAAGTGCACACTTGGGGCTCTCAGTTACAGAAAAAACACAATAAGCAACCAAGAAAGAGATACATTTAAATATGAAGTTAAACAAGGAAAACCTATTAAAGTTATATTCACAGCAATATTTCTAGTCTATCAACACCCGTTGTAGTAAAAGGTGACTTTTACTGACCATGAGCCACATCATCCACAATCCTTGTCAATCAGAACTCTTAAACCCCGCCCCCCCTACCCCAGCCTGAGTGAGGTATAGCACTGCTATGCCTACCTAAACCTTTAGCTGATCAGTAAACACACATACACACCTGGAGGTATCTATGGTAACCCCGAGTTAGATCTTGTATGTAAGTGCACAGGTGAGAGGTGTCACCATCAGTGTGAAAAGTTCTGTTGACAGAAGTTAGCAGTAATGCAATGCTTACACGAGAACTCCTAGATTATCCTCCCTGGCTTCAACACGCAGACCAAATTGTAAAAGTCACACACATACGTACATACATACCAAACAAGCACACCACTTATTCGAGTTTGATCTACAAAGGCTTCTCACATCTATAAAACCACCCACAAGCCCAGTACACCAATGAACTAACATTGATATGAAACAGACACACTAAAGCTATGTATACATTGAACATTCAAATATAAAAAAAGACAAACAAGTATAACTTAAAATAAAAAATAAAAAGTCAGTAATGAGTGTAATAACAATAATAATAATGATCATAATGGAGCAAAATAAAACTTATCAATGTATCAACATAGAAAATGTGAGGTGATGACCCAGCTGGGAAAGGGGAAACACACATGGGAAGTGGAATTAGGTGATGCGTGGTGGGAAGCAAGGAAAAAGGAAACAAGGGAGCAGAGTTAACAGTGGCTAGGTTCCAATATTTTGATACAGCCTCTGCTCTTTAACTCTTCTCTTAACCCTGCTGTGGGTCAACGGGCAGGAACAACTTGTCTTTGTGAACATCGACACTGTGGGAGAGCAGCTGACTGACTGTTTACCACATGTTTATCAGGCCATTTTAAACATCAAGGAAAGGATTAAAACTATTTTTTTTTTATGTTCTTTACCACTTGTGCACTTGGCACGTGCAGTGGGTACAAGAAATCTGACCTGGCTGTCAGTCAAAACTATATTTAATCAGCTGGCAGATCATTCTTGGTTCATTCAATTTTGTCTTAAGGCACTGCTTTTGTTCATCAACACGATCTGTGATCAGCTCAACAGTGACCTAGATCTCAGGGTGAGGTTACTTTACACAGTAATAAAAGCACAGTGACAGAAGGTTCACTGTCCAACTGATTACCTGCCTGTAATCGGTATCACTATGACAACAATTATCAAAGCTGAGTCATTTTATTATGAGTTTTAGCCCTTTACAGAATAAAATTAGAATGAAAATGTTTGTATTAAATCCATAAAATATGCAGTTAGGTGAGCAAATGATTTGCTCATTGTCATTTCGAGATGTATGCTCAATTTTGTTTGAACATGTACAAATATTGCAGTATATGTGCTAAAATTTACTTACTTCCTTACTTTACACTCTTCAGGGAGTTTCCAACCATAAACCATGGCTTTCCTCAGCATACTTCAGGATTTTGCTCAAGTGTCATCACAACGCATAAGCCTGAAGCTTCCATTGTAAGAATATGGTTGAAAGCTCAATGAAATGCTCAGTAAATCATCCTTGAGTTTAGAATGTTACCATAGATCCCAGGGCTACAACAACACAATAACTGCAATATTTATTTTTAGTAATACAACAAGTCATCCTGCATGTTTTCAAATATCAGATTAATAGCAACTATCATCATTGCTTCTTATTGTGCCATATCATTACTTCCCAATGTTGTACAGTTATTTCTAATGCAAGGCATGTCTGCCAAGTTGACCTGACTCCTCTTTATTTCAAGTTACATTGGCATCATCAACCACTGAGCATTTCCACTGAAGGGTTATAACTACTGTACAGAATAGTAAAAGATTCAGAGCATGAGTGTTGCTACATGATGCCGTGAGAATATAAATTAGCTCAAGGGTACTGTGAACTGAACTACTTAAATGTGCCCGTTTTAAGGAAGATGTGATTGGGTTTGTGCTGTGCATGGTGTGTGTGTGTGTGTATGTGTGTGTGTGTGCATGTCTGTTTATGGTCAGGGCCTGTGATACTTGTCATTGTAGCGGTGGATGGTTACACAGCCATGATAGGAGATTGGTCGTGGCATTGCTGCCACCCCCGTGATGATGCCTGTTGCTGGGTCATAACACAGGATGGTGTCGGTTGCTTCCCCATTTTCCCCTCTTCCACCCAGAATGAAGATCTTTCCGTTGCACACTGACATGCCACAGCTCTCCTGCAGGAAGGGAGAGACCACCATTAGCAGGCTGCAGCATTACAGTGTTCAAACTCAGCATTCTTGCAGCTGAAGTTGAACAGCTTGGCCTGTCTGTATCTGCACTTCATCTATTACCTGTTTGTTAAAGGTGTGAACCACGTGTATCCAGTAGTCCTGTGCAGGGTCGTAGCAGAATATGGACTTGGTGAGACCACCGCACACGTAGATCAGATTATTGAGGGACACTGCTGTGATACAACGCTTGGCGATGGGGATGTTGGCCCGCAGTAACCAGGAGTCTGTCTCTGGATCATAGCACTGAACCTGTGACATACAGTTCCATGTGGTTAGTTGTGTTTTAGTGTGGTAAAAGAAAGAAAAAGAAAAACATACTTTGCATTTTACTTAGCTATGTACTATGTGGTGGAAGAAGAGTAGTAGAATAGAAAAAACTGACTGTTGTTTGGGTTGTCTACAGCCTGACTTTATGTGGGTTTTGTGTAAAATCCAAGCATTCTCTCACCAACTCCTCCTTCCAAACACTGTTGAAGCTGACTACAGCAAAGCAAACAACACAAGATCTCACTCCAACAGACAAGGACCTTTGGGACACCGGTAGGAGACTCCAGAGATAAGCAGTTCGAAGGAACTGCAGCCAGCACAAACTCTATTCCCTTTAGGCCACGTAGAACCCGGTACGAGAAAGATTGTCGTGTTAACTGCTTCTCTGTCTTGTGATGTGTGTTTTGTAGCCCATGCAGACATAAACAAACACACCAGCTATTCAACGGATGGAAAAAAATGCTTCCAATGAAGCGTGGGTTTCTGCAAATGCCAAAGTCTTCCTGTTTACTACCATCATTCCAGCTGTCAGTCAACATGTAATTACACTGTTCCATGGTAGCTTGTCAAGTTCTGATCTCTGGGATTATATAACACAGTAATAAAAAGGTGACACCACTGACTCATACACAAATGGATCATCTGCCTTTTACTGCTATCCTTTTAATGCTTCCAGGACCTTTCCCTGTTTCCACAGAATGTCACTGTCATCTCATTAAGAACATGCAATTCATTGAATGCCTCGCTGATGTGAACGGAAACCTGAAACACTGCACAATTAAAAAATGGCATAGAGATACTGATCAGGATACAATTAAAGCGGTGAAACAAGCTTAATCTGGATCACCCAGACCGACCAGGATACGTGTGTTATCACAACAGATAAACTGCCAATCAGCTATGTTTCACAGGAAGGGGTGGAGAATCTGTTTAATTCTTAAATTTATCAAGCTAATTTTTATCTGTAATAGATTGGCCACAACAGTCGACTTACTTCGTGTTTTCAGTTGCCAGTAGAGGTGTACATGTATGCCCTATTAATGTTTCAACATTCATCTAAAATATATAATAATACAGAGTCTGTGACCTAGTTGAAAGCTGCACTGTTAGATACTCCTTTCCTATTTATTTTCCTATGAAGGAAAGAAAGACAGGAAATATATTTTATATATTTTTTTAATTAAAAAACTGTTTTTCTTAAAAAATAGGGACATTTCATGTTTTTTGACACATGTATAAGTTCATTTATAGCAAAACCTAATTTAAACACGTACCCCTCTTCAGAACAGTAAGTCCACTTATTGTTCAGACAATGGACCTGAAAGTTTCCTTTGACTAAAATGTCCCTTTGAACATTGTGTAAGGTATAATTTAAGGTATTATCACTGAAAACAGATTAGAAGAGACAAAAAGCACCTAAGCTGTCATCACTATGCGTTTAAGAGTGTGGTTGGGCAGGGGGGCACATCTGTTTCCCACCTTGTCTGAACAAGTGTCGTCGTCGGGCCCTCCTCCTATGACAAAGAGCTTGCCAGCGCAGCTCGCCACAGCTGGAGAGCTGACGGCCTCTTTCATGGGAGCCACTTCCGTCCAGCGGTTGGAGAAGGAGTCGTAACACTCCACGCTGCTCAGGCGGCTCTGCCCATCGTAGCCACCTACAGCATAGACCTGAGGGTAGACACACAAGCAGATTATGAAACTGAGAAGGAAGGGAGGCTATTAGTAGTGCTTACGTGCGATGTATGCTTTTCCACATACACTACGTACACGGAAACACATCTGTAATCAAGCTTACTAGTTTAGGAGAATAAACAATAGTTTCTACGTCAGCACTTAGAGAACCAGTCTATCAGGTGCAGAGGAAAGATGATGTACTGCTTCTGAACAGGCACCATTATCTCCTTCCTTATTGCTCTTATATTTGCAAACACTGCTCTGGATCCCTACAGGCACCGGTTTGCTAACCTTGTACTTCAACATTACTTCAAACTCTGCTCAACTGTCAGTGAAACATAACACACCACAACAGCAGTTTGTGAATCTGTCTTCACGTAGTGTCATCAGAATCTGATTCTCACTGCACTTTACATTGAAGGTAATACTGCTGTTCAGAAGTCACATTTTGTAGGCAGCAGGAGAATAGATGATAAATTCTTGTGGTTAAACACAAGAGTCTCCTGCAGCATGGAGAATAGCAAAATGACAAAAAAATTTGGGAACGGGTGGCATAAAATAAATCTGGTAGAGATTTATGAAAAATTTCTATTTCCTCAATAACATTCTCTGGGAGGAGACCACATGTCAGGGATACACACTGAGTGGCAATACTGGTCATGAGCGCAACACTGCAACAATGGAAAGGCTGGTCTTATGCAACAGAAAACCTTCAGGCTGTTTCTGTCTCCACAAAATCTGAAACAAACAAATACTGAGATAGAGAGAGCGAGAGCCAGAAAGACAAAGGGACAAAGAGAGATGGAGGGGAAAAAAGCAGGAAGTGGATGGAGCACGTGGATATTTGCATTCAACACCTGGACTAGTTGATAGAACTACCGCCTTTTTTAACTGAAAAATTGATACAGAGAAAAACAAAACCTTCACAAATTTATTCTTTAACATCTCAAACTCTGTACTGTTGTTTCTGAGTGTTTTCGATGATAACAACAGCAACTGCCAGCTGGTGAAGGGCAGCAGTCCCATTGTAATCTGCTCAATACAAGCATTAGACATAAGAGAAGTGTGGGTCAAACAGAGATAACGTTAATCAAGTGGAAAGAGAACATGATTAAAGAGGTTTTAAAAGAATTTCTTTTCCCTCTTCCCTTGAGAAGTTGTTTTCATGTGATTTAAAGCCACACAGGCTTGTTGCCAAAAAAACAGGTCCTTATAAAAATTTGTGAGTGTGATTGCTTGGAATTACTCTGAGTAACAAAGGTAATAAAGAAAAGTGAGAAAATAATTTGGGTGCACTGACCCTTTAATGCTCCACTGAGGATATCCAGACACTAGTTTGTTTGAAGACTTTAGCGGTGCGGAGTGGGGGTTGGGTAGGTACTGGTTTGCTCTTTTCTTTTCACCCTCAGGCTACCTCGATAAAGCACTGCACATGATTTCGATACACAGTGAAGGTCCATACAAAATTAAACCATACCTATATGTGCACATTTCACATTAGCTTGATGATGGTAGCACATACTCTTTACCAACCTGAGGTATGTGGCTATCGCATAAACACTAAACCAAACACGATTTGTGACTCTCTGTGGACACACTTGCTAACCACTGAACAAGCATACTTTATGATCACCGTTGAACACTTAGAACGGCTCAATGATTAACTGTTTCCTTAGCGTGTGGAGAAGTAAAGAAAAATAGTGACCCTGAGAGAAATACACAGACTGAATGGCTTCAAGGGGAAAACGACAAGAGAATAGAGAGAAAGCTAGAGAAAGACGGACTGACAGAGAGATAAAGAGAAAAAGAGAGAGAGAGAGAAAATGTGACAGATGAGAACAGCCGTCACCATGTGCAGCCATAACAGGGAAAGGAAAACAACTGGTGACCTATTTTTGCTTTTAGACTATGGAAACAAGACCAGTCTAATAGGACATCACAGAATGCAGGACACTGAGAAGTGCGTGCGTGTGTTATTGTACTTGTAAGAACCAGCTTTAGAATTTTAGACTTTAGGCTGTGGCAAATGACTGAATGTATTAAATGCAAGGTGTGCACAAATAAGATAAACATAGGAGGTCTTATGTGTGCAAAGAGGGAAGAGGAAATAACTGAACATGCAAACTGTGGAAATGGTGAGGAGGAACAAGCATAGGTGCTCATTATACAGGCCTGTTAACAACACTCACTAATTTTTCTCCAACTTGAGCAAAAGAGGAAATTATTGTATAAAAGAGGAAATAGCTTAGGTGGAGAGGGGACAGAATTCTGGGGAAAATGATTACAGACAGATACATCCTAAAGAGAAAGATACTGTATGTTTTTGTAGATAAGGAGACAGATATAATCTGAAATGCAAACAAAAAGCTTTCATTGGAAGGCCCTTCCTTCACCCATTTGTGTTTGAAATTAGATAAATGTGAGGGACAATGCAGTTCAGAGGAGAAATGCTAAAATAATTTAAAAGAAAAAAAAAAAGAAAATACAAAATAAGGTATTTTAAAACAAAAATCTCCCAGAAAGACAATGACCTTACGCTTAGGTAGCAACTAAAACATGAAGTTATTCAACTTTCATTCAACTCAAGAGGATGTCAAATAAAGAGAAAAAGGAAAATATGGGAAGGAGAAGACAAAGCTGCATGTGTTTGACAGATACAGGAAGTGGCTGGAGACAAGAGCCTCTCCTGGGATTCAATATTTCCAAGGAATGTATTTTAATGGATAGCCTAAAACATGTCTGCTTACTCTCATCACTGCCTCTCTTACGTTGTGAGTGATGCCTGCACAGTTTAACTCTTACAGGCCTTGGATTTAAATATAGAAATACGGCACATATCAATGGTTCCACTGAACAAAATCTGACATTTTTTTAAGCACCAAATAATTTGTGTGTCAGGTGAAGATCAGTCAGTTTAAACTTCCTTTAATGTTTTGTAACTGTGTATTAGGGTCAAGTTAAATGGGAGCCGTTGCGGTCCATCTTGACCTTGATACATGACTCACTTTGGAGTTAATTACTGACTTTTATAGCCACAGTGTAACGACCCAGCTGATTACCGCACTGTTGTTGAGGACCAGTGTGTAGTTTGAATGCACGCACATGTTGTTTCTGGGGCAAGGTAATTAAGCATTCTCGGTGTTGTTGGGAAGTCACAGAAAATTCAATACAAACTGTCCACAAGCCAACCTCCAAACCACAAAAAAAGTATGTTAGCAAAGTTGCTGCAGATGTACCACACTCACGAATGTTTGAGTGGCATATTAGCCTGACTCATCTCTGTTTATGCTCTGACTGATTCCTGTTCTTCTTGGTGTAGAACTAACAACAGACAATTACAGTTCAGGAACCTGTCATGAGGTATACATACCATTGTCTCGCAAGTGGTCCATGTCTGCTTTGCATAAAGCCTTTATGACCACAAATGCCACAAATGAAATCCTGTGCAATGGAGGCTAGCTTGCATATCCGGTTTAAAAGCATTTCACAACATAACATGTGATTACAAACATTTTACGGGTTAGGAATATTAGCTATTTGTAGAACACAGCATGCTATAGGAACACGAACAGCCTTGCACTGTATACCGTATATTTACAGTGTGCTAAATTATGCCTACGTGTGCAAACCCGGTGTGTGTTTACAGGCTTATCAATAGCCATTTATGGCCCGTCCAGGCGTATGTGATTCAGCAGAGACACGTGAAACATGATATGAGCAGGTGGTAATAAGCTGGCCCTTAACTTGGAAGCGTGAGGTGTTGGCTCACATCCATTAAACTTCCACTGCCCTCAAACAAGAATGTCCACTCTGTCTTGTACTGGAGACTGTAAATAGTAACAGCACAAGAGCAGAAGCAGTGACTGAGGGTTAATGATCAGCTCACTTGTAGACATTAACTAACCAAACTGATGTTGGACCTCTGTGAGAGGAAAATTTTCATGTGTATGAAATGTAGTGAAGTGTAGTAGTTCAGTAGTAGTTTATATGCCGATTTCAAAAACTCAAGACCAACTTTTTTTGCTGTCTGTTGAAACTGCTCTTGTGTATCCAGGATGTGAGCGATGAGCTGGCACCAGTCGTTTACACACCCCGAGGTACCGAACAGAGTCATCACATGCAAAAATAGTATAATTTTGCTCCTTATCACTGTGCACTTTCATAGAGCAATAAGCTCAGCAGCAGGCAGAAAGCAGGATACAGGCAAATGTGGCTGGGATTCTTTATTCTGACATATTTACTGTCTAAATATGTCACACTGTCTGCTAAATACCTAATGTCTGTCACCACCGCTCACGCAGCCTGAGTTTAAAATTCCTTCAAGCCTGCAGGTATGTGTAATAGTAGGATGACACATAGGATTAGGAAGGGTATGAATCGAAAGCAGTCAGAAACATCCAGGAAACACTTCATTAACATTCCAGGGGGTGATTCCACAGCATTTCCTCCTAAATATCCACCACATTGTGCTTTATCTCAGGTAAGGTGATAACAGGTAATTCAGACATAATGCACTTCACTGTCTTCCTTCACCTCCGAAGCTCCCCTTACTCAGATTTCTGTAAGCATGCATATCATTTTCTTGAGAAACCAAACTATTGTTTCACTGAGAGTGTATGCATTGTTTTTATATTTGTATGCTAGGAGGCTATGGCATAGCAACAGAGCCACGCATGCAGCCTCTGTAGCTGATATGCCCTTTTTAAAAAATGTAACCATGTGTCCAGGCTATGGTGGCTACGAGATATCACACCACCTGAAGTGCTCAATAATGTTGTCGTTCTTGGCCTACATAGTTACAATACTGTATATCATACAGTAAATGAATTAACATGGTAACTTTTGGGTATAAGAGAGGACAAGATAATGTATGAGATGACATTTTAGTGTTGCAATGGTGCTATCAACAAGTGAAATCTGCCACTGACCTATAAATCAGTTCCTTCATCAGTGGGCTAACACTGTACCCTGATGCAGACACACAAATCCAGCTTGAAGCCCCCTCCTTACCTTGCCCAAAAGGACACCCATCTTGTGTCTCCAGCGGCCTTTGTTAAGAGAAGCCACTCTGATCCACAGGTTGAGCTGTGAGTTGTACATCCACACGTCCCTGCTGTTGATGCGACCCCCTAGAAAAACAACAAGGGACAAATGAAGTCCAATGGGCAAAAAGTAAACTTAGCACAAGATAACTCAGGTTCTCAGCCTTTTTATTGCACTTGATCTATATGTTTATATCAAAGCACATCACCTAGCAAATAAAATGTTTCCTCACATACACAGTCAAACACACAGACACACACCCACGCAGCATCACGTTTCATTATGTAAACACAGGTGCTGATTGCTGAATAACCACCAATTTTTTAATTATTCTTAAAAAAGCACAGCCATAATCAGGATCTTTTGCTGCAAACAGACTACCACTATGGACTGAGTGTCTTATCTGTTGTATGTTGGCAAACACGCATTGAAAGAAGTTGTAGAGAAGAATAACAGTCATTCAACCAGGCTACAGAACCAGGCACATTTTTAAACAAGCCCTGACACGTGCCTTCGTCTCTCAATAACCCCCCACCACCTAACACGCATCTGTTGATTCTCCCCAGACTGGGGGAAGAACCAAACTGATCTTTTAAGGCATGATGAAATGTAGGTTAACCAGTCAAGGCCATAAAAAACTGGTGTTAAATTTAAGTTGAAGAGGCCAAATGTAAAATTATCTACAAGTCATTTGAAAAACTAGTTGACCACTGCACTGCTTCTACACTCAACAGTATTCACTTGCTAGCGTTTATACAACAATAAAGCCAGATGGACACCAACAAGATTTGAGTACAAAAACAAATAAATAAGGGGGGTCAGATACAATCCGTGTTATTTCACATCAGGACTTAAACTACCACGACGTCGGTGGTGGAATTTGTTAATAAAATACAGATAATGAAAATTCAAAAAGTAAGCATTCAACACACCTCCACAGAGCAGTTTCCCACTCAACAGCAGGGATAAATACATAACAGTCTCCTGAAACTAAAATCAAAATTGTCTCAATCCATTACATTTTGTTGAGACAGAGTCTGCAGTGTGCTGTTGGGTATTATCTTTGTACATAAAACATGTGGGTGGTTACATGGAGCAATAATAAAGGCCTAAAGAAAACCTGCCAGTGTAAACAAAGGTGTCTAAAACGCTCTCTATTCACATTCACATGAGTTTTTTCTCCTCCTTAGCTACCTGACAGACAGACAGCTGAGTATAGAAATTAGGCATGCATTTAATCCGTAAATCCAACAAATCACCTCCTGGAGAGATTGTCTAATTAAATAAATCAGTAGCTATACATGTAGTTTTTGTTGGGGCAGGGGTGTAATTAATATTCAACCATTTAAAATTAGACTGTAGCATACATACAAAAGCAGACAAGGGAAGGAAGTTAGTCACAGCATGTGTCTGCTTAATAATCTGCTGGATAGGGAAAGAGCCAGACAGTCTGCTGCCTCAGAGGTGTCTGTTTATTAAGATTTGCATGAAGGAAGCGTGTAGGCGGAGCTGCTTCACTTCAAGAGAGTACTGCAAAAGGTAGTTAAAACACCTACTACCTTCCTAAAGGGCTCTTTTCTCACCAAAAACTCCAGTTGGTCGAGTAACACCAGCTCAGATGGGGACGACCCTTGCTGCTAATCACTGTTCTTAAGGAACAAGAGGCTGTGACTGGGAGGTCCCCATATGATTTGTGTGACAGCTTGGGGATTGTTTACATTTACATTCAGTTTTACTGCTAATGCCTACGTGATTATGACATGCATGCAAAACATTATACAGATGTGTTTAATTTCCTGCAGCGAGTTAGATAGCAAAACGACATTTATTTCATGTTGCCATGTTAAAACAAACATCATTTATCTTGTGAGATCACAACTGAGATCAGGATCATGATGATGGTAATCTGAAATGCTCCTCAACTCAAAGCATTCCAGATTTAATCCAGCATGCTCACTTTGGTTCTGACAATCAGGCTGAATACAAAGCAGCAGTGGCCCAAGTCCACGTTCCTGTCAGTTAAGCTATGTCCTATTTAAGACCATATCTGACGGTAGCTGTGCTAGACACTGGAGGCCCTCCAAGGTGTTTGCACCAGTTGCACCCAGGAATGTAATCAGGAGATTGAAAGATGAAAAAAACGAAGCTGAGTAAAGGGGATTGAATATGTCAAGGTGTATGTGGCAACCAAGAAAGAAAATGGAGCAAGGAAGATCATAATATGCTATAAAGCAGGTGAGCAGTGTGTATGAATGTGTATGAGAAAGAAGGAAAGGGGGGATGGGGGAAAGTATGTTGACTTTTGCAGGCAGTGCATGAGGTTAGATTGATAGCAAACACGTGAGGACTTGGCACAGTCAGAGCAGCTTTTACTGAAGGGGAGAACTGTCTGTTTTTTCTTTATATCACCTTCATTTTTTTCTTATCTTCTCAATATCTTTCAACGGCTCTTTTTGTCCAGTAGTGCTTTTGCTGTTCATATCAAGCATGTTTGAGCATGAACAGTCCTAGCAGGCACATTTGAACTTCTGTCAATGCATATTCCTGGAAACAAATTCTCTCTCTCTCTCTCTCTCTCTCTCTCACACACACACACACACACACACACACACACACACACACACACACACACACACAAACCTCTTGACCCAACAGCCATACAGAATTGTATCCGTCACACAACAAATATTCAAATCAGTGTTTTGGCTTTAGAAACTACCTTCACTCTGACCTCATCAGCTGAAATAAGAGACTCACACAACACTTGGCCCACATTAAGTTTCAGAAATGCAGCAGCCTTGCCAGAAGCAATGACAACTATGATATCTCAAATTTGGGTTTATTTAAAGCTAATCACATTGCTATAGTCTAAAATGAAAAACGGATGTAAGATTGCTTCATACAGGAGATCCTAGAAAGCTGCTGAACCCATGTAAAAGGTCGAGGCCACGATGATTTGCTAGAAGGAAGACAGAAAGACTGAGCTGACCAATGAGAATCTTTCTTGGCACTGAGCCTGGAGAGTGCATCCAGATGTTTCTCTCATATTTTCCTTCAACTCAAACGGGCTGTGGCTGTAAAAATAACACAGGGCAAACAGCCACTATGGCCTTTCCTGCTACTCCACAGGGGGATTAGATGGCAGGCCAAACACGGGCAGACTCTGACCACGTCCCTTAAGTGTGTACTCGACGTGAATTTTTTTTTTTCATGGGGTATGACACAATCTTACAATTATTAAGACAAACTGCACTTTGTAACAACAAGAAGATACTGAGTCTCACCACAGAAGAAGTTGTTGTATTTGTATTACTTCCAAATTGACTTTTGGAATCAATTTAAAGTTACTAGCCATTCTGAATTTTCAATAGCCAAAATGGTTTTCTTGAAGAAGAAAAACTTGTGATGCTGCTCAGTATTTAGACTCAGTGGTAACTTGACAATATTGTCTGCCACAGTTAATATATACCTGTACAAGTTTGAGTGGTGTCTGTTCAAAGCATTGATAAGACCATGCTATCGGACTGTTTGTGAAAAATGTGGTGGCTCTTACCTGACACCAGAATGTCATTGCGGAGGGCACAGACAGCATATTCTGACTTGGTAAACTCAGGTAGCTTGGCCAGTGATTTCCACTCGCCTGTGACTGGATCATAGCATTCAGTGTAAGGCAGGTTGAAGCCTCCCACTCTCTCACAACCTCCCACCACCACAATCACCTCAGAGTAGCCAGTGGACCTGAATGGAAAGGGGCAGGTGAGAAAAAGCAGTGGGAAAGACATGAAATTTTATGAGATGAAATGTGAACAACAACACATTTCCAAAAATGAAACCGTTTAAATGAAAGCATATAAAGACAAACATGCCAACACTTGGAGACACTTCTAATTACAGAGGACAGAGATTGTTGCCAGGGCAGGAACAGAGTGGTGTTTTCCACAGGAATATCTGCACTTATCTTCAAGGCAAAGCTCAGTTTACAATGAAGGTATCAATCTAAGGTACAAGAAAAACACACTTGAGGCTAGACTTAAGCTGAATTTCCATGATCACAGGGCTTTCCTTTTGTTGGGTGCTCAACACATGCCGTGAATATGACCGCATTTCCTATGGGGGAGCCAATTAACAACAGCTTCTTTTCTTATTGTAATCATTTGAGAAATACTGATGCCGGATAAAGACTACTAGTGGTTTATCTGTGCAAAAGTTCCAGTGCATTCTGGATACCGCTGTCAGTACAAATGTGGCACAAAAGTGTGTTTCATTGCACTTTCACCCACATTTCTCTGTGTGTTTACTCAGTATGTGATGAAGTGTAGCTCAGACTCAGGTAAGGCGGTTTCACAGCCTTGTATACATCTTTGAGGCACTCCAGCCCAGAGGCGGTTTTGGCTTCAAATGTGTGAGTGTGCGTTCACAAGATTAATTAGATTCTAACAGCTTGCAAAGAAAAAAAAAGGTCTGCTGCAGACCCCGAAAGGGAAGAATCAGGCATCTGTTCTGAGAAGTGGATTAACCCCTGAGGGAAAATGAAGCCGACAGTGCAGGGACCAGCTGTCTGATTGGCTTACTGATTTGAACAGATTTGCCTGGACACTGACACAATACACCTGAAATTCACATCACGCAGGCTGAATAACTGACAACCGTTCACCAGGAGTTTAACCCTTACAGCAGGTCTGACACACAAAGGCAGCTGCACTGTTGTTTGTCGTACAGAAGGCTACCATATGGTCTGTTTTGTGTCTCATTCAAGGTTTCAGTCGGTGCCCACCTTCGTCCTTTATCAAAAATAACTGAACAGTCTTTCAAAAAAAAAAAGAAGACGCCATTTGGTAATAATAGGTATAAAGTGAACAGGTGGACACACACAGAACCAAAACACATTAGCAAGTTAGACAGCTGGTATGATAACAAGACTCAGCATTTCATGATTGCAATTTCTTGCATCACATCATCTTTTTTTTTCCTTCCTGCCAACCAGACTGTGTACAGACACGTCCTGCCTCCCTCATTATCATTTCCATTTCAAAATAAGTTTACAGTCAATGACACATTTGTCTGTTCAGCACAATAACACTCCCTGTCGCTCCCTCTCTCTCATACATACCCAGATGAAACCACAACAATGCTGGGAGCATCAAGTTCACGCGCAGGTTGTAACCTCTTGCTGTGCAAAGTGGGCAAAAAGATCGGCTACACGCTTTCTTATCGCAGTCTGTCATCACACTGGAGTATGTGTTTTAACACAAGACAAAAAAAGCTGTCAGGAACAATCAAACTTCATTTCTTTCTGTAGATAATGTCTAGGTTATCTTTTCCGGCTCCTTCCTCATACCTTAATGAGCCAGCATCTTAATTACCTGCGTGGACGAGTTCTCGGTGACATCATTTCATTTCCAAGCACGTGGTAGCGTCTGGCCTCGTGGAGAAGCTGGTAGCACTCAGGAGCATTCTGGATGAGCTGGTCTCCCTCCACTGTCTGGACAAAGTAGTTGGGGTGTAGAAGGGGCAGGCGCACATGATGCAGCAGGGCCTTCAGCATGGGTCTTCTGTGCTCCACATTGTTGTACACCCATCGCATCACCGCCTCAAACACCACCTCTTCCTTACCAATGGACAACTCATCACTGTCAATGTACTCTTCCAGCTCTTCTCTGCGTAGGTCAAGGAACTCCTCGTGCTGAGCCACCTCTGAGAAGTTTGCCAGGGCGTAAGTGCGGCAGCGGCTGGCTAGCTGCTTCAGAGAATGGGCATCTGCGAAACGCTGGATGCCCAGGCAGTTGCACGGGTCCAGCTGGGCCTCCAGGAACTTTGCGCACGCATCACGCAGCGTGGTGATCTGGAAGAGGCTGGAGGTCTCAAAGAGGAACTGGACGTTCTCGGTGGTAATCTTAGCGCGGCCGGTGTAAACATAGGTGAGGAAGGAGTCCATCGCCTCAGCCAGGATGCCGTTGATCTCGACCAGCATTTCACGACTCTCACGATGATCGTTGCAGAACATCGCTCTGAAGTAGGAAGAGCAGGCAGAGAGCACAGCGCGATGGCAGGGGAACTCACGTCCCTGCACGCTGATCACAACATCAGTGAACAGGCGACAGTCGCGAAATTCATTGAAGACCTGCAGGATGCCCTCTGAGTGGGACGAGCCTGAACAGAAGTCCAACACATCTTGGCTGGCTAAGGTTTTGGAGTCAACCTCAAACACCTTAAGGCGCAATAACATGTATAAAGATTAGTAAAACATTTGGCTTTAATCAGATAAACAAAAGCTACAAGACAGAAAATGTCTGTTTGATTGACAGCACCTTGCGTTTGACAGCTGGTGAGTCTCTGATCCCTGACTCCTCCCTGTTCATCCTTCTGCCCAGAATCAACACCATGGCTGTCTCCTTCAACGTGGACCTTGTCTAAACTTTAAGATGACCTGAGGATGGAGAGCAGGCAGTTTGGTAATATTACATTTACTAAGTACTATTTCCATGGCATCGTATCGTGTGTGTGTGTGTGGGGGGGGTACTCAAGAAAAGGTCATGAATTCATAAACAGCAACCATGTAAATTCTGAAGCCTGTGGGGCAGTGCTAAAATGTCTTACATCACAGCGTAAGAAAAGTAGTTTCAAGGAATGAAATCTGAGCTGCTCAAAATATCTGCGTGACAATTCCTTTAGCTCATCACTGCTGCTGCAAAACAGTTGTGCCCTGCAGCACAATCAACCGCGTGAGACAGAAGATGACAAAGAGACACAGGCGGGAGAGAAGTTGAGCAACGGTTGGAAGGCCGACCTACATGTCTGTCAGGTTTGTTTTGAAAGAGAGTGGGGGCAGGGGTGTTATCACACACGAACAATGTTTGATTAACAATTGCCAAGTCAGTCCTATTGATAAGCCCGGGTCATATTTTCAGATGTAATTAAACCTGAAGTCATCTGTACCTTTACAAGAAATAATAATAATAACTTACAGCTAACAGCCGAAGTGCCTCACAAACATGCTCTGTTCACACACAACTGTGCGCATTTTTACGAGAGCCAAAACTCAATTTCCTAAAGATTTTCAATGAAAACATTATGGTCATATTACAGGCTGTTAATGCAGGCAGCAGGTCTAACATTTGCTCCTGTGAGGTCATTTATCTGGGGTTATTTTTAAACTTTGGCTCAGGGCAGACTCAGGCCATTCACGTGCGTTATTTGCAGGAGGCATTCAGCAGCAGCTCCTTCAAGTCATACAGACTGGAGGACAGGTTTATCCAGAGGTGTCTGACGCATGACAGATTTAGACTAACGCCACTGGGGAGGAAAAATGAAAATCATATAAAACACAACAAAAAGAAGGGAAAAAAAACACAGTAAAGCTGATTTTGCTGTGCTGCGTTTTAATTGTCTTTTTGGTTGTTGTTATCCTGGTAAAATTAGAACTGACAGAGGCTTATTATAAAATAATACAACCATCAGTTGTTCAATTATTGGTTCCATTTTAGAATCAAATTATTTAATAATTACAGACGATTTATTGTAATGTATTGACATAAATAGCCTGTTAGTTTAAGAGGCAGAAACACGATGAGCTTCGGTTTACTGGACAAAGGAGACTTGCCTCGTGTCGACCGTTAGCCCTCCAAAACATGTTTAAAAAAAAACAGCAGATGAGCCGCTGCTTTACTCAACATACTGTGACAAATTCAAACGGAAAGCGACGGGTAATGCTGAATTCATACCTCACAAAACTCATAACATCCTTTGTAACAGCTACATAAACGTTGTTTACCTTATTCAGAGGTTCCCAGATGAAGCTTCCTCAGCTGCAAGTGGAGGAAAAACAAAACAACAAAAAAAAAAAAACAAAAAAAACTTGGAGAAAAATTAATCAGTATCCTGACAAAGTTTATTAGTGTCTTCTACAATATCTGTCCTCGAATAGTTATGGCAAACAGTGTAGACTGTTACATTGCCGGGACATTTTGATTTCCAGGTGATGACAAAAACAAGACCTCTGACTAGCTAACAGTAAACACACCACCGATATATACTTGTCAGGAAAAAAAAAAAAAAAAAAGAAAAAATTTCCAGCCCACTGCTCGCTCTCAGCTGGTGCTCCTGGTGCATTATGGGTAATTGATTTCAATTTGACCGCCTTGTCTCGCTTCTTGCTGCGTGAGAAACGACACTTCCCAAGAGCCTCTAGTTCTCCACGTGGCTGTCCTTTGTTTGCAAACAAACTTAACTTCTAATGGAGAAAACGTTCATAACAAGAAGAGACAAGAGGTTGGGCAATATACACAAAACAACACCAGTTTTATGGTCTTTCTTGTACGAACCTGTAGAGGATAGTTAACGAGACAGTATGTTAACGTTAAATGGGATGAAAAACGAACAAAATACCAACCTCACAAGAATGGTGTTTTTAAAGACAAACAATGGCAAACAAAAACAGAGGGCATGTATATGTCTGACAACACAATACAACTGAAATGTGATCCTACAGACTTGTGAAAACAATGAAATGCAGCATGCTGTGCTTTTTTTCTTTTTTTTTTTAAGGTGAGGAGAAAGGAGGAGTTAAGTTGGAACAAAGGATGTCACAACTTCCTCACTCTGTTGCAAAACACTTCTTCCCAGCCGAGTTCCCTGAAAGGGTCCGTGGTGTTATCGGTGAACCAGTTTATACTGTTTTTAACCACGTGAGCAACGCTGGGGGATGTTGTACCATTCGCACACTTGAGATACTTGACAAGACATCAGCAACTTGGTGACTACCTCAGGTCAGGAAGAGGTGAGGATACTGCACGAGGAAGGTTGTTTTGACCTCCAGACACATGAGTTCACCAGAACAACACCATGTATTCAGAGAGAACCATCAGGACAATTGGCTGTATAAACATGACAGCCAAGAGCAAACATGACCGTGGAAAACAGTTGAATCAGTCATTATAAAAACAAATCAGACATTAGAGAAGTGTGATAACGGTGCCATGGTATCTGATACAAAGCAATAGATAATGTGAGGTTTGTGTGTGTCCGATCCATCTGCACATGTAGACATGTTGGCAGTGGGAGCAGAGTTTTAGAGCAGTTGTGAAGTGTTCTTGATACACAGCAAACACACCTTACATTCGCTTCAGGGAAGAGCTGTGACACAGCTCTGGCAGACAGATGAATGTGTCCCTCTGCTGTTGAGTTGTTGTACCAGTTACAAGTGACACACAGCAGAACGAACCCCCTGCAGGCAGGATGTGTGACTCACCACCATCAACCACACCTTCCTAAATGAGGGATGGTGCTCTTTTCTTTCTTCTGGTGCTAAGTGCCAAGTTAGTCATTTGTTAATGATTTTCTTGGACATCCAGTTACAGGCAAGCAATGCTTTGAGGGCAAATGCAGGTAAGTGCTTTGTTGCTACGGTAACGAAACTAACATGGCTTTTCCATTACATCATGATGAAGGGAAAATACATTTTTTTGGTTGTAGATTTATTTTGAAAAATTATAGGATTAAAAATGCCTCCATACTAAGACATACTATTATTTTGATGAAACGCTTGCCAGAGAGCCTTGCTGCATTAAATTCCATTGTATTTTGAACTGTCATTTAGTTCCTTAATTTTGTGTTTTCCACTATAAGTCAATGCAGAAAAGATGCAGCTGTTGAATAATAGACCTAACATGCAGGAAAAGAAGAGTTTAACACTCAAAATCTCTGCTTAATTTTGAAAACAAAATCTACAGCCTTGGTTCAGCATGTTCTGCTTTGGACCCACGCAGCAGTAAAAGAGCTACAAACTCACACAAAACATACACAAGAGAACAAGAATGACAAAGAGGGTGTGTGTGAGGTGAAGCAAAAACACCTTATAATGTCGAACACGGGCAGGGAAGCAAGCAGGACTGTCACCTACGATTGCGAAGACGAAGAACATGCCCTCAGTATGGTCTCTGAGAATTTGGGGGTTTTAACAAAAGGAGGAGGAAGTCTATGTTCTGTACTTTAAAATTATACATGATGTTTTAGAGTCACTCTTCCTAAATTTGACTACTGTATACCAAAACTGAAGAGGTGTCAAGCAAAAATCTGTTCTTAGTGTTATGTGGTATTTTGGAACAGCATTTAGACAATTCACACAAACAGGTTATTTATCTTACATGAATATAGAAAAGTAGATTTTTTTGATGGTAGTAGGTAGTAGTAGCTGTTCTGTAGGAACTTTGACTGATCCTGGATGCTGCACATTTAGTTACAACTTTATGTTGTGGAGGACAACTGTGAACACATGTCTAATATGTAAAACACAAGTAACTCCACTGGACAAATGTAACAAGCATTTACGAAACATTGACCTGACCGAGCCTCCTGTGCTGGAGCAGCAGCTGCATTAGAGTTTCAGAGATCTCCCTGTACCTCAGCCCATACAGGTATGGAGCAAACGCCCTGGGCAGCATCATGAAGACACACATATTGACTGTGCTGATCCACACACGAACATCTTGACTTATGTCTTTGCGATGGAACAGCATGAGCTCAAGGGAGAAAACGAAGCCGGGGAGAAAGTAGAGCAGAAGCAGAACCCCGTGAGCCAGCAGTGTGACCCGGGCCCTGGAGAAGCGGCTCTGCCAAATGCCCTGGGTCCTTGTTACCATGTAGAGCCGAATGTAGCAGTAAAAAATAAGTACAGCACAGATGAGTGCTGCGACGAAGAAGTAGATGTGGATCCCAATCATGTGCTTGAGCTGCATGAAGCCGAGGGAAATGATTGCCATGCACACAGCCAGCTTTTCCTGGGTATTTCCCCTTTCCCTCTCCATTATGATCACCAAGGTGAAAGGGTACACGGCCGCCAACAGCCACGCCCCCAGCAGTATGTGGTGGGTGCGGGCAGGCGGGAGGATGTCATGGTAACGGAGAGGCCATCGAACTGCAGCGTAGGTGTCCACCACCATGAGGGTGACAGTGAGGATAGCACTGCAGTAGGCGGTGATAGTGACAGCCGTGACCAGCTCGCAAACCAGCCACGGCATTTGAGCTCTCACTCTGTTACAGATCATTATGGCCAGGTTGAGAATGAGGAAGAGCATGTCTGCTGCCAGGGTGTTGGCCACCAGCAGGTAACGGGTTTCCTGACGCAAGGCAGGGGACAGAAAAATGCACATCAGAAGAACGGGATTGGCTAGCAGGGAGGACAGAGTGATGATTGCGGTGGGGATGAAAAAGAATTCCAGATTCCACCTCTGCAGGCTCTCCACCCAGTCCTGTGTGAGGTTTGCAATGAGTACTGATGTCATTTTGTCTTGAAATTAACGGAGACACAGATGTTCTGACTGAGGTGTGCTTTATGGTGTGTTGACTACTTCCTCCAGCAGCTTCTTGTCATATGAAAACACCTAAAATAACACCAACAGACCACTTTTGAAATGCAAGCACATAAATGCACACAAATTTCATATACAGACCACTTCATGTAATCTTTTCTTCCTACCTGAAAGCAAATATGGGTCTTGACATGGAGTGTTAACAAAGGCAGGAAAAAGTTTACACTATCTCTCTAGATGTTCATATATATACATCATTTTGATGTATTGCAGGCTTGGCAAGCCTGTAATGCTGTTCTGAAAAACATTGATCTAATTTTTGTAAGGCTCCAGATTAAAACAGCCCAGGTCATTTTTAACAAACTTCAGACCATTCAGTAACAAACTGAATGGACAATTAACTCATTGTAAGAAAATGTACATTCAATAATTTAAGAAAACGCCTCAACTGACCACATACATTTGCCTACACGTTTGAGTAAAATGTCAGCGTTCAACATATAATTAAGTTTTATCTAAAAAATACATTATACCACTACTCCCCTAAATGGTTACAAAGGCTCAAAACACTTGAGACAAAAACAGTAAATCACTTGCTCTTGTTGCTATTGATTGACCAAAGGTGAGTTTTCTTACCTGATGTTCAGAAGAGAAAAAGCTCCATGTTGCACATCCATTAGGCTTACGCTTCTGTAAATCAATGGGTTCGACTTGTCTCATTTGGTGACCCTATCTGATGGACTCTTTGTTGACTTATACAGACACAGCCACTTAGCTGTCACATAGTAACAGGGTGGAGCTTTGATCCTCTTCACTGCTCCTCATGCTGTTGCTATTTCAATGTTTTCTAGCCAAGGTGTTTTACATCAAGAACTCCTTTGGAAACTATCCAGATTCACATTTCTTTCCTTATGTCACTGCGCCAAGCATCAAGGCAGCAACACCTCTCAAACTGCTTCAGGGTCACTTAACAGGATGTCAAAAATGCTTCTGACTGTGGGAAAGACGTATAGGAGAAGTTTCTCACAATCACAGTTGGAATTCATTCACATCAAGTCCAACCTCACACTGACATCATCACATCCTGATCCTGATGCGGCCACTCAGACAAACATGTTTCAAACCAGATGGTCTGTTGCCATTATGGGCACATTCAAAAGAGAACATACAACATAATGACCACAGCATCATGTTTCTATGTGTGTTTTAGATAAGACTCTTCAATAGCGCTTGATGTAGCAATGACAGACCTGAGATCAGCTAAAAGCATTCATTTTATTGGTCACCATCATGTGTCATTTTCTCTGATCATGTAATTTCCTTTTTAAATTATGTTACTTCAGTCCCTCTGTCATTGTCATTTATTTCTCCTCTTCCTGTATCCACTTTTCCCTCCTGTCTCCTCATCCTCTTCATCCTCCTCCTCTTCCTCAGCATCACTATCAGCCTCAGCGCTGCCCTCCCGCCACTCCTGTTCTTGCAATTCTCTTGCCATCAGTCTCTTAAATACATCATATTCCTCTGCTGACGCTTTGGCAACTTGTGTGAGGAAAATGTCCTGGTTGACATTAAGGATGATGTCCAGTTTAGGGTTGATGATGAGTGTTTGTCCGTGCTTGTCGGGGGTTTGATACAGGCCCCTGCGCTCCAGAAAACAGTGTCGAACGCGCACCTCGTCCAGAGTGAAACGGAACAACCTGCACTTCACCATCTCTGCTTGTTTGACCCCCATACGAAAGTAGACGTACTGTGGAGACATGAGTTAACACATGCTGTTACAAGCAACAAAAAAACTCAGTTTGGAATGACTAAAAACACAAAGATAACCCCAAAGAATGACTTAAATAATACTCATTGCTATACAAGTACAATGTACTTATAGCAAGAGTGCAACAACTAACTCATCAGATATTATAGCTTTAAAGCATATATCAAACCATTATTAGCTAAATCATCAGTTCCCAGGTTAAAAACATACTAGCATACTAGAAATGCTTGGTCTTGAATGTGCCGTTGATGAACACTATTGTTCTCCAATGCAAGAAAATGGATGAGCTAGTCACAGTACAAAAAAGTTAATCATATTGTGGATGGTGGAGGTACATCTACAGGAAAACTGTTCAAAAACACAAAAACTTTGGGGAAAAGTCTTGGATCATTTCCCGTTAGCCAAAAACTGTAAAATATGGTGATTTCTCATGGAAAAGAAACAGCATACAGTAGTACCTAATGTATGCACTTACTGCCTAGCTTGAACTGGGACACAACCAATGTCAACAGGAGTCCCATGGCAAGGTTGTTGTGTTTACAACCACATGATGTTTGATCAAGTTTTGAGTCAATAAATCTGCAGTCTACCACGAGAACTACTGCACACCTCTAACTCAACCAATGATCACTTAGGCCTGCAAGAAATGGTTATTTTAAGTTTGATTTTCTGATTAATCATCCATTCTAGAAAAATGTGTTAAAATGGCTTTGAAGAAAGTAATGTCTTCAAGTTGCTTGTTATATCCAACTAAAAGATCAAAACCCATGGACATTTTGGGAACTACTACCAGTGATCATGTTATTTTACAAATAGCTTACTTGACCAATCATTTATCAAGGTTACTAACCTTTATTTACTTTGTGTGTCATTATTAAGTCTGCAAAACTTTCATGTCTCATTCCTTTCTTGTTTGGTGTACATGCTGACCTGAAACTTGTATTCCAGCTGAGCCATGTTTTCCCCGACAATGGCCGGACTATCTCTGAGGATGTCCGTAACCTGCTGGACAGTAAACAGGCACTTCTCCCTGAGGAACAATGCTGCCCTGTTTACTGTCTTCACAGTCAAAGTCAGGATCTGGGGGTGATGGGTCACCACTCTTTGAAGACTGCCTAAAAGATGGAATAATAAGGAAAAACACTGGTTGGATAATCATACAGTACACTCCATTGTCATTAATAGAGCACACATATGAACTCTGATGACCATGTTGTCACCTTCAACTAAACCTAGTTTCCGCAGGTTGTCTATGCGCTGCTGAAGGTGCGATTCCTTGACAGTCAGGACATCAGGACATTTCTCCAGCAGTTTCAACACACTGGAAGGACTGAGGCCCAAAACAAACAGAACTGTGAGAGTAGACAGAGCATGTTTGGCAGAACTTTCGCCTCTGACTTTGGACACTGCATTACAGATGCGCTCTGCCTGGGTGTCCGTGAATCCCATATCGACCAAAGAGCGCAGGGACAGCTCTGTGGCTGGCTTGCTGGATAGAGGAATGAGTTCATGGTTGTGCTGATTTGACTGCAGACCACGCTGGCTGGTGGAGGAAGAGAGCAATCTACACCTTTTGAGCACAGGTGCACACTGGAGGTGGCATCTCGAAAACTGAGGGGGAGCGACGACCGAGGAGGCACTTCTTACAGTCCAACGAACAACCTGAGAAAAGCAACCAGGAGTTATAAAACACTGACATCAGTTATGTGTCTGTTTTAATCCGTGCTCTAAGAACACGGCGAACGGTCAGAACAGGACAATTATCGCTGTAGACCTCAGAAGAAAAGTTAGCGGAAGACATGTCAATAAACAAGCTGTGATATCACTAGCCTAAATTAGCAAACATGAAGGTTACAGCGGAAGATTGTAGGCTTTCCGGTTGCATTCGTCTCTACGCCACGTTTAAATAACACGGTTCAATAAAGTAAACATTTTAGAAAGTACTTGTTTTATATTCATTCAGAGAAATTTCAAAATTGTGTCATGTTTTATAGAGTTCTGATTCACCTGGCGCGCAGCAACTCTGGTACCCATGCTTGTCCGTCGTATATATACTTCCGAGTTTCATCTTAAACACAAGAGAACAATAGTTCCGCTGCATTCTCCTTGCTTGACGAAATGTCTATGTACTTAAGTACGCACAGCAAGAGTGCAAATCATACATTTAAATGATTTCGCTACCATTACTGATAGATATGTTCGAGGTGTAGTGGAAAAAAAAACAGAAATGTCTGTGACCAAATATTTATTACCATATAAAAATAAACAGATAAAACATTGTAAATATATTTACATTTTTAATTAAAACATTCAAGATTAAAATAGTGTCCATGAAAAATAAACTGATTCCCTTCAACTTCAAACTAACTAACTACTGTGTGGTTTCTCTGAGGCAAATAAATAAAAAAGTCAAGGGTGCAGTCACTTGTGAGCTTTGCTGGCAAAGCTAGATCCCTGTGAATCTTTACTATGATTTTAATGCTTTGATTTTTCATAAATCCCAAGAATATTTGAAATATATATTAAATAGAAGGGGAAAAAAATGCAGGTACATCACAATGTGGTTGCTTTCCTGTGTTACCAATCACAAATATGTCAACAAGCACATTTTCACCAACAACTCGACAATGATATTCAACCCCCTTTTTATGCAAGCTGTATATCCTCCATGACGTCAAAGGTCTACTTGTCTCTCAAAGACTTTGTCTAAAAAGCAATGTTTGATTACGGCCTTGGACTCTGACAAGATTCCCTTTTTTTTTAAGTTGCACTTCATGTCCTCTTTGCACTGCTGCAGATTAAACGCTGGATCGATGGTTGGAGAAAAGTTCAGTCTTTAATCCTCATGAAGGTACTTCTGAAGCTCTGTTTCCAGAGCCACCATTGACAGCCTGTCATCATCCTCCTCCTCCTCCTCATCATCATCATCATCATCAGGAAGAGTCTCATCATGCTGATCTGGGAACAAGCTGTGCCTGACACACACTTTAGGACCGGGCTCCTGGTACTCTGGTGAGCCTGTTAAAAGAAGGGAGGGTCCTGAGGACATGAGCTCTGTTCTGCATAGCAGAGACTACAGTTTGTACAGATAATAATCTCTACACAGGGAATAAGGTAATATGACAAAATATCCACTAATGAGTTATGGGTATTTTTAGAACCTATACAATGACGCAGACTCATCTTATCTGAAGTGGAAAACATGTCTGACCACTATCAGGCTAATCCTTGTGTTAATGAGCACTCACAGTAGCTCTGAGTTGTGGGGACCACCTCTGCCCAGCTGTAGTCTGACAGGGAAATGGATTGGCTGATCCAGGACTGCAGCAGCAGCTGGTCCAGAGTCATTCTCTGAGTGGGATCAGGCTGTAGCAGCCCATTTAACACACCCTGAAGGTCTGAGAGAGTATATGGAGACATTTCAGCACTGAGGTATAGAAATATTTTTGGAAACTGAATCACTTTTCTGTGCGACAGTCACTGGAAACAGCAGTATACCTGAGGAGAGCGGGAATGGGGGCTTTAGTTTTGCATTCAGGATTTCCTCCACACCACAGAAGGGGTTCTCGCTGAAGAGCAGAGTATAGAGCAACACACCAAGAGACCACATCTCCAGCTCAGGACCCTCATAGCTGCAACAGATGCCCAACAAGGAGACAAACAATTAAGATTACACTTAGCAATAAGGAAAGATTTCATTCATCAGTTAATTAAGTGCTTGTGTGTGGCTCTCACTTTATGATCTGTATATCCTTGAAGCTACATGTAATTTAAATGTACAACATAAAGGTTAAAGTTCTATAAAAGTTACACAGGACTGAAAAATAGTGCTCTGACCCAGATGTTTTTGTCATGGACTGCATTAAGTGAGCTGTGTAAATACAATGGCAATTACTCCCCTTTGTCCTAAACCATAAAGGGACACTGTTATAAGATTTCCTATTTGCTGTTAAATGAACTGTAACAAAGATCATTTGTCATTCCCAGTCATTATGTACTTACGGATTTCCCTGAAGCACCTCCGGGGAGCAGTACTCCAGTGTGCCACAGAAATTGTAAAAGAGCTTGCCAGGAGCCATCATGGCAGCAGAGCCAAAGTCTATCAGTCGAATGTAGAAACATTTGTCGATGATGATATTCTCATCTTTAATGTCCCTGTGAAGGATGTTCTTAGACCTCAGATAGAAGACAGCAGCCACCAGCTAGAAAGAGATACGCCCTCCAGTTTAACAGTTGAACACTTCACCTTTCAGAGCACAGTCTCCTATCATATGTGTTTTCTTCACTACAGGATATACATACCTGTCTAAAGATGTAGCTGGCCAGAGGTTCATCCAGCCTTGGCTGCATGTCTATGAATTCAAAAAGGTCCAAGCCATCTCCATGTTTCTCCATCACCATCTGGAAGTAACTCCCATTTTCAAAGACCTCCAACACCTGGTGGAGGTGGTGGGTATACACATATAGAGAATGAGCAAATTAATTTAGTATAATAAATGGACACAGGCCTTCAGGTGGGGCAGATGAGGTCATGGTGGCAACAAATGAATAAAACAAGGTGTGCTGCTGAGAAAACGAAAAGAACATTTAAAAAATTATTACAGATTATTGCTCAAGGTAACACTGTGTACAGTGTTTTTTTTCTGTATCATGGCCTTAAATATGTAGGATAAAAGGGCAGCTTTGTTTGAGTGGAATAAATAGATTCTGAGATAGTGAAAGGACTGTCTGTTGAGAACACTGATTCATTGTTGAGATTTTGTACAGTTCTTTATTTAAAACCGGAATGACAAGGTTCTAAAAATGTGGTCTAGAAAAACCCTTTGGTCCATTTTTACAATCTTTTGTCTTAAAGATTTTGATGTGCTTGCCTGGTTACCTTAACTATGTTGTGGTGCTGTACTCGTGTCAGTATGGCAATCTCCTGGCTGACTCGTCCCAGCATGGGGTCATCTACCCAGCAGTCACTCACTATCCTGGCCTTGCTAATGAACTTCACTACAACCTGCAAATTCAAAAAGAGACCACATCACCGCAAAGATCATATCAGCCTCGCAAAACTTATTGTGGTTTTCTTTCAACAACATTAGATTTTAAACACTCTTACATAAAAATTGCTGCATACTGCATATACATGAAGGAGACATGTTTCTGCATTAATGAAAATGTTTTCTTACTTCTTGTCCATCACAGCGCCTTATTGCCTTCCAGACAAAGCCAAAGGCTCCTTTACCCACTGCTTTAAGGGGCAGGTAATCTTCTTCAAACTGACCATCACAGGCTTGAGACTGCTCTAGGTCCATGGTGGAGCGTAATGCCTCCCCATGACTGGTCTCACCAATTCTCTAAGGGGGAGAAAGAATCATGAATTAAAAGCAGACAAACATTTTTTTTATATTTTGATAAGGAATTAACATAAGAATTTACATTTCCCTAAAAATCTTTACTAACACTGACCCCTCCTAGACTGGTCTGTGACTGGTTGTGTTGTGATCGATATGTTTGCAACAGTGCCCCCTGTTGGTCTGTCCTACTCATCCACACACAGAACATGGAGCGCCCATCAATGAGGGTGGTTCTGCACACATCACACTGCACATCTGGAGAAAAAAAATAAGGCACAGTTTAAAGCCTTTTTTTGTAGACTGTTTTGGAGAGAAACAGAGTAACAGTCGTAGTAGTACCAACCTACTCTTGTACCATCTCTGTGGTACGCACTTCCTTTGAATCGACCCTCCAGTATCTGTGTACCGTCTGCGGGAAGGGTCTGTTCATTCACCTTCTGTTTCTTAGGAGTAGATGTGGCAGGAATGTCTGTCATTGACTGAATTCCACTGTTCAATTGCACGCAGAACTGCTGGCTCTGTTCTTTTTGAACTGAAGCTGCCCACTGATCCTGCTCACCCTGGACTTTTTCTAATTGCACTTCACTTGAGCCATCTCTGGTTTCTACGCCAGCATTCCCAGTCTCAACGGCCTCTGCCTCCTGGTCAGACTCTACCACGCATGGGGAGGGTGTACGCAGGAGCTCAGCTGTATCGCAGGATGTCAAGGAGTGTTGGTTATCACTATTATACCCTCCACCGCTAAGCAGCTCTATACTACTGCTCAGATCGAGGTCAGCCAGGGCCCGGGTCACCAGATCACCATTGCTGTTGAGGTCCAGGAAACAGCTTGCTGAGTTCACAATGTGTGCTGAGCGAGAGTCCTCCATCTGGCCTGGATCAGAAACACCATGGCCGGCAAACTTTTCACAGAAGCCAGAGGAAGACCTGGGAAATAATGTTTCCATAAACATGATAACGAAAAAATCATCTGTAGTTTTTCTGTCTAATCTCCAATCTGACACACCTCCAACAATTAAGACTGCATCAAATTGAAATTACTGGAAATTCTGGTCTATTTCAGTGGTTATTTGCCTGTAAATAAGCAGTTCTAATCTCTCCTTGTCTTTTAGCCTTGGTCATTGATATAACAGACAGGCTGTCTTAATTGAATATCTGATTGGGTGATTAATTGCAAGTTTAAAGAAGGTTATATGTTTTGGTGTTAAAATGCGGTGAATGAATAGAACTGCAACTTTAACCCTCACGCCCTCACCTGCTCTCCAGTGAAATGACCTCAAAGCTGGAGTCATGGAGGACAGAAGCACATGAGCGGTTGTCTTTGTCTACATTTGGAGAGGTGCCACCCATCCTGACAGCAGCCTGTCCATTGTGACTGGGAGACTCTAAAAAGGGGGAAAAAATGAGACAACAACAGAAAGTTGATAAAAAAAAAGCTTGTATGCCTCAAAAAACTGCTCTTTTAATACTATAAAGTCTGTTGATGTAAAATCCCTCTCCAGACTACAGGAAATCTTTACACATAGCAGATAAGAGTTTCACTAACCATTACAATATGTACTGTAGTTCTGTAGTACACACTGGAGTCTCAGGGTTGTAAGAAAGAACTACAGTTCTTGTAAATAAAAACTACAACAGATTAGGAACACCATACCTGGAATAACTTTGATGGCAGGTTGTCGATTTTCATGGACCTCACTGCTGAGCTGCTGGCTATGTTGCGGTCGTACAGTGGGAAACAAGCAGCAGGTGCGTTCTTCTGGAGGTTCAACCAAGGCAAATGTCTTGAGGAGCGCCTGAGTGGTATCTGCACTGTCTAGTTTGCTATGGCAAAGAGCAACCTGAGCTGCCTCCTCCAACAGCTCTGCGGTGTCATTGACTCTGCAGAAAGAATGGCTAGCTTTTTAATCTATATTAATTTGAACAGTTGTAATGTCAAAGAAGGTCAAATAAGAATGAAATGATCATAATGTAGAGGCTAAAAATATGCATGTGAAGCAGCTGCTCTCGTACTTTATACATGCTTCATAAGCAGGACGGGTTGGTTTGGAGGCATCACTTTTTTTTTAAAGCCCTACTTGTTTGCTTGTAAGCACACTGTATAAATCACTGAATCACTTGCTTATAAACATTCAGTACATTCACTGATTTCTAACTCTTAAAAAAGACAATCTTGTTTTCAGGTCAGTGTCTGTAATTCGGTATGAAAAAGTCTCTCAAGATTACTCTCTTTGTGAAAGAGTGAGGATGTATTTCTGTCTGCCAGATGGGGGAGACAAAGGCTCTGCACTGCAGGTTTAAATGTGCCTACAGGGTGATGCATTTAATTGTCTGGATGGTGCTAAAGCAACTGTTGCTTTCCAATCATTCATGAAAATACAAAAGCACAGATGTAGTCTAATGTCTGCTGGGATGTCACCCTCTGTGCAGGCAGAACATGAACACGATCAAGAGCCTATGAAGTTACAGAGTCAAGTATAAATCATTCAGGTGGCTTATTACAAAGACATAAGGATAACTCACGTAATCACACGTGTGGAGGTGACAGCAGGAGGAGAAAGGGTGGACAAAGCACTGCCCTGTTTCTCCAGCATGGTGCTGGTTCCAGTGAAGATCCTGCCCCTCCCTGTGGAGGTTCTTCCCAGGATGGCATGATGCACCATGGCCATATCACCAGCCACCAGTGACAAAGGGTCTAGGATTGAGAGAAAGACAGAAATTATGAAATCACACACAGTGTAAATAAGCAGCACTACATGACAAAATAAAAACACACAACAGGAATAAACTCAGTGTAAACCTGTGTGTATGTATGAATATATGCTTAGCACAGCAGACAAGTTTATACCAGTGTAATTCTAAGATAATAATAGTGGATTTTGAATTTTGTATTATTCTTGTAAACAGGAAGCATGATGTTGCAATGGAGTTGCCATCGAGGCTACAACTGGAGCCCTATTTTAAGTGTGTACTTGTTTACATTTTGACAAATTAGGACTATTAAAAGTATACTAAATTGACAATTAGCAGTTCCTGCTCACTATGCATCTATGAATGTATAGACAGCTATTGCTCTAAATCCACAGAATTCCTAATGAGATGATTCTCAATCTCTGGAGTCTTAGGAAGAGTAAATCACAGTGAAACAAAAATATGCAGATTACGACTGAGGCTCCTGTTATTCTTAGAACACGAAAAGGTACTTGTCTCTTTCATATGATGCAATTTGTTTGTCCTGTCCTTTGACTGTCCCCACCCCCATAGTTTGAAACCCTCATTGTGAACAAGCTGTCATTTTGTACACTTCAAAAATACATACAAATGCTCACCAGACTTTCCTAATACTTTGGATGAAGCTGTACTTTTACAATCCTCCGCCTGAGAATCAGAGAAGGAGTTGGCTTCTCTGTCCGGGTCAGACATCCACTCATAGAAACCAGGCATCAGAAAAGTGACACTCTGTTAATGACAAAGCAGCAGTGACAGAAGTGAGAGTAGGCGTGGCCCAGACAAGGCCAGACAGCCTTGTTCAGCTGGTCATGTTGGCAAACCTTTTTCAACAGCTCCTTCTTGCTGTAGCCAAACAGACTGAGAGCCAGGTGGTTGTGGATGCTGTAGATCGAGCCATCAGGGTGGAGCAGGAGGAGGCCGCTCAGAGGAGCAAACACCCAAACTGTTCCAGAATACTCCAGTGAAGGGCTGGGGGAGAAAACAACGCTGTCCACTTTGACTTCTGTAAGAGTAGAGACACACAATGAAGATGCACAATTAGCCATAACAACTCTACTAGATTGCAGTACATGATGAACAATGTTGAAGGAAACATGCTACAAAATAACATGCTAGAGTACTCAGATTAATTTTTTATTGTAACGAGTAATGTAACATACTAGTTTTGCAATCCAAGTTATCAGTTATTCTGTTAGGCTTTCAAATAAGCAATCTGTAAGGACTCTCTAAGATGGTCAGGTCTGTTTGCTCTGTGAAAACAGTTTTTATTGTTGCAGGACTGTATGCATCTTTCATATGTTGCTGTTTGTTGAATTCACCTGAATGCATCTTTTATGTTTTTGGTGTATGCTGACAAGATTTGGGGTCATTTCTCTTGATATAAAATCCCAGTTGTTTTTAACTTTTATAACTAGAATTCAAGATAAAAAGTCAAAATTTTCATTACCTTCCCAACAAGGGTTCATATTATCTTGTCTACCTTATTCTTAATGTAAAAGGACTGATGAGTATAACATCCTTTAAATTCTTGGACAGCATAACAGACTATAGATAACGCAGTCTTTTTTAAATCCTTCTCT
Source organism: Scatophagus argus (assembly GCF_020382885.2). Taxonomy (NCBI): domain Eukaryota; kingdom Metazoa; phylum Chordata; class Actinopteri; family Scatophagidae; genus Scatophagus; species Scatophagus argus. Next base: position 12,806,902 of record NC_058505.1, on the reverse strand, counting down.
GACCTAGCATTATGTCCCAGCCTTGTTTGGGGAGGGACAAAAAAATGTAACACCCTACCAGAGGACGGTTCTCTTGCTTGAAGTTGCTCTCGGGGTTCAGGGTTTGAGCCTCCTGACTTGCACACAGAGGGGGTGAGAGGAGAGCATGGCTGCTTGTTGTGTGCATCTGATCTTTCAAGACTGTCTGTTAGGCAGCTACAGCCAGATCCATTTTTTTGGTGCTGGGGCCTCCCACAAACCACTTCCCCCTGGAGTTTTATACATAGTGGGATTGATGCACCACTTCTGCTTTTACCACACACTCTCTGTACTCTCAGCATCTGTAAGACGGAAAGAAGAGTCAAGTCAAAAATGACTTGCAAAAATAGCCTGGCTTAAAACATGGAAAAGGATTTCTTTTCTGCATCTTCCTAAAATGTCTAAGAAGCACACTGGATGACAGAAACTTGAAAGCAAAGCTTAAGAAAGGGATTCTTTTCTTAGCTGAGTGGGACAGTTTTGGTTGTAATATATGCTTACTTTGGGCAATGCATTACTGCGGAGGGGGATTTGTAAAGAAGGGATTAGTTCCTTAATATACACTCCTTTTAACTCATCGGGTTGGTGGTATCCATGAAGCTGGGCAAAAGCCAAGTCACAGGTCAGGATGCTGCCCTAGAAAAAGCATCAAAGGTGTAACAAAGCATTGCATTAATGAGTTAACTAACTAAATAAATAAATAAATCACACTACAAAAGCTGCTAAATAAAGATGGACTTACATCTTGTGAAAAAGACAGACAGGCTGATACCCTTTCAACATTTTCCATTATGACAAGATGATGTTCTTCATTTTGTGAGTGTCTGAGGGTACACACCGACACTGGTACGTCTCCAGATGGTGTCACAATATCCACCTACAGAAAAATTAGCATATTAAAAAAGACATTCTTCTTCAAAATATCTCGACAGTAGTTCAAAACAGTCATGTTTTGAAAAAAATTTGAGAATTTAACATATATAGTTATTTTTATTTTCAGATTTTCTAGTTCGTATTTTTCATACCACTTTTCCAGAGACAGCTGCAACAGTTCCATCCATAAGTGGAAAATCTTCTTCCAGTGCTTCTTCTAGGACCTGACTGGTTTTCTTCATGATACAGGAAAGTTTTTTTCCAATCACCTCACTGCTGGTGCACTCAAACAATTTGCAGGCCTGTTCATCTGCTGACAAAATCTGGAAAATGAAGATAAAACACTTTTACACTTTTAGTACAGTATGATAAATACTGCTTACTGCTGACATTAAGTGCACACACAGTACCTCTCGAGTTTTATGGTCAACAATGACAATGGCTTTGTTTGGGCTGAGGGCGGATAGAGATCCTGACAGGCTAAAATCTCCGGACATCAACTGACTGAACAAGCTTTCTTCTGTCTCTGATACAGTGGACAGGTGTGGCAGGGAGACAGCAGGAACCTGGGACCTTGAATGTAAGCTAGAGATCTGGCAATTTCTTGCAGCAACAGAACTACAGTGATCCAGACGTTCACCTGTGAGCAAAAATTGGAGACAGTTAAAAAAATATATCACTTTCTCTCACCCTCATCCTCAACATTTTTTCAATCTGTTACACCCACCTCGTAGAGAACCAGGATAACAACGTCGTTGCAATGCCAAAAGGGTCTTTTTGTACAGCGGTCTCTGAGTACATGGGTAGGACTTATTCAGGTCGAAGTCATCGTCCAGGAGATGGCAGGAGAGGTCGGGCACCACACAAATGGTGTCTCCTTTACCTCTGTCGCTTTGGCTCGCCCAAAAAAGATTCTCACTCGACAGCGACATTGTTGGTTATCCAGCTGGCTAGAATGAATGGATCGCAGCATTTAACAGTATTATACGCTGACAGGATACCCGAGCCGATTACAAGCGTTTCAGCTAACGCAGAAAATGTTTAACTGATTAAAATTTGTTTAACTGATCAGGGCTCTATAGTGTCAATACTTACCTCGATTCGTGGAAAGAAACTGCGCAGCTTGTGCTTCCCGGCTGTTAACGAGACAAGCAGCTCCAGAAAAAGGACACAGCAGTTTCAGTTGACGCTAGGTAGTTGACAAGGTAACGTTACCTCCCCTGCGCTATCTGGCTAGCTAGCCATCTGCTAAACTGCCGAGGCAAAGAAAACGCCGACGTGCTGTTTGGCTCTGGAACAGCAAGGGTAGCCACGGCAGTCCTGAGCAATTTTTTCCGAGTTGACGTTACAGTAGTATTAGCACAACTCTGACATGATTCCAGCAGGTTATATAAGAAAAAAATGAAGATTTTAATGCTACTATTTCACTTAGAACCGCAGCTGTTTTCATAAACCGCGGGCTTCGAGCGCCTGGCGAATGGATTCGAGGAAGTTCCCCGAAGCCAATCAAATATCACGCTTCTAAAAAAGAACAGCTCATTGGATAACTTGCCGGAAACGCCCGCCTTTGTTTCCATGGGAACAGGCCACCGAAGCAACCAAATAAAATAGAATAAAACAAAAGGCAATAAATACAAAGAACATTTCTCAAAAAGTGTCTACACTTTTCACAAGTCAAATAATTCACACGCTATTTTATTATAAAACAGAAAGACAAAGACAAACCCTAACAGCATTCAGCAGTAACTATGCCAGTGTTTCAAGTCACAGGTTTTAATTCAGCAAACAATATGCCTAAGTCTAGTCTAGCTTTTTTAAATTACAATTTGTAAGGGGCAAAAATGAGAAGGCATCCATAACATTAATAGAAAATTAGCAAATATCTTTAAAACATATCACTTGAGAATTATAAGCTATTTATTTGTATGTACAAATCTGCTGAACAACACCAAAATACATGTTTGAACAGACAGAACATGACAAAGATCATTGCATTATGTAAAACTGGGAGCTGGGAAAAGTTGGGTAAGAATTCTGTGTCGTCCAGGTGCAATGGCTGCAGGGATCCATGTGGTTTTATTTTTTACCGAGTCTCTTCATTGGCTACATGGCTTTCTTTTTAAATCCACAGGAGGACAACCTCCCCAAAATCGACTAGACAAATGTTTTAGTCAAAAACACAGACCAAAATTAAATGAATCAGACATTATCATTACCGACAGAAAGTCTGGCATAGTCCAAGTGAAAATGGATTGAAGGGGCATAATATGTAAGTACACAATGTTGTACTTTTGCATAAGTGAAAAAGAAAGAAAACACAACATGAGGAGATGGAAAGCCCGTTATATCATAGATGCTTAACAAGGAAAATATATAACAGTCAGTACAGATGTTTTGAAACATGATTTATCTTACCTTAGCTCCCTTGGTACTAACAACAACATTGTGAAGAACTTAACTTCATCTGATGCTGAAAAAAATTTGTCATCATGACAGGTCAACTCCAGCTGCAATGGGAAGTGTTAGCATATCATCAAGTCTGCTGGGACCAGGCTCAATTACACATGTCACTATTGATTATTTCTTTACATCACAAATATTCTGAAAGGAATATTTCTGGAATACTGGGGACATTTTGATAGACTACTTTTTTTCACATATTTACCGCACTACACCGAGTTTATGTAATAATTTGTGGACAATATGAGCCTCTTCATTTTTCAGTTCTTGGAACAATGACACTTTTATTCAGATAATCACGATAGTTCATGGCACATGCTAGCTGGTCAGCTTGAGATGATCTTGCAGTAATATATCTCTCCATAATCTAATCTTCTGCTTCTTTATATCTGTGGTTCAGCAGCATTTGCACAGCTTTACTGGAGCGGAACAAAATTTCCCTCTCGAAATATCACTGTTGTTCTGTCCAGTGGCCAGCTGCTATGGCTGTAGCATGCATGTTTTATCAAGTAGCTCACCTTACAATAATGAGTACTGGTTGATTTTCATACAGACAAGGAGCCAAGCAGAGCACTTTTACGCAGTCACACATACAGTCATACACACACACAAGCAAAGTTGGGCACGCACTTATGGTGCCATGGCTGTGAGAAGTGAGCTTTGATAAGCTTTTTGAGCATAGTTCACTAATATAGGGTCCATCCTAATGGTGGTAGTCTTTTTTACTGTGAGGGCGATTTCCCAGTATATGATCCACTTCTGAAGCAATGCCTGCTGTCATCTTTGGAATTACCTGTGGTACACAAAACAACAGAAAAAGCGCATTACCAATGCTGTCTGACTAGACCAAATACTGAAATAATTATTAGGTATTACTCTTAGGGTTAGAAGATGTGCGTTATACCTGAATGGCTCCCAGGTTCTCTGTTAACTGGCTTGGATTGGAGGATCCCAGCAGCACTGAGCTCACTCCCTCGTTCCTCAGACACCAGGCTAAAAATAATGGGGTTAGAAGGAGTTTTTACAGTTGTTATTGTGATATCATGGAAACAAACTGTATGTATGAGAGCCTCAGAGTGTTAATGTTTTCCCTTACCTATGGCTAGCTGTGGCAAAGTACATCCGAGCTTTTCCGCGATGTGAGTCAGTTCTTTTAGCTTGGCTTGCTGTTTCCTCCCGTCGTCACTCATTATTTTCTCCCTCAACCACTGATATGGCTGGAGGAGGAAAAAATTAGCATGAAGATTGTTTTTCAATATCGGGTCAGAAATAACTATAACCAGATTGTGTTTTATTGTTGTTATTGTACTTCTTGGATGAGCGTGAATTGATTGAAACACACAGACAAAGTGGTCCAAAGAAATTTCACCTGTACCTTCAGTGAGGCCCTGGAGGATTCTGGGATGCCGTTCTCATACTTCCCAGTGATGATTCCACAGGCCAGAGGGGACCAAGAGACCACACCCACACCTGAGACAGAAAAATGAGCAACAGGATACAAAATCTAACCCTAACCCAATAATTTAAGGATAAACTCTGTGTATACTTACCTATCTTATGGTAGAGCTCTGGCAGCTGAGTCTCCACTTTTTCCCTCTGAAAGAAGTGATACTCTGCCTGCTCACACACTGGTGGAATTAGATTAAACTGCCTGGCCACAGAGTATGCTTCCTAATTGAATTCACACAGGGAATAAAAATAAAGGTGAATGTGTTTATGAGATAAGGGAACCTGTGCAAACACTAGACTTTTTACAGTGTTTCAAAGTACAGCTCATTTTGGAATTTGTTGTCCTTTTCTACACAGCAAAGAAGACTAGAAGACCTTACAGTGCTGATAGCTTCAATAACGAGGGTAAAGTGGCTACCAACAAAACATCTCCCAATATAATCTATATCTTTGTATGAATTTTAATATTTGTCACCTTAATGCATTTCCCCCTTCTTTGAAATCATACTTCAAGAGTCCTGAATTTGTAATTGCCTTGTAGTGGTATATCAGACAGCAGATTTGTTTCTGAATATTTTCAATGTTGTTCCCTTAATCCAATTAATGTGATACACAAAAAGTAATAAATATCAATTATACCTCCCAGCCCTAAACAGTAATTTGGCAAAGTTAGTTTTCATATCCTGTTGCTGGTAAAAAAAGACACTCAAAGACTTTTTCATCTCGCTCACCATGATCTCCATGGCAGACCACCGAGATGTCCCCCAGTACATGGACATCCCCTGGTTGATCACGTGTGTCATTGCTCTCACAATCTCTGCAAAAACAAAATATTAAAGAACAGAAATGTACATTGTCAATAATCAAACAGTGGATGGCGCCATAGAAGCAGCTTTCATATAACCTGCAGGAAAACCATTTTGTTTAAAATTCTGCTCGTATTAAGGTAGACCTGTAACAGCTTACACACTACTTTCATCTTATATGTGCGCAAAATACATTACAGGACAACTGGATTCAGGTAGCATTTTCTCATGAAAGACTTGAGCAAAGTGTGAAGAAGACTACAAGAAAAACAGCCTTTGAGCAAATTGCCACCTTCAGGACAGCAAAAGCAAAAATGTAACTTGAGATGTGTTCAGATGTTGATGTTGATGTTGAGATGTGTAAGCAGATACGCTTTGCTGGGGTCATATGGCTTAATGTAGCCAAATGCTGCAGGGGGTTAAGTTAAAAGACAATTGCTTGTGTGGTTGAACGATAAGGTAAGCAAAATTTAAGTTTTTGTGTATATATATATATATCATTAAAAAAATGCTGCAAAGTTCTTTCTAAAAGCAGACCAAGGACATCACCAAACGGAGGAAAAACAGCTATGACTTTGAACATGTGCCGGTTTTATGCTGTGCATAAATGCTGTCACCACTGTGGAAAACAACAACAACATGATAAAGTAATTTATGTGATTTATTTAGTCTGTAATTGCTTGCTTTAGTCGGTAATTGCATTTGAAATTCATTGATGAAACATCTGTTATATTGGCACAAGACAAATTCTGGAGACAAAATATAAAGTGGGGAGATTGAAAATGAGGGTGAAGAGATGAGACCAGAGCAGAGTGTGATTAAAAAGGAGCCATTCCTTTTCATCAGTAGTTCTCTACAAAATGTAGCTTAGTGAGAGACGGAGAGCAAGTGTGCGTGTGGGTGAAGCAGGTGCGAGGGTAGAGGAATAACAGTACATCTGCTCCAAAAAGAGAGGGAGTGAGGGATTTAGAGTGATGTAAGGACAGAAGGAAAAGCTGTGAAACAAGTAGGAACCTTGGAGCAACACATGATTCACAAGAGTTTGTGAATATATGAATAATCCACCTCAATGCTAGGAGAGGGGGATGACAACTTGATTCACAGCAACATCCATGCTTACCTAAGGCAATCTTCGCACAAAGTTTTGTTCCATGAGGCTGCAGTGAATCATCAACTCCAACAACAGATGCCACACTGAGCATGGGGTGCTCAGGTGAGATGTTCAGCCTGTACCATCAACACTGCCCTCACAATAAAAGCCCACTGCAGTTTTTCAAGGAGGACGCTGGGGGGGAACTTGTGGAGACACGTGCATGGTGATGTATGGTGCATGTATGAACATACACTTTATCATTATCTTTTAATGTGGGAGAATAATGTATATATTTTCTTTTAATGTATAACATTGGTGTACAGTTTAGATAAGAAGATCACCACCACTCTTATGCCTTAGAGTAAAAATGTAGCCACAGTACAGCCAGCAGCCAGTTAGCTTAGTTTATGATAAATGCTAAGGCAAAAACCTGCCTACCAACAACTCCAAAGCTCACTAATCAACATATATGTCCCAGAGTTGGACAAGAACCCAGGTTACTGTGACTGACCAAGTCACTGACCACGCTTACAAGTGCTGGTAGGTAGACCTCTAGACAGAGGCCAGCTGAATCCTTCCAGTTTTCAATCTGTAAACTAAGCTCACTGTAGCTTCATATTCCCTAAGACATGAGAGTGGTGTTCACCTTCTATCTCACCTCTCATCAAGAACATGAACCAATTTCCTAAAACATGAATCGTCATATTCAATGCTGTTTGGAGCTAGTTACTTAATGTTTCATGAAGTTACAGCTAAGTCAATAAATAGGCATGAAATCTGGGTGAAATCCTGTTTGTCTGTTGAGTGCATAAGCTCCATGACTGCCTGGCAGCTAGCCAATGTCAGCCTGTCCTTGAGACAGCAGCAACATGCTACTGAGTCGAGAACTTTTGGTCAGCTTCAGCCAGCAGGTATCACAATGGCCTTCTGGTGAGTGCAGCAAGGAGTGTAAAGAAAGCATGCATGCTGATATTTATTGTTTTTAAGAGAACTGCTTACAGGGAGCCAGTACTCTAATTTGACAGGTAATGTATAACCTCCTCATGCATACACCCTGGGAAGTGATCATCATGCCACACCAACCTCCGAACTTCTGAGAATATGCAGCCAAATGGAACATAAGCACTGAGTGGGTGTGACCATCCACCATGCTGCTCTTTTATTACCAAACATTGCAGGAGAGAGGTGATATCCTGGCACTTGAAGGAATGTCCTGAGTGGATTGCACTGGGTTTGTGTTCAGCATGCTGTGGCAGTACCATTTTCATTTGTTTTCCTCAGTCTGTGCATTCTATTCTTTGCTCTTTCTGGGAATTTTCAAATTCAGTTGATTGAATGGATTAAATTTACTGCACTGCATTGTTCTGTCAAACCAAAATGATGTTGACTGAATGGAAGCCAGCATTGTGTCAAGGGTGCCAAGATGTGGACAGTTTACAGTGCAGGGTGTGACATTCTTATTAAAACAACAAGTTCACACTGGCACAGATGCTTCTTGTTGGGGCACCTGCTATTAAATTTCCCATAATGTGAGTACTTCAGAAACTACACTATTTAGCAACTTGTGATAAGATAGGCCATTATCAGTCCCTCACTGGCAAATCCACATTATCACAGCGGCACAAGGATGCTGTGAGAGCAAATTCCAGCTATGTCATCATTATCATTGTCAGCTGCAATGGCAAAGAGCAGCAGAACAGAATGAAGAAGAAGTCAAAGGCAGACGGGACAAGGAAGTAGTTTTCTCATATTTGTGATACAAATTGTGCCTGTCCGTGCTGTTAGGTTGGATTAAAGACAAAAAACAAAGCAAGCCAAGTACAAATAGAGGGAGGAAAAAGAGAAACACAAAGAGAGGTATGAATGGATTGGAGAAGGAAAGCAGTGATGGTAACAAAGGGAGACTCTTCAGCCATGACATCACTTTTTTTTGTCCCCAAGGGGACACATGTTGTCTCACCCAAAGTTGGAATCAAGACAGCAAAATACACACACAAATCCAAGCACATAAACCTGTTAACATTCTTGTCTACACAAACCGTTTGGAGCTCAAGGGGTTTTCTTGTGCGCCACATTAATCCTGTTTTAAGTTTCAGGAACATGTGGGTGTCTAAATCAATATCTCGATCTTGACATGTAAACTGAACTGCAAATACCCGTAGTGATGCAAAGGTCTCACTCTTCCAGCTTCATCCCTCAGAGAGGCTCTTCAACAAAATCTCTGCACTAATGCATGAGAAAAAGGTTTTGCCTGAGTCTGTACAGCCAGCCCCACTCTCTCTCTAAAGTTGTTAAAAGTGACTGACCCTCTACACAGTGATTTATGGCAGTGGCCTTGCTCCACTGTAATGAAGGATAAAGAAAATGTGCACAATGTTTTACACTGATTAATGGGTGTGACTTGGTTGTACAGCTGCTGAAAGCAAAACACTCAGCCTATCTATCATTATATTTGCCTGTGTGTGTTTTCTTTATCCAGCATCTCACTCCATTTACCCGTAGTTGTTATCTTGCCATCAAGCTCTCAATCAATCATTCTATCAATCAGATAAGACTTCTGTATGTCAACTGTGAACAATGAAGCAACTTTATCTGCAGAGACGAGTTACTGGAAGGTTTGACGGAGCATGCTGCGCGGTCTGCCTGCCAGTCACGAGAAGTACCAGTGACAGCAATGCCCTGGGAACAGTAAGTATGACAGATTGGTCTCCCACAGTCTGCTGGCTCACAGGGGAGGAAGTATGGGGGGCAAAGGGAAAAGACTGGAAAATAATTTAGTGAAACTAGTGAGACACCATCCTTTCAGCCAAATACTACCTGTGGATAAGGGGTTGATATAATTGAAGAGGGCCTCAAGTATCTGTGATGGACACACCACAAGGGAGAATTGAGGAAGAAACTGGAAGCATGCGAAAGAAATAAATGGTGGCATACGGTAGACGAGTGGGAAAGGCAGAACTTGAGTGTAGAAGGAATAGAGCGCACAGTAAGGCCTGTATCTAGTGAGACCAGCCCAAAAATATACCAGCTTCCCCTGGGGGGGCCAGATAATCCTGCTTCTGAGGAACATGGAGGGCTGGGAGCGGGTGCAGCTCACAGACCCCGTGGAAGCCAGCGATCCCAGGGAGACGGAAAGAAAAAGAGTGGTAGACTAAAATAGAGGACAAGAGATGAGGCAAGTTTGTCAATGTGTGTGTGTGTGTGTGTATGTGTGTGTGTGTGTGTGTGTGTGTGTGCATGTGTCACAAGGAAACACACTCTGGTCAAAGGCAAAGGTCGTCAGTCCGGTGAGGGCAGCGATCTGGTCAGTATTTGTCACCTTCTCACATTACAGAACAACATGCATTGTTCCAAGCCTCCACCAGTGCCCCCAGGTTCTGGTCAACGATTACTCACCCTCCATGGGAGTGTTGCTGTCTGGTCGGTTGGCAAAAACCACATCCACATACTCAAGTTGCATTCTCTGGAGGGAGCCCTTTAAACCTGAAGAGAGATGAGAGGAAAAGCTGAGGAAGATGCAGATTAAGTCAATAGAAATCATGAGCATTGAGTATGTCTGTTGCGTGCTGGAATAGTTATACCTGTGTTACCAAATATAGAGTAAACACATTAATATATTTTTCTGATTCTCAATAGGATGAAATGACACACATGGAATAAGAACTCAGCATAGCTCACATAAGCCCTGAGTATCATCTGTCTGCTCATAAATGCCTCTTTTAATACCAGTGGACCAAGGAGACTCTTTACAGTATCATTCAGACATGCTGTGAAATAGAAAATCTTGTCCCTTGACACGTCTGGACATGCACACGCTGGCCTGGTTCTTCAGAGGAAGAGTGATAATCACTGAGCACGTATGACTCTCTTCAGTTCTCCTTGCTATTTATTTAACATTGTCATGCAGATAAGCTATACGAATGACTTCACACTAAAACCTTTAACCTGTGACTGCTGTATGGTATGGTCAGCTTTCGGCACACTGTAGCCTATTTATGTAAGCAGTATTAACATTAGTATTCATGTGGATTTTTTGTTCACCAGGTGACTTTAAGTCTGAACTGGATCCAGGAGGATTTAAAGTCAGCATGTTTACAAACATGGCAAAGTGACAGTTGACCACATGTGACTCCATGCCTGCCAGCTCGATCTGGCCCGCCATGTCTTTTGATCCAGCTTGCATGAAGCCTGCTTTACTTAATAGGAGTCATGTATATGTGACTACATGTCCCATTTGACAAACAACAAAATACTACATTGCTTTTAAAGGAAATGCATTCTTTTTTCCCCCTCAAATATCAAAGTCCTATCATAGCTGGGAAGTAATGTGCTCTTTCTGACAATTTAATTAAACAAGTGATGATTGACTGAATGCTAGTTTATGAACAAATAAAAGTTTAATTACTGAATTCTTAATGGTTTCATGGTGAGATAGGAATCAGAATTCCTTTATTTATCCCTGAAGGGAAATTCTTGAGAAGTAAGTCATGTCAGTGAGCATTCATAGGAACTAACTGCACGGAATTCAGATATTTATTTTATAATTATTTATACCTGTACGTTTGCTATGATATGTTAAAATGTGCTTTGTATTTGATGCAGCAGCACATTTCAGATACATGAATAAAAACCTGCTGAGAGTACATTAAGTGACTCTCAAGTTATGAAATGCAAATTGCTGGCTTGGCCCATTTGGTCTTCAAATATGAAGTTCAGTATAAACTGTGTTAAAAATCCATTTTGTCAGTAGGAATAGTCATATTTCTTGATTCATATTGAAAATTTCTTGGAGACTTCAACGTCAATTGCAGGATTAGCCAGTGAAAAGGTAAGTTCACACCCCTACACTATGGAAGACGAATTCTGCACGTGTAATCTCTTATCTTTGAATGCATAAATGAATACGCTTTTGACAGGTGATGGAGGAACTATCAAGTCAAGGCTGAGAGGACGATAAGAGAGGTGAGGAATCAGGAGAAAGGTTGTGCTCATTTCTTTTTCTCATGCTCAACTTTCAGTATTTCTTAGGAGGGAAACACTGAGGAGAAGATGACAACAAAGTATAGTGAGCAGATCAGTCCTCATTCACACACAGAAGACCAGATGAAAGATGAAAAGCGAACACAGGAGACCATCACAAAGGACGACAGCAGAGTAGCAGAGAGACGAGGCAAAAGACACTCTTGCGCTGTTGACTATGTGTGAGTATGCGTGGCAGATTAGTGCCAGAGGCTTCATCATCACCCTCTAATCCCAGCTGAGAGTTATGCTCTCCCCACCACCGTTCCAACCTCTTATTCCTTCCTCTGTCATCCGCATTCCCGAAACCCTGCAAACACCCGTGCATACAGTGATCCTAATCAGAGCCTGCACCGTCATCATGAGCAGTCTGCGCTGTCTCGTGCATTAGCTGGAGTTTACTGGCTGTGAGGGGAGTCTATTTTTAGAACTGAGAAAAGATGTTGAACAACAAAACTATTCAAGCGGCATCTGCAATGAATAATGCATATAATTATGTGTTCTTCGAAATACTCTGAAATTATGAAATTGTCAAGGAGTTTCTTTGTCCTGTGAGGAAAATGGTAAATGCATGCAACCTGGTTGCAAGAGAGATTTTGACATTTTCTTGCACTGTCATGTTAGAGTTTAACAGTGCCAATCTCTACTATTAAGCATTAACTTCTGACATCCCATCAAACGTAGTGAATGTCACTTAACCAGTCAAACGCATCATTGACTGGCCTGTGGTGGACTGTACAACCAGCAGTAAGCATGATTGTGTCAGCAGATGTTTGGCTCAGCCTGTTAATTAGCCTGTGGTGACATGTGCCACACCAGTGAAGACAGGGACACTGTACCTTTCTCTCACAGATGCTGCCTATCATCGGGACAGACAATCTGGCTTTAGGTAATGGCAATGCCACCTTTCCCTCTACTCTCTCTTATTTTTTCACGCTCTGCCTTCTTCCTCCATTGCTTTCGAAGAGTATTCCCTTTCTCCTGTTTCAGAGGAAAGTTGCAGAGGCTGTGCTGAATGTTAATAATGTGGGAGAGAGCTGAGTCACCGCAGGAGGTGCACTGCACTGTGGACCGGATGGCCACTTGTTAGGGAATTAGAATGGATCAGGCCAGTGGTATGACAAAGGTATGTCATAAGATTGAGCAAAGCCATAACTCTTCTTAAAGAGGGCTAAATGAAGGTAGAAGAAGAGTGTTTGAGGGTACTTGAAAGTTTGTAGTACACTGTAATGTTTTTTTTTTAAAGAAAGACACATGTGAAGGTATTACAATAGAAAAGATAAAACATCTGTCAAGGTTTGACATACCATTTGCTAATACAACTTTCAAATTCAGATGCACATGCTGTGAAAAATCAAAGTAGTAGAAAGAAGACAGATGAAGGAAAAATAGGGGGGAGGAAAAGAGATAAAAGGGGGAGATTACAGGAGTGTGCTAGGACTCTGAGTGATGGGGTGACGTGAAGGACAAAGCAGAGGCGATGAAATTGGCTTGTTACCTTCAATGATGTGTTTTCTGTTGAGGCCTCTCTCTGTCTCTGCTCTGAAAACAGCAGGGAAATAAGTACATGTCAAGCGTGTCAACACACATGAAAACGTGCACGTTTATGCACATGCACACATCTCTCATCAGTTGAAGCAGATTATTAAACATGCTAAACAAGAGCCTGTATAAGCTACCTACAAATTATTGAAGAGAAATACACCCACTCGACACTCCATAGTGTGCCTGCGGCTATAACAAACTGCAGTGTGTCTGTGCAGTGGGCAAACACACAAAGCTTATTGTTGTTGTCTGTACTGTTTTCCAGTGATTTGCCAAAGTCCCTTTATGGACAGATGGTGTTGCACAGATTTTTAAGCCTACTGAGGTGTTGTGATTCATGATTTCGGTCTATATAAATAAAACTGACTTGACTTGACCCCCAAGTAAGCGTGGCTTTGGTGATTTGCAGGTGAAAATACTTACATACTTGACTTATTTAAAACTGGCCTTTCAGTAGTTCAGTAGTTATGATGCATATGTACACAGGTAATGCATTACAAACGCAACAACGTGCTGTACCTTCTGCGTTTTGGCATTTGATCTTGCCTTTTGTGCAGTATGCAAATATCTAGTATATGTTTGGGTGATGGGATGCCTGACAGGCACCTCAGGGACTCTCACAGCCTGCTCAGCGGGAGGTTAAGTAGTTGTTCTTTATGACACACATCAGTAGTGAAGACTGATTTGGTACCTTGACGATAGTCTGAGAGGATGAGCTTAAATTAAGTTTGCACAATCACACCAAGGCCCTAAATTACTGATCTCCTTCAGAGAACCAAAAGAAGATGGTGGATGTACTTAAGGAGCTTCTATTTTCCTCAGGAAGAGCATGAAGACTTTTAGAAACACAGGCAATGTGACTAATGCAGATTGAGAGCAGAATACTTCAGCCTGACAGAAGAAGCAAATAGGCAAGAAGGCTAAGAAAGAGTATGAAGGGAAGGGAGAGTAGGTGAGAACATGGCCTTGTTGTCATTTTTTTGGAGTGTCCCCCATGTCTGCGTCTGTCCGTTTTCTAGAAGGTCTGATCTCATGTCATGCTCTGTAGCTGGAGGCAAATCTTTTAATGTGTTGCCTGTTGGTCATGAGATAACCCAAACATTCGAGAAGGAGGACACACATGTTGGATACATCCACGTATGCACTTGAAGGGATACACACACTTACTTTCCACCCCAGTAGAGCTTTGTGGTGATCACCAAGCTGGATCTCCTGTGGAATGACAGAAAAAGACCATAAAAAGGGTTTTAAAATTATTCTTAAAAAGATGTGTGTATGTGTGTGTGTGCATAAAAGTGTATCTACCATACCTATGCTTATTATGAGAATAATTTTATAATAAAGTGTCCTCCAGTGATCCTCTGTCCTGCAATGTGAAGTGGCCAATGTGCTGTGCTACTTTTTCAAACATGTAACTTATCTAGTATGAATAATAACTCTTTTCTCTGAACTCTAACAAGATAGCTCCCTCACTATAAAATCCCCTGTGCTTGAATGATCAATAATTTAAACAGATCCAGAGTTGAGGTAAAGGCAGGCAGAGAGCTGGCATGAGTTGTGGAGAAGGACGAATCACATACTTGAGTCTCTTACTGCAGTGTGACAGTACATGCAGTATAGACATGTGAAACTGATATTTACTGGGGTGCAGAACACTTGCTTGCTATTTAAACCACAGATTTGTGAGGTTTTTTTTCTTTTTCTTCTGAAATATGCTTTTACCTCTTTAGGCTGCAATACCGTTCAAATGTAACAAAATCTAACAACCACAACTGTTGTCCGTACTGAGGCTAAAACATGTCAAAAAGGAGTAACAAGTTGACATTGCTTCAATATAAGTCTGAGGATAGGCACAGTTCTGTTAGACAGTTAGTGTACTTCCAACTTTGTGGCAACAGAGTCGTGAAGGCCGCCTCCTTCAAAGAAAATAGTGCACACATGTATAAAGTAAAAGAAATGGTTTTCTGGAAGAACTAGACAGGCTTTCAGAGAGTCTGGAACTCAACGATATCCGACACCTTTGGGATAAATTGGACCACCCACTCGGAACCGGGATTTATCACCTAGCATCAGCACCTGACCTCAGTAATGCTCTTGTAGCTGAGTAGAAGCAAATCAGTGCAGTTTTCCCAGATGAGTGGCGGCATCCTTCAAATAAGATGCTAACATATGGGCACATATTTTGTTTGCCTGTACACATATGGTCATGTAGTGCATACACACACGCACAGTCTAAAACTTATTCATGGAACACATCTTGAGGGGCTGTACATTACCTCCAGCACTTTTTCTTGATAATATTTCCCAGGATTATCTCTGCTCTGTAAAGAAAAATATAACCAAGGAGATGATGAGATTATATCTCAGACTGCCATTTCTTTAAGCGTGACTGTTATTTGCCAAGCATCAACAGCATGAATACCCGATTAAACATCAGAAGTAGTACAAGATAAAGGTTAAATATCTCTTGTATTGTGCGCCTGATTTTCACCAGCAACCTTGAAATTAATATTCATCCCTGCACAGCTGCAGCGTGTCCAGGCCCATAAAGTTAGATTGAGCTGTGAACATTATAGGGAGCCTCCAGTGATGAATAAGATTATGTAAATCACTTTAGAGTCATGGCTACCTTTTATTTTTGGCCTCCTCAGGTGAATAATTCTTAGTCTTGAGTTATACCTTGTTAACATCTCATGCCCTATGGGTAAAACGTCTGACAAGACTGGAAAAATGCTCTGTGAATGTTTGATAGATAACAAATCAGAGATGTGACTCACTTCCCCCCGGAGTAGACTTCAGCTGTGTCAAACAGGTTGACCCCACTCTCATAGGCGATAGTCATCAGCTGCTCTGCCACCTGACACACACAAGAAAAAAAATTTCACCTCATCATCTTCAGTGCTGTGTAATACATGATTATAAATACTAGCCAAATTGATTTCAAAAAGAATGGGCCGGGGTAATACCCAGGAGAAGCTTGAGGAGAGTAAATCTGTTTGGCGCTGAGATACGCATCACCAGGAAAACTGTTCAGGCTGCTTGTTGACTAAGGTTGTTTACTGCTCAGTATATTTCCCAGACTGTTTTGACCTAGTTCCTGTGCCTGCAGTTTATTCAGATCCATACATGGGAATGCCAATTTTATCATTATGGCTTCTCTTTCTTTCAACTCCTGTTTTGTTTTGATGAATTTGTTTGTGTCTTTGTGTATGTCAGTCCCAATGTCATCAGCCAACAATAAACTGTCCCTAATTCAGTATTTTCCAGCCTTCAAGGCCAGATCAAGGCACTGGAAGATGTCTTCAATTTAATAACTAGTGACAGGGCCAAATAACACCCGACCACTTGGCCTTGGTAAGGCCAACAGGGACCCAACAGCCAACTATGATATTGGGAAACTGATACCAGACTGATTGATGATGTGATCTACTCACACCATTTCACATCCATTTACACTGGATTGCTCCCATGGTGTCTACAAACTGGGTGCTGTAAACTGTCACAACTGCTCATTGGTTGCATTTAGTTAAAGTTCAATAATGAAAGCCAACAGCTACTCGTGAGCTGCAACAGCTGAATAATGGATTTGACATAATGTCTTACCTCATCAGAGATCTGACCTCCAAATGTTACCCACGTGCCTGTTCAGGAATACATCAAAGTCAACGTTTTGGTACAAACAAAAACATGCAAGACATTTTGGATGTAAAACCACACTTGCAAGTCATTTTAGTCATGCGTTGATTATTATTTTGACATTCTGGCATTGGTACATGTGAAAAGCCCCTGTCCTGAGGCCATCACAGCTAAATGTCAAGGTTGAGTGTTGATAGGCTAAAAGAGAAAAGGCTCACTGCAGTGAGTTTCTTGTGTTTAAACCTGCTGTGTGTGGAATATTTACATGATTGAAAAAAGTTAGATCTAATTTAATATATAATAGATTGTTTAAACTCTCAGTGAAACTGTCTATGGATGCTATTAATTAATCATCTAAACATCAACTTGACATTTAAGTTTTGAACCAGAAACCAAACAGATCTAAAATAATGTTAAATTGACCAGTTTTGAGTGAAATTCATCATCATCGCATTTGTCCTGTGTCCTCTCTGTCACTGTCTGATACCAGATACTTAAATTCAGGTTTATTTTTTGTTCTTTACTAAGATAAACAGACAAAAACCTGTAATCTGTCAAAAGATAGAAGAGACTTGACGAGTAATACCAGAATCGAAGCTTTGAATAAACGTCCCTGTATCAGGGGCCAGATTTCATCTGATTTATTCTGGCCCCTGATACAGGTTCTCTTACAGCTGACACCCACAAGTAGTAGTAAATTATTATACTTTAAACAGACAGAAGCAGATGCAGCCTCTGCTCCTCCTCCAAACAGCTTGGACTGAACACAACTTTTCCATATTCCTGCCAGTCTTTTGATGCCTCATCCTGTCACATGCTACTTGTTGACATCTCCGACTAATAATAAATAATGCGGAATCCAGTGTTAAATCTGCATCCAGGAGTAGATTGGTGTTTTGGTGAGTTGTCAAAGGTCAGTTTAAAAAAATAATAGGAAAATAGTTTGATCATTTGCTTTTGCCAAAAGTTAGATTGATAACACTCTGAAATACTTACTGTTAATATACAGGTGAGTGTTTGGTTTATCTGTTGTAGAAACTGTAGAAACATGGTGGGGCAGCTTTTAACAAAAGCACAACAATTCTTCGTTTCAGGTGATTACACACTAATGGAAACATAATTATGAATATTATGTTCCATTTCTGCCAATAGACCCCCCTAAATTCTGCAGTTCATTGGAATATTAAAGGGGTTTTATTTCTCCCACATGCACACAGTTTTCAGATACAGTTCATGCAGTGTAGGACATGTCCTGCATACGTGTATGTGTTCACCTCTTCATCATCTGCTGCTGTCTTTTTTCTAAAAACTTTTTTCACAGGCTGTAAAAATGATTAAGTCCCTGAGCAGTTTAGTTTGTTTTAGAGCAGCACTGTAATGTAAATGCTGTGTGAGTCTGAAGAATAATTATGAAAACATTTTCTGTGGAACTTTTTACTCATGGGGAAAAAACTCTGCTAAAGGAAAATAATTAATAATTAATAATTAATACTGTGTGATCAAATAAGTATGGCCTGCTAGCTAAACAACACCACTTACAATGATGATGAAGGGAAATGCATCACACTAAAAATCAACATGGAGGTTAATGTCATTTAATGGAAAAATCCAAAAAGATTGAGCTGTTTTCTTTTTACCTAAACCTGAATGTTCTGCCATTTCTTGTCTATTCTTCATGCTGTAAAGTGATGCACTCAATGCTGAACCATCAGACCCCCCCCAACACAAACACAAACACAAACACACTCCTCCACACATGCACACACAGGGCTGATTAAGAGACCTGCATTCATTTTGACAGGCTGTTATGTTACAACCTGACTATTGTGCATTCAAGCACATTATGGGTTTTTTTTTGCCAAGCCTTGCCAAGGTTTACATTTAAACTTCAGCAACTGGGCTGGATGCATGGCATGGTTAGTGCACTCGCCCCATGTAGAGAAGGTTGAAACAAAGAACATAAATAAATTTAACCATAAAACAATTTAAGATTTGTGGCAACACTCAAAATGTTTGAGGCTTAAGCCCCAACAAAATGGCCTGCTGATGCTGATGCTTTGGACAAAGTTAGGCTAACTGTTTCTTTCTGCTTCCACGCTTTGTGCTAAGCTATGCAAACTGCACGGAAGAGGTAGTTCTTAATTTAGTGTTATTAATCTTTGATTATGTATGAGATTATAAAATACCCCATAGAGTCAAATGCTAAAATGGCCTATTTTGATCGCCACAATGATGTTCTCTTTTCTTTTCTCTCCTTGACTGAAAACCATTACAAGGAGGAATCAATGTTTTGATGCTTAAAGGCTTTGCTGAGGTTTGCCATCAATGAGGCTTCAATCTAATTCCTTTGAGTTGAAGGATGGTTCTTACTGCTGCTGAATCTGCTGTAGCTCTAAAGCTTCTATCTTTAAAATAAAAATCACTGTGGAGATGATTAACTAACTCATTCACAGATTTCCATTATTGTACGCTTCGTTATCTGCTGGGCAGCACTGCATTATTCCTTTGCTTTGTCAACTTATTTAGTCTTCAGAGACACACCCCCATCCAAGCGAGTTGGCACACACGCTGCAACACAGTACATACACACATGCATGAATGAAGATATGGTCAGCACACACACGCATACGCTAACTTAATCAGTCCTACCATGATGAATGAGAGTGTTTATGTTCTGGCGTCCATTGGATATGTGTGATAATTGAGCAACTTGTTTGCTGAATGCTGTGCTATTGATGAAATATTAACTGGGAAAATATTAACAGTCTGCAAACAGCTTTGTGCTGTCTCTTGTGACTCTCTATATGCATGAAAGATGCACAAGGTTTAAAATAGGGTGAAATGATATAATGAAATTGTTATCTCCATCTGCTTGACTTTTTATTTGGCTCTACAGACACATTAAGAGTTGAGTTTGCACTTGAGTGCTTATGAAATCATTAGACATTTGCCTCAGATGCTAATTAAATGTACTCACCGAGCCCCAGACAGGACACACGCAACCCAGATTTCCCCAGGTTCCTGTGAGGAAAAACAGATTATGATTAACAAAACCAGCGTTGTTCAAGAGCTCATCAGTCAAATGTGACTGCAATTATATGCTCCTGTATTCTGCTGTGGGCACACAAAGATTTTCAGGCCAAACAAAGACAAAAAGTATGATGTTGTCAAATCCAGAGACTGAAATGAAACAGCACACAACAATTTTTCTATTGTAGAGCTTACAATGTAGGCAAAAAAAATCAATTGTAATTTGCAGCATGCAGGGTTTAACAATAACTAAGGCTGCAAGCTGTTCATGTTTGCCTGAGAGGAGAATCACTGAATGCGAGGGTCACCTTTATCACACCTGCAATCATAATTCAGTATTGAGAGATTACAGGGGGGAGGACAGTTGATTTATTTCACCAATATGGATCCCACATTCTCTGGGAGAAGAGGAAGACCCCCTACGGACCATTAAAAATATTCTACTCATAACTGAAAAAAATCCAATTACTGTTTGCACTGCAGCAGTGGGAAGTTTGGTATGCTACTTTTTCAGAAGTGTTGCCCTTCATCCCCCATCATTCCTCACTCAATTACCTCTTTTCATACTCTGAACCTTTGACATCCTCTTACAGCAGGGAGCACTTCAGTCCTCTGGCTTTTTACTGTTATTGTCTTCCCCACAAGATGCAGGCATCCATGCTCAGCCTCAAGCACAGAGGTTGTATCATATCAGTGTTTCTCAAGTTAGTTCCTCACACGTACATTATTTCTTTATCTGCTTCCTTAATGCATCCCTCTACCTTATTAACTGAGCAACAGTACACCTCCTGATGTATGTCTCCACGATAACAGGTAATTTGCATCCAGCTGATCTTGGGCAATGTAATACAGCACTTTCAACTCTCATTAACACCATGGAAGATAACTAAGACATCAGAATTCTTACCACCCTTGACTCAAGAGTCCCAGCCACGTGCCTCACATCTAGTTTTACAATCTGTGCCACATCAAATCCAGCTGAGAGGGTAACTCAAAGAGCAGATTGTTTCTCCCTGCAGTCGTCACAGGTGTCTCCCCGCAGTGTGATGTATGTGGACTGCAGGCGAAAGAAAACTCACAAGGATATCGACATCCCCTGCAAGGGCAGCCACGGTCATCCGATAGAGGAAATGATTCGGTGCAAATGCTGTGAAATTGAGATATATTCATTTGACGGAACCGTCAAGGCCACAGGCACACACAAAGCTACTATCACAAGCAACCCACTTCATCTTGAGAGGAGAATATGTCCAAATAGGTATTTCTTCACACAGGAACAACCTCAGAGCATAACTGTGCCCTCAGTCTATTTGATTAGTTGTTCGACATGAGGAAGCATCAGTCATCGAGTCAGCAGTTCAGCTGAACCACCAAGATAAAGGAGGAAAACATAAATAAGTGTTTACATACAAGCACTTAGAGTGATTTGATAAATTTATGGATTGTGTGATGTATTGTGTAATTAAGGCACTGATAATAGCATGACAGGAGAAAACTAGGAGACAGATCTCTCCACAGCCACAAATCGTGGGATGTGTTCTTGCGTCTGATATGGTGGAGGAGTTTGGATATTGTATACCCCGTCTCTCTGATGTATTATAGAGTGGGAGCTCTGATCCATGAAAGTGTGGGGGAAGGGCTGTGCTGTAGGTTAGAAGTGCAATCCTGACTGAATCTGTGTGTGTTCGGTCTGGGTTATTGAGGACAACATGCGCTGATGATGAGGAAGGGCTCACTGCTGCATTTATTGCAAGTCACTATGGCTAAAGCATCTGCTTAATGTCTGGAATTGTTTTAAATTGTACAACTGCACATTTGACTCCGGAAAAGCGGTATAGAAAATGGATGGATGGATGGATGCACATTTGGCTTGGGCCTTCATTGATATATTTTAATTTTTACAGTGGCTCATTCATGTGCAATCCACTCATCTCCACATTAAACAATCTTGCAGGCACCTTCCGTCTCCAAATAAAGCTGACTATCCTGGGAAAATTGCTAACTTTGTTTTTGGAGAACATCCATAAGCTAAATTTGCTGTGTTTGTGTTTTAAATTCATACAGTCTGTCTTAATGATGGGAGGAAAACAAAGCCAGTGTTCAGCAGGCGGAGAAGCCGCCTCACTGCTTACATTCCTGTCCCCAGTGTTTTCCGGGGAGTCAGGAAGCAGCAGCATCGGCCATACCTGATTATTAACCACGCAGCCTGTTATAGTGCATTAATAGATCTGTCCAGGTCTCACAAGTGGGTGCCAGCAGAGGCATGTTGCAAAAGAAGCTAATGACTCTCAAGGGATTTATTGTTATTTGCAATGAAGGAAAGAAAATGAATAACTTTGTATTAGGACAAACGGGGGCTCATGTATTGAAAAATAGGGCTGTGTAGATGCAGAGGCACAAGTTCTTTGTATATTAGAGTGTAAAATAAACACACTAAGGAAAAGACAACTTGTCTGTACAAACCTGAACCTAACCAACTTTGCAAGCAACTGAGTGTGGCTCGGCCCCTCATGCTTGGATGGTGCCCAAAAGAAGCCTTGAAGTAAAATGACAAATGAGTCATTTGAAGACGCCCCCTCACACAAACCTGTCACCACTTATGAACATCCTACAAGCTGCTGCTGCATGTAGCACGTTCTATTATTAGTGGATCCCCATTTGAACGAAAAATATCAAATGAACATCTGGCTCATTTATTGAACTTAAATCTTAGAAGGGACGACCCTTAATTGTGGGAGGATGTTGTTGTTTTTTTTTTTTCTCTGTGGAAAGCACTTATATTGTTCTCAAGCCACAACAGGGCATTTGTTATGATTTGTTTCTGATACTGGATTGTTCAAATCGATATTGTCTGCTAACACTTTTGTCAAAGTTGTTAGTAAACAGATAAAAGTCCACGCTCGCTGGGGATTAATGTAGACTAAGCAAGCCCACACAAGCCAACCTTCATGGTTGGAGGGATTAGAAAACACCCACCTCCTCAGTTCCCAACACTCTCCCGATGTCAACCATAACGTTCCTGTCAAAATAGTTCAGTGCAGGGGAGAAAGGCTGGTCATATATTCTAAATTTATCAAAGTCAGGGCCTGCGTTGGTGGAAAGAGAATAAGGTAAGTAAATCAAGCACTTTGAGGGGAAAAATGAATAGATGAAGAACGCCAGTTATGCTGCAGCAGAGGTGCTGGGAAGGAAAATCACAGATGAAGCCTATAGGCCTTATAGTTGAATCTTCACCAATGATAGAAGAAGGGAAAATGGTGCAGAAGAGAAGGAGAAAGTGTGCTATAAAGAGAGAGAGACAGAAGCAAAGAGACGCTGGCAACATACTGAAGCTTGCAGAGTTGTAAGTCCAAGCCCCAAGTCTAAACAGATCAAACACCCTCTACAGATAAAGCAGTCTATACGACACTGAATGGGAAATAGGAAATGACAGCCCGCTCCCTACAGCCCTCTGCACAGTGTGCATGTTTGAATGGTTTGTGTGTGTGTGTAAATGTGCGCGCAACAGAGTCAGAGTTTGGACACGACTTTCTGCTTTGTTTTTCCACAGGGCCAAAGTCCACATTGTTTTTACTTTCGATGGTACACAGACCGACACAAGGCTGTGGAAGGCTATTCAAAATACACAAGCTTTACTTTCTCCAAACTACAATTTAAACACCTTTCGAGAAAACCCAAGTCACCGATGGGTAGAGAATCATACACAGAATATGTATTTTAGGCAGGGACATGTGACTGAAGCTAGTGGCCTGTGGGTTGATCCTGTATTGGAAATCATGTGGGCAGATCTGAAGTGGTTTGATTCAGAACGATTTCAGAGAGAGCTTTAGCAATGTGAGCGGAAAAAATCATATCATCACAACTGAAAAACCTTCATACAGTAGTGATAGACGGTCTGTCACTGCATTTTTTTTAGATGTTGTTTCTGTTCACCGATATGCACTGAAACTTTCGACTGCCTTGACAAGGATTTAGCAGACTATGATCTGATGGTTTGATTAGATTAGAGACAGTATCTTGCAAAGCCGTCATTGCTGATGTGAACAGGCTCTCTGTTTACCTCACGGCATTTTTGTGATGACTCAGATATTGTGGGAACGGTTCTTTTGATTATTTGATTATTTGGTTATTTGATATTCTACCTCATTCAGCCCCGTCAATAAGCGTGTTTTTTCAATTTACAGTCATTTTATTCTATTAGTATTACTTTTACATACATACACGCACCAGTGTTTTCTCCCAGTTTTATCACTTCCAATTATCTTTGTGATTACAGTCCGTTTACAGAGGCCACTTAAGGAGGTAAAGCCAAAATTGCATTTGCAAGGGAACACTATTATAAACCCATTATGTTTACAGAAAACCATTATAGTAGTGGCCTTTAATTAAAATGCAGAAATCCGTGCAAACGCCCTGACTATTTAAGTGAGAGATTGGGCAGTACTTATCCTTGGGGGATTGTTTGGTCTTTTGGCAGAGTGGAGCATCATGCTACAGGGCTCCTGTTGTGCAACACCCTGGCTCATATTATTAGGACTACACATCACAGCAGTACACTGCAGTAAATGATGCTGGAGCATAAAGTACATCTGTATTACTGAAGGGTGATGTAACTTTTGAAGTATAGCGAACAAAAAAAGAAATCGCTGGATACACACTGCCAAACTTCTTTCTGTCTTGTCGCAAATCAGCATGATGGACTCTAGTTATGCAAATGCACACACCTGTTTGCCTTTGCAAGCGCCAGCACATGCACAAACACGCTCAAATCACAATCAATGTTGCATTGTGACAAATGCCACAGCAGCATCTATCAATGTCAGTCCTCGATATCAGTGTTAAAATCTGCAGCCTACTGAGTCATCTTCAGCCAAATGAACCTCCATGCGGCTCATCTAAACCCAACCCAATGAACTTGATGTTAGGTTTGTGAGCCAAAACTTACTTCAGCCAGTATTTTTGCTTCAAGGACTGATAGCTCATTGGATTATTAAATTTAGGGACTCAAAAAAAAAATTTTTCAATTAAAAGGAACAAGCTCGAGGCACAGTGGAGTTACACAAGAATGCAAGAATGATATCCGCTCTGGGGGCTGTTTCAAACAAACAAATGGGATGGAACCCCCCACCCCCCATTTTTCTTCAAAACGTTGATTGAGCCCAATGGTGTGGAAGCCTGGTGGACCTTTAAATGAACCACATTTTCTGGCTATTTTGCATGCAAAGAAAAACACTTAACATGGCTGTATTATATGTTCCTCGCTGTCGGTGCACACACAGCAGATAGTGACTCTCTCTGCCAGATACTGACAAGCCTGCATATGAAGGAACCGACAGAAGGGATCTTTTGCATGCCCATCTGCAGCACCGCTCTGATCCAGCCAAGCGCATTCTTCCCCAAACCTCCTGGACTGTCAAAAGGCCTTCTGCTGCCTAATGACCGTTATGAACTCCAGTGCAGGCGACCAGGGGCTCCCCAGCAGGAACCAGAAATAATCTGCACAATTTGTGAAGCCAGCAACAACACTGTGTTTTGTTACATCACATATTTTGGCCTGTGCGCTTGCTGTTCTTAGGTCTGTGTTTTATTCTAAGGTCAAAGCCTTGGAAGGTTGCAACTAGGGTACACCAAAAGTAGAACTATACTATATTTGGATTACCATGACAACCAAAACGCTGTGGATGGTGGTATTATTAGTTTATGCTCACTCGCTCGCTCGATCGGCACACTAAGTCTTCTGCTCCAACTTGCTGCTACGCCTTCAGATGTTCCCAGTGTGGCGCCTCATCGCCACACACATCTGAGGCACATACATGCACTCATGTATGTAATGCAGTGTGTCAATGTGAACGCCCACAAACACACACACACACGCTTTCATCTTTGTGAAAAGTTCACAGATTAGTTCACTTCAAAGAGTTTGTACAACACAGATTTTGTTGCTTCACCTCAAGAGCAAGCGATTCCATTGGATGGCACCCAAAGCACTAAAAGTATCTACTTTTAACCAAACGCTTTAAAGTCAGAGGTTTGGAAAAAAAAAAAGGGAGATAGAGAGGGGATACAGTAGTGCAAGAGAGAGGGACAGGAAGCATCAGACTAACAGGGAACAGAGACGGTATGTGACAGAGGAGATTTTTCATCCAATATTTGCTTGTCTGTGGTGAAAATTGGGGATTTACTGACGGCTTGGAGGAAGCTTTACAGCTAATATCCTACACCTGTTTTCAGAGGCGGCTACAAGGATGAGCAAATCCTCACGTTGCAAAACCAAAATAAACAACAGACACATTTAAGAAGCCATGCACTTTGCATCACTCCTGCATCAGTTCTGCACTTTTATATCAGTTCCCTTACAATGAAAAAAAAACCAGAACCAGTGAACCAAGCATGTAGCATCTCTGTAGGCTGAAGTTTTAGCTTGAAAAAAAAAAAAGAAGAAGAAGAACGCAATAGAATTTTGCTCAATGGAAGAAAAATCTTTAGTTAAATGCTGAACCAGTTAGCACAATGGAGTCACCAGGCATGTTGGGTGGTGGGAACAGATTGAAGTTGGCCATTTCAATGTTGTTATGGAAACGAGATGAGATTGTGTGACAAGCACACACTTTTCACATTTAGCTGCTCGGCATCCAATCTTCTGAGATTCTGCTAATTGCCTCTTTTTTGTCAATTGACCCGCATGCCCCAATTTTCTCTTTCACTCGATGTGTAATTCTGTTTTATTCTTTTTCTCTCTTTATCGCTTTCATTCTTCTTCTTTCTAAGTCTTCCCATAATTCCCGGTTTTCTAGCAATCTCTCCCCCGGTGTCTCTCTTGTATCTGGCACTGTAAGCGATGATGTCACCCTCTCCTGGGAGTTAACAGTGTGAGGTGAAAGCTACTATTTTGCTCCTGCGGTCTGGGTTAAGGGCCCACTCACTGAGATAAGAGAGCATTGTTTACTTGGCCCAGCCTTGTTACAACTCCCACACAGACACACATGGAGAGCTCTGCTGCACAACACTGCTCGGCTTTACTGTCGTGCTCTTCAGAACGCACTGCATGACCAGTTATTGAGAATGGTTTACTGCTCGGACAAATTCGGCAGTGCGACCTTAAGGATGAAACTAAGATTCATGGAGTGCAGCAGGTGATTTATTTAGTGATATGCGGAGTGCACTTCACCATGTTGTCCGAACTATATTTCATTTAAAAGTCTGTTTTATTGGTAGTATTATTTCTATTTCCCATTCAAATTGTTTACATTAGTCCTTTTATCCTAAAGCTTTCAAAAAGATCATCCTGATTAATCTTATCTATTTAGAAAAAAAGCACATTTATTTTAATTTTCTCATGTTGTCCCTAATGGTATACATATTGTGCTGTATCAACACCTCTCTTTATAGCCAGATTTTGTCAGTACAACAGCTGGCACCACTTTTTTGGTCAGCTTCACTGTCAGAATCTCAAATGTATGTTTTAACTGAATTTTATGTGTTGATGTGATTTGTATGATAATCAAGGTTCATTTTATCATCGTCATGATATTAGTGTGGTATTACCAGTAACATAGAAAGTTGTTTTCTTTGTATTGGTTTATCATTTTATTCCGTCCATAATGAGTACAAGGTGTGATCAATTTGTTTTTACCATTTCTGCCACATTAAAGACGTGAAAATGTCATTGTTCTATGTGCCTGAAAAACATTATCATTTCAGTTTTGTCATCTGTCATCACCACACGGAAATCTCTTCTCTCTTGCACTTGCAAGCAATTCAAATCACATGTTCATACTTGCAACTCCAGGAAACTCAAGCAACCTAAACCGTCCCAGATTCTAGTTTGCTACTGAGACGCTTTTAATTGTGGAAAAATTATAAATTGCCAATAACTCTGCATCTTGGAAAAAATGTCTGTATTGTATCTTCACACACACACACACACCATCCCACTCATCACCTGTCACTGCTCATATATCTTCATTGTCTTCATCTGGACTTTTTTAATTTATGTTGTCCCTCTTCTCTCTTTGTTACACATTATATTTTGTTGTCATTATATTCATTTTCTCCCCTCAGATTCAGACTTAGGGCAGGATTCCACAGCATACATAAGGCCGAGGAGAGACAAGTAAACAAATAAAATCAAACACACCTCTTCCTCCTTCCTCACTTTACTTTCTCACACAGTCTCCACCATCAGTCTACATACCGGTACTTCATGCCAGTGAGCTTGGCAGTGGACTCCTTGAGGTTGTGGTGGTAGCGGTGGGTGAAGGAGCCCAGGCTGCGAGCTATCAGGGCCACAGTGCGGAAGCGGGCTCGGGCCTGGCTGGTTGTGTTAGGGCTGGTGGCATTCTGCTTGCTGTGCTCGCCATTACGAGGGGCCTTCAGCCCGTGGTCTGTACATGCAAAGGACACCTGCATGGCTGTTGGCAGAGGTCACGAGAACTGCTCCGAGACAAACAAGGTTTTGTTTGTGTCCTTAAAGTATTCAACAGTTGTTTTTTCCCTGTGGAACTTTTGTTCTTGCTGTTATTATGTGAAGTTGAAAGTCAGTGGTCCTCGCCAGTTTTGCCTGGCATTGTTGAATCTCATATGGAAATCTCAGGCAGGAATGATGGGAGCATGAGATTGTTCAATTTGTCTTTTGGGAGAAGAATCTCAAGCTGATAATATGTCAAGACTGGACATAGCAGTGGTGCAGTCCCAGTTAGTGTGTGAAGGGTTGAGAAGGGGATCCTGTGCCGGTTTCACTCCACCTGAAAATATGACAGAGGATGGAGATGGAGGGAAAGAA
The DNA here is from genome assembly GCF_020382885.2 of Scatophagus argus. NCBI lineage: Eukaryota > Metazoa > Chordata > Actinopteri > Scatophagidae > Scatophagus > Scatophagus argus. The sequence goes on along the minus strand of NC_058505.1, from coordinate 12,778,191 downwards.
GGATGAAGGAGAAGAAGTAATGAATGAGTCGCTGGAAGAACTGGCCAGTTGAGAAGAGCCCTTGACAGAGCATATGTTATTGCAGAAAGTTAGAGGGTTGAGGGTTATAGGTATGAGGAGAAGAGGAAAATGTCCTGGCAAAAGAGAAAGAAGACACACTTGAGAAACGTCAGTGAAACCTCTTTGTATTTTCTTTTCCAGTACCATTTTTTTCCAGTTTAACGTCTCCTGTGCAAGAGCAATCCTGCTCTAGTTTTTTCTTTCATTTTTCTTTTTCTGCGTCTATCCTATTTAATCTTCTTTGCCTCATCCTATATAAAATATTGTGTATTTTTTAATTTCCAGTTCAAATGTAGGCAAATTTAGGCTGAGTCCATTTCAATTTAAAAGTCTATCATCAATATTTCTTTTAATGTGTTTCTCCTTAGGGTGTCTTGGAGGTTTTGTCAGGCAGCCAGGAGTTCTGGCCGTCTGGGGAGTCTTTCTTGCCCTCCATCCACGGCTAAACATTTTAGTCAAACAGCTGGAGTGAGGAGAGTAACACTGCACCACCACGCTGTGATTCCGACACTGTACACACATGCACACACATCATCACACACACCATCTCACTCCCGTCCCACGTCTTAAAATAAGGTCATGCTTTCACAAGAATGCAAACGCTTACAAATAAACACTGTACACACAAATCTTCTCTTCTGAACATCTGCATTTGGCTCCCCTTACAAGACACACACCACCAGATTTTTAACTGATACTGAAAGTGCTCTTACACACAGCGAGTTGTCCGGTGTTCTCTGAGAACAGGATGGGCTTCTTGATTGATCTGTGCCCTCCTGCAACTTTGAAAGGAATCAAGCGGTGTTACACAGCAAGCAGAGGTCCTGCAAAGATCCGCATCCCAGCCGAAGCAGCAGCAGTGTCTCTGGCATTTGTCCTAAGACCTGGCAAAACAGCCTTGTCCCGTCTCCAAAGTCCTCGAGCGCAGTAACACAGCTTTTATGGTCCCCGGCTTTGCAGCAAGAATGCTCTGTTTGATAAAGGGACCCTGAAATGGTAACGGACAAGCGGAGAGGAGGAGCAGGAGAGAGGAGAATGCATGGTACCTCACTTCAGGGAGAAGAGGACAGATGCAGTGAGGAGGCGATGAGCAGCTCGTGTTGAGCGTAGAGAGAGCGAGCCAGGAGCTGAATGAGGGAGAGCGGCCGTGTGTATAGGCTACTGGCTCTGACTGACTAGCTGACAGAACTGCAGTGTTTTCCACTATGGCGCCACACGCTCAAAGAGAGAGAGAGAGAGAGGAAGAGACATAGAGGTATATTCTGAATGAAAGTCAAGGGAGCTGAGATAATATATATGAGTGTGTATGTGTGTGTGCGTGTGTGTGTATGTGTGTCTGTCTCAAAGAAATCCACCTCAGGCAGGGTGTTAAGATGGCATAAGAGTCGTGCGCATCACTGACATGCTTCACTCATGAGACATTTCTGTTGTCTGCCATCACAGTGCGTGCCCGCTTTACACTGCAGTAATCTCTAACAATCAAGTACTAACTTCCAGTCAATGACCTCTGTACAAATGGAAAATCTGCAAATCATGTTTTCAAAGGTGAAAAATGACGTATTATAGTTCATTAGAGTATCAAAGAAGAAGCAAGGGAGATTTACACTGATGCTAACATCTCAGAGCAGATGTTACTGTAAATGGCCTAGTGAAATAAAGCATAAACCAGCACTCAGGCAGCGCAGCGTCTTATCTTTCCTCCCCCACTGAGGTTTAATGTGACAATGCAGGATTTCATGGTTCATTGAACATCCACGAACCTCGAGGCCAATGCAGTTTTATTTATATCCTTGTGATTGCATATGATAACAGCAGACACTTGTAGAGATCAGTTCGGCGGGGCATCGCCATTTTTTTATGCCGAGATTGGCTTCTGGGTCAGTAGGTACAGCTGAGGTTGTTTAGAGCAGTCTGTCAGATTTTTTAAAATGCTGATAAACTATATGTAGTGTCGTGAAATGTAATGCGTCTGAGTTGTCGCTATACCTTTTCACTGTCTTTTCAAGTGCATAGGAAGGCGACAGAGTTCAGTGCAGTGTAATGCTAGAAAACTTTGGCTCATGACCTTCACAGATGAAACAGTAACAAATATGGTAATAACTGAGGCCAACTTTTAGTCCTCATATGGATCATTTTTAAGACCGTCTTAACCTGGTAAATGCCTACGTCTTTTAAACTCCTGCCCCTAACAGCTTCCTCTTAGGTATTTCAGATGTCATATCTGAAGTCGAAATAGCCCGGAAGACATTTTGGAAAACTCCGTCCAAAGCCACAGCATAACGACAGAGCTTGACGAGTGAAATCAGTGCACCGATCAGAGCGTACCTTTAAATCACACAACCTTTTAAAAAATAAATAAATAAATAAATAAAAACCCCAACAAACTTAAATCCTGCAGTGCTGCCATTTCTACATCTTCTACAGCCTCATTGCCTTCTGGGAAACCTTATTTTGGCTTGATCATGCTGTTTTGCGACGCTCTGGAGAGGTAACTGCGCCTCTGGACAAACTTGCAAACATCTCTCTAATGTCACCAGCAGCTCCAAGGCTACAACTTCCTCTCTGTCGATCCCATTTAAAAGTGTGTCAGTCAAAAGCGTCAACTAGAACTCACATTCTCGGCTGGAATCCCCAACGGGCGATTTCGCTGTTACCTTGAGGCAAACCGCTCTGCTTTAATTGTTCCAGAAAGAACCTATATTAGACCTCTGAAACTTTGTTGCTGAGATGCAAACCCCCATAGGATGAGTTTGCACCTGATAAAACAGAGGCACAACCATAATGTAGCTCCCAGGAAACAAATAAGATAGAAATAAATAATACAAAGAAGAGATAAATCCCTCAAACCTCACATCTGTTTGCGTGGTTTGATTGCACTACCTCCAAAATAATCCATGTATTTATACACTGAACATAATTCCTTTCTCATAATAGCAACTACTACCTAAGTAAAGCTCTCAGCAACATGAGATTCCACATCGCATAATTACAACCCTGTAAACAGTCTGCTGCTACGTGATTTTTATGTCGCACGTGTTTCTCTCAAAGGCCTATTCAGTGTCTAATAGATAGTTTTCCTTATCAGCACAAACCTCCTGTTGAGAAGATGGGAGATAATTACGGGGGGAAATCTTTGCAGGCTGACGTCACTGCTGTAACAGTCACACTCTCGCTGCCGGATCACGTCTTTCTCATTTTCCTCTGCGTTCTCCTTTTTGCTCGTTTCTTTTCCCCATCTGTTATCTCCTTTCTCACACACCCCTTTCCCATCTCTCCCCTCTAAATCACCATTTAACACGGCACTCCAAGTCCACAGTCTTTCCTCTGTGCTCCAGATTAGACCCGGGAGTGAAAGTCATTGTGATGCACTGTGCGTACAACATCGCAGAGGAAGAATTGCTTGTTTAATCTGCCTTAATAGGGTGGTACTGAGTCTGTGTAGACATAATGGTCACAGTTATCAAGCGCTACAAATTTCACTTCAGGCCAGCAAACACGCATGAAACACTGATGAAGAAGCTTGACAGGAATAGACAATATGAGAATGAGATTTCTGTCCTTCATAATCAGCACCAAAAACGTTAATTTTGTCATCTACTTGACTACATGATCAAGTCATCTTCATCACCACTCCATAGCCACAATTGCCTTTATCACAATTTCCATCACTATCATTATGACATTTCCTATTATCACCATCAGCATCATATCAGGCCAGCTTCTACCATAACCTCATCTCATTTTGAAACTGCAGCATATGACATTGATGAATGCTGGTATTGTGACAACGCCTACAGATGACTAGTGACCTTATGTACTTGCCCAGCAGGCATATGGTCTCATAGCAGGATATTGAATAGTGAAACGAAATGATTGCAGAAATGTATGTGGAGAAGACCAATGCTCATATGAAAAGAACTTCTAGACAGGCAAAAGAGTGATAAATTGCAAAATTGAAGTTAGTTAATGATAGGGTTAGGGTTAGCTATGCAAAGGAAAGCTAACAAAATGTTGGCTAATCATGCATAATTAATCTATCACTGGTATCTAAATGAAACACTTAGCACTAGCTTACCTTTCTGCCTAAATGTATCAGGCAAAATTTCATGTTCTAAATCAGCATCAGTATCACTTTTGTGCTTGTATGCTACATATGAAGCTTGCCCCAGTTGTTGGCTAATTTAGCTTAGCTCAAAGACGAGGAACAAGTGTAAACAGCAAGCTTGGGTGTGTCCAAAGGTAAATTAAAGATCCACTCCATCAGTTTAGGTGTTATATCTTCTTTGTTTAATCTTTATAAACAAAAATGAAAAATTAATAAAATTCCAGTGGTCACCCAAAAATGGCTAATTAATCCCTTTAAAACCAGAACTTGGCTAGTTTTTCCTTGTACTCCCAGTTGCTCTCATGTTCAGCTAATTAACAACCTCCTCAGTGACACCTTTAACATATGAGAAATGAGGATTTAGTATTAAATGCGATATATCATAGATCCATAAAATGAAACATGTCATTGAACTTTAACTGAACTTTGACTTTAGCTGAATACCCCAGGCACACATCTTTCTGCTTTTTTCAGGAAACCGTCACTCCTTTTAATCATATTTCTTATCACTACTGCAGACAGCTCTCTACCCTCTTTCTACTTTGACGTTAGCCTGGTATTTCATTACTCATTCAAATCCTCAGTCTTTCCACAGAACTGAAACCTGCTGAAGCCACTGAAGACACAGCATTATGTCTGATGGTGCCCTCACATGCCTCAAACGTCAAGTCTAATTGCAGAAGGGAATTAGTGCTGGGTCTCGCTGTGCTAAGAAGGACTCTTCCTTATCAAGAGATGATGAAAGTATTAGGTATTTAACAGGATAGGGACCATGCAGAGCAGAGTTAGACTTTAATCCTTACTTCCAGTGCTTTATAAATTATAGAAATTGGAGTAAAATCACAAACAGGCTGCTGTTTACCCTGATTGGGTTTTAACTAATTTCACATTTACCCTTGAGCAGAACACAAAAAAGTTGCAGTTCCTTCAGCAGCGTCAACATGATAACTCACAATGACGTAAAATGTAAGTAATCTAAAAAATTTGGTGCTGTAAATCTCTGTACAAGCCCTCTATCACTGCAGTATATAAGATAACGCAGGATGGCATTATCTTATTTTAAGCACATACATCCCTCTTTAAAATTTAACATCCTACCTGTAGACCATGCTGACACTAGGTTGGACGGATGCCTGAAACAAATGGCTGTGTACATGAAGAAGCTCCTCCACACTCTGCTGCTCTCGAAGTCGGATGGCCTCAAAGCCTCCTGGAAGGCAGCTGTTGGGGCTCGAGGGGGACAGTCTGGTTCCTGCCCCCTGCCTCTGCTGGATGGAGCTGGGGCAGCGATCCAGCCTCGGCCCCCCTCTCTGCCTGGGCACAGGGATATCACTGCAGGCTGCTTTGAGATACATGTTTGTATCGACTGTGTCTCCTACAGGCCAATGGAACACTTTCTTTTGTTAGCAAATCCTTTTCAATATATTTAGTCATCCTGTGGAGAGAATCTGGCATAAAAACATCTCCATGTAAGTACAATGCAATGCTGGTCATGTGAGACCACAGAGGATATCCACGTTTGGTTTCTGTCATGTTGGGTCAACATAGTGATTTAGAGTAATAACACAATTTCTATAGATACATCAAAGTTCATATACGCTTTGGCCAAGCCAGGACAGCTGAACAAACATACACAGATGCACACAAATAAAATTAACATCCTAACAGTCGAAATTACAGAGATGGGGGGCAGGAATATCTCTGTGGGCCATACCTGTGATGTCAACTTTATTCTTAGATGACTGACAAGTAAAAAGACAAAGGCAGCTTTTGTTTGAGCTCGGGGTGGCTCCAGTGAGAGAAGCCTGCCTGTCTGCCTGCCTGTGAGGTAAACCAGACAAAACCTGATACATCTGTTGCGTGTACAGCCAGTTCAAGTTGCAGCTGATAACGAACTTTGACCCAACAATGCTGGTGTGCTGGTAATCTTTCGTTTGAGGAAATGATTAAACCGTGATAGAAACTGAAATGCCGTATCGGTATGTGAACAACCTGTTTTTTGTAGAAACAGATTACATTTAGAAAATATGTGCACTTTGACTATGATTACATGGTCAAGCATCACATGAATAAATTTCTGATTATAAAATATTAATGTTGTTACACACTAGTGTATAGACAGACCTAACATGGCAGTTACATAGTTGATTTAAAGGGTCTAGTGTGGAACTCAGGCTGGAAATTTGAATGGTGGGTCAGGGAGAAATCCTGCCAGTATGACAACGGAGGATTCAAACATTTTTATTTCCAATGAAATTAGAAGAGGAACATTTTGGGCTCCTCTTGCATCACAAGAGCAAAGTTCTCTATGTGGCCTTTCATTGGAGAAACAACAGCAACAAAAAGTTATATACACAACGCAACACATGTCTGTAGATCTTGGAAGCACCATTTCTGTAAGGGTAATTTGATGTGACCAAGTCTAAATGTTGAATGTTGTTATTAATTAATGCATTAATTACAAAAAATGACAAATAATGTGACTCAAGCCTGCTGAACATTGGGTGTATTCATTGTGAACGGTTAAACAGGATATGTTTTTACTGGAGGCTTGAAGAGGAAACTTTTACGGAAGGCTTGAAGAGGAAACTCTCACAAGCACAAAGCCATTGCTGTAGGAATACACTGAGCTGATGCAAACACACAGATATAAACACATTAATACAGATATTAAAGTGAAACTGTTTCCTCTTACAAATGAAATTTCACTCAGTTCAGTACACTCAGAGGTTTTTCTGACACAAGCTGATTGGGTCTAATGTGACCAGCAGAAAATAATATTGCTGTTTTATTTTATTTATATGACTGTTGTGCTGTGTTTAAACAGGTCACAGATTTCTGTGGTTTCATTACAAAAGTAAAACAAGCAGACACAGAATTTGTCTCTCTCTCTCTGAGCTCTTTGTGCTCTTCGCTTAAAGTGTGTTTTTTATTATTAATAATAACATGTCTTTTTTTTTTAAGTACTTTGCAGACAGCTTTCTACTAATGCTGATACTTACTGATTACTTACTGTTTGACAGGCTGCATGATGTGAGGGCAAGAGAGAGGTCATATATCGGAGTTTAAAAATCTAGTGATTTCAAAATGGATAAACAGCACGTACATACAGTATACAGTATCTTACATATACGTTACTTATGGATATAATCCTCTCTGTTGGTCAGTTGTACCTGCCTGCCCTCTTGTGAACAGAGTGGATACAGCAGCCAGATCCAAGGGAAAAAAAATCACTTTTACATTTACAAATAGCACTGCGCTTGAAGAGTCTTTGTACATTATGTGCATTGTTTAACCAGAAAAGAAAATCACAGCCTTGCAGAAACAACCAGGAAGACAGAAGCAGATGCTTTTAAACACACACACACACACACACACACACACACCAACCAACACAAACACACATCACTCATTCACAAGCCCAAGTGTTGAAGTATAGGCTGAAAATGGAGATGAGATGTTGGATGAATGTCGGGGAGCTGAGAGCACCTCTGTGTGTCTGCTGTGTCCTCCCACTCAGTGTGCAATGTGAGAGGCAGACACAGAGCGTTCAGTCTATTTCAGTCCCTGGATATGCAAGGTCTTTTCTTCACTGTTCCCTCCAAGATGAGTGACTCATCCACAGGCAGAAAGACAACGCTCCTGCAGAAATCAGACCCTCCAAGTGGAAGAAACTGTGGTCAATCATGTGCAAATATGTTGACTTGCTCTCAAAGATCAGCATTATTACTGCTGACTCCTGGTTTGACGTAAACATTTATCTGTACTGTGTACAGTCATTCTAACTTGACTAAAATGTTGGTATTTTAAAGGCATTGTAGATGTAAAGGTGAGAGAGATTGATTGATTTATTGGATCACGAACTAAAGAACAACATAGAACAAGTTGGTAAAGACACAAGCATGAGTGTTGGGAAAAAAAGAGTTTTCTTCCTCCTTTGAATTCCAGGGCATTTCCTTGTCCATATTGTATAAAAAGCAGTGTGAGAAGAGCTGATCAAGACAAAGCAGTAGCTGAAAGATGAATACCTCAGTGGCTGTATTGGCTTTAACCCTCTTGTGTCTTTGTGTGGCTGATGTCCCACAGAGCCAAGCAGAAGAGGGCAGGAGCGGAGACTTCCCCAGGCCACCTTGTCCCTATGCGGCTAACACAGAAAACTGTTGCCAACTCATCTTAAGAGAACTGGAGGCCAAACTGAGAAACACTGAAAAACAATTAGAAGATCTGGGGCGAGCGATTCAAGGTAAGAACACACAAAGCTTTAGGTATTTGTTGTGTCACTGTGTCCGTATTTTTTTTTCACTGCTTTCAGGTTGCTTCAGCTTCATTTAAACAAATTGAACATTTAATAACCTCCCATTTCCATGTAAACTCTCAAGGTAACCGGGTGGCATTTGGAGCATCAATCGGCAACGTTGGAACTGTCGGACCTTTTAACGCTGAGATCACAATCACCTACAAAAATGTCTTCTCAAACACAGGGGCATACAACCCTGCGACAGGTAAATTCTCCATATTGATGTGTATTCATAGATGCATGGGTTCATCTGGATAAAATGGAAAGTATTATAAGTTACTGTGAAGTGGTAAAAGATGTAATTCTCCCTGTTGGTCATTCACAGGTATTTTTACAGCTCCTGTCAAAGGATTCTATTACTTCAGCTTCTCTGGCCATAATCCTACAACTAAACCAATGGGGCTGCGACTGATGAAGAATGGAGTACAGATGGTTACTGTATACAACCACCCAGCTGGAAACCGCTACGAGACAGCAACCAATGGCATGAATCTGCAGCTTGAAGTGGGAGACCAGGTGTACATGACACTCCGGCCCCACACCTGGATTCTTGATAATATCAATAGCCACAGCACCTTCATTGGCCATTTGTTGTTTCCTCTGTAGGTTAAATAACACTCAAATAAGCAAATAATAATAATAATAATAAAATGCTTCTTCACCGCTTATTAAGCTGTTTTCTGCTTATTAAAAGTCCTCCTATTTGGAACATTGTCTGTTAACTGTTTGGTACTGGGTTGAGCTTTTCTTTTTAGTATCCCTGTATAGCCTTCTGTTCTTGTTTTATAATTTCTTTTTCAGTTTTAGCTTAATTTAGGATTACCATAAAGCATGATTAAAGTCAAAAAATAATAAATGTGTCCCTGTATTGACACAGTACTCTCTGGCTTCTTGATTACATTTCCTCACATTTGCCTCACACTCACTTCACACCAACTTAACAGTGTATCTACTCCGGTTCTCCATGGGCTCATCACTGCTTCAATGGTAGAGACATGCTTAAGAACTTTCATGTGTTTCTCATGTGTTCCTGTGCTTAGGGTCATTCCTTGACTTGAATTTTTTTCGACTCCACATTGTAATCCTCAATAAAATGCTTAAATTCAGAGAATAATATTCAATTATCCTATCTATATTATTATTTTAAGTGATACAAAAGGATATCCTTGACAAAGTCCAAGCCAATATTGCATTTGTCCCTACTGAAAAACTGCATTTTAGAAATAAGGCTGAATCATTTCTTGAAAAAGCTGTGCGCCACACTAGTCATGTAAACTAGAATGATGGTCAGCCTTGACCCTCTGAGAAGTTGAAGTGAGGAGACACGTGAGTAAAAAGATAAGACAAAGAGTGAGTCGGAAAAGGGAGCACTGGAACACGGGTAAAGGGAAACGCCAAAGGTCGCTATAGACTTAGCAGAGTACATTCAATATTCTTTTTTCTTTTCTTTGATTTTTTTTTTTAATTAAACTTTTTCCAGTAAATGTACATTGTCATGCACTAAATAGAAAGAATAGAAAATAAAAAGATTGTTTATGTTAAATGTTGTCATAAATCACTTGCAGACAAAAGGCACAAATAATAATTTTCAACTTGATCAAATTATTTTAATACTGGCAGATCCATCCATCCATTTTCCATACCGCTTATCCGTCAGAGTCGCGGGGGAGCTGGAGCCTATCCCAGCTGACTACAGGTACACCCTGGACTGGTCGCCAGTCAATCGCAGGGCCAACACACAAAAACAGACAACCACACACTCTCACACTCACACCTAGGGGCAATTTAGAGTAGCCAATTAACCTAACGTGCGTGTTTTTGGTGTTGTGGGAAGAAGCCGGAGAACCCGGAGAAAACCCACGCAGGCACAGGGAGAACATGCAAACTCGACATAGAAGGGCCCAGACCGGGATTCGAACCTGGAAGCCTCTTGCTATGAGGCAACAGTGCTAACCACTACACCACCATGCCACCCATACTGGCAGATATTTTTGCCAAATAAGTTTATTAACTTCAATCACTGGGTGGCTAACAGATGCACATTGCTACCGTCTTTTGTCCCCGTTTCTTCTTACATACAAAAGGTTGGACAAATTGGCCAATCATGTGCCGGCGCCTTCATTTACTGTAATTTTTCAGTCACGTTTTATTGTTAATAGCAAATATATATTTATCATTAACAGTTTTATCTTTGTTGTATCCTTGTGTGTTTTTTCTATTACTTGTTTTTCCGTTCAACCTTATCTTAGCTGTCATAATTCACTACCTTTGAGGTAATAAAAAAATAAATGTTTAAGATCAGAGAACAACATTCAAAATCATCCTATATATGGTGATATTAAAAGACAAGTCACACTTTTTCTATATCTAACTTATTACAAGAAATCCCAGGCAGGGTCCAAAATCAGAAAATCAGAATTGGCAAAAAATCAGTATCAGCAGGTCATGCTTATAGAAAAGCGGAAATTGAAATTGACCTCTCTTTGACCTCTACTTGTGAGCAGGATCAGTTAATTGTTAACATTAGGTCCTTATACAGGAACTGAACATAATATAGATATAGATATAGAAATGTCAAGGCAGTCCTATCTTTTAAGCGAACAAAATAAGACTATAAATTACAATTTGTCATTTAGTCAAGCAAGGGTGATAAAAGCATAACTGGAGAAACTGTTGATATGCTACTTACTAATAAATTCTTATCATAGGATAAGAATTGATTTGTTTTGTGCCATTAACAGAAAACAGCCCTTCATTTCCTTGTCTGTGTGGCATATAAAGCAGAGTAAGGAGAGCTGACCAAGACAAACAGCAGCAAACAGCAACAGGTGAAGATGAATACCTCAGTGCTTGTGTTGACTTTATCCCTCTTCTACCTTTGTGTAGCTGAGGCCCAGCACAACGAACACCAAGCAGAAGACTGCAGCAGCACAAAGACTCACAACATCGAGCTATCTTATGATTGTGTTGATGCCAGCACAGGGAGCCAAGAAGATGACTGCCAGTCTGTTGTCATCATAAGAAAGCTGGAGGCTGAGCTGGAAAACACTGAAACACAGTCAGAAGAGCTGAGCAAAGAGGTCCAAGGTAAGACCAAACTAAGCTTAATTTTTTTATTCTGTCTTTGTGTGTGTGTGTTGTTTTCAGCTTACCTTATGTTTCCTTGTCTTTAAACAAAATAAGCATAACAACCTCCAGCTTCCTTGTAACCTCTTCAGATAACCCCGAAGCATTTGAAGCTATCGGTGACTCTACTGGTGATGACGCTGGTAGTGGACCCCTTCATACAGAGATGACACTGACAAACCATGATGACTTCTCAAACACAGGTACAAAAATGACACATGTGGTATCAAGGATGCAGATTTTTCTTTTTTTTTGACACAAATTTTGTTCTGGGCAAAATCTATAGCGGCTACGACTGAAGTGAGCAAACCGATTGAATCGTTCGACATGAACAAATTACTTTTCAAAAAAATGACTATTAAAACCTTTTGGTTTTGTTTTGTAATCACACAATAATCACACAAGTATTGATAAACAATGTTGATACAGAGACAGATATGAAAATTAATTGATTTAAGACCACGAATCTGCTGAAAATTGAAAATGTATATGGTTTGTATTTCATGACTGAAAGAACACTATTCTTTTTTATTTTTTTATTTTTTTTACTTACATTATGAAATAAATCTATACTATTGTTTTCTATTTTTAAACAGCTACTGTTAAGTCGTATATAATACAATTCACTCTGTTGGTCTTCCACAGGTATTTTCACAGCTCCAGTCAAAGGAGTTTATTATTTCAGCTTCTCTGGTCAGTATGTGTCAGCTCGACCACTGGGGCTGCGACTGATGGTGAACAGAGAGCAGATGGTTAATGCAGTTGGAAGCCAGCCCAAGACAGCAACCAACAGCATGACTCTGCCGCTTGAGAAGGGAGACCAGGTGTACATGACACTCCGATCAATCCATATCCACATTCGCATCCATATCAGAATCAGATTTTTTGCCAAGTAGGTTTTCATATACAAGGAATTTGGCTGAGTGTAGTGGTGCATAACAATTGAAAATGAAATGAAAGCAATTATTGAGAGTCAATAACCATAAACAGAAGCCACAGGATTCAATATATTATTGTCAAAGGTGGTTGTAATGTTATGATAAAAAGCAATCAATAAGACAGGATACACTAAACAGTTTTCAGGGGTGTAGGAATTAAAAATATTTTTCTGCGTCTTTAAAGCTGCAGTCAGCTGCATCAACTTTTGGTTACTAACAGGATGCAACTTAGAAAAGCTGAATCAACGTAAATATGAAAAAAATGAAGGGTGATAGGAATCTCTGTCATGAGTGTGGAAACTGAACAATGTATATTTGTTGATATTAGGTTTGTCTTTATTTCTTTTAATATTTCTTTTCTTTAATGTTTTATGGTAATAACATTTCAGTGACTCCAGCCTGAAAAAACTTTGCCATCATTAAGACATCCTTTTCATTTTCACTTGATATGAGATAAAATCATGACACAATTAAAACTTAAATGGAAAAAAACAAAACAAAAAAAAACAAACACATTTTGTACTTTCATTCTCAAGTTTGTTTCATGTCCTGAAATATGAGTTGAGCTGATATGAGTTAATTTTGGAGCTATTTGTGTATATTTTATGCCTGACTTACATGTGTAATGGAAAGCACTGGAAATAAAAATTTTCTCCTTTGAGAATTCAAGATGTCTGCTGAGTCAGTATACTTAACATCTTCCTCGACATTTGAGCCACACTACTCAACAGTCATGACTATACAGATTCATAAAATAAAAAACATGGGGCATTGCTTGCAATACCGGTCACCTGTGATGCTCTGAGTTTTCCTTTGACACAAATCATGTTGGTTTTCAGTGAAAATTTCCCACCAACTATTGGATGAATTGTCACACAACTTTGAACAGATGTTCATGGTTTACAGAAGATGTATCCTATTGAGTATTGTGATCCTATGAGTTCTTATAGCACCACCAAGAGGTTGACATTCATAGTTTTAAGTGAAATAAAGATTATACCTACCAAACATCATGATGCTAGCATTTTTCTTTTGAGTATATTGGCAAGCTGAAGTTTTTTTATTTAAACTTTAGTTTTTTAAATTTCAGTTGGGGAAGAATGTGAACATGTGGTGCTATTTATTGTATCACAGCAGGATGGGACTGACTGACTCAATATGAGGCTGAGCTGCAATGATAACTGTAACCAGTACTTGTTGGTTATAAGCCAGGTCTATTCGAATGGGGTCCCAGAAGCAAACTCAGAGTGGCGCAGCCCATGGTGCCAACAGAAATGCAGAGAAAAACCAAGCAAACAGGAATTCCTCCAGCCATGCAGATCATGAATGCAACACTGTGTAGTTTAGTAACATTCAACACACAATGCAGCGAGTCTAAAAGTGGTGATTCTAGTGACATGTCACAACATGTCTTTCTCATCCCAGAAATGTAAAACTGACAATGAAAACCGTAAATTTAACCCTGCCTGGATTGACAAATAATCGTTAGTTTTACAGCCAAATCGATGTGTTATTTTCATTGTAATCTTTAAGTACTGCAGTATCTTTGGGGCAGTGGCAAAGTCAGGATGTAAGGTGACTAAGGGGTTGGAATTCATGGAAGGCTAGCAGGCCAGTGGCTAGCTGCCTGAAAGTCAGGCTGAAGGCTAGCCCACTCTGGAGCTGGAGCCGATAGGAGACTAGCCAACTGGGAAGCATGGGATATAATCCAAACAAAGAAGTAATCCAAAAAAGGTAACTTGGTGACCACAGGAATCACCGTACCACATGAATCAAAAGCACAGGGAAGCACAAGAATGACATTAAACTTAGAAGCACAAACAAACACAACACACAACAACACAGGTATATAAAAACAGGGGGTAACTAGACACAGGTGAACACTATCAAGGTAGGGCAAACAATCAGAAAAGGAGGGAAAACAGACAAAGACAGGAAATGACTAACTAAACCAGACACAATTTCAAAATAAAACAGGAAACACTTGAAAGAAACTCCAAATCCTGACACAGCAGGGTAACTGTAGCCTATATATAAGCATAATGTGTGATGTGCAACAAAGCCATGCACCATCACACATGCATCATCACGTGTGGTGATTTGTATGATTTGGACACTGATAGCTTTGATAGCACAGATAGTTCTTTTCTATTGCATTAAATGCACTTTGTGATGTGCCTGGGTCATATTCACAAAAATATTTTTTTTTTTCGAGGGGAAACAACCGCTATTGCTAAATCTGTGAACTTTTTTTTTTGTTAAACGGACTTTGAGATCTTCCTGGGCCATGTGTGCAAAATATTTGCTTTATTTCAAAAGGGAATAAGATGTTAACTCTAATACTGTGCCCTTTTTTATTTGATGGACTTTGAGATCCATCTGGGTCAGATGTCAGCAAAACATTTACTTTATTTAAAGGGGAAACAAATGTTATTGCTCATACTGTCACTATTTTATTTTTATCCACTTTGAGAACAGCCTAGGTAGATACAATATGACCAAAATACATGATACAAAAACAGAAATCATGTTTTGTGTAAGCAGTGCAACATTAAAATACATTGAACTTCTTACACACGGCAGAAATGACAGTGAAATTCACTAGCAAATATCACTTCGCCAACAGCTAACGGCAGCAGCCAACATAAGTGATATTCATGAAAACAAACAAATAACACGGTAACATGATAGAGCATGTTTTTGCTAGCATGTTTTCAAGAGGGTAACACTTTTAGCTGATTAACTTAAGTGAAAGTTAGCTTGAATTTTTTGGATATTTATCAACAAAATTTTTCTTGCAAAACAATATTAAACATATATGTACATGAAATTATAAATTATTTATTGTTGACTTGGGCTA
Organism: Scatophagus argus; assembly: GCF_020382885.2. Classification (NCBI taxonomy): domain Eukaryota; kingdom Metazoa; phylum Chordata; class Actinopteri; family Scatophagidae; genus Scatophagus; species Scatophagus argus. The sequence continues at coordinate 12,762,805 of NC_058505.1, read as the reverse complement.
TCTTAGTCTTCTCAAGGGAATTGATGGCAATAAGAAAAATTTGAAACATCACACTGTAAAACCCATGATTTCACTAAAACAAACTGTTACGCCCCCATTGAGGTGGAGTCAAGGGATTACTGGAAGCTGTAACACAACAACCAAACAATTTAAGGGAGTCCATGTGGAAAAATAAAAAAAAAAATAGTTTTAAGTAGAAAAATAAAGATGCTTTTATTTCTATCATATACTAAATACAACAGAAACAACAGGACTTAAACCTAAACAAATGTGGGGGAGAATTGGGAACGAGTGGTTGTGCCAAAATAATCAAAAAAACAGTACAAAAAAAACTAGGCCTGACTACGCTCTACTGCTAGGAACAAAAGAACAAACAAAAGGCCTAACTATCTCTGATCTAAAAAGAAAGCTTAAATAAATTAAATACAGCAGGTGGCACCAACCAATAACCCTAGTGTGTATAAACAAAACCTACTACATGCTGCACAAATGTATGGGGTACCCCAAACTCACCTACTTAGCCAAAATCTCCCACCACATACCTTCACCTCAAGTTACAACACTTGCAGGTTGACAAAACACAGACAAATGGCCAGAGGGAGAGAGAGCAAGCAGACAGGTGTGCTGGCTTATATATGTCAAGGTCCCTGTATGATGATTGGCTAGATTTAAGCTCCAATTAACCAATCAGCAGGACAGCCCGGCCACACAGGTGGATCCACTCTCACAGCTGACACCTGTGGAACACAACAGAGAACAAGAGACACACACAAACCTGCCTGCATGTAACACAAACTAAAAACAACCTTTGCCCACTCATATCCCTGATAAGAAGTTGTTTGTTCTGGGTATTTCCTCATTCATGTGATAAATATAAAGTGGAATGAGAAGAGCTGATCAAGACAAAGAAGTAGCTGAAAGATGAAGACGTCAGTTGTGTATGTTGTGTTGGCTTTATCCTTTTCCTGTTTTTCTGTGGTTGAGGTTCAGCCGCTTGATCATGAAGCAGGAGAGGGCAACAGCACTGAGATTCACAGCATCGATGAAAACGGATGCCAACTCGCTGTCATCTTAAGAGAACTGGAGGCCAAACTGAGAAACACTGAAAAACAATTACAAGATCTGAGGCAAGAGTTCCAAGGTAAGAACAGACAAAGCTATAGGTAGATATTTGTTGTGTCATTGTCTCTGTATTTTTTCACTGCTTTCAGGTTGCTTCAGCTTCATTTAAACAAAATAAACATTTAATAACCTCCCATTTCCATGTAAACACTCAAGGTAACCGAGTGGCATTTGGAGCATCAATCGGCAACGTTGGAAATATTGGACCTTTTAACACTGAGATCATAGTCACCTACAAAAATGTCTTCTCAAACACAGGGGCATACAACCCTGCGACAGGTAAATTTTCCATATTGATGTGTATTCATAGATACATGGGTTCATCTGGATAAGATGGAAAGCATAATAAGTTACTGTGAAGTGGTAAAAGATGTAATTCTCCCTGTTGGTCATTCACAGGTATTTTTACGGCTCCAGTCAAAGGAGTCTATTACTTCTTCTTCTCTGGCCATAATGTTTCAACTAAACCAATGGGGCTGCGACTGATGAGGAATGGAGAGCAGATGGTTACTGTATACAACCACCCAGCTGGAAACCGCCACGAGACAGGAACTAATGGCATGAATCTGCAGCTTGAAGAGGGAGACCAGGTGTACATCAAACTAAGGTCCGACACCTGGATTTTTGATAATGAGAATAACCACAGTACCTTTACTGGCCATTTGTTGTTTCCTCTATAAGTGAAATAAAGCTCAAAGAAACATTTGATATGTTCTATCAAATGTTTCTTTCTTACTCTGAAGTGTTGTGTGTGTGAGGTTTCTCTTAGGTTGAGAAGAATGAAGCATGTACTTTGAGGATCACATGACTGGGGTCATGTCCTGTGTCACAGGCACCCAAGAGAACAGTCTGTAAACCATTTATTTCTAAATAGTTTACAGGAACGGCGTGTCTGTTTCAACATTTCATACATCTGAAATGAAGTTGCTGCAACACAGGAAGTGCCCTATCCTCCACCCTTCCTTTCCTCCATACACTAAAAAGGCCCAACAGAAAGTGAAGTAAGCTGTGTTCAATAGCTTATAGGCACAGAGGCTGTCATTTTAACCTCCAACTCCAGATATATTACATTATGTAAGGAAAACACTCAATTGTTACAGAATATGATTGGCATAAAACATTTTGCTTCATTGTGTCTTATTAACTTAGTACTAAGTAAATATTCCTGGTGCCACCAAGGATTTTAACAATTTCCAATTACCTCATGTATCTGGTAAAGCAACCTTCTCTACACGAGCAACACACCATTAAAGTGAAATAGAGCATTTGTAGACACCACACATGTCATGGTGATGCACATGACAGGTCACACGACTGAAGCCCTGGAGGCAGGGAAGTGTGTGTAGAAAACTGTTTAAACTGATCACTGTGTAAGTCGCATTTACTGTTGTAGTCGGTTAAGGTAGAATTTTAACTACTTTACAGAGTGAGGTAGTGGTTTAGAATAAATCACTGAGGTTTGTGAGATGACTTGGTCCTTAATAATAATCAAAATAAAATTTGTACGGTAATTCAGAAGGTAAATTTCTCTCGGAGTTGCTAACAGCTCATGGACATCTCTGCATGTTTCCTAATATCATCTGCAGAGGAGCTGAGATCAGCATGGTGCTCCATCTTCCAAAACCTTATCACACCAGCCCTACTAAATGTATTATAATCAATAATGCTACATGTCCCTAGAGGAAAAATATCCCAGGGTAAACAATCATTTTATACATGTTACATTGACATCCTATAACATTAAATACGTTGAGAGGATCACGGTTTAGGAACAAGGTGGACTATTAGACCTCTTCCAGTTCCAGCTTACAAGCAGAGTTTTGGCACAGATCGTGCTATTAATAGCATCACACACCTACACACCTCACCAAACACCTGGAAGAACTCAAAGGTACTGTGCTCTATCTGTTGATTTTAACTCAGCTATTATGTGCTACTGCCACGCATGTTTATTCAGAAACTGAAACAGATGGCTGTTAAGCTTTTTTATTTTAGGAGAAAGTAGTGTCTGATTGAACTCATATTGTCCACTCAGAGTTCCAGCTCTTAGCCTCTGTTAGAAGATTTAAATGTCCCCTTAGAGCAGGCTGAAATTTTGTCATTCTCACTTTCATACATTCAGATGCTCAACACTAACAGGTAATTCAAGATGTTGATCATGCACAACACCCCCGTGTATGTGGAAATTGTTACATGGAATCTATGTGTGGTGTCGAGATGCTGGCTTCTTTTCTTTTGCTGTGCCCTATGTATGAGTTTATCTTCTGTGGAACTGTGGGACACAATGCAGAACAAATTTCCTTCTGGGGACATTAAAATAGTACTTATCTGAAATGTGGAAATAGGCCCCAGACTGGACATTGCTTCTTTTGTCAGGAGTCACTAGTCAAGAGGACCAAGAACCACTGGTTTTATATTGAGTTAAGCCTTGTATTTTGTAAGATGCTATATGTTATTTATGTAAAGTGTAAACAAAGAAAAAGCAGACAGTTAGACCAACTGTCAAATAGGTGCCTTAAAATTGTACATAGATGGAGTACTTGTAGTGTACTTGAGGTAATCTGTTATTTTTTTCACTCATTCTAGCCCCTGAGTTATTTAAACAGGCCATAGGATCAAAATTTCATAGTCAAACAAATCACAAAGCAAGCATTTCTTTATGTTGAAACTGAACAGTGCAAGCATGTCTGTGGGTTGGATGCAGTAATCTAACTTTGAATCTCTGTGGTTAGAGGGACACTTGAGGCAGCGGCTGACCAGTCTGAGGGAGTGGCCTACCAAATACCAGTCTACAGTATGTATGGCTGATTGAACTTGGCTGCAGACACAAAAAGCCCTCTCTGTCCTTTCCTCCACAGTCGAGACAACAGGCAGTGGGCAGAAGGGAAACGGCTCTGCTCAGCTACACACACTTACTGGAAACCCTACCTACTAACCAAACAACTTGACTGAGTGGTGTTTTTATTCTCGTGGGGCATGATGGTCATGATCACTTACTAAATAATATTCACTATTCATTTTCATACAAAGCATTTAAAACCAGTAAATAATTTTGTTAACAAGTGAAATCCATTATGTCACGATATCTGAATAACAATAGAGGCCATGACTTGCGTAAAACAGTTGTAGGGCTGCAATGAATTATTTTCATTGCTGATTAATCTACTTTTTCCTTTTTTTTTTGATTGGTTAATATATGAGGACTGACAAGTACGCATGCCAATAGAGATGCCTGAGACATTGCTTGTTTTGTGTGATCAACAGTCCAATACCCAAAGATGTTCATCTTACTCACAGCTGAAAATAGAAAATGTTTGGAGTTTATCCTTCATAATATTACATAAACTATTAACTGATTGTCAGAATTTTAACAAAAAAAAATAAAAAATCGGTCGGCCTACATTACAGGGATGACAGGGATGATCAAAGTACTCTTATTAAAACTCTTTGTTTTCAGCAGAGACAAGTACAGCACACAATCTTACTTAAAATGAGTTTTGTATTACAAGTCTTTTAAACTGACATGTGGATGGCAGAAGATTTGTCCAAGGTGAGAATTACAATTAAGGTAAGTCAAAAAAAAAAAAAAAAAGTCACATTTTCAGAAAAGCAAAAAAATTCTAGATAATACAGACATGGCTTGCCATTCACTGAACCAAAGTCCTAGTAGGTTAAAGTTACTCTGTTGTTCTTGTCTGGACTAGTACCTTGACAAAGGCCTGAATCTGACCCTGAAACAGCAGGTCTGTTACAAGCGTAGCTTCCTGACAGTAAAATAAGAGGCTTGTCACACTCTTGACACCAAATGTAACTAGAATGTAGACTGAAAACGGATATAAAGTTCTGATTGCCATCAAGACGCACTGCAGAGGAAGTAGGGCTCATCAGTTGGCACAGTCACAGGAGTTTTTCTCAGGAAGGCACTTGACATGGGGTTGTGGCGTTCCCCATGCAGCGACAGCAATGCACTAAGGTCCTTATTTGTGCACACTGAGGAGGGACACCGTCAGCTAAGTGCAAGTTCCACAATAAATCCACTTTCACCAGACCAGAGAGGGAGAAGGAAAAAACAAAAGTTTGTCAGCGTAACACAACTCCACCACAGCCTCAAATACAGTATCTTAGTGGGTGGATCTCAGACTAGACTTGACCTTTGGAGGACAGACAGTGTGGAGATCTGATTTGAGTAACCTGTGCAAGGCTTGACTGGTGATGAGTACGTTGAAGAGCGCTTAAGCACTTTGATGTCTCCTAAAAGTGACCAATCCCGGCTCCGCATGGGATTTGGCCTAACTCACCCCTCCCTCCCCCGACAACTACCACCTCTACCACTCCCCAAGATAGAATGACCCAGCCCAGAAGATGCAACAGTACAACTCAACAAATTAAACCACAAAAAAAGAAAAAAGAAAGAACTAAAAAACAGATGTCTCTTAGGTTTCACAATAAGACATTCCCATTGAGGCACATTTCCAGATAAGTGTCAAATACAAAGCTATATATATAAAAAAAATCCCAAAACATTCAAGTACTTTGTCATGTAAACACTTTTCCAGACTATAATACATGATCGATTGTTGTCATCGTCAATTTTTGTTTGTGTGCAACAATAAGACAACAGTGTGAGCAGAGAGAATAGTTTGGCAAAAAGCCTGCAGGATGAGATAGAAGCTCAAATTCAGCCCGAATGCAATGTCTCTTGTCATGTTTTTGTTTGTCTTAGAGCAGGACACATGAACAACACTGGTCCCCCCTACTAGGAACCGCTGAGTAGTTCATCTGTCTGACTATCTCTGCAAACAGTTCGTCGACTGATCCTTTATTTTTGGCTGAGGTTTCCATAAACGGGCAGTTCCAGTCCTGGGCCAGTGCCTTGCCTTCCCCAGAAGACACCTCTCTCTCCCCTTCCAGGTCCACCTTGTTTCCCACCAGGATCATGGGGACCCTCTCATATCTCTTCACCCGGATGATCTGGTCTCGCATGGGCTTGATGTCCTGGAAGCTCTGCTGGTTCACCAGGCTGTAAACCAAAATAAAGCCCTGGCCGTTCTTGATGTACAGGTCTCGCATGGAGGCGAACTGCTCGGTCCCCGCAGTGTCCAGGATCTCCAGCACCGACGGGGACGAGTCCACCTCGATCTCCTTCCTGTAGAAATCTTCTATCGTGGGGTCGTACTTCTCGATGAAGGAGCCTGTCACGAACTGGACCGTCAGCGCGGATTTGCCGACTCCACCCGACCCCAAAACAACCACTTTGTACTCCCTCATGGCTGTGAGGGGGGAGACCAAAAAAAAAAAAAAAAAAAAAAAGGCAGACACCTCCTTTTTCCGCGACGAAGCCTGCTCTGTCTCTCCCACCCGCTGCTGACCAGCCCCGATGTTTTCAAACCGAGCAGGCAGGGAAGGCTGCCCTCTCGCTCGGATAGCACTCAAATCCCACGCCGGCAAAATCCACCAAGCCAGCTCTGTGTAGGCCGGGGGGTAAAGATCCGAGGAGAATGGCCACTGCTGGACATTAGCGTGGTGAATTAAAGCACATTTTGATCGCACTGTATTGTGCAACGGTGCAGGGAAGCGTGATCGTCTCTCTCTGTTCTTGCATGGCGTTTCCTGCCCACATCCTCAGCGCGTCAAACGCCGAGGCTCAGTTCCGTTTTCTTAAAGGAGCCGTCACCCGAGACCTCAGTCACAGCAGTCAGATGACCAGACGCATACTGCAGGCGTGTGCGTGTCTGCGGCCCAGTCTGCATGACCTCTGCACTCATGTGCGCACACACACACGGTCATTGCCCGAAAACAACAGGCTCTCCAGCCGCCCACTGTTCCTCCAGCCATGACCACACATGTACCCGTACGATAATGAGGTCAATAAGTCATTATTTAATTTGCATGCTCATCCGCTCGAACAGCTGCAATACAAACGTTGTCGATTACCATTGGTGAAAAGTCACAATGTCTACATGAACAATTTTAAGGATTTATTTATTTATTCTTTACTTATTTCTTCTCAGCAGCCATGGTATTGTAGTGTAAAGAAGAAAGGGGTGCATACTGTTTGTGGGAGCACTGGGTCTGTATTTTCATCTTAACTGTTTTCCTTACATATTAGGAAGAATATGCAAGACAGATGTGTTTTCCACATTTTGCCTTTGTTTTGATGAGTTTTCATGTAGTTATTGTTTGGAAATGTTGAGTCACCACCAAATAAAATAAATAAAAAGAAAGGATTAAAAGAATTAGGAATATTATTTTTTGTTTCTGATTACCATCTAAATATAGCGCCACATTTAATCAGATTACTGGCAGAAACCATGAAGTTTCTATCATTTCTTTTAGATTGTAATCTGATCAGATTATCTGATTGATGACACATGGTAACCTGTCAGGAGAACATGATGCACTCATGTAAATTAAACTAACCAACAGCATTTAAAGTAATTAAAAGGCACTCAACCTCAAACATCTACAGCAGTTAAATGTAACATAAACATTAATGCAGCAGTGACTTTTATACAAAAACATCAGATTCAATAATGAAACACGGAAAGGGAAGGTTTTATTGCACAATGAGTATTTTTGATACTTTGATAAAAACATTTTGCTGATAATGCCAGCTTAGTTTTTAAGATTTTGAATGCAGGACCTTTACTTGTAATGGAGTACTTTCACAGCGTGGTATTAGTACTCTCAATTAAGTAAAAGTTTGAATACCACTTCAATGACTGTCAAAATGTTACATGTACAATGGGAAACATGTCGCAAGTTCAAACGGGCTCTAACTTTGTTGTTTTTTATAATCACTTCTGACCCAATTAATGCACACAGTCCCATGAAAACTGCCCTGAGCACAATCAGTTTAACCTTGGACGTCTGTCTTTCATCAGTCTCTACGGGGCTGCTCCAGTCTTGCTGAGACTGCATCCTCAAGGAGACAAGAACCGCTCATGAGACTGAAATTCAGAAACAATACTGAACACAATCTATTAAATTCTCTTCTTCACATATGAGCAGGGCCAAAACTTAATGGGAAATAAATACTTGCATGTTGACCTGCAACAGATCCTGTAACAGATAGCGGATGAGTTTTTCAGCTACAGGCCATCAATGTGACATACTGTCAATATTTGCACTTTAAGGTGCGCATTGAAATGTCCAAACTTGACCCACACATCCAGTACACACAGAGACAGCGGCCACATAAGTGTTGCATGAGCAAATCAAATATTGTTTTATTCAGATTTTTTTTTCATCCATACAGCAAGAGTCAATTATGGCAACAATAAAATGTGCATAAACAAATCTGAAGACAGAATAGTACATTATTGTGTTGCAACTGTTAGCAAATACATAATTGGTGGTTGCACTTACAAGTAAAAAGCAGTCAAAGCGTACACGTGCCCTCAGCAGGGAAAAGAAACCTTGGCTGCAGCCAGGAGACTAACAATCTGGTTTGGAGAAAATGGTGCTTTGGTTCTGTAGCCACAATACAGCAGCCTCAAGTCAGGAACATCTTGACCGGTGACTGTTACATTCATTTCAAAGACTAATTTGCCCAATATGCATTTGGTGAGCCTTCACCTGCTGAGTGCACAGCTATGAGAGCAGAAACAACTTCCCGTGAGTCAGTGTAAACTGTAACTATATGGCTATGAGAAAGTATCTGGGGTGGATGAGTGCTACTATTTTACCATTCTTTAAATAACATGTCTGCTTGGAAAATATTTTTATTACACAAGAGTAAGATGGCTTGTTTTTGAAGTATTATTTCTCCCCCACTGTGGATGTTATCTACTGTATGTATAATTTGAAAAAGAAAAACGTATTATTGTGTATTCTGTAATCTGAATGTGTTGTCATTCTTTACATAGCTACGCGGTTTCTTTTGTTTACACGTTTGTACTTTTACATGCAGTCAAATCAAACTATAATAGAATACAATTTTGATAGATTCATGTATCAACTGTACCATGGGACCAGAAATATTGCATGACCAAGTCCAACAAATGATATAAGGACATTATTGGATATGTCATCCTACAGGCGGAGTGGAGTTAGCATGACATGGGGATATTTAATCCCCTACAACATTCCCTGGCAATACAAGCCACTGATAAAATAAGACAAAAAGCGCATAGCTTTCTCTGAATGCATTGGCCAAGAAACTAGTGCCCTTCTTTGCAAGCAATTTTTTTAGCTGGTCTTCTAATTTAAGAATTTAAATTAATCTAGCAAAATTCCTTATAATTATAGATCTTTTTTTATTCAAAATAATATCTCAATATGATACACATTTTTTCTCTGTTCATTTGACTATATACAGAAGTGCAAAAAGTCAACCTTCGTCCCTTAGGTTAGAACTCATCATCTGCAGCATTTCAGACTTTTCCAGTCTGGAAAAATCTTCGCTTTGCTAATCTTACTATCCACCCAACCTCCAAACACCCGTCAATCTCACTGCTCGTTTTGGCCTGACATTCAGGGCAAACTTAAGAAATATTCAAACAAAAGTACATATTTTTGAAATGGATACAGTAGAAAATAATTTTTACTCTAAAACATGGATCTATATTTCAATACAATATATTTTTAAACATGATCTTGACATGTTACGAGGAAAATTTAAGTAAGTTAAAACATTAGGCTTTTTCTGTTGACTCAGAGATGCTGCAGTGGCAGCAAATTAACCGATCTCATTCCTTGTATCAAAAAAAAGTCTTTCATCAACAAAATTAATTGATAATGTAACATCAACTGAAAAAGACATCCAGCTATATGAATGAAGTGAATATTTAAAACTGACTCAACACATTATCATTTATATGGTTTGAAAAAGTTATGAATGTCATACTACCTCAAAATCTACAACGGCTATATCAATGTTGTCAAGTAATATATAGTAAGGCAAAAAAAAGAGAAAAATTAAAACTACCTACCTCAAATAGATTCAAATCCTTAAGTAGTACATAACACATAAGTTCAATGAAATTTAAGAGAGTAATTGTTACTTTTACATAGAGAGAAAGAACAAAAAAGATCATAAGCGGCATGTGAGACAACTATAAAACATCATTGGTGTTCTTTACCTGCATGATAGTTGAAAGTACATTTTATTGGGCTGAGACCCATTAATTGTAATCTAAGGCTTTGTTAGGTGCATTACAATCGGTAAAGACACTACACACCTGTGTGAAAACAGAAAAGGGAAGTGATTATAAAACTGACAGATGAACGAAAGATGATTAAAATGTTTCCTTAATTGTTCAAGCCTCTTGAGAGATGCGTCTGTGACCCTTGTGAAAGTGATTGAGAAAAATAAAACTGCTTTGGTTTCTGTAGTCGGATCAACACATGAATGACAATGTTCATGTCTTGAAAGTTTACATAAGATGGGTTGTGAAATTAAAACAGGGTGACCAAACAAACAATCATTCAAGTGCACATGTGGTTTAAATGACCTAATAGACCTTCGGGGTCTGTTGTTTTAAATTCCCATCAACACATGGCTCAACAGTGCTTCTTGGAGACACAGTTTTAGAGTCACTCCTCTTTAAAAGAGGGCGAACAGGGTAACACGTCAACTGAAGCTACACCCTCTACTTCACCAGGCTTTAGAGTCAAGGGACTTTAGCAACAACTTAATCCCAACACAAACAAAAACAAACACTAAAAGAGGTAATGACAAACTATAGAAAAACCCTCCATTTTTAATTTTAAAAGAAAAAAAACCCCATCAAAATTAACAAAAAAAATGACAAGAACCCCACTTCTAAAATTGATTAATTAGAGAACCAAAAAAGTAAAAAAAAAAAACAAAACAAAGAAAAAAAACAACAACCACTCACAATGGAGATTAATGAAAACAAAACAATACAAAAACAGCCATACAAAACTTTTACCTTCGGTAAACAAATAACACTGCTGAGATAACACTCTGATTTTAGCTGTATGGCCTTGATGGCACATGACAAGGTAAGAAAAGCTAGCCTGGCTGTGCTTTCAAGGTACACAGGTATGTTGGTTTACCCAGAACATTCATATGTCCAAGACCCTCATTTCAACATCTAGTTTCACTAGTAGCTGTAAAAACACAATACTGTACATGCCTAATTCTTTTGGCGAATAAAACCCCTGTTAAAATCATTGTGCCTTTTAGATTTCAATTCAAATTCAAGGTGCATGTTTGCATTTCACTTGTAAACTATGAAATATGGCTATCAATTAAAAAAAAAATAAAGCAGAACAATTAAAAAAAAGGAAAGAAAGATCTTGGTCTTCTAACGTACCAGCACTGGATGTTGCTTTATGCAACCATGCTCCTGACCCTCTGTGTGTGCAGTAATGATAATAATTAGAACAAATTGAGTGCTATGATTTAGTCGGACACAGAGGTGTAATGCGAACATTCCCCCACTGAGGGAGAGACACACTGACCCTGACACCAAGATATCCTCTTTTCTCGGCTGGACGTTGAATTTGACAACAAATTCTTCTTGACGTTGATATGTGGGAAGATGGCACAGATCATGTGTTGCACCCTTGATGTTTACACGTGTGATGAGACCATCGTCGTGGACTGGCTGAGAGATGGTAGAGCCTCCTTATCCCATTGCTTGACATTCTGAAGGTTATGTACATAAAGGCTGAACTCTTTTGGCTTGGACGGTGCCAGCACACATTCATTTGATCTGTAAGACGAATTTCAAAGAAAAAAAAAACTGCATTTGTTATAAAATAGACAGAAAGGGTGTTGTTTATGTGCACACAAAATCAAATGAATCTTGATCCACTGCTTAACTGATTCAACACAAAAGTAAACAGGCTTTGTAATGAAAAGAGAGAATGTGAGGATTTAAAAGGAACTCACTGTTCTTAAGAGGAACTACATTTGAGTCAAGTACTTGTGACTACTCAGATGATCTGCAGATATTATTGGAATCTGGGGGGTAAAAGAAACAGAGAGAGATCAAAGGAAGCAACCCAACTTGAAAAAACTCAAAGCGGATGTTGGCCGACAACAAAGATCAACACATTCTAACCACATTTTGATGAGTTTGTTACTGGAAAAAGATAAGATGACGAAACAGAAAAAAGCAATTTGGCTATAGTTAAGGCAGAATTCATTAATAGACGTGACATGTCAATAACAGTTAACAGACACCTCTGGACAGCGGGGAGGGGAGGAGAGGGATTGAAGGGGAGGGAGTGATGAGGGGGGGGCAAAGGGAAACTGTCAGTGAGGTGGCTCCCCCATGCAAATCTAAGTCCTCCATGTTGTTGACCTGCACACGTCGATAAAAAGCACAAAACTGGTCCTGGGTCAAATCTAGTAACATGGTGATTTAACTTACACTTTCCTAAGTTTTTTCCACTGGCGTTATGAAATTGTGCAATGTAGCTAACTGCATACAAAATGCTATCAACAGAACAGAAATAAAAATGTTGCAAATCTTCTTACACACTGGTTTTAGAGCTTTTCTGACTTAAATAATGAAAATGTCTTTTAAACACGTGTAACATGGTAAAGCTTTGCTTTACGTGCTTGAAGCAGCAGCGGAAAAAAAAAGAAAAAAAAAAAAAAGCAAAGCACCAAAGGGCACAGATAGCAACTGTTGCACAAGCTGTGCAAACTGCTCTAAAAACTGTGAAAAAAAAAACTACCTCATACATACCAATTGCATGTATTCGTTGGTAGTCAACTTTGATAAGGAAGAGTCCTCAAAATGGGAAAGGACAAAAATTGAGGTTACAACGAGGACAAACATTATATACAATACAGTATGCTTTTTTTAGAAAGACAGATAGATAATCTATGAAATGTATGACTGTTGTGGTTATAGTTAAAATGGAAATAAATATCGTAAAAATGTTACAGTATATGTGTATACATGTTGGACTATAGTGTAGGCCAACAAGAGGGAGTACCGCCTTCTACCCAACCCACCCCTCGCTGTATGACAAAAGCATCCCCAGATCGTCCAGGTGCATTGAAAGACATAGATGAAGGAGAGAGAGGTAGACAATAGATAGATAGATAGAAAGAGAGAGAGAGAGAGAGAGAGAGAGACAGAGAGAGAGAGAGAGAGAGAAAGAGAGAGAGACTGAGGCGGTGGAGGTGGAGGTGCAAACCTGATTGGTGGAGGCAGTTGCGAAGGGAACGCTTGTGGCAGATGTGGTGGCTGCAGACACAGTGGCCGGAGTACCACCGTGCATCATGGGAACTTTTTTTGGAGGGAAAATCATGTAAGCAAAATTACACAGAGGAGCAGTGTAGCCACATACACACCAGGCAAATGAGGGAAGGAGAAGTACAGAGAGGGAGTCAGAGAGGGATTCGATTTAACTGGTTCCCTTTTCTTCCCTCTGCCGACACTCATACGAGGTCTTGTGATGTGAGAGCTTGATGTGACACACCGAAGCCGTAGCAGCGACTTACTTCCACATTTGTCTGTATTATTGTAACTAAATGATCCGCACTGTATTTCATTGGCAAACACCAGATAAGAGCTTACTTTTAAATTGTTCCATACAAAAATAATAATAAAAGTGCCGTCGCATGAGTCTTAAGAATAGAGATATTAAGGCAGAGGATATAAGGGGGAAGGTTATAATTGAACTCCCTCCGTTTTTTTTTAAATGTTTTTCAAAGGGTTTCAATAGGTGTCAGGTTAGACCAGCCAAAAGCCAAGTTTAGAACAAGCATGAGATTGAGAGCAGTCAAGCAATATACAGTAGGTGTACACAGAGAGATTAACAGAATAAAGAACAGTTAAATTAATATTCTCAATAATAACAGTTGTCATACAGGTAATAAACAACATTTAAATATCACAATATTAGTCTTTCCTTATGTGGACTCTTGCTTATGCTTCAAATCACAAAAAGTATCTCTAAGCAACCAAAACAGTGACTCTCAGGCCACCAAATCTTCACTTAAAAATCATCGAGTCACCATAAAGTCAAAGCAGTAACTTTCAGTGGACCGTTTGGTGACGTGCGAGTCACAAACATGTGGTTACACATAACTGGAGAATTAAAGCTGGGACCTACCAACGCTGGTTGCAGGTGTCATGCACAATATTGAGCCTGCCCATCATGCAGTGCAACAGGAAGTGGATTGGATAGGGAGGAGAAATCAAAACAGCCCATCACAAGGTTCGTTAGAGTGAGGGGAGAGATAAGGGGGGGAAAAAAGGTTAATATCTCTTGGACAAAGTCATCAGTGGTTGGAAATGGCGAAGTGGTGAACTCATCACAAGGAAAACTGTTAATCGAATGGCAGCATGAATCTAAACTTTTGTCTGAAGTGCGATGCATAGTACAACAAGAGCGACAGTGTGGTGATTATTGTAACTTTTAAGTATGAAACATTGTATAGAGAGAAGTGAGGAGAACAGCAGATAGTGTTCAAAAGCCAGACTACAGTTTGTCGCCGAAGTGAGGCATAAGACACCATTAACGAACCCATCCAGCCCCGTTCATCCTAGCCCAAGCCAAAGCCCCAGCAATGGTATGTCATCAACATACGAGTGACCACACCAAGCACGCTTTAATATAACAAACTACTCAACAAGCTCTGCCCTTTCTCTTACACACATCCATGCTTGTAGCTATGTGGAGTTATATTAAGGCAATTAGTAGGCAGAAAGACATTCTAACCTATCTTAACACCTACTGGCCATGCAATGCCATACAAAGCTTAAGGTACAAATTTGTTGAAGCGTTCTTAGCTTTTTAGCTGCACTCTGAGATACAAATGTTCGACCCTCACTGGCCTTTCATGAATCAATAGGAGTTATGTTTGAATATCAATGTAAGTTACCTCTAACTAACAAAAGTTGATAAAATAGTCCACAAACAAACTGCTCTGTACTGCAATCTACCACTTTGCTCAATCCCAGCCAAGCAGGAGCCAGGTTAGACCGATCCAGGCATCCTCTGGGTGGTTACTTTGGGAGCCATACCTGATGGAAGGAAAGCAGCCTGCTGCTGAAACTGCATGCTGGCCAGGGCCTGTTGGTACTGGAGCATGCCGGTGTTAAACATGGCAGAGGCCCCATTGGCCTTCTCCAGGGCTGCCCGCTTGGGCAGGGGAGCCATGACACTAGGGGTGATGCCCTGCCCAGCCAGACGGAGGCAGGTCAGTGAGAGGAAAAATAAAAAAAAGACAGAGGTAGAAAGAGAGAGAGAGGTGCGTGGAAAAAAGAGAGAGGGTGTGTTGGAAAGAGGCAAAAAACAGGAAAGAAAACAAAAAAGATACATATGTTAGGGGACATCATATGATCACAGCATCACAACATCCTTGTGTGTACAACAACAACAACAACAATATCAACAATATCATCATATCATCAGTAGCAAGCAAGCAGCAGTCTGACACAAGTACTACACAAGCAGGAGCATGGTGCCTACTGGAGCTACTGGCTAACAAGCATTCATATATTCAATACTTTATCAGGAAGCTTACTTGGATTGTTAACTGTGTAGACCTAGGATTGACTAAATGCAACATAAGCAAGCATTAACTATTAAAACAATAAGGCTGCTAACAAGAGGTGGAACAGGTAGGAAGCACAAAGGGAGGCTGCACTGCTAGCTCCATGATAAACTGTGTAAGCCATGTTTAAGTGATGGTTCACTCTCAGACAAATGTCAAGAATGGTCTCAGGCCAAGGGACATGAGTCAGGTAAGAAGTATTTGTCTAGTGTCAATATTTACTCCCTAAAACGCTCTGAGTGTGGGATTTTGTCTTGGCGTGAGGCCACCCCTGAGGTTTGAATATCTGTGACAAGATTTGATGACGGAGTGAACTATCATTTGAACTGTAATCATCTGTTATGATGGGATCACTCCTGTATGGTTCTGAAGACTGTTCCTCTTAGCCCCACCCTTATCCATCTGACATGCACTAGTAGCACAGATAGACATGCAAACATTTGATTGAGCTGCTCCACAACACTGACCACTGACTTGGACGTAAGACTGAAGCCATGCCACCATTATAGAAGCTCCTCTTCCCTAGCCCTCACTGACTTTTGTTAAATAGGCTTTAGGTGATGAACTGATTGTGGCTCCTCATCACAAATTCCACATATGAATTCATGTTTGAGGTGATTTCTATACGACGAGAGTTGTTTGCTGTCGGATACAATGTAAACCCAGGAAGCCACAATCATTTTATCACAGGCAATAATGACAGATCAACAGGAGGAAAAAACAGACATTGCACTGAGACAACGACAACAAAAATAGCTAAGTATCTTTGGTTAAAACACTGCTCTACAACAAAGCCACATGCCAAGCTAAAAGGTGAAAGGTCATAGTACCAGGTCAAAGGTTGCGTCGAGGGGTCGCTTCAGTGATTTGACAGCCGACTGAGTCTTAATTAGCAGGCAGCGAGCACATGATGGCAATGGGCCAATGGGGTTCAAGCGCATTAACATAAACCAGCAAGCAGAGGTGCATCATGGGGGCAGCAGTGCAGTTTGGGTATAGGTGAGAAAAAACAAAAACAAATAAAAAAACAAATCATTGGAATGCAATATACAAGGGGATAACAGGACTAAGGCATGCACAGTGTGGACGCTAGCTCTACCGCTACACAGTTAAATGATCATCAATAATCAATGATAACTACCAATCTACATTAGTTACTGTCACACAAAGATGAATGAATATAGCGATGAGAATATTATTCAGTCATTACTTCAAAGTGGCTCTCAGTAATCGTATCGGACCGAATATGATACAAAAATCACAGGTTTCTGTTTCACTGTGCACATCATAGTCAGTGTCACATTACAAAGATTCACCCCAAAGCCCTCGCTATGTCAATAAGAGCACAGAGGAAACACTGTGATCAACAGACAAGTGTAGCTCTACTATTATTAACAGGTGCTGTTACTGTGAGACAGGACTGAAAGCACAATGAATCCCTTTATTAACAATGTCAAGAGGAAGAGAAGTAATAGACAGGAAGCACAGAAACAACAGTGTCACAAATAAGACCAGGCCATGAGAGACGGCGAGAGAGAGGAACTGACTTTCTGCTTGTGGTCTGAGATGAGATGAACAAGGAACAGGACAATCACTTTATTTTGTCAGAATAGGAAGAAGAAACTAGATACGCAGAATAATGTGCTATTGTCCGATCCTTCTTCATATCATCCTGTTCAAAGCAGATTTTACCCATACCAAATTGCAGACCTTTGAAATTTGACCTGGCAAAAGCAGAACTGAAAAAACCTGCATAATACCAACCAGGAGGGTGAGAAGCTTTCAAACATGAATGTGAGTATGAGCCACAGAACATACTGAATTTCCTACTGCATGAAAGAATTTATAATAGATAGCTTCCTCAAAATTGCTCCTTAGCCTGTTGTGTGGGTGTGAATGAGTGTGACCACGCATACGCAGACTGCTCACCATGGCCGCGGCGGCTGTAGCCTGGTTCACCTGGTGCTGGGTAGCCTTAATTTTGGCCTGCAGATGGGCTGGCGGGTGGAAGTACTTGCACTTTTCCCGGGAGCACCGGCCCTTGATGTAGTCCATGCACACGGTGACGGTGTTGTCGTTGGTGTCGATCATGGTGCTGTCTGCGGGGTGGGCGAAGCGGCAGTCATTCTCCCCCCGAGAGCAGTTGCCTCTCTGATATTCCCGACACACCTGGACAGAAAATGAGAGGAAAAGAAATATTGAGAAGACACAGAGCTTTCTGCAAATTAAGCAGGGCGTGCGGACACAGCAAAACAGTATCTCCATGTAGAACATTTCCAATTTTGTGCACTTGTCTTAATATGAATATACTAAATATGACTCATCAAGCCTTTGCTTTGTCATTATAGAGGGTGTACAGTTACAAACATCCATTAAACTTAAAAATGCATGAGACAAGCAGTCCAATAAATAGATTAAAATGCTTTGTAAGATCATGTTCCCCTTGTAGAACATCTTCTTCCTTCCTGTGCAGTGCACTTCCTGTTTAACTAGAAATGTTTCCAAATACAGGAAGATCCAGGCTATGCTAAAGCTTCTGCAGGTCAACACAATAAACCTAGAAGTGTATGATGATTTTCCTTGTAAATAAACTGCAATGGGTTTGTTGGAGTCTCAGAGACATTTTTAAAATTTTGCATGTCGGACACCAGAGGGCAGCACTTTCTTCTTCTTTCCACTCTGTTTTCTGCTCCGAGTGTGTCAGCAGTGTCTGGTTGAACTTAAACAAACATGTGCTCAACTGACATGACGAAGGTAACAGCTGCATTAAGACTTCACTTTTTAATTTTCCTGGTATTATTTAAATGAGGAAACCCATTCTACAATATGAATTCTCCACTTCAAACTGCTTTTTGATGATGTACCTTGCAATTCTGCATCTGTTGTGTGGTTTTGTGATTCTTTTTTGTGGACAAGCATAAAAAAAAATTATGAAGAAAAGCGATATTGAGATATTTCTGATACTTCCAGTGGAGCAACAACAAAATGTATTTTTTTAGTCGTAGAGCCAAGGCTTCTTTCTTCTTCATACCACCAACCACAGCAGAGTAGAAAGAAGCAATAATTTCTCTGCTGTTGGGAGCCTCAGTATACCAGAATGCAATGCTACCACAACAAATGTTTTGCTTTGAGCAGGAGCGCTGAGTTTTTCTTGGCTGGAAAGAATGTGTTGCTTTGCTGCTACAACGCTACCAGTGGCGCTATGAAAATCATTACAGATCTTTCCAAGCAAATAAATATTCAACAAGTTCAGGCTCATCTCTTGTGTTTGTCTAATGGAGCTATGTGAAGCATACCATACAAAAGCACAAAGTGCACTGGAATTAGATGAGGCAGATTATGTGAGAGTGGGTTCACCAAGAAAGTAAACAACTCTTAATTACAAAGCAACTCTTGGAAATGCACTTGACATAATAAACTGATGAAATATTACAGTTTATGAACCTCTGCTGGTCTTATTTTTTTCTTTTAATTAGGTTATACTTTGCATAATGGTACCTGCTATTATTATATTGCAATTCAGTTTCAGAAACAGTTTATGTAAGACCAGTAAAGGGGGCCGCTATTCGTATGCTTGTTAAACCACTCGTTAACAATACTTCTCCTGTTTACAAGCTCATTATCATCCTGGGCGGCTCTACTCCGCTAAGAGAGAGACATCATGAAGTAGAGTTTATTAGAGTTTTCCTAAAACCTTTTGGGAGGAGTGGGCCGATTCTACACCTCATAATGCATCCTTGCCCTGAAACAAAATGTTAAGAGGTCTGTGTGTTACCTCAAGTCTATCTGTTCTCAGCAGTTTCTGGGCTGCAGCAGCAGCGTTAGGGACTTGGCTGACGGTGGGACTTGAGGCCATGAGGACAGGGGTGCTTGGCAGGATCTCTGGAGGCATCAGGCCTGGGGACACGGGGCTCAGGTAGGGATTAAAGGCAGCGGCTGCAGCTGCTGCTGCACTGGCGTTGGTGGCCAGGCCTGGCGTCACCGAGAACATGGGCTGGAGGAGAGCCATAAAGAAAAAAAAAGCAGATGGATGAAATGACACACAAATCACAAACTGTGAGTTTTTTGTACGAGAAAAGAGAGGGACTGGTGGAAAGAGAAGTCAAGAGGCTAAAAGAGCCACGAAGACAGTGAAGGAGCCGTACATGTGTGCGCTTTTACATGTCTGTGGTCTCACCGTGGGCAGTAGCTGTGGTGTGTTCATACGTGTGTGTCCTCTCACCATAGGCGGTAGCTGCGTGCCAGGCATCATGGCGTTGGCGAGCTGCATCTGCTGGGCCAGCATGGCCATGTTCTTCTGCTGGATCAGGTTGTTCCTGCCATTGATCTCAAGCTGGGTCTTTAAGTGGGGAGGAGGGTGCAGGTACTTGCAGTTCTCCCTGGAACAACGGCCCTGAAGGAGGTGCGCAGAAGGGTATGGTAGTTTAGGCTACGTTCACATTGGAAATATGATATCCTTACAAGAATTTGGTAAAGACTGAAATGTTTCAATGGCTATTAGATGCATTGGGATGAAATGAAAAGTTCATAGTTCTCAGATACTGAATGCTGATAACTTGACATTTGTGATTTTGAGTGAAATATCTCAACAACTATTGGACAGATTGCTATAAAACCTGGTGCAGACATTCCTTCAGTGTGAATTGCAAAAACATTGGTGAACATCTGACTTTCCATCTAGTAACATCATCTTACCAAAATTTCAACTTGTCTCACACTTTGGATCATGACCATATGTCTGCAAAACTAATTCCCATCAGATGTATGTCACTTGTCTTTAGTTTTAATTAGCAAACATCAGCGTGCTAAAATTTAACTATGGTGTAGCACATGCTGAACATAATTACTAAACCTCATTCATTATATGTATGTTAGCATGTGTCTAATTACAGCCTGACAGAGCCACTAGCATGGTTGTAGACTCTGAGTCTCGTCATGAACTAAGTTAATATTATGGTATTTCATCATCAACATTGTTATGTGTAACATTACGGCATTAAAAATAATGTAAATGGGTGTGTATCCTTTCACAGAGGAAATATATGCCCAGTGAAAGCATGCTTCGTTGTTTTTTTTTGCTAGCTCAATGTCACTGACACTCAAATTCACATTAGGTCTGGTCTGAGTCTGACACTAATTGTTAACAACTTGCTATTTCTGTCAGTCCCAACAGGGACGTGTCTATGTGCGTGTTTGTGTGTGTGTGCTAGCCCCAGGAGGTCTCGATGTCTCAATGCTTAGCTAGGCTACGTGTCCAACTAATGCTATAAATACTGTCCACTCATGTGATCCGCTGATATGTTGTAACAGGAGGTCACGCTTCAAAGTCTGTGAATCATTATCTAAGACAGGGATACCTTTTTGCTGCCTGCTTTGAGTATCAAATGATACATTCAGCCTGAAGAGGGGGAGTGTAGGAAGAAGTCTGACATACACGCACATACTTATGCAAGTTAGAATGCATACACATTAATGAACTCACGTCAGGGTCATGTTCATGTAACAGGTGGCAGATATGCGTCAGGCGAACACATACACAAACATGGCTACGGTTTAGGAAAGACATGTATTTACTTTCAGCCCTGAGCTGACTGCAGAAGCTTGTGCTTTCCCATGCTGACTGAGCTGCCCCCACTGGGATTCATTTCTATACTCAATCATGACTTCAGTCCCGTTTCCCATCTCCTGCACTTTCACAGACACTGGAGCACCAGACAGGTGCAAGGCAAAAGTAGGGGGAGATAGGAACTCCTTGGAGGGGGGGGGGCTTTAGGGGCCTCTTTAAGATATTTTGTTTAGTCCACTTGTCTGAAGTCACCAGCTCAAGTTCTCATTAGCGCTCCTTTCAAAATTATTTCAGATTGTGTTGCACAAGACAGGTAAATACAGAATGCAAGGATTACAGCCATGTCTCCACTATGTGTGACCCTGTTATCTTTCAGACAGGAGCACATTGGAGCTTATCAGTTGTCTGTGTCCTTCTAAAATCGTGGGGGAAGGGAGCGAACTGACGTAAGATATTACTTATATGATCTTAATGTTTTACTTTTAAATCCTAGTGCAAATCTATATTCCAGTTGAGATTTTTACATTTGTTAATATACAAGCACATAGCAAATATGTCACATTTTTTTGTATAGTGTGGAATAAAATAAGTGTTTATTAAGTGTTTCAATCCACTTGATGGAAATTTAGGGGGTGGGAGGATGTTAACTGACTACACAATAATTCAACAGAAGCGTAACTTTGAAGGTTGTTGTGAAGTATGCATGTAAGCTCAGCTGGCATTCAGAAGAATTCTGACACTGAGAACACCGAGGTGTGTGTGTGTGTGTGTGTGTGTGTGTGTGTGAGAGAGAGAGAGAGAGAGAGAGAGAGAGAGATGAGAGGAGCTGACAGCAGGTTCGAATAGCATTCATCCAGAGAGTGACAATGGCATGCAGCAAGGACAGGGTGAGAGTGTATGTTTGTGTTACGTGAGTTCGAGTGTGTGTGCGGGGGGGTCATGGAGGGATCATGTTGCCTTCGCCCCATATGACCCTGTCTATTGAACCACTGGACTCACAACTGCAGCAGAGGATACGTGGGTGTTAAGGTTGGGGGGTAATTTTATGACTGAAAAAAAAAAAAAAAAAAGGCCATCAATCAAGACTGGCAACCATTTTGAACAAGAGATCAGATCCCAGGAGAGGAAATGTCAGGCTGTGCGGGTGGAAGAGAGGGAATCACAGCGGCTCCATAGCGAGAGCCGGGCTGCGTCAGGGAAATTGTAGAACTTGCAGAACAAGTGATTAGCGTGGGTCATCACATGCACGGAGGAGAGAGAGAAAGAACTGAGAAAGCATGAGATGAGATGCAGACAGAGAGGAGGAGGAGGAGGAGGAGGAAGAGGAGGAAGAGGAGGACTCCGTCCCTGTCACATCATGTTTGTGGCTGTTATTGTGACATTGGTGGCCTTGAGGAGCAGCTAGAGACGGTGTCCACAGCAACAGAGCAGACAGACACTCGTGCTCTAACAACACAGTGATTTCCTGGAATCTTCCCCGTTGCTGGCAGATACAGGAACTCTTCAAATTCAAAGACTTCAAATACAACCCCTCTCTGATCTGCGTCCTGGCCTTCCTTTTGTGTGACATCATAAAACAAGCCGATTCTCACTACAGATGAATGAGAAAGATATCGTCTTCAGCATTTCTTGTCACTGACTGATTTTTTTTGTCTACATTGAGGAATTCAAAGCTGAGACCAACAGAAGGCTTCACATGACATTTTTCATGTCACAGTGAAAAACAAAAACCTGATGACAATGTGATCAGTGAAGAAAATGATTTGTTACTTCTCTTGTTTATATTAGGAGGCGAGCAGCTTCAGAATTATTCATTAATTTCAGATGCTCAGTTTTATTTTGTGTGTCAGAGCAGCAGGCTGAAGTTATTACAAGCAAAAAAAAAAAATAAGAAAGCACAAGCCTATACTTTCTGAAAATATCGTTTTGTCGAAATGACAAAATTTAAATTCAATTTTAAATAATAATATTTCCAGGAAATTGTTTGTTGACAGATAAAAACAAGTATTACTGTGTATGAAGTAGGGAAATATCCAATTGTTTTAGATCTCACTTTGTAAAATCCTTTTTATTTCTAAATTATTAATTTTTATATATATATCACAACTATTTGTTTTTTAAAAAGGACCATTAAGTACCAATTAATTACCAAGCCCACTTTCTTTTAAAATACTATGTTATATTGCCAACTCTACAGTGAAGTGAGCCTTGTTTTTCTCAACATGCTCCTCCAGCACAAGAACTTCCTCTGCCTTCTTATAAAATCACTCTGTACTGAGTTTTTATGTTAATAGTGGGAGTCTGTGTTGCTCCTGGGGAGATCAGTCTTGCCACACTCCAGGCCAAACAGGGAACAATAATCCCACTGGCTACTGTGCAGGCTGATTAATGATAGGTTGGAATAACATGTCCCACCCTGATGTTCTCTCCTCTAACTCTCCGTCTTTTGCCCGTAGACACACGCCCTGCTTTTGTGACTGTGTGGGATTTAAGCAAACAATGAACCAATGCATAAAGAATGCTGGGTAGGGCCGCGTCCCATCCTTTTAAGGGGAAGAGGTGAAGCATACGGCGAGATGTGTTAATGTGCAGCAAGAGTGAAATCGTGGAAAGGTGAAGGAAATCTGGCTGCTACTTAGCGTAAAATATATCCAAGAAACCAGAGGTGTCCAAAACCTTTTGACTCTTCAGCCCTTCAAAACTGGTTTTCAAAATAAATCTCTGATCTGCTACTACGTTATGAGTCGTCTGGGATGCGTTTACTGTCCACAGGGTCAAAACAAAACACGGAGCAGCAGCATTCAATTTCTATTCACCGCATATCTGGAACAACATCCAAGTAAAACTCCTATTTAAAGGTGTCTTTTAATACCATCTTATGTTTCTTTTATATCTTGTCATACTGTTTGTTATGTCTTGTAAGGCACTCCAAATCGTCTGGTTGCTGAAAGGTGCTTTACAAATAAACTTGTTTTGCCTTAAATCTACAATATGTGTTAAAAAACACAAAAATAAATGAAAGCTTTTGTGGCATAAACATGTTATTTTGCATCACTATCATTTAAAATGTATTGGGAATCAAACTAACAATCTCAATTTCCTGTGGCAAAAAAAAAAAAAAAAAAAAAAAAATTAACTGAAATCAGGAAT
This sequence comes from Scatophagus argus, assembly GCF_020382885.2. Lineage (NCBI taxonomy): Eukaryota > Metazoa > Chordata > Actinopteri > Scatophagidae > Scatophagus > Scatophagus argus. The sequence goes on along the minus strand of NC_058505.1, from coordinate 12,738,473 downwards.
TAAAAATCTGTAAAGTCATTTTGTTGGACCAATTAACACCTAGAAACTGTATGGTTGTATTATATCACTAATTTGAAGCATTGCTGATGAATATGTCTGTATCCTGCATGTGATAATGTCCAGCCGCTTTCAATGTGAAGTAAAAATCATAGCTGCACTGTATCTTATCGTTGTTATCTTTGATGCTGTGGTGTTGTGGTGTGATGTTATGGGCTGAGACTCAGTAGCGTCGGGTTCTGGTGTGATGCTTCGCTGTTCTCTGCCCCGCGTTCCGGTGACTTCTGTCTAAACACACACAGAGATGAAAGCCCTTTCTCCTCACACATGCTGTGAATGAAGCTTTGTTTTGCTGGACAGCCGCAGAGACTCAAAGGGCCGGGCCCAGTGGTTGGTCTCTTTGTCTACTGTGCACTCAAATATGCAACAAAATATAAAACATATCAAGTCAGTCAGTACACTGACTGTGTGCAGCTCGTTTTACATGGCAGGCAAACTGGAACTTCCTGATGGTAAGTGAAGTAGCATGCAAATTACGAGCAATGAAGCGCAGCAAAACCAGAGAAAACTCAGATGCAGTGACGTGGCCTTATCTTGCTACAAAAAAAAAAGCAATCAGCAGTTCACAATCAATACATAAAATTCGCTCCCTTTTTGTTTTTAACCACAAATTCAACAGCAGTAATGTGTGTGAAAAGTGTGACAAAAACCTCAGCGATCTTGCTGTGGCTTGCATATCAGACCGTCACCCTTGTGATTATGTATAAATCTAACTACTGGCACTCCCAGCACACAGTACGTCCACGCTGCACGGCTTAGAGGTTGGAACTGATGTGACCAGCGGAGAGCTTATGGAGATATGGAGGAGGGGGGGGGGGGTGGTGTTAATCTATGATAATGATTACAAGCCCCCAGTGACGCATTACCACCCTCACCAAACAACAATGGAGAGAAAGGGATTATAGACTGGAGGCAGAGCTACAACCTCACACAGAGAGCGATAAGTTTAGCCACAAATATGATGCTTGTGTGGACGGAAAACCTGCGTGGATTTTTCAAAATCTAGAGAAATCCTGTGCTAACTGGAGATGACAGTAGCCTCGGCTGATGTTGAAACACAAACGCACATATGTATTAGACACAGTAGAGGCCACACAGACTTAACTATTTATATAGACACGCATACACTCGCACACGGCAATGTGTTATTCACACTTGAGAGGGTGTTGGTTCTCAGAAATGCCTCAGGTCAGATGTCACGTACACAGGGGCCGTGGATCCAAACTTAGACCCCTCTGTTTTTTTTTCCTATCATGCCCCCATCCCACTACCAGCCTCTCGCTATCTCTTTCTCTCTTTTTCCACAAACACACCTTCATGTGACTTTACTCACTCCGGTTTCTCTCTACAGTCTCCTTTCAGTGCAGCACTGCTGCCTCTTCTCCTGTGAGGGCTAACAAGGTTAGTTCCATACTTTTCATTATCAGTAATAACAGAGCAATCACGCAGGTATCGATTTGAGCAGAAGCACTTTATGAAAGCCATCCAGTACTCGTAGTGTGAGTACGTGAGGCAGCCCGGGAATGCTCATTTAATCATCTTTGAGCTCTGCTTCCAAGTGAGAGAGACTAAAGAAATCAGAAATCAAAAGGCCCAGGCAGCAGTGAGGCATCAAAAACGCCACAGCTGCTTCTCAAATGACTGAGGTGTGCCCGTCACTCAGTGTCTGGAGGCCTCATAGGCGGAGGATCAATGCCTGCTTATCTTATCTTAATGAGCCATTTTAAAACTTGAAAGGTGAGTAATGTGACATGTGAAATTCATGATTAGACTTTGTCTTAGTTCTTTTAAGGACCGACATTTGTTACCTACATCAAAAGCATTTGTACTTTTATGATTTCCCGCCACATATTAACGATGTATGTATTAAAATAATTATAGATGGAGTTGGGGATTAGACTGCCACCTAAATGTCAGGAAAAATCACAGACAATTAAGAAAAGTGTACTGCATGTCTCCCCCATCCTTCTCTTTTATGCAGACTCCATCTTTGTTGTCCCTTTGTTTTCACTCACAGAGCTGACAGCTGTACAATGCATTTTAAAACTTCATAAGATGAACAAAAAGTTCAGATGGATGTAACTACTCTTTTTCTCTTTTATACACCTTTCTTTGATGTCGGCTACCTTTTTTGCCTTTTCTAACGGTCAACACCAGTTACCAACTACCAATAGAATCTGCCCAGCGTTCACTTCATTCTTGGATTTGTGACAAATGGATTGTAGGCACACGCAGACAAAAAATCCTCAACAGCCAAGTAATAGCCACCAGTGCAGATGATTAATTTGGTTTGCATTTGCAGATTTAATCTCGCATGTATTATGCTAATTTGATCCCATAGATTGTAATCCTATCCACATCTCTAATCCCACCGTCAACTAGCCTAATCCTGTTTCTCTGGGTGATTATCTCCTACGGACTTGGCACAAGCATGAGCAGGATACTTTCACCCACTTTCCCTTTCTCTCTTATTGCAGCATAAGAAGTGACTTTTCACCACTTGACTTTTTTGCAGGTGTTGATGTCCCATAACAAGGCAGGAAAAAGCACAGAGGAATGATTGTATTTTATTATTTTCTTTTCTATGAAAGACTGAAGGTTTCTTAACTGCATATATGTACTCTACTTGCAACATTTCAGTAAATAGTCTGATTCCCACGTAAGTGAACAGAGATTAGCTAAATCTAACCACATATTCCATCAAATCACCAGAACAACAGAATAAATAACCCATAAAAGTAACATTATTAATAACATTTAAAATGTACAGTACTTCAGCATGATAAAAAAAAATGTCATGTACCGATGTAGTAAAAATTAAAAAAAAAAACTTATTACATTTATCTTTATTGAAATGTAAAGTACTGCTGTACTTATTTGAATGCCATCTGTCCTCATGATATCTAAGGCAATATATTATGTACCTGCTGCCAGTATACAGACAACGTAGAGTGCACAGCGCAGTATAAGGTGGAGTAAACAGAGACTCCAGCAGTCTGTGCGAGTCACACAAAACTTATCAGGACTAATTGGACCTCAGGTGGTGCCACTGATTTAGGTCAAAAAACAAGGACACATGATGGATCCTGACTGGCCAAAATAGAGACGTCATTTATGAGGATGCTGATGATGCGTTTGCTGCTGACTTGTTTTGCGTCTCAGAGTTTCAGTGCAATGACATATCACAGAATTGTTTTTATAATGGGTTACATTTTGCAATTTTAAGGTTGGGGTTTATAAGGTTCCATCGCACAGTGTTTTTTGCTGCCTCTTAAAGAGCACTGACAAAAAGGAAAGCAGGAAATAATTAAGACCGATGCCATGGGTTTGACAGGCACAGATACTGATCCTGAGAAGAAAGACGCGCATACACACACACACACAAAAAAAAAGAGGACAGACCAAGAAAATAAAGCAGACAGCCATCCAATATGTTTTCCCTTGTTGTCTCACGTTCTTGTGCCTTAATTAACCGCCACCAGCAGGCATCTCACTGTGTAGTTTCTCTATCATGTTTTGGCTTCAACGAAGTGATACTGGGGAGAGTAAATATGACTGATGGGCCTAACAGCTGGCGAGAGGGAGGGGCAGTGTGAAAAGGTGTTGAGAGAGTTGAGTCTAAGTGAGTCGCTGTGCCTTCAAGCGCCTCGTTCACCCGTCTAATGGAAGGATAATGGTAGAGCTGGATATGTGATTGTCTGCATGTAAGAAGCATGAAAATGCTGGGTGGATAGCTTAAAGAGACTGTATAGACGTAGAGTAATTACTAAAAGCCAGATCGGCTGTCAAAGGGAAAGTACATTGAGATTAAAACTATTTCACCCTGAATCACCTAGTTTTTCTCTTTAGTTTCCCTTTAAGTTTAAATTTATAGGATTTACATGAAATCAAATCCTGTTTTTTTTAAGTTGCTTTATTAATCCCAAGCTGGGAAATTACTTCTCTGCATTTAACCCATCCGTTAAGTGCCTTGCTCAAGGGCACATCAGCTGGATAAAGGAGGGTGGGGACATTATCACTCCACCACACTCAAATGTTTCCTGCCCATCCGGTGGAGGAATCGAACCAGAGACCTTCCGATCACAAGCCGCTTCTCCAACCTCTAGGCCACGGTAAGCCTGTGTTTTTTGCTGCAGTAGCACCTAAATGTATTCATATTCAGTAATTGTCTGCTTATATTGTGTTTTCAGGGGTAGCGGAGTCTGCCATTCCTGTGCTGGATTGAGACTGCCAATCTAAACACGAGGGATTCACAGGAAAACGACGCATGCATTTAATTCAGGAATTGCTACGTCTTTGGCACTGTGGTTAGCACAGACCACGAACAAGCCAAACAATGTGAGTTTGTTTGACTACACTGTAAACTGATACACCATTCTCTTTCTGTTTCTCTCTCTCTTTTTAATCACTGACAACATAGCTACTCAGAGTGTTTGCTGTAGTTTTAAAGTGCACTTGCTGTGACCATGGCCTCGGTGTTCCCAAAGCAAGACTGAAACAGGATTGGAAAAATCATCTTCCTCACCAATTCCTCATTGCTTGATGGTATCATATATTCTGTCTGTAAATCTAGGCTCCCTGTTTTTAACGGCATTTGTTTTTATAAAAAGAAATAAATGTACATTTAAATTCTAGCTATAAATGGCGGGTAAATGACTACGTTTATATTTTAGTAGATGCCATGGATGCACTGTGGTGCATCATTTTATATGCATTTGATGTATTTAATATAACTGGCAACTTTGGGCTCCAAATCTGAATTTAAAATAACAAATAGAATTCTATGGGTCCGAACATCGTCTGGCTGTACAGGGGTTAAAAGAGCCGAAGACAGAAATGTTTTTGTGATTATGTCTGTGGCATGGAGCCAATCAAAACTTCTAGGCTGAAATTTCTATGGTGCAAGCAGTAAAAAGCTGATGATTTGTATGAAGCTTTTATAAATCAATAAGGCATGGTGAAGGCTGATTCCTGTCTGTTGCTTACTTTCAGGGTGTGAAATGTCAAATAACTGCAAAGGTTTGGTCTGATGTAGTAGCTTCCTGTCATTAAATCTACACATTTTAACCAGTGATCACCTGTATCCAATAAACTCCTGCACATAAATTCACTAATGCAAACCAAGTGACATCACCAGTACCTGTTAGAAAAACACATGACTTTTAATTCAAAATGCGATGTAATTGATAACTGATGAAGCAAACAAACCCTCAGGCTATGTGAGGTTTCATCGTATGTCTGTATGTTCACAACAGACAGAGAGATGGAGAGAGCGAGAGAGAGAAAGAGAGAGAGAGGGGCTAGAGAAGTAATCATTGTATCAGTGGTGTCATAAAGGGGCTCAGTGTGATGGAGGGACAGTGACGGCTGACACTGAGAAGAAAAGACAGGCCTTTGTCGCTGATCTTCCATCACATAAGCTCACAGAGAAGACGCACGGCTGCACTGATCTGACAAAGATGCACACACCATGAGATGAGCAGACCAAAGAATCTCTCTGAGTCTGAAAGTGTGCGTGTGTGGATCTGGATTATGCTGGTCCAACCACAAATCTCTCCAGCAAGAAAAAGGAAAAAAAAAAACACGATGACACAAACACATAGAAGATCCCACTTACCAAAAAAAAAAAGCCCCTGTAATGTGAGTCAGCTCTTATCTAATGAAACCTTCTCGTTCTAATCAGCTGCAGAGAAGGCTGGGCACAGGACGGCACTGTGATATTTAACAACTCTCCGCTAGTAAAAGATGAATCCTACGGGTGACTGAATCCTAGCCTTGTTAATTTAAGGGAGAGAATTTTTCATTGCGGATGCGCCCACAGATACCCCATTAAAAATCCAATTAGGATGGAGATACCATGCGTCCACTGCAGAGGAGAGAAACCCGTGTGGATGCAAGAAATAGTTTCTGTCTGAATTAAGGAATCATTGCGGTAGGCTGACTAGAGATTAGCACACTGCTGAAAACCAACCCATCTGATCACATGTGTGACGAAGCTTTCATCCTGAAAACATATTTGCCTTGGTCAGACTATAACATTATAGCACTGTGCACAGGTGTCCCATTTCCTTTGCCTCCCAATGTTTTCCTTGGGCTTATAAGTTCTGGCGAGAACCAAACGAAGCAAGCAATGTGAGAATCACATGCCCATCTGTTGCTGTCAGGCAGATAAACAGTGTATTTGTGTCTGAATGTAACACAGGTCTACTAAGACAGCATCCAAGGAGGAAGTTTGATCTGTTTATGTCAAATAAACTGTAGATAATTTAACACGTGAGATCAGTCTCTCTCTGATCTATTAGAACATTAAAGACTGTGCTACCAAAAGGCATTCTGTAACAGCACAAATTTGAACACAAGTTTTAAGCTAGGATAAAGACAACCCTCTGTGGAGCTAAATGAAACACTTAGTTGTGCTGTTTTTGCTCTTGTTTTCATTATCACTGGCCACTGAAATGGCAACCGCATGTGGCCACGTACAGTGTACAGAGTCTTTTAATGCACTGCATAGTGTGTGACAGCAATGTCAAATACTCAATATCCCCCTGAACTCAACATTATATGCCTACACACAATTAAAGAGCATGACATGTTGATTTTACAGCCCAGAGATTAGCTGCTTAAATTAAATTGTTTGAAATCATAAGAGAAAAAACACGCTAATATTTACCTCACGTCTGTCTGGTCAACCATTTCTCAGTGTATATGTGTGTGTGTGTGTGTGTGTGTGTCTGTGTGTGTTTAACCTGACCTGTTCTATCTAACCACTGAACGTAAACACGCTGTCAAAATATGGACAGCAAAATAAGAGGAGAGACAGATAGAGACACAGACAGCAAGAGTGTGATAGAGACAGAGAGAGATAAATAAGAGGTATTTACCCGCCCTCTGCTCTGCAGGAATGTAATCTTGGCTCAGAACAGTGTGGCAACACAAAGAAACCCACTGCAACAGCACTACTAATACAGATTAAACACACACACACACACACACGTGCAGGCGAGCACACTTTGTCTCTTTTTCTGAGAACTCAGACATGATGACAGTGGGTGTGTCAGGCTGGCAGGTAGACAAAGTACAAGGTTTATGCTGTGTGTATGAGTGTGTGTGTGTGTGTGTGTGTTCAAACTTCAAACTGTTACCCATGCTAGACAGTTACCACTCCTTTTTATGACATGGGCAGCAGTATGGGGGGATAAAGAAGGAACCGCTTCTCCATTTGGGTTCACACAAGGTCACGGCTAACACACAGGTTTATGTGTATGTGACTATATGTGGGTGTGTATAAGTATGAGTGTGTGTGCTGGTGTGTGTGTGTGTGTGTGGGGGGGGGGGGGGGGGTTACCAGGGTGAAATGTGAACCATCCTGTCCAGGGAAGGGTGCGGCCTGAGCTAAATGAGGCAAAAACCAGCCTGAGCGGGAAATCAAGCAGAAGGAGCTCGGGAGATGAAAGTGAGGTGAATGAAAACAAGTAACAGAGGAAGAGAAAGAAGAAGTGAAGGAGAAATGGACTAGAAGACGCTCGCAATCAAATAGGATGGAACGGTACTTGCAATAAACTGGCAGTTAACCTCTGTGTGGGTGTAGTGGAGCTGCAGTGTTACTGTTCATTTACTCTGGAGAGTAACTTATATGATTTCAGACTCCAGTATAAGCTCGCTTCTGCAACCTGAGCTGATTATCATCCTCCAATCTGATTAGAAATGCTTTAGTGTTGCATTAACCACTAAAGGTTAAAAGCAGGTTACTTCCTCAGCATATCACATACCTTAACTCTCCCGCCTTGGACGTTTTGTCAGTGCAGCTCAAAGGGGCACATGCTGCATCACACTTTTCCACCTGTCTCCTCAAGATATAGAGCAGACCTAAATGTTTAGCCGTGAATATGAATCGTTTGTACAGATTTAGAACCTAACCTGTCTGTTCAGTAGTTAACCATTAATAGACAAAGTTACAAAACTGACTTTAAATCAGAGTTCTGGCAGCCATTATCCTTCTCCAAATATTTACCCCGCTTCGACATAGCCGAGCTGTCTGTACTGCACCAAGCAGATGCACGAGCAACAGACAGGGCCTACATACTCACATGGGCGCCCGCACACACACACACACACACGCACACACACACACACACACACACACACAGACCATAACTTAGTTTTAATTCTGTGGCCTAGATGAAAACTTGCTACTGACTGATTTTTCTTGCTTCAGGGTACATCATCCACATTTGATAACAACCATGAACTGCTTCCCATGAAAAATTGCGATTTAACCGTCTCTGCTATTTCTGGTACGAATACATTCCCTGCTCTAATTTGCACAGCATGGACTCTGCAAGCGTGGTTTAGTGCAGGACACATGCTTTTTCTGCGCAAGGGTCTGCGTCTGTACGTGCATGTGTGTGTCTGCTTTTCTATGTGAGTGTGTGCCATGTAAGAAGGAGGCCAGAGAGAGAGAGAGAAAGAGAGGCTGCTGGGGGAAATGACTGGGTTTGGGTGTGACCTGCTCAGCTATGCACTGGTGATCATGTGAGACCTGTTCTAATTATACACCTCTCAAGAAGAAGGCCGATCCTCTCTCATGGGTAGAAAGTGTGCGCACATGTGTCCAAGAGGGTGCAGCATGTGTATATGTATATATATGTGTGTCTCTGTGTGTGTGTGTAGGGGGTGCAAAGAAACTAGTAATGGGGAGCAATGTGGCTTCATGTAACACAACTAAATTGAGAGCTTGTCCTATTTCAACCGCTCCACCTATGAAAGTGAAGTGGGACGTACGATTTTTCAGTGTGTGGGTTTCTGGGTTTGTGCAAGAGGAAACCCTGAACAATGTGGTGAATGTGTCAGAAACTATATATGTATTTTAGGTCATGGCTTACGGTGAATTCATGCAGTTAATGAATCAAGTGCCTTTGTTTCTGATTTCCTCCATCACAGGGGGTGATTTATCATTTTTTTAAGGGTAGCTCCACTACAGTTTTGGACATTCTAAATAAAAAACATATATATGTTTTCATAACTTGTGACTAGTAGGAAATTTACAAGAGCAAAACACTCATGTACAAATGCATGTGAATGCAGCAAGAGATGAGAGATGACTTTCACACCGGTTCTGCTAGGAAAACACACAAAAGCACCGAGTTTAAAAAGCACTACCACTCACATAATCATCACCACTCATTTTAGGCTAAGTGAAATAAGTCTAAAGAGCCAGAAATAAAAGAGTAGATCGATTTCTGTTTCTATTCAATACTTCACCCGTGCCATAATAATGTAACGTTTTTGAGTTAAAATGTCTTCATTTGGTAGCTTTTCTAAGGCCTATTGATTTGTGTGACTGAGTGCAATGAAATCAGCATGTATATAATTCAGCCACCCCATGAATATTTCTTCAGCACTGCCCCATCCTCTTTGTTCTCTCTCTCTCTCTCCTGCTTTCTCCCACTGTTTCCACTGTGGGTTTTTAGAGCCCTGCTCTGTTTTTCATTACCACTGGAAAAAAATGGGGCAAAGATTTAAAAAAAAGTATAACCCATCTCCTTAATACACAAGCCCGAGTGGAAAATGAGTCAAAACTACTAAGATGGTTCCCTTCAGTGGCCTCCAACTATCTGCCAGCTACTCCTTTCCAGCAGCTGACTTATACCTTAGCATGGATGACAATTTAAAAGTTCATTTACTATCCTTCTATCTGTAGAAAAAACCTCTACTGTGTTGTTTGCAGTGTTGGAATGTCACTAAGAACATTAACTCAAGTACTGTACATAAGTACAGATTTAAGGTACTTCAACATTTCATTATTATGCAGTTTTGTACGTCTAATCCACTAAACTTCAGAGTCAAATATTGTACTTCCTACTCCACTTTAATTCTCTGACAGCTAAAATTTCTCCTACACTGCCTACAGTAAAAAAAAGCACATTTTGCCAAGTTTTGAATATGAATTTTTCTGAAAAAATTATGGATTTAATTAAGTGGTTACTTAAGGAAGTAAAACTTTTAAATGCAGGACTTGTAGTGGAATATTTTCAATGTGCTTTTCAATGTAGTACTTTTACTTAAGTCAAGGAACCAAATACCACCACTGCTTGTCTACATGTGGTCCACAATGTCCAGATAGCCAGGAGAACATTTGTGTCTCATGTTGTTGTAGTTGTCACATTACTGCTGGATTTTACAGCTTGGGTCTTATTTTTGTAGTTTGGCCACTATTTACTTTGGTTATTATAACATTTACTCACCCAACTAATTTCTGAGATCTGGAAACACGGCGGTATCACTTCAAACATATCAAACACATGACCATGTTTGACAGCTATATGGAACCTGAACCAGGAAGTGGATGTGTAAACTGTTATGGATGTTTACAAGAGACAGTTGGGTGACTATTTTACCTTTATTATTTTCTCTTGCAAACAAATTTGGTCTCCTTGGGAGTTTGTTTAAAACCTGTATTTTCTGTAACTTCTTATGCTTCTTTCTCCATCTTTATTAAGTTGCAGTTTCCCCACTAAAGGAATGACGGTCAAAACTATAAAAATAGGACTCAAGATAATTTAAAGTTAATTTAACTTCTAATTTTGACAATCATGCGTGTGGACCACACACACACACACACACACACACAGGCATTAGAGCATTGTGAGGAAGAGTTCAACTTAGGCTTGACAATGTTTCTCTGTCCACATCTGGCTATAAACAGTGTTCTGCAAGTCCACTGACACATGTTGTCCTCATCCCAACCCTGCCCTGCTCACACACGGCCAATGATCACGAGTCACCAATGTTATCGACAGGGGCAGCATACGAACAGAAGAAAAACCCACACAGCCTAAATTGTGTGGGTGTGTGTCAGTGCTGCAAACTTTGGGTTGAGGTCCGCCCATCTCTAGAGATCTTGTGCTCCGATAAAAACACAGATTGTGAAAGAGAGAGAGAGAGAGAGAGAAAGAAAAAAGGTGTTTGGGTTTTTTTTTGCTTTCCTGCTGCTGCCTAAAAATGGAAAATTACTGCATACAGTGCCCCAAATATGCCCCCAACACACACACACACAAACACACACATTTAGAGACACAGAGACAGACAACCGCCCTCTAACTGCCCCCAGGCCTCTGCATAGGAAGTGGTTTGACTGAGTGAGAAGTACATGATGACACTATCACCTCGTTCTTCTTTAGCTGCTGAGACGAGTTGCGCTCAGGGCATCCATATGAGTCTGTACATGTGACAGCCTATTCGTCTGTGTTTTCCCATTCAAAAGCCTGCATGCGGGAGTGTTTATCACTTCCACACGGGACTGTGCTGGCGTCGTAAATTCGTGCAACAATGTTTCTGTACAGGGTAATCGGTCGGAAATGCCACTGACTCCTAAATGACTCCTGTTTGAAATAAGGGCAGTAAACACCAGTCAAAACACTGCCTGTCCTAGAAAATTCCACGGTGCAGTGTTACAAATGCCTGACTTCTGCTTCCTGAATCTAAAAAGCTGCCAACCCACCCCGCCTTCTCCTATTCTCTGTGCCTATGATCACATGTTGCAGTCACCTGACCAGAAATAGGTGGGACCAAAGAGAGAGCACATGTCTTGGCCAGATGGTGAGCTCTAGTATGATGTAGACTCTAGACATCTGCCATTTCTAGTTTGTAACTCCATATATACCCTCAAACTTCCTGTCAGACTGAATGTGCTCCGTCTCTGTGACATCTGTGACATTAGATCTGACCTCCAAACTTTCTATTCACTGCCTCTCCTTTCTTACCTTGAGTGAGTCGAAGCAGGCGATGACCCGTCCGTTGTCCACCTGACAGCTCTTGGCCGGATGAGCGAACTTGCACTCCTGGTCGGAGCGTGAGCACGTGCCCCTCTGGAACTCCCTACATACTTCAAGTGTCAGCCACTTTGTGTCGCGGATGTGTGCCATGTTCAGCGCCATGGCAACACGCTGGCAAAAGGTACTCCGAGCTGAAATCTGTTCAAGTGCGAGTAAAGTACCTCTAGTGTTTTAATCCACAACTTTAAGGTCTTTTGTTTGTTTACTTCTTGTTAAAGCCTGTGATATGTGTGTGTAATGTTGAAATGAATCAAAATAAAGTTCCTATTGATTGAGAGGGCTCCTTTTCCGAAGTGAAATGTTGCGGGACGACGTTTTGCTGTGAACGTTATTAGAATTATCCTCAAACACAAAGTTTATATCCAGGTGATGAATTGGTCTAACAACTAAGTTGCCACTCTTGACTTTTCTCTCTCACTGTTTCAGAACAGTCTCATCTACAGCATTCAGAAGCCAAGGAGGCAAACAGTTGAACAGGCCAAACTGCGAGCCCTCTGGGTAGGTGCAGTGAAGCAGGCAACAAAGGTGATAGTCTGGGTGTAGCCCGCTACGGGAAGGCTAAAGACACTGAGGACTGAGTGGAGGCTTAGAGGGTTGAAGGCGAAGGTTAAAGGCAAGGTGGGTGAGATGCTGCGTGGGTCTGGTGGTGTGTTGGACTGCTGTGGTAAGGCAGGTCAGCTGGTACAGAGCAGCAGGAGGCGTCTGGAGAGGAGAGCTGTGGCTGGAGCCCGGCTGCAAGGAGTGAATGGTAGTGGTGGTGGTGGATGGACGAGCAGGTAGGAGCGCAGGTCGCAAGGAGGACGTGGTCTCTGTCCTTGTACTTGTGTTAACTGTGGCAGCAAGCGAGCGAGGCGGAGGCGGGAGGGTGGAGCTTCAGCTGTAGAAGCAGGTCAAAGCTGCAGCAGACATCAGGGAAGGCACTTCCTCTGGGGGGGAGAAAGATAGACAGAAAGGAGAGAAAGACAGAAAGAAAGATTAGTGAGGACAAACATCCAAAGAAAAAACTTTCAGGTTTATTTTCTCTTTTTGTTTCTCTTTCATAGGAGGTTCTGACCTGCAGCATTCTAAACTATGCAGCTGTGGGAATGAAGAATATGTAAAAATGTCAGAAATGCAGGGGTGTCAGCTAAAACAAATAAAACTTTCACCCACCCTGCACTCTGAACACACACGGTGTGCGCACACACGCTCATCACGCCACACCACACCACGCTACATGCACACACACACACAAATGCACAAAGCAGCCATTCACAATTTTCCACCTCTTCTGTCGACGCAGGAAAATCTGATCGAATCCTGTATCACTTACAGTCAAGTACAGCAGAGCTGGCCATTACAAATGAGTTTAGAGGTGAAAGAAAAGAAGAGAGTGAAAGCAAAGGGGAAGTAGAGGCAGGGCATGAGGGAGAAGAGGTTAGTCATTTCCCTTCTTGTGAAGCGGTGTGAGAGTGGGGACCAATGAGAGCAAGCAGAGTTGCAGCAACATTCTGGGCTGAGCGCCAGGTGAGAGCAGGGGGAGGAGCAAAGAGGAGGCTGACCTGCCTGCTGCTAAAGGAGGAGAGAGAGAGAGACCAAACTGACTATGACTACCTGATTTCTCATGAATTTCTTTTGAAATCGAACACAAAAAACAGATTATAATCTCCATGACCTGAAGCATTTCCAAACATCACCATCATCATCACAGAAATACTGCCGTGATCGCACATAGATGTGAACTTGCAATAACGTAATTTTTTATTATTTTCACAGAAACATTCATGCAGAAGAGATCGGCGGTTGCAAAGGGTTTTTTGATGAGAATTTTGCAATGTTGCCAGTAGGTTCTATTTTTGGTGAATCCATTGTAAGGGGTTTTCTCTGGGAGTTTGAATGACTGAGCTCCCGGGGGCCCGTTCTGCTCTTGTTGCACAGGCAGAGTAAAAGTCACCACACCCTGCCTAGAGAAATCACTTTTCTCAGAACAACATGTGCACCTTCAGCAACGCTATGAACCGCTGCAAACTTCACGGCACTGCAGCAACGCAACGCACCACACCGGAGCTCTGCAGCAGCACAGCCTGGGTCATGATGACCCAGCAACGTGGATATATGTTACAGGGAAAGAGAGCGTGAAAGAGGAAACTGCTTAGTTTCACCTTGGATGACCCCTAGGATAGCAAAAGTAGCATTACTGCTTCAAATGACCTTTGGAGTGCGCGCATAATCATAACACAACTGCCGCACCCCCACAGACACAGGCACACATACAAACACAGCAAATTAGCTTCCATGAAATGCACTTTTCACACAGGAAAGGGATGTTATGATACTGCTCAACTCACGGACAACATTTTATTAAATGTTCCTATTTATTTTTATTTTATTTATAGCTCTGTATGCACTAGGACCTGGATTTTTAATATCATATCATTTTGACGCTACATGTATTTATTGCTCCAGCTCAGTCTGATAAGTCTGACAGCAACAAACATTAACTACCTAAATATACTTTGTAATAGGATGAGTTCAGGAGAGCAAAGATCATCTCTGAACTCATCACACTGAACTTGAGCCGCAGCTGAACATGAACTAATGGGGTGAAATAGAAGCCTTAATTAGAAATCTTTTTAAACTGAGAGTGCCAGGGGCAGCATGATGGCTTGATACATGAAAAGCTGACACCCCCTGCATTCTATCTGGCTGCCAAATCTGTTCCTATTGTCTCTAATACAGCACATATCTGTGACACAGAGACGATGTGATAATGAGACCTTATTATGATCCATCATGTCTGGACATGGCCGTCCTTCCCATATTGATTTCTTCATGTCTATGGTCTTTCTTGTCAGTATGCCACTCCCTCTATCTAATTCCACTTTAACTGTCAGTGCTCTTTCTCTCCAAGGCATCCATTTCATGACTGTTTAATATGATCTACTTCTCTGGTCTAACCACAGAATTTATAATGTTTTAACCAGCAGATCCTACTCTACTTTCTCCCCAACTCCATCCATGCCTCTGTGCCCTCAATGTGACTGTCTGGCCTGCATTGCTTTCTCTTCTAGCATCCTCAGCAGCAATCACTCAGACTCCAAGGTCTTGCGAGCTGGTGCAAGGTCAACCACACTGGAGGATGGGATGATGGTGACAGCAAGTGAGTGCGCGAGAGAGGCCATGTGCTTCCTATACCTCCTTCTGAACACGTGGTAGAAGCATTATGTAGCTACAAGAAGAGGAAGTGTGTCTTCAATATCAGGACATCTCCATCTGCTCACGGTCATGTGACACCAGCATATGCCTGAACAGCAAAAACAGTTTCTGACATGAAAAGCGAGCCTGCTTGTTTTTTACTTTCTCTTGGTTATGACTCACAAAACAAATCTGTTCTCAACGGGTCGAAGTTGCTGTTGAAACCTCTCTTCACCTCTGCTGAAAGCACAAAATATGCAGAAAACCTGCCAATGATTTGTGTGGTGGACTGTGACAAATAGCACTCAGACACATCATGAGGTTTTCTTAAACTCGGAGAAGTGCTTTGTTATTAAGGCATGCCTTAATGGATTGAAAAGCAATCAAAACAACATGACTGTTGCTAACCAGGACTGGTGTTGAAGTTGCAATCATGACTAACTGCTCAAGACAAGCAGAACGAGGGTGTGGTTCACAGTTATGTTAAGACTTCCTGAACAATGACTGAGTCTTAGTCTAGTTCAGCATCTATTAACACTACAGGTCATGACTTTTTGGATTCTCTATTCTACATAATCACACAAGAAATAGCACACTGGGGTTAACTGGTGCAATGTGAGTACAGATTAAGTTAAAGAAAATGCTGCTTGTTATACTGCAACATCTGCTGAGGGAGCCTAACCGGCAAACCGTAGCTTTTAGGCTGAGCTCCTCTTTTCAGCTTTGACTGCAGAGAAAGAGGCTTTATTCTCTTTTGGTTTGCTGCTGTTCAGTAAAAGGAGTGGTTTCGGCATATTGACAGAGGTGGAGTCAGGGTGACAGTGTGCTGAGACAGGTCGTCACAGTGGAGGACGCTGGAGGAAATGCAACACCCCAGGCCTTGCTGCCGCTGCACCATGTGCTCAGAATATAGCATGTCAATACTGCCCTCGCTGACCTTTATGTGCACACACACTGATGCATATATGAACATGTGAGCATGTTCTCCACACTGCCTCCTGGTCTGAGGGACTGAGGGGCTGTGGGCTGCTGCTCTATCCACCAAAGCTCATATCTCTGTGTAAATTGCATTTCTTTTGATGACGAGAGCTTTCATGTTGGTTCGGAGATTGCACCCAGGAAGGACTGCATAAAATGAGGGCAACAGCACATTGCCTTAATAAGAAACAAAATTTATTTATACTTCATGTTTAAATTTAGTTTGTTATTAAAAGAGGTTATAGATGAAAAGAGTACGCATATGCACAGGGTATTGCAAAACCTCCAAGTCATTTTCTTGCTAATTTGAGTCTCACCATACTTGGTATTGTTATCGACTTCCTCATCGTCATCAGCATGAAGTCATCATCTCCGTTCAGCTATTCAGTTTAACTGGATTATTTGTCATCATATTAAATAACATGGCTCTGAAAGTGAGTCTTAGGCTAGGAACACATAACAAACAATGCCCATTGATTCCTCCGAGAGCAAACCTCTGGAGACAATTAGATCTCTTGTTTAGCATACATGGACAGAGCTATGCGCACACACAATCGCACACTGACAAGACACACAAATACAAACCTATACGAACACACAAACCGCTATGTGTCCTGGCACAGACTGTTCTTAAGCTGTAGTGAATATCTGATTGTGTGCAACACTGCATCTTTGTGTGTGTGTGTGTGTGTGTGTGTAAGGATGTGGTGAAGTCAACAGACAATGTGGATAATGGCAGGCCTTATGGTTTAATGAGTGGCTCACTGGCTCACATTTATGTTGTCTACCCTCTGAGATGTGGTCGGGCTGATTTCCATATCTAGGGACAGGTAGCAAAATTAAGAAAATAAATGAATAAATCCCAACTGAACACCTGTGGGAGAATCTGAACAGGCATATCACATGAGGAGATATTGTTCAGAGGAACTGTGCTCCCTCCAGTTGAGTTTAGAGATGTATAAAACTGAAGCTGCTGAGGCAGATCGCGGTGGACTTAGACCTTTGTAAGACACTGTTCATGTTGTGTTTGCTTTTAGTTGCATCCATCGTGTGTATGTATACAGGCAGTACAACCTGTTATTCTTTGGACAAAAATGAAAACACATACAGTCTTAAATATATACACTAGGTGTATGACAAAAAATATTTTAACATTACTGTTGCTGTGACTTTTTCAAACACACGGAAGGAGTTTTTTGTAATTAAAATGATCTGGAAAATGCTTATATGTTAAAATGTTTCTTTTGTTATTACATATACCTTTGCATACAGAACAGAATCTTCTCCATTTCAGAGCACACACCACAGTGTCTAATCTTGTATGCCATAAACACATTGCGCTCGGAGCATGTTGAGCTTCTTTATCAGCATGTCACATGCAAACATTTCTCGGCTGCGACCAGTTCGATCTCCTGCACTAGTTATCTGTATAACTTTCATTTAGTCAATCATTTTCATAAAGGATGGGCCATGCCAATACTGAAACAGTGAGTGAAAAAATGAAAGTAATATGACAGGAGTACGTTATTCAATGTTATACCGGTCAATCTCTTCTTCAGAGTTATGTAGGTTTAAGATGTCAAGGCTGTGAGAAGGAGCTGATACACCTGGGGTGAAGAAAAAACAAGGCCAGGCTCGTGTTGACACATGTACCTCCGGACAGAACAATAAATAAATAATTAGACATTTATTACTGTCTCCACAAACAGCAGCTTCAACATGCTGTTTGCCCTGGTTATTAGCACCGTTGTGTTTATTTCAGATACAGTAACATGCCGGGCTTGTTACCTCTATGCTGAAATATCTGGCAAACAATTATCACTGGCCCCCTGAAAAGAACTGAAACAGGTAAATATTGGGGCAGGTTCATTTCAAACGTGTCTCTGACAGTGTCAATTCGTTTGCTTATTTTGGAATTTCATTAAGTAGAAGGTGCCATTACTCAACCAAAGCCTTGTCAAACTGCTGCTCAGAGGGGCTGAAATGTGATCATAACACAGTAGGAACATACAGAGAAGCCCTCGTGTAATAAAAGCTTAACCTGCCAGTGCAAATTCAGCCATGCATATAATCCTGTCCACAGGGCAGATCCTAGATTATGGGCAACGCACATAAATGCAGAGCAATCTGCACCTGAGATCAAACACATATACAACAATACACAGCAAAAATACCTTTCATATTATTAGCCACCACCTGTACAACACTGACAACACCAGCACATTCCTCAGGCCTCTGCTATGCAGAAAGTGACGTCTACCTGCACCACAGCTACCAGAGCACTTTCAAAAGACTCAACAATGCAAACTGTCATACATCTGGCTTTATTGCACATGCTTGCATGTGTGCACAAACATACTGTGTGTGTTTGGTACTGTCTGAGCCACCCTGAATCCAGCTAAGTCACAACAACAACATTCCTCATCACTGTCCCAACCACGGACACACCACCAAGAGGAAACCAAGACAGGCGAGAGGGAGGTGGTGAGGAGAGGGGTAAAGAGGGGAGAGGAGGGAAGGAAGGCGAGAGTTTAAAGCTATGGCTTTTGCCTTCAGTGTGTATTTTTACCAGAATCATGTCCAGCTCTTGTTCAGACACTTTTTGGAAAGAATAAATGACTGCAATACAGCTTCAAAATGATTCTATTTGAAATTCACAAATAACCATAGGAAAACACTCTATTTACCTTAGCACAGACAACCTTAACTCCTGAAAGAAAGAAAAACATCCTTGGACAGTTGTAGGTCATCTCCCTTAACAAATCCTTAACGAAGACAGAAACGACTTACTTTCATGCCAGTTTAAACATCGATAAGTTAAATCCCTCCATTTACTGAATCTCCTTCTCCCTGTCTCTCTTTTTCGTTCTTGCCCCTCTTTCCTTCTCCCTTCAACTTTCTTCCTCTCTCTCAGTTACTCCCCCTCTGTCAGACGTATGAAAATACTCACTTAGTCACACACATACATACACACACACACACACACACACACACACACACACACACAGAGTCACCCTCTCACACACTCTCTCCTCCCGCGACCCAGAATGCTTGGCAAGATCCAACTGTACTGAAATACTGTGCTCGCCATATAAGGTAGCAGCAGCTTCACATGTCCCACATAATTTACATGGAGTGGGGCGGGAGTTTGCCTTACACAGTGCACACACACGTCGAAACACACATACGCACATGCAATACCATGCTTCCCCCTTTAGGCTGACGCAGCAAGGAAGGGAAGAGGAATATAGAAGATAGAATCAAATTTTACCATTCCTCTTGTTAACCAAGCCCTGCAGGATAACTCCTAACATGTCCAATGTTGAGTCAGACGGAGGGAATGAAAGCTGAGTGGGCGATCTATTGATCCTCTCCACTGCTTCCTGGAACAACCACGGACCTCCAAACACACACGCACACGCACACACACCAGCAAATTTTCTTGCTAACTAGCGCTACCCTCAGGAAGTGGCTATTGTGTGACCGTCTGCTTTGAGCCAAGAATGTGTCTTACTCTTACTGTGTGTGTGTGTGTATTTGTGTGTGTGCCTTTATCTGTAAAACAAGAGATAACCAATAGACGTTAACCCTGTGGCCCACCTACTGAACATATATACACAGGCACGCGGCGGCCACTAAGGCAAACAATCCCTGTATCCCTACCTATGCTCCAATGCATGGACGCTTACTTTGGAAAGTGAAGACTGCAGCACACACAGGAGGAAAGATCTAGATAAACCAATGAAACAAGGAGGAGGGCTATAAACCAAGCTCTTACCTCTCACATTGCTCTCCAGTATGTGTGTGTGTATGTGCGCTTCCGCCTGTCGATTGACTCTGTGTTTATGCAAGTGTTCAGACAGGCTGCGACAGCAGACCCCCAGGCACCGGCTGGACCATTCTCAGGCAGGCAGGCAGAGCGCAGCAAGGCAGAGCAACTGGCAGAAGAGAGGCAAGCGAGTGAGCGAGTGAATCAGCAGCGAATGAGTGGAAGAGCTGTGTGGAGCCGAGCACCAGAGTGAGAGAGAGAGTGAGAGAGAGAGAGAGAGAGAGAGAGAGAGAGGGAGGAGGAGTGTTTGTCTGTATGATCGAGTGTGCGTGTGTGTGTGTGTATGTGTGTGTGCGTGTGTGTATGCGTTGCAGCACTGGCTGTGTCTCCCCTCCCTTGTCTCTTGAAGTGGCTGAGCTGCGCTCTGCTGTGCTGAGCTGTGCTGAACTGTGCTGAGACAGGCTCGGCTATGTTTCTACTGACTCCCCAGCCTCTGGATCGTCTGTCTGGAGCCCGAGGAAAGTGGTGCTCACTGGGTGGCAGTAGCAACAGCTGTGGAGGAGGAAGAGGAGGAGGAGGAAGACGAACGGGAGGAGGGATCCCTGAATTGTACTGAGCATACAGACCCTGCAGTCCCCTCTCCCTCCCTCTCCTCTGAGCTAAAGGCTGGCCACACCCCCCCACCCGCGAAACAACACCAGGAAGTACTCGTTCAGTTACAGCAACACTGCCCTTGCCTATCCAGTGAAGCTGAGGAGAGAGGGACGAAAGGAAACAGCGGGAAAGCACAGTGAGAAAATAAAGAAGATGAAAAGAATTTAAATTAGTTAACAGGATAAGCACAGAAGCAAGGAATGGTCGTGCAGCATGATGAAGGACATAAGAAGTAACAGCTGCGATAGTCGTATAAGATAAAGGTGATAAAAAAGCAGATGGAAACAATGAATGCACCATGGGATGCGGAAGACAGAATTATGGGAATAAATTTACAGGGTGTTTGTGACAGATTAGGCTCAGGCTTCTGTCGGAATAGCCTTCTCTCTCTTCCATACTCCCTTTCTACTGTGGCATGCAACCCCCTGTACACCTCAGCTGAGCCTTGCACTCACAGCTTTTGCCCACACTTTAAAAGCAGAACACAATGAACTGCACTAAATCAAACTGAAGTGCATTCAGGATAACACAGAGCTTCACAAAGATGCCTACAAGTGCAGTTTGGTTGCAGGTCAGCAACGTATAATAAAAAAGACTAACCAAGACTACACTCTCGTATCGTTGTTGACTCAAGGCTTCTGCCAACACAACCCTTGAATATAGAGGAAAACCAGAGAGGCAAAAGGAGCCTCCAAGAATTTGATTTTGGACCTGGTGCTGCAATATCCGGTAGCCATGGAGATAGTGTCCTTGGCATCTGCAGGAATATTTACAGATTTTGAGCCATGTGCTGATGCCAACTTTTCTGACTGATCCCGCATATTTTCTGTGACTCGCTTCATTGTGGAGACAGTGCATTCAGTTGTACCTGTTTGGAATATCAAAGACATTAAACGTATGCTCTGAAATTTATTTTCACTTGCAACGAAAACAAAGTCCACACACTGCAGCTGAATCCGGTTTGACTGCACACCTGCACCCCTTTCTTTTTTTGGTGCATTTGCAAATATGTATGCAGTACCGGCTCACTGTTTCTCCTATGTAAAACTGTAACTCCTGTCTTTCTGTTCCACCCCATCCTCCACTCTCTGGACCAGTTTCTACTGCTGCTTGATACAAAGCTGGTGATAAGTCACCTCTAATTTGCACAGCAGGCCCTTAAACCCTGGGTGACAATCTGTGGTCGAGCCCTAGCGGCAGTGCTAACTCTTTACCTAGCCAATATTCTGGTGCAATGTGCCACTGTGCTCAGAGAAAACAAAACACATGTTGTGTGCTTCAGACAAAAGGTATATGTCATAGTACTATTCTTCTGAGAAGGTTGTGTTTTGATAGACAGTACCATTATTAGCTACAACTGGAAAGTGCATTCCTTGATCTATTTCCAACCATCATTCATTAGAGATGGAACAAGATCTATTTCCAACTGTGGAAGCAGCCCCGCCAGAACACATACAGTATGCGTTTCAGATGAGCTGAGCAATCTGTTTGACTACTGATCAATGGAAGCAGCAGGTCACTCTGACCTCCAAACAGAGTTTTTCTTGACTCATAATGAAGAAACATGGTGACTGATGCTGCTCTGGCTCAATAGGAGAAACATTAGCAACGCCTCCAAAGATCTGGGCTCTCTGCGAAACACAGACACTGACGTGGAATTTCCCCTCTTCTTCTGCAGCCGATTGCATGCCAGTGCTTCTGCTTCGTTCTGACTCTGAGTCTTTCTTTTACTCCTCTTCCTCTGTCAGTCCATATTTCCTGTTCATTCTGATTCTTCATATGTGCTTTCAGCACATTCTAACTCATTTGACTACATCTTAGTTCCCCTAAATTTGCCGCCAAACAACCACAGCCACTTGCCTATTTGTCGTTATCTGCATATCCATACTCCCAAAGTCCAGTTAGAGGTAGAGCCAAACTTTGCAGTGAACAGATGGTTTTCTCATTCAGTTCCACAGCTAAAGTTTTATTCTGCATAGAAGCTGATCAAATCTACAACAGCCAATTTCTTCTTTATATTTCTTTAACTGTATTGAAATCAGACATGTATTTTAACTGTAGACATGCATAAACAACAGGAATAAACATACTGGGATACGGTAACCTGCTCACACACACACATAGTAATATTAACCAACTGAAAAACAGGAAGAGGTGTATGCGGTGCAGTTAAAGGGGAATACCAATTATTTTAAACACCAAAAACAGTGAACTGGACCTGTGACTCAGACTGTGAAAACAGTTATATAATGTCTTCTCTTGACTTTTGGGGGAGCGTTTGCGAGTCTTACAAATATATGACATTGTAATACTAAATTGCTGAAGAGCAGAGTTAAAATAAAGGTAGCTTTACAAGAAGGACGTGCAGAACATGCCAGAAACTCATTCATCACATTAACCTTAAGCCAACGCAGTTTAGCACAGGTGACCCCCATGCCCATCAAATTCTGACCTTTCACCTTTGTCCACCCTGTTCTCTCCCTCCTCCCTCATGAACGCAACTTTCCACCTTAAGCTTCCATATCATCTCAGCGCTCTGCTATTTCCCAGCCCTCTGTAAATGACACTGGCTGGATGATGTGAACTCTCGCTCCACTGAGGAAATGTCCCAGAGCTTTAGTGTGCCAAACTCTGACGGCTCATCTATCACTAAGGCCGCAAATACACAGTGCACTCCCATTACAGGCCATCACAGCAACAACTGCAACATTATACAGTCTTGCAGAAAGGCCTAAAGCAGGGATTTGCGTTCAACGTCAACTGTTTCACTATTCCTTATTTTAAAAGCTGCAGAATGAGAAAGCAAAATATTGCTTTGAGCTACTTTCACCTTCATACCTTCATCGATAACAACTTCTCTGTTACAATTTACTTTGGAATAAGTGAAGTACTTCTCCAATCAAAGATTTTATAAATATGCTACATGTTACTAAAATGTACATGAAAGCTGTGAATGTCTATCCAAATACTCCTTTTCTGGCACAAATTTGCAGTCATGTTTCCCCGCTGCATATTTTGTGGTCTTAAGTTCTTTGACTTCTTTCCATTTTGAAGCAGTAAGGGGAAGCAGGTGCAATTCATGCTGTCAGGTTTGAAATATTGAGAGAGGAAATACCACACTCTCTTGTCCCTATGTGACACCATTGTGTGTGCTCATGTTTGTGAGTGTGTATACGCGCCATTCAAGCTTGAAGCTTATCTTGGAGATAAAACGAAACCAAATGGAAACACCCTTTGCTCTCACTACAGCTTTCATTTATTTTTGTACTTGAATGCAAATACACATATTAAACAAACTCTCCTTACAACCCAAACCTTCTATTAACACGCTCACAGTACCCGGAAAAATTACACAAACCTGTATGAGAGCATAACACTGCAAACACTGCTGCCCTTCTTACAGCTAAGAAACGTTAAGTTTTTGCAAAGTATCAGAGAAACTTTATCTTGTTGAAAAGAATCACCACCAATTATAAAATCATAAAATCGTCTGAAACAAACCAATGGCAAAGGCTTAATCATTCCAAAGATCGTTTAAAGCTGTTGACCGAGCTTAATCCTACTGTGATTTTACAGCCAGTGAGCTTACCTGCGTGTCTGTCTATCGCTGACGTGCCACTGGGACAGACGAAGCCTCTTCTACACAGGTCACGCTGACGCAATGCATTGTGGGATGAACTAACATCTTCATTTCTCTCTTCCTCTCCTTCTCTGACTCTCTTCTCTCTCTCACTCTCACAATAGCACCTTCTGCTTGGCAACGGCCATACCACAAATGTGGTCAGGTTTATAGCGAACCATCACTGCGCAACATCAAGTCTCCATGACAACCACACTTTTATCTAATTTGCATCTTCTGCTTGCATTATCTACTGATGCCAAATATGGTCACCTTATTATTTTCCCCGCCTCTCTCTGCTTCCCATCCTTTTTTTTTTATAACTTCCTCTTTCCCTCCATTTTCACAACAGTGTATGCACTCCTTGTGTATAATGTATATGCACATACACACATGCACACTTGCTAGCAGCCTGTGAGTGAAAAAGGGAAGTGCCTGTGACATTAAACCAGTTTGCAGCCTGAGAGATAAGCAGTGAAACTGCTTTTTAAATCAGGAAGTGGTGTGTTGTGGAGGCTGCTGTTGAGGGTTTTTATAAAAGAAAGGCGACTTGCACTATGTTATTACAATCCTCTCATGGCAGGTACGTCATCATAGCATTGCACTTACCCCCCCCCGGTCAGGTCTTCTGTGAGGTTGGTGCAGGCATAAGCCTCCTCCTCTTCCTCCCCTCCAAGGACTGTGTCTATCAAACTATCGCTGGAATGTTGAACCAGGCCCCCAGAGCCCACACACACAGCAACACTCAGCAGCACTCAGCACCTGTCTGCAACTGCCAGCACAGAGAAAGAGACATGGTCAATCACACCGGACAGCACAGCAAAGGGGAAACAGCAGAGGAGAGAGGGAGGCAGACAAGCATTTTATCAGCAGAAAAAAAAACACAGTGAGCAGATTGTGTGTTATGCGAAACATACCACATGATGGTTAAAGCACTTAATCAGTTCACATATCATCATTAAATTCATTAGGAAATCTTGGAATGTTTAGCATAAATAAAAAAAGGTCAGAGCAAGTTGCAGCCTCTTCCTCCTGCCAATGAAAGTGCTTTTTCAAATATGAAACCATAAATTCTACATGTTTGTTCCATTTTGCAAACATAACAGTTCATAGTTAAGTTATTGCACTCTATACTTGAAGCAACTACTACCTAGACACAGGATAAGAAAAGGTTTTCAAAGTAAACCAGGGTGATGAGATCTTCCAATTTCAGACACCTTATTTCTGGTATTTTAGTTATTTTTATGTGCCAAACTGTAGTCAAATGTATCAAATAGTACATCTGCACTACAGAATAACTATGCACATAAGCCTATATGGTTGTATTGACCTAACACCAAGCTGAGGGTGGAGTAAGAAAGGGAATAAGCTGATCAGCTGATGTTTCAAGTTTAACAAATCTTTTCTTGTCTGACACTAAAATGATTTTTTGTACCATAAAGCAAAACAGTCCCAATAAGAAGGTGTCACAACAAAAAGAAAAAAGGAAAAATCAAGGCCATATCTCTATAGTTCTGTTATTTTTATTTTATTTTGCAAAAACCAACAGAGCACATTATGTTATATTTACAGTAATTATGCTTCCACTGATAAGGATTTATTGATGTTAAAATGTTAAACATTTAATGCTATTCATGTTTCTTTTAATAATTTGATCATATTATTACCAAGCAAAGCAACCTCTCATCTCAAGCTTTCCAGACATATCATCTCCCCATCTGACACTTCAACTTACCCAGGCCGTGAAGAAGCTCTGAGGAAGCATCAGAGGCCCGAAGTGCCACACGGCCTCCCCTCTTCTGGGCTGCAGGGTTGTTGGGACTCGAGGGATTGGAAGTCAATGAAACCAGGCCTAATTTAGCCTCCACTGCTCTACAAGCTGCCAGGAATCAGAGTGAGACTCCTTCCCTTTTTAGGGCTCTCTGGACACTGCAGTCTGCAAGTGGCACTACTGCATTGCTATCAACACTAAGAAAATGGAAAGAGAGAGAGAAAGAGAGAGGTGATGAAATAACAGAATTTGTTATGTGGAGGTGGCATTTCAATTACTATGTAGGTCTAAAGGTCATACCCCTTCACCGCAGGAACTATGAAAATTTTGATAATATTGAAATCACTCCCACCGTGAGTGTATTGAATGGCCAGATTGGACACTTTCAACATCCTATCCTGACGCCACTTTCATTAGATGCATGTACAGCTGGGTCCTGGGTAAATGATTGCGACACATTGCCCACTGTCACAACAACTTGCCTTAAAATCACACCAGGTGTTCAAAAGATGACATATGAGAGGGTCTACACTTAGACTATCCACTGAGCCAGGCGCTGACACTGTGTCATGTAATCTTACTGATTTTCATGTGACTGAGAGAGAAAGAGAAAGAGATACATTTATGAAATTTGATATATCTCATAAACTGATGAAGCTATCCTGACATGTAATTAAAAAAAACAAAAAGCAAAATGAGAGGTGGTGCATTTTCTTCAACGACTGAAAAGCAAAAAGAGACTCGGCAAGGCGGCGGCACTCGTGAAAATGATAGAAACGTCACTATTTATTAACCATGGCGGTTCATGTATTTAAAATAAATGGATTAGATGAGGATTACTCATTGAGCCTCTACTGCCGCCCCATCCTTCTGTTTTCTTCTTGTGATATGACTACATGTGTATTATTGGAGACAGTGATCACATAAGCCATGGTATGGAACACACAATAGGATTATCAGTGGTGGGGAGATGAAGTCTCATCTTCACCACCACCCCCACCACCCTCCTATGGGGAGCACACACATACATGGCTGCCCTTTTTGCTGCAAGTGTGTGGAATAAAGATTCAAACCGACATAATCCCATTAGTGTATTCAAGGTCCCTCTCTGACCCCCCCTGCATAATGAGGAACTAAAGGCTACTAGGGTAATTTCCATCAGTAACTGTTTTTATAAAAAAGAATTAGTCATGCCTATTGTGTCATGGGTAACTATTAATTCAATTAAACTCCCCTCCTTATTTTTAAAGAAACTTTTACCTTTTACTAAGTGTTTGGCTGTAAGTCAACCCCTTCACCAGGTACTAAGATGGTTGCTGAGAGTTGTTTATCCTGCCTGTTACATGTCTGACTCCAGACTTCTCACCTCCATATATAGTGCAGCTCAAAGGAAATCTTCACAGCTCCTTGGAAAATCCCTCCATCATCTAACATCGTTTATGTGAACGATGAGCTCAGCGACTGTCATCACAATAGCATGCAATTACATAAGGAACTTTATAACTAGAGGCTATTAAGTAACAACTGGCATCAATAAATACAGTAAATTACAGTCATCTGCCGGTGTTTAAGCCCTGTCTTGCCAGTACAGCCAGTTGTCCAGTGTTACAGAAATGAATAATAAACAACCAATCAGGAACCCTATTGAGTCGTTCTAAATCATGTTTAGCTCTCTGTCAGTCATCCAACTTTTCTGCTAAATACTCAAGTGCGTGCTGCTTCATTTTTGTTTTTATATATCGAATATGGTGGGACTGAGGAACAGTCAAATATCAAGTTCATAAAATTTGATATTATACTGCTAAATGTATTGAAAATGTGACGGTATTTGAAGGATGATGAACATATTTGAGATGTGATAAATTATAGCCACTGTACACTGCAAGTTATATGGTTCACCTGTTATTATAGCCTGTAATGCACCCTTTGGGTTAAAGAAACAAACATCATTCATGCGATAGCAATATATTAAAGGATAGGTCCAAATTTTTTCAAGTCTGTTTTGAAACAATAGTTAGATACCCATATGGACAGTCCTAAAGCAATTCTAATGTAACGCCTCATTAGGCTGAGGGTAAGTACAGAAAAACGGTTCAACTCAACCAGACATACGTCTATATCAGAAACAGTACAATATACAGTATATGAGCTTCCACTCAGTAACACAGCAACCAGTGAACTCAACATGGCACCTATTGTAATTCTAAAACTAGCTAAGCTGAGTGCCAGACATAATTATATCTCTCTTCAGCCAATCACATCAGCCTCAGCCATAAATAACAGACTGCTCCCCTACAGAGCACCAGTCTGCGCCGAAAAGTCAACAAACACTTTCTCCAGTAGCGGCTCTCGCTCACGACTGGATTCGTCTTGCTCAGAGGAGTACAAACAGAAGAGGGGGAAGAGAGACAGAGGCCTATAGGTTTACAAAAAGACAGAGCAAGAGAGAGAGATAGAGAGAGAAGAGAGGAAAAGCAAAACAAATGTAGCCTATGATTACTGAGTCATAATGAAGGCTCTTGGATGGGACTGTGGCTATGAGCTATGTCATTAAAGAGGGTGCCGAGTGGCTGGAAAACCTACAGGTCTCTATTTGAAACACTGGCATGCTCGAAGGCACAGGATTCAAAATGTCCTTTCAACCAGCTTCTTTAAAGTTATTACAACACTTCACAAATATTACACTAATAATCTACATAGTAGAAGATCTCTTGTAAGCGGCAATGGCTCCACTTTCAAGCCTTATTACCCCGTGTGTGTTTTTACCAGACAGCCACCACAGCACTCTGTGAAACAGCTTAGTCTCTGGGGGCTTATATTTAGATTTTACAACCAATATTGAATTCTGAGCCAAGATATTTTCACCAGGGTGATTTAAGGTGTCACCTCGATGGAGCAACAAGTTATGGCCGCAATTAAGATCAGATCACATCACATGGCTGGTGGAGGACATTGGTGCATTTGTTCCCTCTGGGTGATGAGAGATAGGATTGGGAATGTGTCTGCACATAAGACATTGCTAACGCGATACAAAGCAACAGAGCACTTGTTTTACTCAAGGGATTTGAGAATTTATCTATCCTCTTAATGTAATATCATAATTGTCATTGTGGTGACAGGTCACAAAGACAAAATGGACACATAATCAGTTGATTGTGAAAGATCATTTTTATCTTGCTGCAAGGCTTTTTCTAAACATGCTCAGTTTTCAATGTGTGTGATCTAATACAGCAGAAATGTCAATGCATCAAAATATCACATCTTGTCACATATCTCTTGAGATATGTAAACGTGCCTGATAGAAGTACCGTAAGACATCCTTGGCATGTATCACATAATAAAAGCAGATGTGACCTGATTTATCCTCTGTGCTCCTATGCTATTTGTTCTATTTAACGCTTCTCTAGTGAGGAGGTGACACTTTTGAGACTTTAGTGTGACATATCCAGTGAGTCATAATCTTATTCCTGTTTGTGACATATAAAGCTTACGTAGGTGCACATCTTGACTGGCATTAAGTCAGTATTGGCCTTTTGCTTCTAGTCAGTCAGATTATTTGTTGCCATGATGGAGTTAACTCCCTGATAACAACTGCAGTCTTTCCTACTTTCAGAAGGGGAACATTTTTGGGAAAGCAAAAGCACTGCATACTTTCCATTTTTCAGATTTTACGCCATGAAAAGGACCAGACATAGAGCACAGAACTGACCTTGAACTAACTGAGCTTAACCTTGTCTTTGAGTTTAAGATTTTTTCTAATTGTATTATTAGAATGTTATATGGGTATAACACTATTCACAGAATATTCTATAATTACAGCTGGCAATTTTAAATAATTGATTGGTGACATGATCACATTATCTGTCATAGTGCCCTAATTCCTTCAGAATAAGAACAGACACATCTCTTCAGCTCTTTATGCAAACCTGAAGGACAAAAGTATTCCTGTTGAGGTGAGGAGACTGTGTGTGATGCTACAGGCAAAACAGCGTGACCCCTCTCTCAGCTCCCAGGACGTTTTCTTCAAGCCTCCCAATTGGGATTCTGGTAGCCTACATTCCTTTCTTCAAGGTCGGCAGCAGTGGCAAATTAAATTACTTGTCCTGTTTTGTGGTGTTGGCGCCGGGTCAACAGCAACTTGGCTAAAATGATGAGTGCGGGATTCTGAGGGGAGCCGCATCTGTCCTGAGCCTTTGGTGTCATGGTTACAAAGCAAGCAGCAGGGATGAAAAGGGCTGAAATCAAAAGCAGCGTATTAAATTCTGCTTCTGTAATCACTTGCAAAAAATCAATTACCTCTGCTTTCTGCTCTACACAGTTATCCTTTGGGTCTATCCTGCTGCTGGACGATGTCATGTGCTTGCACATGGAGTGAAGCTCGACTACATCAGGCCTAATTTTGTTAAGCTTGCACCACATCACATGCCACCTGCTGGGGATCTGTATTATGACATGTGGCAAACAACAGTAAATGTTACATTTATTTTTATTAATGCTTCTCTTACTGAGAGGGCTGATTTTGTGGTTGCCAGTCATCAAATTGAACATCACTTTACACAAACATCTTTCATTCAGCCGGGTCCTCATTTCCACAGTCACAATGCATTTCTGTCACGTAGGCTGTCAGCATGTCGTGTTAGCTGTCTCTATGCAGCATGTGGACTTTATCTCTCAGCAGCTGAGGGGGTTGTTATCAGCAGACAAACAGCTTACACACTACACTGTGGAATGGGTGGAACTTAGAGTACGTACTTTCATGTCAAACCACCCAACAAGCGAACCTGATATTATGCTACTCTCTGCTGCTCAAATGTGCATCACAGAGGTCTGTCTGCAGTGTTGCCGAGCAAAATCATCAGACAAGCCAATAAAGAGTTCGCACATCACCAAATATGAGGTGTGTTGCATGAACTAATCTCTAATTTGCACATGATATGAAATTTGTTCAATTAGATGCAGTACAACTGACAGGCTGACTTTGAGTGGCAGGTCAACACAGAGCTCACCCTCCACAATAACACCAACATGACTTCTGAACACACATATTGCTACATATTTGTAGTTGCAGCACTTCCTGTCAAAACCACAGTTCACATGACACCATTGTTGTCAATATTAGAAAGGATGTAACCTGAAAAAAAATGCAATGCACAGCCTTTTATCATCTGATATGTGTGCAGTTTGCACACCTTCGCTGAAAACAAACATCACAATGGGTAGTCAGTCTTCACCTCCTCAGTATTCCCAAAGGACAGGACTTTCAAGAGGAAGAGAGAAATATGAAGACTGAGTGGACAAATACTACAGGCATAGGCAGCATCATGCATAATGTGTGGCATTTAAGGTGCTGCATGCAACAGAGGGGCTGTGGTGGAAAGTAAACAAGTACATTTACTCAAGTACTGTATTTAAGTACAATTTTGACGTACTTGTGCTTTATCTATTCCCATTTCATGTTGCTGTATAATTCCAAAACACTGCATTTAGACTGTACTACATTTATGTGGCAGCTTGAGTTACAAGTTACTATTAAGATGAAAATTTTACACAATGGATAATATGACAAGCATTCAAAATACAACATATTGTTAGAGATTGGACCAGTTGTTTGAAAGCTTTTCGGCTTCTCATATCTCACAAAGAGCGGATTGTAGTCAGAGATCACATTTCCCATGTCTATGTGATGTTAAAAGCTGTTTTTCCCCCTCTAAACCTCTCACATGGTTTCTGACATGTCTACTGGCAGTTCAGTCCCACAGTCATCTCCACAAGTGTTAGCTGTACACCAAGCTTTGGTCATAATAGACACAAATCCAGTGAAGTAAAGTTGAAAACACCAACAATGACCATCAGAAACATCAACTGGTGATATGTTTGACTGTATCACAGGGTGCATTAAAAATACCAAACCAAACAACTGAGTAATCTAGAATAGTAAGAGGTAGATTAATCAGTAATGTCTGAAGGTGGACAAGGTCAAAAACAGAAAACAACCACTCTGACCTCTAGGCTGTCTAATCAACCTCAGGGATTTTTCTACTGTGGCCGCTGTGCACAATGCCCTAACCCGTCAGACATTAAGCACTTTAAACATTCACTTAGTGGTAAATAAGTATACAACTCCATCATAAGCGGCACCAGCACACATGTTGCCTACACGCTGAAACGTTCTGGTTCTGGTTTATGTTAATAAACAACACCAGTTTTAAAAATGTGCATATCTGAACACAAAATTGCAATACTCACAAAAGATATGGATTAAGCTCCGTAGAGTCTTTAAATCTCCTCCAGGTGGAGACATCATCAACTCAGCACTCTGCAGAGAGGCATATTACAGTCACACTCTTAACACAGTAGAGCCTTCTGGTCTGAATTTGTCACATTTGCTCCATTTCTTTACTCTACTCTACTTCTGTACTGCACTGGTTTCAATTTTAATATAGAGCTGTTTAATTTTGTTTTTGATGTGTTGACAGTGCATGGGATGTGGCATTTGAACGCTGACTATGGCAACTCCCACCCTTGGATTCACGGTCTAATAGATTTGAAATCCTAATTTTAAACTGGACATTTAAGGGCTGCCAACTAATCAGCGTTCTCCATTTATTTCTTCTCTCTGAGGTTTTCTGTTCTCACAATGAGAAACACCTGCTTGACATTATTCTTCTAAACAATTCTTGATCTTGCAGTGTTTCACATTTTCATTTATGTCAGCTGGTCTCTACGTCTCAGCGTCCATGACAAGGCAATCTAAAGCAGAGCTAGTGATTAACATCAGTATTAGCTAGAAACATGACAGTTTCAACCTGAAGAGGTCAGTGAAATCATGCATTTCTGCTTAGCGTTATGTTACTCTTTAAGCGTGACGCTGGGCCACTAGAGAGCAGCAGAGCAGCACCAAACAGATCACACAATCTCTAAATACTGCACATGCAACATATAGGTGTTCTTAATGTAAAGTCTCATACACATAAACATAATTAACTAAGAGGTACAGACATAGTAGACACCTGGCTAGTCATCACACTTATTTTCACTGTGTTGTGAGTTTAATGGTGTGTGTGTGTGTGTGTGTGTGTGCAGTATTTACATTTTTTTTGACTGCAGTAAGGCTGTCGTCGTGAGCCCCAGCAATGAGGATATCGGAGTGTGGAAAGTGAGAGATCTGATACACCTCACATAATAAGGAAAACAAAAACATGTTTGACAAATGCAAATAACTTCTACGTACATTTTTGTGTGTTTTGAGAAGATGTTTGAGTTTACAGGATGAATAGTTCAGCCTAATGCCATGACAGACTGTCAGGCCAAAGGCTACGCCTCTTCCAAGTACCTATTGCTTGCTTTATGTTGACAGACTAGATGAATATTTAACAGGAGGAAGGAAAGTGGTAGGCATCAGATCACTAAGAAGAAAATAACACTCTCCCCATCATGTGACCAAGCTGGTGACAGACTAGATTGCTGCTCTTGATTGGCTGCTTATTTCTTTACAGGTCCTTTGTTGAGCTTTGAAATGAACTTCGAATAAAAAACGAGACAGTACGTGTCTTCATGCAGGTTACAGACTGTGTGCTTACAGGTCAGATGGGGTCGGGTGGTGGGTTTGATACCTTTCAGAGAGGTGCAGGCAGGTTGGAATTGTGTGTGGTCGGCACCATGGACAGCAAACAGAGGATTCTGCAGGTGATCAGCGCGATGCGGTCGGAAATCAGAAAGCTGGAGCTGGAGAACATGAGTCTGAGGAGGAGAGCTGGAGCTAATCTCAGAAAGAATGCAACAGTTCCCATCATGACAGCAGTATGCAGAGGTAGACTTGCTATTATTAGCATAATGTATTGATAAAAAACACAGCAAAAGCAGCAAAGAAAATGGATTGACTGGCCCATTTGTGTGTGTGATAATTAGTTTGGGGTTTTTGTGGTAGGATCTTGGTTTAATATTGTGACAGCCCATTACTTATTAGTCCCAAAGACTTGGTTTGAAATTAATATCCTTAAATGTTAGTGTGTACGGTTCCATGGACTCACCTATTTGTTGTTATACTTTTTTTCTTTCTTTTATTCAGAGAGCGTCGTCATGACAGTGAGAAGATATTCGGTCTTCCAGTCGTTGGTCAATCATCGGAATTTGCAGTTGGAAAATTGTAAAACTGAGCGGTGGACTGGAAAACAGCAAAATGAAAGCTCCATGGTGTTACATTGTATCTGACACTGCCACAGAGTGCTCATACAACGTTATACTTTCTCGGCCTGACCTGTCCAGCGTTATCGCTGTTGCAGAGTAAAAATATCACAGCCACCAATAAAGTATTTTCTCTGTTCTCTCCACGTTCTTGTCAGTTCCTTCTGAGTTAAACCATTTATTTTGCTAAAAGTTCACTTTACAGTTAACAGCTACAGTTTTTGTTGGGATGTTAAATAAAATTGATATGCTAATGTAACTGCTATGATATGAGTGAGTTTTATCAACCTGTGGATTGCGCCTGTCAGTGCAGTGACTTTAGTCTCGCGAGATTTCTGCGTTGCGCAGTGGCGTACAACCGTCCGCCATCACTGCATACAAGCTAACATTAGCTAAAAACCACTGAGAAGAGGGCGAGTGACAACAACACAACACACATTCAGGCCGACCTAATTCCCAAAAGGGAGGTCACTGAGTTCCCTTTCGCTTTTCTGGCGTAGAATACAAACTAGCAACTGCCTTTCATGTAGTCTTTAAGTCAACTTTGAAACGAAAGTCGTTCTAAATAATCATGTCCAACCTCAAAGGCGGCACCAAGAAGGATACCAAGATGAGGATACGAGCCTTTCCTGTAAGTCTTTACCGGCTCACTAAGCCCTGAGACGCTAACTATGAGATTCGAGTACCGTGGATGACAGGTCTTTTTACTAGCAGCTGCTTGCTAGCTAGCTGGTCAGACGAGAAAAACATAGCATTTTCTTGTCAAAAGTGCTATTTGCTGGGCAAATCACGCGAAGCACATTGGCTGTGTCAACAGTTCAGTTTATTTAACGTTAGCTAGATTCTCGGTTTGAATATGCTATCGTCATTTGACACAAGCTAGCAGTTAATGTAGACATATGTAAGAAAACTTCCTTAGTGTCATACTAGCAAATAGTAGCGAGCTAAGTAGCAGGCCTTTGTGGTGTTAGCTGACTTGACGCCAGCTAAGCTGCAGTTAGTCAGCTAGTATCATTACACTATGGTAACGGCAAGCTCCTTTGGCTGTTGGTGTACCATGTATTTAGCTTAACACTAGATTGTTATGGATGACAACACATTAGCATGTAATTTTAGCTTGTGAGCTAAAGCAACTTCAGTCTAACATGGGACCACAGTAAACATTTCTCAGATTACTTGAGTAAAGTTGATTGATGTTGTTGACAATAATACATCTACCTGCTACTGGTACTGCTTTTTCCTTTGTAGGATATCAAGGTTCATGAGTGGGTTTCTGGACTGAGTCAGTTAGGAGATTGAGTGAGCATAGTTAATCCTTATGTCCTAATGTTGATCGTACATGTAAGTGCAAGACTGCAGCGCTGGATCCTTAATCAGTTTGTGATTTTGAAGTCTCTATAACCTCTGCTTATTATAGGCTGCTGTTTAAAATTCCAACTGATACATGCACAGAGGAGTTCTTAAACCAAATCACTTTGCACCACTTTGTATCGCCTGTCTGATAACTGATACAGATACTCATACTGTAGTTACCATAGTCCATATATCAAGAAACTTGAATTAAGGGATTAATGTTATTTGATCATATTGTAGCTTTTGTATCTATTGCCACATACTCATCATGTGATCTGAAAACTCAGGTTAGCTGTCAAGCTGGAGTTACTTTTCCCTACATGCATCTGTAAAGTACTTGTCAGATACCAGTGCTTTGTTTGTGACATGAGGCCAGCTCTTATAAATTAATGAACTTAAGTGACAGACAAAACACTGAGATTTATAATGGAACTGACAAAATTTGAATTAGTCGAATCTGGCAGACACCTGATCTACTTAATAAAGTTTGTATTGCTGCTGATGCCTGCACCCCTGCATAACTGTAGATTTTTATGTGTAACAGACAATATGTATAGGTCAGGAATGGATGAGACCTCTGTCTAAGTATATGGTGAGATATCCAGAAAGTGACTCCTTCTAGGTCTTTCATGCTTACCCTTTGCCCCCAAATTAAAATTGATTGTACCAGAAGATCAAGTGTGGTTACAAGCATTTTATTCTCAGTTAGAAAGATGAACAGATCAAAGGTGGTAGAAAGGTTTGGAACACTTCTTTGTTCCCTTCTCTTTGCTTACCAGCTTTGGTAGGTATGCTATGGGAGAAATGTAGCACTCAAGGACTATCATGGTTTGCTGACTTTAATTACATTGTTCAATTCTGTATCATGGACACTCAGAAGAAGTTACCTGTCAGTTACTTGATTGATGGGGTCAAGATGGGGTTGTCTTAGGGATTGTAAAGTGTGTCTATTTTGATCTAC
This sequence comes from Scatophagus argus, assembly GCF_020382885.2. Lineage (NCBI taxonomy): Eukaryota > Metazoa > Chordata > Actinopteri > Scatophagidae > Scatophagus > Scatophagus argus. The sequence goes on along the minus strand of NC_058505.1, from coordinate 12,702,119 downwards.
AACAAACAAAAGCATGTTCTTTTGGATTAATATCACACCCTTAAGAATACCATGTGTGGCTGGTAGTGATAGATTATATCAGTGATAGATGTATGTGTTGTTGTGGATATGCAGTATGACTGCACAACCTTAAAATAAATTTGATCAGGGCTTTCTGATAACCAAAGCTAAAAGCTCCTGTGCTACTGCTGCTGCATGGAGATGCTCAATCAATATGTTTTTATATCCATGCAAAGTTACTTGACCGCAGACAAAGTAATCACAACAGAATAATAACTTTGCATGACCTGACTGTGTCAGCGATAGAATTGCAAGTAACAAAACTTAAATGTGCCATTTGCTACACTTCGTTGAAAGTCATCAGTGAAACTTGTGCTATTTCAAAATCTGCATAGATATAGTTTTGTAGAGCTGAAATAATATTGGTCATTAATATTATAGGACACAGTTGGAACTGTATTATGCATATTGATATTTTTTAGTATTCTAGATATTGTTGGCCTAATAAATTATTTTGCAAAAAAATAATCCTTCTCATTCATTCATTTTTGGATTCATCTAAAATGTGTAAATAACAAATGCTGGACAAGGAAGCATACTTTCATCTTTGTGTTCCTCCTAGATGACTATGGATGAGAAGTATGTGAACAACATCTGGGACCTTCTAAAGAATGCCATCCAGGAGATCCAGAGGAAGAACAACAGTGGGTTAAGCTTTGAGGAGCTGTACAGGAACGCCTACACCATGGTGCTCCACAAGCATGGGGAGAAGCTCTACACAGGCCTGAGAGAGGTTGTCACAGAGCATCTCATCAACAAAGTAAAAAAAACATTTTTCTCTCTAATGTATACCTTTTTGTTTGAAAATTACTAACAGAACACTATTGTTGTTGTCCTATCACTGCTGAGAAAAGAAATTATAAAATGTTTAATTTAACATAATTAGTCATTGTTTTACACAGCAATTTGGGAGATTTTGGTAGGTGTACCTCTGACTCGCTAGGGACTTCCAGCGACATTCCCAACCAAAAGAAAATTTTGTGCATTTTAGAGTTAAATGCTGCATCCATCTGGTGCACTTTAAGAGCAAGATTAAAAGGCTAGATCATAAATAACGCAAACAGAATTGAAGAATTCTATTTTATATGAAAGCATATTCTTGTGTCTGGTTGTCATTCTGCTTGTAACATGTGATCAAGTGTATATTGGACATTATCTAGTACATATTTATTGTTCTTGCTACTGTTTATGGATTTGTGCAGATACAAAGATAGCAGTTACCTCATTGCCAAAAGAAATAACACATTGGCCTAATACTGACATCCAAACCGAGTACTCATGCCCATCCCTAGTTTCTTGAAGCAACAGGCCCCAAAGCTGTTGATTCCCTTCTCCTCTTTATATCATTTCACATCTTTATGACTCTATGTTTATCCGTTACAATATATACATAAATATCTTAATGTGACCTCAGTTTTCCCAATGTATTTGTATTTTCAGGTACGAGAAGATGTCCTAAACTCTCTAAATAATAACTTTCTGCAAACATTGAATCAAGCCTGGAATGACCATCAAACTGCCATGGTTATGATCAGAGACATCCTCATGTACATGGTAGGTGTGCTATTTCACTCTCATTGTACTCCTTTTGTATAATAAAATTGTTCTGAAGTTGCACATAAATTACTACAAAGTTTGTAGGTCTTATTTTCTTTTTTGTTTGTTTGAAACAACTAGAGGCATATATTACAAAACAAATTAACATACCACAATACCTTCCATTATCTGGCTTCACTAACACTTGCAGTTGTGCCAGACGGTCATGCTAAGGTGGTTAACAACTCAATAAAACCAACCCAGTTTTTTCCCTGGGTTATAAATAATCAGTTTACAATATCACTGCCTATCATAAGGGCATGAATAGATCTGACTATAACTACATTTTTGTGTTCTGGTGAATTTATTTGTTGAGCAAATAAGATATAAACAAAAACATAATAAAAAGTGGTGGTTATTATCAGTAAAAAAGGTGCATGGCTTTAGTGCTTTAGACAGTCTCTGTTGTATGATGATAATGGCACACAAAAACACAATGAAATATCTTTGACATTGCCTGCAACCAACAGGACAAAAATTTGAAAACTCAGGATCCACACACACTGAGCTCCTGGTTCTTCTGTGAATAATAATACAATTTTCCAAAGAATTAATTAGTCATTGGGTGGTGCTTTTATATGGGTTGATCAGTTATCTCAAACATGTTCTCATCCTCTGGAGCAGGTTAGATGTTAACCACCTTTGTAACTTTGAAAACCTAGGATTGACCATGATAGATACCTTGTTAATCACAAATCATGTTTCATAGTACGGGCCTCAGACATTTTATGTTTTTCCTGTGCGTTCTGTAGCCTCTGGTAATGGATTATGATGCTTGTTTCCTATTCAAGAGTAATTTTGGGCTTTTGAAGAAATGGCCTTTTGTTTCGAAACCCTGGCCAACCTTTGTTTTATTGTGGAGTTTGATTGTAAGGTGCTGTTTAATTTATGAGCCTTACAATGAGCCTGTGATTCTGTATTTATTTGTTTTGTTGGAAAACTGGCAGGACTCGTAGATTTATTTTAGCCAGAAGCAAGTCCAAAGTATTTGTGTGGTTGTGTGTGAGAAAAACTATGAGATAGGCACGAACATAGTCGAAACAATGGCACAGTCAGTACAGAGGCTGTACAGCTCTCCTGGGGTTCTTTTGTTCTACACACTCCTTTTTCCTGTCCTGGCCTTACCCCAGCAGTTGGCTTTTTGTTGTTCATCTATGGCAGACTCACCATGTCTGTACACTGAGAACAGCCTGCTGTCGATGTTACCTGTCTCTTGACCTCTACAAGACAGCCAGACAGATGCGCCAAGTGTGACTTTGCCTTTCTCACTAGGTTTTACCTTGGTGGAAGCTACTGCCTTTGTTCAGGCCTTGGAGACATTATTTATTTGTCAAGGAGAGGTGGGGTACTGGTACATTGAGACACTAGTCACCTATTTTAATGCTACCTGTAGCACACATGTATTTGTTTTCCCCCTATTTTTTAGTCAATTTTACCTCCTAATCTAATTTAGCAAATGCAATTACTGTAATTAAGAAAAAAGGAGAGGCATCAGAACGCATAATCCCTTCAGCTCATAATATTGATATTAGCATGATTAAAAGTGCTCTTTTACTCACACCCACACACACACGAGTAAAACAAAAACAGCTTTGAACTTTGTTGTCTAGTAGGAACAGTAGTTTTCCTGGCAAATCCAGCCCCTATAAAAAGTACTTGTAATAGTGGATGTATTTTTTTTTTTTTTTAAACTCAACACAACAAATACTCTCCTGAGCATGTGACTTGTCCAAGGGAAGTGGGATGAATATCTTTCTGACAAACTGTATGACATTTTTCTACCTGCACTTTTAAAGCTTCTTAAATCTCTCACCATGCATATGTTTATGTATGAATGTAACTGAATCAGTTTGGGCCGTACTACTTTCCATGCATACAGCATCTGATTTCTTTTTTACCCCGTCTCTCTGGTCACCCAGGACCGGGTCTATGTTCAGCAAAACAACGTGGAGAATGTGTACAACCTTGGCCTCATAATATTCAGGGACCAGGTGGTGCGATACGGCTGCATTCGAGACCACCTACGGCAGACATTACTTGACATGATTGCTCGGGAGAGGAAGGGCGAGGTTGTAGACAGGTATGCAGGAATACTGCTTGATCAAAAGGATCACTGGATGCCCCGTGTTTGGTTAAATTAGAAAAATCTATTGCTTGTTTTTATGTTATAGATGAATATATGATCATTTTAATGATTGCAAATGTAAAAGCATTACTTTTTTTTTAAATCATGCATTGCAGAGGGGCCATCAGAAATGCCTGCCAGATGCTGATGATTCTTGGCCTGGATGGCAGGTCTGTATATGAGGAGGACTTTGAGGGCCCTTTCTTAGATATGTCAGCAGAATTTTTCCAGGTAAGGCTGTGGTAGGTTCATGGTGCATCTCTATTTTTGAAAGTGCTGGAAAGCTCTGTAATTGAACAACACACAATGTCCCCTCTTTCAGATGGAGAGCCAGAAGTTCCTAGCGGAAAACAGTGCCAGTGTCTACATTAAGAAGGTAGAGGCCAGAATTAATGAAGAGATTGAGCGAGTTATGCACTGCCTGGACAAATCTACGGAGGAGCCCATCGTCAAGGTGGTGGAAAGGGAGCTAATTTCTAAACACATGAAGACCATTGTGGAGATGGAGAACTCTGGCCTCGTCCATATGCTCAAAAACGGCAAGACGGAAGGTAAAAGCTTTGACTCGATCAGTTCTATGATTTTTAACTAAAATCAATCATTGCAAACAAGGCATTCATTATCTTTTTTCAGTCCCTCAACTGTTTCTGTTTCCCACCACGTCTCCCTCTCAGATCTGGCATGCATGTACAAGCTGTTCAGCCGCGTACCAAATGGCCTGAAAACAATGTGCGAGTGCATGAGCTCTTACTTGAGGGAGCAAGGCAAGGCACTGGTGTCAGAAGAGGGAGAGGGCAAGAACCCTGTTGACTATATCCAGGTACGTTTTATGTCTCAAGACTTGGACATCTTGAGAGCTCTGCTTTAATTGTAAATGAGAAAGAAAGTGTTGTAGATTCATTTCGCCTCTTGGCAATTTCCTCTTTGGCAGGGCCTGCTAGATCTTAAGTCACGATTTGATCGTTTCCTCCTTGAGTCCTTCAACAATGACAGACTCTTCAAGCAAACCATAGCAGGCGACTTTGAGTATTTCCTTAACCTCAATTCCCGCTCACCAGAGTACCTGTCACTCTTTATTGATGACAAGCTCAAGAAGGGTGTCAAAGGGGTAAGTTACTTCTTTGAATTTTCTTTGTGTATAGCAAATATTTTAACACGTTTTATGCTCTGTGTGTGAATGTTTTCACGACCTGTAGCCTACATTGTGTCGTTGTTTTTCCTCCTCGCCTTGTTTGACCAGTTGACAGAACAGGAGGTGGAGTCGATCCTTGATAAGGCCATGGTGTTGTTCAGATTTATGCAAGAGAAGGATGTGTTTGAAAGGTACTACAAGCAGCATCTGGGCCGCAGACTGCTCAGCAACAAGAGCGTGTCGGACGACTCAGAGAAGAACATGATATCTAAGCTCAAGGTAAAAGATTGAGAAAGTTTTGGATATAAATGTATATCCATATCAGTTGTAATAGTAGCCCTTTCTTCACCCTGTCTAAATCTCTGTCAGCAGCTTCAACTGTTCTCTGTCCTTCTCCACCGCAGACAGAATGTGGCTGTCAGTTTACCTCGAAACTGGAAGGGATGTTCAGAGACATGAGCATCTCCAACACTACAATGGATGAGTTCAGGCAACACATACAAACCACGTCGGTAAGACAGTCAGATTCTCTTTCAGAAAAATAAAACACTAATTACTCTAAACAAGGCACAAGCTTGACATAAAGCCAGGTTCAGTTCATCATCCATATGTCTATGGAGGAACCTTAGCTTGGATGGGAGTCTGTCAAGATGTTAAATACTAATTCATACTTCTCTTTTAGGCATCTCTAAGTGGTGTAGACCTCATAGTAAGAGTCCTCACTACTGGCTACTGGCCTACACAGTCAGCAACACCTAAATGCACTATCCCCCCTGCTCCTAGACACGCCTTTGAAGTCTTTAGAAGGTAATGCTTTTGAATTCACCAAAATGTTTTACTAGATATATATATATATATATATATATATATATATATATATATATATATATATATATATGGGAGGCTGAATGTTGTTCTGTGTGGTTCCTACTGAACTTGTTACTGGCTTTTAATTTTACAGGTTTTACCTTGCAAAGCATAGTGGTAGACAGCTGACACTGCAACACCATATGGGCGGGGCAGACCTAAATGCAACTTTCTACGGGGCTATTAAAAAGGTAGACGTAAAAAGCCTTTTTAAAAATTCCTGCTTTGTTATTAAAAGCCACATTAAATTGATCATCGTCAATAAATTCACCTTATCTTCAACTTCATCTGCAGGAGGATGGTTCAGAAGTGGGTGTGGGAGGTGCTCAGGTGACAGGCTCTAACACTCGGAAGCACATACTGCAGGTCTCCACCTTCCAGATGACCATCCTCATGCTCTTTAATAACAGAGACAAGTGCACTTTTGAGGTTGGTACACACTGAAGTTTCTTTATCTGCATATGTTAATCTCACTGTCCCATTACATGATGTTGTCTTTGTTGAGGTTATCGTTGCTTACTGTACATCTTGGTTGCATCCCTTATGTACCCCCCTTTTTCGGCAACCTCATTGCACTTTTTGTAGGAGATCCAGCAGGAGACTGATATTCCTGAGAGGGAGTTAGTGCGAGCGCTGCAATCCTTGGCTTGTGGGAAGCCAACACAGAGAGTTCTCACCAAGGAGCCGAAGTCCAAGGAGATTGAGAGCGGCCACGTGTTTACAGTCAATGATCAGTTTACTTCCAAACTGCACAGAGTCAAAATACAGACAGGTGGGTAAAGTTTGTGTCACTACAGAGAGCTCTCACCTCACCTCCAAGCCAGCTTCTGTCCACTGATACCTTATATACAGTGTATTGATGTAAAAGGTTTCATTTCACTCCTCCTTTCTGCTAACAGAAAACAGTCCCTTGAAAGATTTTCACCTTGTTCTTGTGTCCTACTTTCCTAGTTGCTGCTAAACAAGGAGAATCAGACCCTGAAAGGAAAGAGACGCGGCAGAAAGTGGATGATGACAGGAAACATGAGATTGAGGCAGCCATTGTCCGAATCATGAAGTCGAGGAAGAAGATGCAGCACAATGTCCTGGTGGCAGAGGTAAGGAGCCCACATGATAATCACTTGATATGATAATGGACAACATTTTTAACCCAGCAGTTTTCTATTCTTTCCACTTTGAAATACCATAACTTAAAACATGTATTTTACTGGCTGTCTTTAATATTGAAAAGGTGCCATTTTTTTGCATTTTGTGTCTTCAGGTGACTCAGCAGCTCCGGGCACGTTTTCTTCCCAGCCCTGTGGTAATCAAAAAGCGTATAGAAGGACTAATAGAAAGAGAATACTTGGCGAGGACGCCAGAAGATCGTAAAGTGTACACCTACGTTGCATAGAAGATGAACTGTGGACAAGAGAAGGAAGAGACTGGACACGGACAATTGGATTTGTTTGTTTTCTTTGGACTGTTGTTACGCATGGACCGGAAGTTTCTTTTAAAGACAAATGCTGGGAAAACCAATCTATCATCCCTTATACCACTGCAGTAAACACACATAAGAGGGGAATAAAATGTTGGCACAGAAAAAAAATTCATCAAAACTTGTAGATGATTTTTAAATCAGGCCCAGTCTTCCTATTCCTTTTGAGTTTTAACATGGATGAATCCAGCTTAAAGCTTTTCACTGTTTTACCCTTGTAGAGATCAAACTTGCAAAGAATCCCTTGGGAAAAATGTGAATGCACCACATTATTTTTTTGTTTCAATACTGTATAAAAATAATAAAATTATTAAAAACACCAAATGTGGATTCTTACAAAACAGAAAAAAAATACTGAGTATTGATGCTCAGTAGTTTTCTTCTACATTTGGCTTTGTTCACTTTGATTTTCATGCTACAGTCAGTGAAAACATACGTCCAGGTGCTGAGTCCAAAAATTAAACTGAATTGTCTCCTAAAGGTCCAGTATTTTGAGGCCAAATTGACTCTTTGTGAGGACTGAGCAAATTTGTATGGGAACAGATGACAGTGATTTCACACGTTACATCCATTAGAGCGGGCTTTTAATTTGCTGTTATAATCTAAGATGTAAGCACAACAGACCACTGTGCAAAACACTTACACGAAGTTAATGATCGGAATTAGGAGGTGCACTCGACAAATAAGATTAAACATGATAAATACGCCAACTGCCTCAGAAATTGATCTGACTAATGATTTAATGGGTCAATGAGTGGGTCAATCAGTGTAACATTTACATCCCAACTCAGACAAATTGAGGCTTGGAAGGACCCGGGGGTTCGTTGAATTCCGCATTAGGTTGTGTCTGAATTAATCCGGCCAGTGTCTCCAGCTGAGCCGTGAAATTCCGGGTGTCTTCTGCAGAACTGTGAGTCCAGGCCAGAGGCAGGTGGGTGGGTACAGGCCTGCGATCTGCAACATAAAACAGTCTGTCAGAAGAGCTGATGCCTGATGATGGTGAGGACCGAATTCACCTAAGAAGACGTGTAGTGGAAGAACCTGTCAGACTTCATACATCTCACCTTGGAAGAACTGCCCACTGCGTGTTCGGGCAGCAGCTCTAGACAAGGCCAACCACACAACAGTGTCTGCTCCTTGCTCTACACTGCGCAGCCGCTCCCCCATCATCTGGTGGAACTGAGGCATTGATGTAGAAACAGCTGGAAATTTGGGGTGGGGGGGGGGGGGCAGTCAGGATGAGTGGTAGCTGTGTATTGGGTTAATGTTTTACAAATTAAAAGGAAGAAAGGTTTTCATTCTGGACAGATTAAGAATGATCAGGAGTAATCTGCAGGTTCGGTGAAAGATAAAAGTGAAAGGTGCCTTTTCAAAAGTGAGGTAAATTTTCATTTAGATGTAAAGGCAGATTACATTAGGGTTGTATCCTCACTGTTCTGTGTTTTATGGGCTCAAATTTGGCAAAATTTTTCAACCAGTCAAATGGAATAGTTCTGTAAGAATATAAAGTTTTACAGCTTTGGACAAAGAAAAACTAATCATAGGGTCAGAATAATCACACCCGTGAACTCTTCATATCAGCCCCTACTGTAGTTGCTGTCTGGTGACTTTTTAAACCTTTAAACATTGGCTAAGCTATGGCACCACCATCAGGAGAGTTGTCACCACATTAGATGGACATGACTGCTCTGCAAAGGTGAGATCTCACAAATGTGTGAGACTTTCTGGTCACTAAAAAAAGCTTTTTTGAAAGCATAGGAGCAGCAGCAATAGTTTTCAGGCACTATTACTGAGCTGCATAATGAGTCAGTACCTGGCGTATCGACCCAACCGGGATGCATCACAGAAAAGTGAATGACTGGGTTGGCTTTGGCCCACTGCTGTGTCAGCACCACCTGCTGTCTCTGAGGAGAAACAACACATGGTTCTCTCCACAGCATTCACCACTGCCACAAAAGTATTTCAGATTGCTGTCGTTTCTTTCCTCCATTCAAATCCAAACCCAGTGAGACAGAAAATGTTAAGAAGTACTAACAGTAATACTACAAATAAAATCCTGCATTCAATATCTTACTTAAGCATTAGCATCACAATGCAGAATTTTATATATTATATTACTGGATTAAAACTGGTGATTCATTAATGTGTAAGTCATCTTAATGTTGCAGCTAACGATGGTTGTAATATAATGGGCTATTTACTTACTTTAATTAATTACTTTAAATATCTTTAACCATGATAATATATCAAAATGTATCTGTTTATTTATAATTTGTGTTAATAACCTACAGTAAAAAAGTACAATATTTGCCTCTGAAATATAGCAGAGTAAAAGTATAAGGTATCATAAAATGGAAAAATTCAAGCTCCTCAAAACTGTACTTCAGCACAGCACTTGAGTAAATGTACCTATTTCTGTTCTAACACTGTTGGTTTATAACCTTGGTTACCTTGTTCTGGGCATATACCATAACACCATCAAAATGGCCCTTCTCTGACTGCAAGTCATCTACTCGGAGTTTCTCTACCAGCATGCCTCCCGAGGACACAGTGATCTAACAGCCGAGGAGAAAAGAGGCACAGTGTGCTTAGACAACAGCCACTACAGCGTGGACAGAAGCTGCATTATGCTGTCCACATGATGCAGATGAACACAGTGTTTGTGCGCATTTGTGTGTGTGTTTTCATACCACCCTGGGATCCCGGCTCTTTTGTAGAAGTGGTATGAGGCTCTGAGTGAGGATGTACACCCCTAAAGAGAAGGAGTCACAGAACTAAAACTCTTATCCGAGCAGCAGCACAGCACTGTCTGACCATCAGAATGAGGTCTCACCCATCGTGTTGGTGGCAAAGTTCTTCTCCAGTCCCTCAGCATTCAGTTCTCTCCGGTGCACCATACACCCTGCATTGTTTATCTGTCACGAGAAAATGGCACTCAGATAAACTGCTGAGTCGTGACGAAAATGAAAGGAGACAGACAGTACCTACCAGCACATTTAAAGATGGATACTGCTTCTTGAAGGTCTCTGCAAACTGCCAGACTTTATATGTCTCCGACATGTCCACAATATGGATGTACACCTCCTAGAATAACCAGATGTGTGTCAGACTCTTTTGCTCACACATTTGTGACTTCATTTTCCCCAACAACGCTCACCGTATTCCCTGACTGATTGACGACATCGGCTCTGGCTTCCTCTGCTTTATCTTTGTTCCTGCACACCATGTGGACCGTCCCACCTGGGAATAAAAAAGATGAGAGTTTATTTTCTATCAGTATAAGGGCCGCAGCAGAGAACATAGGCCTGCCTCCGTGGCATTCACCTTTCTTGGCTATAGCCATGGCTGTTGCTCTGCCAATTCCACTGTTGGCCCCGGTGATCATAAAAGATCTTCCCACAACAGACACGTTCAGGTCTTGAACCTCAAAGTCTTTAGACGCCGCCTCATATCCCTTCCTAAAAGCACACAGAAAACACACTAATCAATGTGTGTCCCACAGTTATGAGGTGACGACTGAGACAGAGTCACAAGATGGACAATCCTGTGATCAATTAATCAATATTGGTCCACACTTATGCTCCAGTGATGCACATGTCATCCTCAAGACACATCAGCTGTCAATGGATCTATTGTTAATTGTACATAAAGGCCAGTTTGTGTGGTGATGTGTGCCATACAGCGATCAGACCGTTGATATTCCTCTGTTTAACAGTCTCTGGGCTAAATACAAATGACATGGAATACATTTTACAGACAACAAATCCCAATTCTCCTCACGCCCCCTTGACTGCAGTTTCTAAGCTCCAAAATAAGGACTCTGTGGTGTTGACTGACCTTGTATATTGGTGGATTCCGTTCAAAAACCAGACAGCGTTCCGATACAGAGACATGTCATCGAGTGAAAAACCATCCCAAAAGAGCACCAGTTTGCCAGTCCCTGTCAACCACTGTGACAGATCAGTATCACATGAACCAGGCTGACGGGGGAGCGCTTGCTGCTCCCTGCCGACGCTGCATGGGAATAACGCTTTAACTCTTGGCCCTTAAAGTCAAGCGACATGAGTTATCATGTCAGTTTATCAGCTCATTCATTAAAATGTTTCGAGCGAATCACGTGGTATGTCTTTACACGGTTGTGATGGGCTGCCGCTCTGGTGTATCCCTGTAAGATAAATATGTTTTAACCAATCCAGATGGCTGTAAGGTGTGCGGTGACGCGTCCAGCAGGCACCGCTCCTCCGGCGGCAGGAGGGCGGAGTTAAGCAACTTTCATAGTGGAGAGGTTGGACAGCGGATAGATATGCGTTCAGACGGACCAGTATACCCAGTGTGAGGGTTAAAGTTCTGTTGTTTTTTTTTTGTTTAAAAAACTTAAAATTTGTTTATGCTTTTATAGCTCCTGGTGCAGGGTCGAAATGGTGAGTGTTTGTCGTTTATTTTCGACTATAAGATAGCGTCTGCCTGCTAACAACTGTTCACCTGTCGCACCTGCTGTTGCTGACAGGAAGCTAAAGCTAGAAAGCACACCTGTAAACCACTTCCTTTAACGCCTGAGGCCTGTTAGCTCTACGGAGACTGCCAAACAACAGCCGTGTTCGGTTTCTGTTGAGAGTTTTCATGGTGTTTCACTTGTTTTCTCCACTTTAAGCGACAGTCGGAAGTAAGGTGTGCGTTTCCTCAAGCCGGCCCATCAGCAGCAGAACAGGTTTCGTCACTTTGCTTCGAGTCCTGCCCTGCTTTCCATAATATTTGCTTACAGGCTGACGGGGAATTCACGCCTGGAAATACAAGTTGCAGGGCTGATGTTTTAACGGTGTAGTGAGGCTTTATAATGTATATTTTGTTCAAACAACATAAAACGACTATGTGAGAAGCCATATAGTGGGACAGGAAATATTTCCACTCTGTGCAACACTGTTCCACATTTAATACAATATAAAATTTGCATATTTAAAAATGTATTTGGATACGTGTGTGGAACGGTAAGGTTACAGGGAGCAGAGCTACAGAAGGTGCAGGACTTTAAGTACTTGGGGTCAACAGTCCAGAGTAACGGGGACTGAGGAAAAGAGGTGAAGAGGTGTGTGCAGGCAGGATGGAATGGGTGGAGAAAGGTGTCAGATGTGTTGTGTGATAAAAGAGTACCAGCAAGAATGAAAGGAGAGGTTTACAGGACAGTGGTGAGACCAGCGATGTTGTGTGGTTTAGAGACGGTGGTTTTGAGGAAAGGACGCGAAGAAGAGCAGGAGACAGCAGAGCTGAAGATGTTGAGGTTTTCTTTGGGCGAGACCAGGATGGATAGGATCAGGAATGAGTGCGTTAGAGGGACAGCTCATGTGAGATGTTTCGGGGATAACGTTAGAGAGGCCAGGTTGAGATGGGTTGGACATGTTCAGGGAAGGGATAGTGAATATATTGGTCGAAGGATGGTGAGGTTAGAGCTGCTAGGCAGGAGGTCTTGACGAAGACCAAAGAGGAGGTTTATGGATGTAGTGAAGGAGGACATGAAGGTAGTTGGTGTAAGGGAAGAGGATACAGAGGACGGGGCGAGATGGAAGCAGATGATTCGCCGTGGCGACCCCTGAGGGGAACAGCTGAAAGGAAAAGAAGAAGAAACATTTATTTGAATATTTTGTTTTTAATTTGGTTTCTCCATCAGTTCATTGAATGTGTGTGTTCTGTTCGATGAAATGGCCATGACTGCAGCATAACAACTGAGCTTTCTCCACAGCTGGGTCTGTGAGGGTTGAAGGGGACTTTCCATTTTGCACAGATGTTCAAGTCAAGTCAGTCTTCTTTATATACATTTTATATACATTTTCAACCAAGAGATGACAAGACACAAAGTATCTTCAGACTTTAAACAAACAAAACAAACCTTGTAGTGTCTCTTACATCAACAATGAGAGAAAGACTTAAAGGAAATTGTGTGTGTATGTGTGTGTGCGCGTTACCTCTTCCTCCATCGTGTGCTGGCCTTCACATTTCTGCATGTCAGTCCCCCCCCCCGCCAACCCCACCTTGTTTGGTCTGTGGAGTTACTCTTTAATGAGCTATGACACTAGCAAATCACTGGTTTGACCTGTGTTTATGTCCTCTGCAATGACTTTGTGTGTGTGTGTGTTTGTGCATACGAGTCACCCAGTCTGCTCGAGCGTGCATCTTGATTGCCATTCTCACCCAGCAGCGCGTCTGTGTGTTGTTAGATGCGCTTCCTGCTGCTCTTCAGTCGCCAGGGGAAGCTGCGTCTGCAGAAGTGGTTCACGCCCATGTCAGACCGTGAGAAAAAGAAGATCATCAGGGACATGACCTCCATGGTGTTGGCACGGCAACCACGCTCCTGTAACTTCATGCATTGGAAAGACCTGAAGATTATTTACAAGAGGTGTGTGCTGCCCCCACACTTTTGTGAAACCTGTTGGAATGGCTTTCTCTGCTTCTTAATCAGCAGGAGACCAACTTTCTTTTCTCCTCACGGTTACACCTGTGGCAAGTCATTTTAACATTTAATAGTTAGGCTGGATGTATGTTGCAGACATCCGTAATCCAATTGTTCCCGTTAGAAAAGAACATTTCGGTTATTAAGTTCTGACTGGTAAAGATACCTTTCAAGATGTAATATGTGACTAGACATTTGGTTGTTATGTATTTTATTTTACTTTGTTCTAAATTTTTTCTCCCCCGCAAAAAATTGTGATTTAATCATAACGGTGTGTTTCCTTTGGATGCTTGACACTATAACCTCCAGGAGGGAGTCAGAGAATGTGGTCGACGACTGTGACAAATCAAAAAGTGAATAGAGGTTTAAAGCATTATCTTGTGCGTAAACATGCCCGTCTGAGCCTCATCAGACCAATTGTCATCTGCAGTGGTCGCTGTTTAACAATGATGGCACAAACTCCCATGGTGCCCTGCTGCGTATGCCTTTCATTTTGCTTTCACAGAGAGACCCTCAGCAGCAGAAACTGCATACTGTGTATTTAATTCCCAAAAATTCAAGATATCTACAGTTTGATTTTATTTATGTCGAATTAACTAGTCAAAATGATGTTCTAGATATCTGAAACTTGGATTAGGAATAGTTATAATTTAAATGTATGTATCTCTGATCAAGTTATATATTGAAATTAATTTTGATATATCTCAAATTGGAGATATCCTAAATTCGAGGTGTTATTCAGACATACTGTGGGGCTGCAGCCAAAGGCAAACTGTTTTACCGCCAGCTCAGAGCAGGCTGAGGCTGAAATTAGAGTTAAAAACAGTTTTTAACATTGCAGCCCATGCACAGGAGCAGCTGTCAGTGGGAAACAAACAGGACTTACCTTCTGCGAAAAAGATGATCCTCCGTTGAAATGTTTTGCGGACAAAATATCCGGTGGGAAGCTGTGCACGTGCAACATCCCGCACTACAAGTGGGACTAGTCATAATTACCTTTGAGAAACCTACAGCTATTATTTGGAGTACTCACAACTAAAGATTAAAGATTAAAGTGACATATTTTGTCATTGGAGGGAACTCACTCCAACGAAATTTGTTCTCTGCATTTAACCCACCCAAGTGACGTGCACACACACACAGCAAACCCGGGGCAGTGGGCGACCGCGTGCAGCGCCCGGGGAGCAGTGGGGGTTAGGTACCTTGCTCAAGGGTACCTCAGCCATGGACACCGGGACGGGGAATCGAACCAGCGATCCACCGGTTACGGGTCCAACACCCTAACTGCTGATCCACGACTGCCCCTAACTGAATTATCTGCAGTTATTATTTAGGATGTATAACCAGTTGACTGGTGATATCTATAGATATACTGAAATTAGATAGCTCTAATTTAGGATTTGACTAGTTGGAATGATGGAGAAATCTTGAAAAGCTAGTCACAAAGTAATTACGACTAGTCAAAAAGACATAGTTGACATCTGTAAGCTTATTTCTGGATGGTCAAATGTAGCTAATAAATGTTAAAGATGGCTCGCAGATGCTGTATACATAATTTATATCTCTTCCTATATATTTACAACAGCTGAAAATCATCACTGTCACCTTTTCCCCAGGTATGCAAGCTTGTATTTCTGCTTGGCCGTAGAGAACCAAGAGAATGAGCTGTTAGCCCTGGAGGTTATTCATCGCTACGTGGAGCTGCTGGACAAATACTTTGGCAATGTATTTCATAGTGTTTTATTCTCTTCTATTCAGTATGCAGCTGTGGCGTAACTGCTGAAATGTGATGGTAGCTTAGAATCAAGAGCACATTGGCTGTTTCTGTCACTATAATCACAGTAACTGTTGTCATACTTCCTCTCAGGTGTGCGAGCTGGACATAATCTTTAACTTTGAGAAGGCCTATTTTATCCTGGATGAGTTTCTAATGGGAGGCGAAATACAAGAAACCTCCAAACAGACAGTGAATCGCTGCATTGAAGCGTCAGACATGTTACAGGAGGTGAGATGCGCTGGCACACACTCGTCACACACAACACAGCAACACAAGGCGTGGCTTGCACCAGTGCTGTGAGCATGTAACATGTGTTGCATGGCTCGACGTGATGGTTGGGGGGGGGGGCAGTGATGTGTTTTGGATGTAGTTTTTCAGTAGGTTGTCTTTTTATTTTTTCTTTTCTTTAATCTCTACTGTGAAATGGTACTTCACTTCTTGCTTAACAACAACTCACCATGAACGCTGTATCAAGCTCCACTATGGGAACTTGTTTCGGTTTGTTTGTGTCAGTGTGAAGTAGTCATTGTCAAATGAGTTCAATTAACAGTGGTGCTGCTGAGTCCCTGGTGTGTCTTTTGTCTTTCCTGTAGCTGCTAGGCTTGTGGATATTAGCTGTTGCTCCCTTTTTTTGTGTAGATTCATATTTGTGTCATTGTTTTTCCTTACCCCCCCTCCCTCCCCCTCCTCTTTGTGTGTGTGTGTGTATCTCTCTCTCCCTCTGCCAGTTTTATTGCGTGTGAGAGACAGATATTTCCCTGGAACATGGCGTAGGTTAGTGTTTGGCTGATGCTTCCCTCTCTGCCTGTAGGTTCATGGCTCTGTGTGGTACATTAGTTAACTGGGTGTGTTGTTCTGTGCGTCTGAGTAGGACTAACTAACTCTTTTAATCTAGAGTTGGACTGTGTGTGCAGTGTAGCCTCCCATTCATTTTGACTATTATCGCTTCAGGATGACAACAGTGATTGGTATGAGGTGGAGCTGTTTGGATGACCTTGAATATGGACAGAAAGGTTAGATGTTCTGCTTGTGTTAGTTACCTACCTTATGTTGGTGTGCTCAGCATTCAGTAGCAGGTGACGTCTATGTGTGTGCCTGGCAATATTCAATGTATTATAATTCACTTTTATGAGGCTTACAACATGATTTTTTTTTTGCTTTTTTTTTTTGCAGACCATGGAGGAGTATATGAGCAAACCTGCATTTTAACCCGTTAGAAGGGAAAAAAGGACTGAAAACCGCAAGAAGCAAACAGGAACCACATGTACAGAACCTGAGTCAAAGTTTCTGAGTCTGAAAATGGGTTTTTCTTTGACTCTTTTAAACATTTTCAAAAGAGGAAAACTGACATTGAAGAGCTGTTTGCCTTCTGCCTGCAGCATTGCTGCAAAGTAACTTGATTTAAGAGTGAGTCTAATGTTTGTTTATAGTGTATAGTATTCATGTGTTTAATTGAAGGAGATGGATGGGAGGGTTGTTTTCATGTGGATTCAAATAAAGTAGTCATCGGTGTTCAGGGTAATAAAATAATAACCATTAAGTGATTTTTAGATTTATAAATTTGTTGCATTTATATTTAAATCACATATTAATATATTAAGTTTCAGGATTCAGTCTCAAAAATGTTTATGATAGATTGTATTGAGCTGCTTTGTAATTCCAATATGAAGCAAGTCATTTTGAAACAGACTGATTTGAACAAATTTCTTACTGTATCATAATTACATGTGTGGGACATTTTTCAATGTGCAGTTTAGCATGGGTGTGACTATAACTGCATTTTATAATGTGCAATTTATCACTTTGGAGCTTCTGATTAAAATATGTGTTTTGATAAACAGTTTGACTGATCATTCTCGCGATAATTCTATATTTGATGAGTTGTTTTGTTTCAGAGAAATTCACCAAACCTCATTGAGCTTAGTGATTATCAAAAATAACACCAAACTATTTCCACTGCTTCCTCTGACTGTGAACCCTGGCTCTCTGTAGTGTTCAGGGTGATTTTTAATAAGGCAACACAACCCAGCAAGAAGAAAAATAATACAGCTGATGCTTTATTCATCTGTGATTCATCACACATTATTGAACATGTACAAAATGGTTTAAAAATGAGCATACATAGCACAACCACTGGTAGGCCAACGATACAGAGCTTCGCAGTATGAAAGGGTCGGAAGGCAGGCAACGGTCTGATATTTAGATTTGGAAATAGTTATCCATAATAATAACATTAAATTCACTTACCCTGAATATATCAAGAGTCACAACAACACCTGTTCTCAGCTCAACCAACTGCCCTAAAGAAAAATCTCTAATATTCCTATACTACTCCTGTCGTTACACTATATGCTTTTGTTCTAAAGGCCCAGTCAGCATTATACTTTATATTTCACAGATATATTCACATGTGTAAGTAAATAGTTTGCCATTGATGGAAAAACAAGCTTTTTTTTTTTTTTAAACCTTTACTCAGTTGATTATAATTGAAAATATAGGCCTGTTTTGTGCCATTTACAAACACCATTAATGTAAACAAACCTTTAACAGCATCACACAATTTTAATAGCTTGGATTGTATTATGGTTTGATGTTAGTCGATGTATTTAGAGGCAATTTGAGTGTCAGAAGATTCACGACAGAATCGAAATGTTTTTAAGGATACCTTTTTATTTCCTCATCGGTGCACGGAATGCACCTTTAATCTCCTATGATAACGCTACAATATTTCTATTGCAGGGTTCTTGCAGCAAGTAGGGACTTATTTTAAAAATGTATCTGACCCTTATAAGATTTCTATAGTTCATTTTTGTTAGGGTGATATCAGTAATACCAGCTATAGTTCATATAATAGAAATTTGTAAACTATATCACGTCCACCAAACGTTATTTTCGAGACAGTATAAATACTATATTCATAATTTCGTGCGTCTTGCAGGGCATCAGGCTACATCCCAGCCGCTGTTTTTTCACGGTGCTCCTTCTCCTCTTCCTCCTTAACGGTCTGTGGAGCCGAGGTTTTGGCCGTTAGCTCCTCTTTCCCCTGCATCTCTGTGGGATTAACTTTCTCCTCTGTGGCCACCTCGGTTTCCCTCTTGGCCACTGGCCTCTTTTCATTGTCCTCTTGCCCCAAGTAGTCCTTCAGGGCCCGCTCGTACAGCTCGTAGGGGAACTGGCTCTTCAGTTGCGCCTGGGTGTCCCGCTTGGTGATGGTGTTGGGGTACTCTGTGAGGATTTTAGCTGCCAGGTACGTGGTCACCTCGTCTTCCACGTCGCCATCATCATCGTCTTCATCATCATCAGCAGCACCGTCAGCCTGGCGTTTCAGTGGCATTTTGTTGAGCTCGGACAGAAACAGGTTCTCCCTGCGTCCGGAGGGAGGAGGGATTTTAACCGGAGCTGAATTTGCAGCAGGATTGGACGCCAGTGGAATTCTGTCCGAGGAAGGAGACGTCTTCAGGGGTCTCTGCACCACAGGATATTCGTTACTGATAGTCTCCACGCCGATGATGTCTAAAAAGTCCTCTCGGTCCATGTCCTCTGGCGCGGGCTTGTTCTTCAGTGGAAGCCTGCGGCTGAAGTACCTGATCTTGGGGGTCTGGCCGGTGGTGTAGCGAGCTGAGCCCTGGGGATCGCGGTGGAGCTTCCTGAGCTCCTCCGTGAGCAGCATATCGATAAGGTCCTGAGGAGGGACGTGGAGCTTCAGAGAGAGCTCCAGCAACTCCTTCACTGTGCGAGGATCCACGATGGAGGGGCGGATCAGTCTCTTTCTCTGCTCTCCGGTCTTATCCCTCTTCTGCGTCTGATCGCTCATCTCCAGGACCTTCAACAAGTAGTAATCTACCAGTTTGGTGTCGTCATCGGCATCCTGTTGGTTCTGGCTCGCCCGGCGTTGCATCTCCTCCCTCTCTGTTTCCTCCTGGTCACCGAGAGCCCTGTCCATTTCTTCATGGCTCCTGTTGACCATCTCCTCCGTCTCCTCTCTCTCCTCCACGGGGACCCACTCCTCTCCTCCAGCGACATCCTCGTAGGCCTGGTTTCTCAGGTTGAATCCGCCCTCTTCCTCTTCGTCGTCGTCTCCGAACACGTTTCTTTTTTGGCCGGCGACTGTGGGCATCCTCCCAAGCTCTTCAAATATGGAGCGTAAGTTGGCGAGGCTCTGGGGTGTGTACTGTTCGTCCAGGTCCTCTGTGGCCCGCTTGGAGGCGTCTGCGTTCTCCTCATCTTCAAACATCAGTGGGTATTTCTTGTGGGCTCTGGGGAAATTACCGTAGTCAGCCGGTGCGCTCTCGGAGACATCTGTGTCTTTGGTGCGGTGCCTGTGCGTGCGGTGGTCGTTCCTGGGAGCCGATGCGGGGCTGAGCTTTGCGTCTTTCCCGGCCTGATCCTGGAGAGACTTGAGCAGGGCTTTCATCAGCTGCTCAGCAGTAATGTCCTGCCTCTGCATGCCGGGCGCGGGCTGACGGTCCCCGGGACTCTCATCCTGCTGGGAGGCGAGCTGAAGCAGGACCCTGAACTTGTCCACTTCGTCGTAATCCACAGGTTCAGGTCGGCCCCCGTTCCGCTGCTTCAGGTTCTCAATGTACTCCAGCGCTTTGATCAGGTCGGAACTGGGTGGGTAGGCAACCGGCTGCCCCTCACTCTCCCCGCCTCGGAGCCTGTAGTGGCGCGGGAGAGATGCAGCCTGCACGGCGCACCCATGGAGGAGGAAGGCGAGCAGAACCACGGCTCCTCCCGCGGGCAACTTGTGGTGGAAATGCAGCATTATAGGCTATTTATTACCTGCAAATCGGGAGAGTATAAAGTATTAGTGAGGCCGCCGAATAGCAAACTAACCCAAGTCGATGATATCTATGTGTCCTCTAGTGATTTTGGTCAGAGATTTACTCGAAATCAGCGAGCATAAGCGTCAGCGCATCAGTTTTGATTTGGGATTTGGTATGGCTATCAGCAAATTGAATGACACGGTGCCGTGCGTGAGGAGATACATCCACATCACTGGATGAGTCACTCCCCGCGTTGTTACGGGCAACCTCAACATCCTGTTTCGTCTGAACAACACAAACCTTCATCCATAAAGCCTCACTTTCTCCTTATTTTACCCCAGAAACAAATCACTGTGAAATCACGGATTGTTGAGTGTGCGCGATGAAACATCAGTGCGATAAAACGCAACCCAAGTCTAAACTAAATCTACGAAAATCGATTTTAAAAGAAACTATCCTGCAGTCTAAGACTTTTGGATATTAATTTGAGCTACAAATAATTAAAACACATAAAACAATGTGTGTTTTACCTTTGGCAATAAAGCTCAGACAGCAGTGAAGGTGTATGGCATCTCCTCCGTAGCGGTGCGGATCTCTTCTGTTTTCAGCACTGGGACAGCTCCCCTCGATATATGAAGCAACACCTGACCACCGCGTCATCACACAACACACGCAATAGCCGAGCCTAAAAAAATCCATATAAATGATTCAGGTTTATCATATGGCATACTAACAAAGCTCGCTGTATTTAAAAATAGTCAACTTTGCAGTCTGTTGCTCAGCATCGTTCGGTCAAAGCGCTTCACTGCAGACTGTTTACAAAACAAATGCGCTGAGTCTGCAGCGAAATGTTTCCGTGAATATAACACATATATCTTATAAAACCTTCAATGAAAATATTTCATTAAGAGGGAGTTTTAATCCACAGGAACAATATCCAAATGTTTCATTTCAGCTTATAGACTAAACATCAACATTTAGTGAGGCCATGTCTCATTAAAACTACATTTCAAAAGCACCAAAGGGAAAGAAAAGATATGACACAGTGTAAAATATTGGACTATGCAATGTTACCATCGCTGCTATTCCTCTTCATGGCAGCGGAAGGGTTAAACCCTCTAGCGATGACTCACAGGCTCAAACCACCGCGGAGTTGCTGTCGCAGTTCAGCAGCCTCCTCTCTCTCTCTCTGTCTGTCTGTCTGACAGAGCGGATGGGGATAAACACCCTCCTGTCTGCTGGGGGGCCAAAGCTCCGGCATTCTGCGGGTCGACAAGATAAAAGGGGCCACAGCAAGGTATCTGCCAATAAAAGGTCAAGGGTGGGCGCTGACAGAGTTTATGGTGAGATCAAAAGCCTTACAGAACGCTTCAAGTACCCACGAGGTTTCATCCCGTGAATGTCTGTGTTTATCATCATCATATTTACTTTTACAAATGTTGTAAATAAAGAACAATATGCATATATCCGAAATTAAGAGACCGACTTGGTCACATTTAGACATTATTTATTCCCTTTTGAGATTTTTATATGTCATAAAACATCAAATAAGCAAAACAGCAGCTTGTTCTTTTTTTTTTTTAAAGACATATATAATAATACTTCATTACTTAAATCTGTATGTAACCGTGTTGAATTTGAAAATGATAAATATATGAAAAATAGCTCCATATTCACATTTCATTGCTCTTGTTTCATGATTTCATTGCTTTAGTCTTTGAAGGCATCTCCTTACAGGCCAACCATGTAGTCAGTCAAACACAATGAGATGAGTCATCTTTATATCCTCTAAAGTGGCCGTTTAGCTCAGCGCCCTCTGACAACCCGCAGACATAAGTGTTCTCTTTTACTGGCCCTGCTCTGACCCCCTTCCATACCTCTGTTTTCATTGCACATCTAATTACACCCAACATGCTCTATATTTATTCCGTGTTGCGATCACATCCATTAAAATGATTAAAAAAACCAAAACTGCCCACTTAATCTTCTCGCTTCAGTCTTAGCGCTGAGCACAAACTGTGGCCAAACAGACACTGGAGGTGCTTTTCAGTTGAATATGCTGTCAGCTGTCTGCTCTCCAGCGCTGAAGAGCTGCAGAGAGCCTCCTGACGTTTAAGAGCTGCCTGGCTGCTGCTGCTGCTGTTTGTGTACAAAGGGGGGGGGATCAGACAGACAGACAGAGATAGAAAGATGGATATAGATGGGGGGAGTGTTGTTTATAAAATGTCTTGTATAATCCCACAGCATCACTCTTCTGACATCACAGCTCTCCATTCAGAGACGACCCCCGCCCTGAGGGACTGTGTCAACTCAACAGGTCACAAGAACCAGCACATTGATTTAAAGTTTACATTCTCCTGCCCATTAAGAGATGGATAATAGAACATGGCCATTGTCTGCTATCAGTTTGACTGAAGACGAACAAGCACAAAAGGGACAAATGGAGATAAATTCGGTTTCTGCAAACTGTTCGGGTCATTTCATAGCCAGAGCACAGAGTGAAAATAGAAATGTCATACTTGTTTTGACAGGAGAGTTAAAGGGACACGCATACGTGTGCTGTATTTTTATCTGGTGCTTTTTTAAACTGATTAAAATAACTTGCCGTGTGTCATTTTCCTGTAATGTGTGTGATTAAGTGATTATCAAATATACCTGTGCTGGTGTCGAAGCTACGAATCAGCTGGGGAAAAGTCAATCAGTATGTGGAAGACGTGTTCAGAGCGCAATAATTTAAACAAGTAGCTGTAAACAAAACAACTATTAAAACCTTTCCCTTTTAGGTTTCATTGTACCAAATTAGGTTTACATTTCAGTATAAAATAAAATAGAATTAGACGGGGTGCATTAAAGGGCATTCCATGTATCTTTGAGTGCAATCTGAGCTAATCTAAATTTCTGTCTGTGAATTTGTTTTTATCTGTCGTTGTGTAAGTTATCTCAGCCCCCCTGGGCACTCTGTGGATTCTGAGTGATGGATCAGAGGTTTTTTAAACTCAAATCCCAGCAGGTTCATAGCTGTGAAAGATTCACTGGCTGAATCTGTGATTCCTCTCCGGGCCTTGTGATGTGCCATGTGTGTGCGTCCTTCCAAACAGTCCCATTGGGTTACCACAGACAATAAAAACAAGAGAATCAATTCAAGTGAGATGTTATCTATCTGTCTATCTATCTAGTCTTTATTATAGAATCTTGCAGGTGTTTCTAATATTTCTGTAATGTGTACAGTGAGAAGAAAAGGCTGCTGTGTCTCCTGCTTGTTTACCATCTGACAAACCGTGTCCACTGACTCTATGTCTTCTCAGGTTTATTTTTCTTCTATTGAAGTCAGTGACGATGGTCTCTGGTGTACCATTGTGTACTCTCTGTTTACCAGTATTGCATGCTGTACTGCTCAAAGTGTCTTGATAAACTTCAGGTTGAAAACAAGTATGACTAGACCTGCAAACACCCGACACACCTCAGAAACCAAGGTGTGTCACCTTGGGGCACTCAGACAGGCTAAAAAGCCGTAGGTTTAATATCCATATATTTGTACGCTTTCCAAAAGCTGGATGTGCAGAAAAGGCCACACGGTCCACATCCGACTTTCACCTCTCAGCCAGTGACATGGCCTCCACAAGCCTGGCACCTGCAGCCCAATTAAACCAGTTAACAACAACCAAAACCACTGTTATGACGTGCCGCTATGAAATAAAAACATGACATGTCAAAATACAAATTTGTATGAAATGAAAAAACAATAAGTTGGGGTTTAATTATTTCTCACATTACTACTGTTTGTGTGACTATATCTTTTTTTTTCTTTTTAATTGTATTCATATAGCACCTTATGCAATCAAAATTGTCTCTAGGTGCTTTACAGAAACCCAGAGCCTGCCCCCGAGCAAGCAGACAGTGGCAAGGAAAAATATCCTACATGATTTATTTATATGACATTTATTTCATAATTTCCTTTTAGTTTTATGTGATATGTATTCTGTTTCTTTGGTAGTGATGTGGGCTAAATGTGCTGAGTGATGTTTATTGAGCCTGCAGAAGGGAGGTCATCTTTCTAACTGCTTTTCCCTTTGCATTTTAAGACCTTGATTCAAGACTTAATGGTTTTCATGTGGCTGTAGAATTTGATGTTTCTTTCTTGAATAATGAAAATTAGCACACCTTGGCACAGTTCTGCCCTGAATGCACTGGTCTCTTTTTCTTGCATGATTTGACTTGCAGAACTGTAGCTCAACAGCCTTTATTAGTTATTCACAATTCACATTTTTAGCTGCATATTCAGTCCTGAGAGTACCATTGCTTCAGTGAATGATTTGAAATATTTCGTCCAGAATTTGCCTTTCAGATTCCATTTTGCTGTCTTTTTCCTTCTCCCCAAAACAATTTGCATCATTTTGTCTCCTTGATCATTGCATAATTTATGCTATTATCTACGGTATCTCCCTCTCCCCTCTTGCTGTAAACCCTCACCACTCAGTTGAGACACTGCTGCTGTTTATTCACATGTCAATCAGAGCTGAGGGGAGAGAATAATATCCCCCTACAAACTCCTTGTGTATGTCAAACCTATATATTCACATGGTTACATTTACTGGCAGTCCACTGTACAGATGCAAAGACACACCCACACACACACACACACACCCACAAAGTCGTTTTTTTTGTTGTTTTTTTAAATCTTTCGTGTGTTCAGATTCTTGCTTTTGTGCCTCATCAGCTCAAGGACCCATGACTCACCCAGGAACCAAGGTTAGAGAGATGCAAACTGTTCATGGTTTCCAACCCAGATCTCTCTTTGAATGGCATTACCTTCATGATACTGTTACATCAAAAAAAAAAGAAAAAAAAAAGATCGCGTTGAAAGGGGGAGGAAGGCGACATGGCAACATGTGGTCATTCACCCCCCTTACTACTTCTTTTGTTTTCACCTCCTCCTCACCTCTTCACCCCCAGCATCACCCCATCAAGACAATGGCACGCCTTCTTTTCAACCAATGTCTCCATGGCAACGCCGCCTCACAGCCTTTTATCTGCTTCCACCTTCATCTCTTCCCACAGGTTGGCATCCTCCCCTCCTCCATTAAAGGTTTTGTTTCTCAAGATAGTCACTTTCTTAGTGGTTTGTATTCATTACTTTTCTCCTCTCTTGTAACCCATCCAGCTCATCTTCCCCCTTGTGCCAATTACTGTGGTTAAAGCATGGTCCTTGTCTTTGGGAGGCAGGTGGTTTCAGCCAGGAACAGAGATAGGGATGATTAGAGCTGCTGCAGTATGTTGTCTGTGCCATTAGGACAGAGGAGGAGGAATAAGGATGGAAACAAGCCGTTTTGAGCAGTACAGGAAGGAGAGAGGAAAACTGATGGAGTGTATGAAAGGAATGAAGGAGGAGAGTCGATGCATGCTTATCCTTCTTGAAAAGGGCACATGTCCACATAATGCCATAGGAATGCAGCAGAAGACCTGTGGGAGTGAGCTAAAAAATCTCTGCATTAATGAGAACGAGTTCCGCAGCTGAGCCTCTGACTTCTGTTAAACAGCCCAGTCACCCGAGTAGAGTGTTGGCATTGTACATTTCTGTAAACCACAGCTATGATAAATGTGTACATTTCATACTTGTCGTATCAACATTTCTACAATGTGTATTCTGTTCAGATTAGAGGAGGAGAGGATGATGGTGGCATGACACCAAGGTGGTAGCCAAGTGAGAAACCATTGTTCACTTCCTGTTTCACCCTACAAAACTGGGTGATTTTAATGACCATTGCAACATTCAGAGCTGTCTAACAAAACTGGATATATATTTTTAAACCCTAACCAAGTGATTTTTGTGCCTAAATTTCACCAGACTTGAAGCACAGCAATGTCCATACATACAACTGAAAAGTGAAATGTGAAGAAAGTTGAAACATAAAGGTTCAATATGTACACAGTTCGCAGACAAAACAATTTAGGTTTCAATTTTCAATTTTATCTCATGACAACAGTCTACTTATGGTCTGGTCAGGTTTAAGATCATGTTGTGAGATCATGTTTTGCTTTAAAATGCCAGATTTTGTTGCCATAAATATGGCTGGAAGCTCTCTGTGATGTGTTCAAAATGCCCATTTTTGGTGCCACAAAGATGGCTCCAAAATGTCCTAATGGTGGCTAAAATGACCTGGTTGGTTGCTTGGCTGGTTGAGGTAGCTTTGAGCTGCAGTCTCTTGCCTAACAGGTGTCTCGCCCAGGTGTGACGCCCATGACCCCTCCACCTCCTGATGAGAAAGCCAGCTCGATGTGAACATGATGTTGATGTGACACATATAAAGCATACAAAAGTAATAAAAATATATCTGTGGTTTGCAGAAACACACAATGCCAACATTTTATTCTGCTGTTTACCAAAGGTCATCTTTTTATTACTTCTAAAGTTTGACATTTGGGACACGTGTTCATTTTCTTGCTTCGTTAGATGTGAAGATTGATTCCACTCATGTTTCTGCAAGGCAAATGTCTAACACACGCACACATCTTTTTTAACCTTTTATATGTTAATATATTCAAGTGTTCACCTTGATGTTCTGACTCATCCCTTTTCAATAAATTGACAGAGTGGTTGTGTGTGTGTGTGAATATGAGCACGTGTACACAGATTATGTTGGTGTGTCTATGATAAGGGATGCAGTGTGACGCACTGGCTGACGTCATCAGAGGCAGAGGCAGGATGTGTTTCTTTGATGAACAAATCCTGTCATGAAGGGAGAAAAATGAGAAACAGAAAGCCTCCATGTTGGAAAAATTATATTTTGTCACATCTGAGGTATTTGCCCCAGTTCAGACACATTTATTAATGCTTTCATTCAAACGGCTACTGAATAAACCAGAAATTATGCACAAATTCACAGCACAAATGATAAACATCCCATTGTTGTGAGAGCCTTGTTTGCCTCTCTAATTGGACTTCGGTTTTTTTGCCTCTCTTACTGGTTGTGCACATAAAAGCTTTATGTGTTTCCATCACTTGAGATGTATGGTGTCCAGGCAACCATCGTTGATTTTCACCTTCATTAAAGTTCCCTGTCCTCCTCTGCGTGACTCCATCTGGCCACGGCCTGAATGCGAAGCTGAATTAATGTATGCAAAAGGAGTGTGTTGTTGCAGTAAATGTGCGAGGATGTTGGTCACATATGAGCTCAAGCCCGGGTCGTTCGGCATGTTAACAAGCTGTTGTCCCTGCAGTGTGTCACGCCCGGTGAGATTGTTTTGCATGTGAGATTTTGAAATATGCTCTTTCTCATGCAAAAGCTCTTCTATTTTTGTCTCCCTCTTTCCTTCTCTTCTCTCATCTTTCCATTATGCTCAGTCTCATTCATCTACCCCTCCCTCTTCTCTTCCTCTTTGCCTGTTTTCCATCCTCCTTCTTTGTTTTGGCCCTCCTACCATCCCTCTCTCTTTCACCTTTCATCCCTCTCTTCTTATATGGTGCTTATATCGGCGGTCCCCATCTCTCCGTCCACCACTCCCTGTTGGCGGTGCGATGATGCTGTCTTGGCCGCCTCCCAAAGCGTTTGCCCCCATCGCTCCTCCACTCCCACACACCTCCCTCCCTCCCTCCCGATGCTATAAATACCCTGCATCGGTGAGTCATCGCCGAGACGTATCAGTTGCCTCATTCTCTGACTCTCCAGCCTACCCCCCTCCAACCTCCTCACACACACACACACACACACACACAAACACATGGTCTTGTTTCCATCACTTTTGGGGACATTGCATAGACTTACATTCATTTCTCGGAGACTTAACCACCACCTAACCATAACAATAAACATTACTTGCCTGATCCTAACCCTTACCGGAACCTTTGAGCAAGTCTTCAGCCTGATATTTAATGAATTACGTTGTGGGGACTTGCATTTTGTCCCCATAAGTAAGGCGGGTTCCCACAATGTGACTGTGTAAACAGATTTTTGTCCCCACAACTGCAGGAACACACACACACTGTCTCTCTCTCTCTCTCTCTCTCTCTCTGATCAAGCTCCCTGCTGGGCCTCGCACGTTTTCCCTCCTCCTCTTTGGCCCTCGCATCACGACGACCCAGCTGTGCTAAGCTGGAGCCCGAGCCTGGCACTGTGCAGCCTGTGTTACCGAGCGCAGCCAAAGGTCGGCTTGACACCTTATGACCAAAAACAAAATCAGCAGGAGTGTGCACAACATGGGAAACACGGTCAACCAAAACCTTCACTAACTTTCTAATTAGATGATGAGGAAAGGCGGCTAGTGCTCTCCTTACATGACTGCAAAGTAGCTTTAAAGGCAGCTGAAACATTTTTCATCAAATTTAAAAGAAATATACTCTGTATCTGCTTGTTCTAGTGCTGAACTGCAAGTTAACAACTACGATCACTGAAGCAATCAGTAAGGCAAGTTTAAAAGGACTATTTAGACTTTTTCCGCTGTATGTCTTGCTTGATCTGTTATGTTTTGCTGTGTGTGGATCCCAGCTAACGGAGATCAAAATAAAGAATATAAGATTAAATAACAGAATTGTAAAACAGTCCAGCATCATATCTGAGGCCCAGACCTCCCTGTACCACTATCTTTCATCCTCAGATGTAATTATGTTCAGTTTTCTCCAGCCACCACCCACCTCTCCAGAGTTATGAGGCAGCTTCGGGTAAGCTCGGCTCATCCCTGTGTAAACTCCAATATGACTTGCTGGCTCACACCGGAGTGTGCGCATAAGGCACAAACACAGATAAAACTTTTTGCGCACTTCTGAGTCATAAGTAGACAGGAAGAGGGAGCCAGCGAGGGAGATGGAGAGGGAGAGAGGAGAAAGAAAAAGTTGGAATAAAGTGTCAGAGAGCAAAGAAGATAAGCAAAGAAACACACACACAGCCCACATTCATACAATAGCGAAGATGTCCTTCACAGTTTCCTGCTGCTTGGTGGTGTTGTTGTCTTTGAGGTACAGACATTTTGTGTGCATGTGTCTGCGTCAGAATCAGTGGGCTAATGAAGGGAGCATTATGCCTCTGACGCACTCACTGGTCCCATAGGGTTGGATGGAGGGAATAGAGAGGAGAGGAGGGGTTATAACTATCACTCATCTCTCTGTGGTCTTGGAGCTACTGTTTCATTTCAAGTGAAATGCAAAAGCAGTAGAGGCAGAACCACCACGCAGGATTTTGATCACCTATTTTTCCCTCAGATTGCTTTTACATGAAAGGTTTGTTTTAAGTCGACTACTAAGCTCTAATTTCATTAATATGTTTTAGTTTCATATGCACTGTATTAAAAGCACAAAGGCAGCATTTATACACACTGTGTTGTGCAGCTTGTGATGCAGAATACGACACAAGAAATCAAATGAAGTGATGAATGATGTTTATGTGATGAAAAGCGATGGAAATGTCAGTATCTTGCTTACAGGGGGGTAATGTAGGTAATGTAAAATAACGACCTGCTGAAACAATCACTCTGTTACTCAGCTGGAATATTAACTTCTTTTCAGTCTTGATAAACGTTTGTATTGTTATATTTGTTGTTTTTCTTTGTTTTTGATAGTAAACTGAATTTCTTTGTGTTTTTTTGGAGATTAACTCACTATGTCCATCCTATGACATGCAGATCCTGTGCTAAAATGCTGCACTCGGGTTTATTCAGACACATACGGCATCAGTTTTGCAGGTGCACATGGAACGAACAGTTAGCCGAGCTTCTGTCCTCAACAAATCAAATGATTTCACAGTTCTTGTTCTGAAAACATACTGAAAGGAAAAAAAAAAGAAGTCTTTTGTTTACTACCTCTGACTGAGGGTTGACTCCCAGAACTGCATGTTCCATTTGCATCGATGTCTTTCATAAACCACATTCACTCAAACACACACACACTGGCCTTCGTTGCCATAGAAACTCTGGTTTCAGGATGATTCTAATCAAGCTGCTGATCATAACAGTCACACGTTGTGCTTCACAGACTGCACTCAGGTGTTCAACACGCATTAAGCACTCAAAGCAGGACTAATTACAACACAAACTTTTTATTAATTCATTACATAGTTTTCAAGGCCAAATCACAAATAAATAAAGGAAGGAGACACTTGCAGTAGCCCAGCTGGCCAGGCCACTTAACCACACAAAACAAAGAGGAGACCCCAAAAATTGGTCAGTAACAAAGATTCTTAAATATGTTAACCGGAGACTTTACACTTTTACAATTATTGGTCGTTTGAATGAACTTTGATCATTGATTCCCCCCCCCCCCCTCGATTTATTTACAATGCAAGCGAAAAACAATAGGAGTGGTGGAACTCATCTTTGCACCACCTGCTAGCACCCGTCTTTGCCTTGCCACCGGATGTACAAAGGAACGTAGTAGGACACGGCACCTGTGCTATCGATAAAACGTAGGGAGCGCTTCACATTCTTAAGACCCCTGAAGACAGCTCATGTGTGTCAGAAGGCAACTAGCAGCCTCTAGCCAGGCAGAGGAAAAGCAGCAAACAGCACAGAAAGATACTGACTTTCCACTGAAATGTCAGGAGAGCCATGTTATAAAAAAAACAGGAAGGGAGGAACGGGTTCCCACCTTGACAGTAAATGACCCTCCTGTGATGAGCTAAGAGACGTGAGATAAGAGACGCAGTTAGAGTGTCTGCCTTCACCTTTTATTAATACTAAATGTCTTCAGTGAATACAAAGCAGGATGTGCATTCCAAGAGGGTGGCTGTGGGAGGGTGGCTTACAAAGGACCGCCGACCAAACACTGTTTAATCATCTGCCCTCACAAAGAATAAAGAAAGACTGAAGCGAATGTGTCCCTCGTACTGCTACCAATCTGAACACCTACAGTAATTTAATGTTTGTTATGCATGAGATCAAATAAATGGAAGCTGACAGAATCCAAAGCACTGCAGACCCTTTTTATATACATTGCACATACAGTAACATACACAAAAGCCAATATGAAGATACAGAAATGTTAATGTTACTTGCACTCTCTGAGGTCAAGTGAGCTTATGCTATGTACTGATTATTAAATAAGCAGTGTATTCATAAGGAGCTCCTTCAGTCTTTTGACTAGAGTGCAATTCTCTCATTACTTTCTCAAATATATGTTCAAGTGCTTTGGTACAGTTACACACTTTTCATCATGCAGTTTCTACAAAGCCAAATATTCGATTTTCACTTTACAGTCTCACTAAAGAACATTACACTGTTTACCACAGCACGTTCTAACTGGCTACATTTAGACTTCCCTATCAGTGTCTCTCTACCGTCATCTTCTATATTCCTATGCTTATGTTCCCTCAGGTCTTCCAATATGCACTGGAGTGGACAGTAACAGGCCTAAAACCTTCTTACACTATGGAGAGGCTGCTGCGTGTGCATTCTTCCTTCCTACTTACTTTTGTTTAAAATATGTGTATAAATATTGCACATTCATTTTGTATTTCATATTAAGTCAAAATAAAAAAAAAAGAAGATCAAAGTCACAGTAACTAGGGTAACATACAGATGCACCAAAAAGTAAATTGGAGAGTAACCAATGAAAGGTAAACTATTCTTCTATGGTACGTTAAGTTCCCTTGGAGCCATCCATACGGTGCATTGGTCATGACTGGAGGAACACATGGCAGATGCGGCAGGGCTACGGTATGTTGTTGAACCATTGAAATAACCAATAATATGCAGGTTGGGAGGCATTCAGGTGCTGCTGGAAAAAATATGAAACTCTAGTGAAAAAGTAGGGATGGAAAATTTCCCAGTGAACACCTTTTGCAACTGATGTTCAACTCTGCTGCAAAGGCTGAGAGGAGAAGGGACAGAAGACTGGATTGCTCTTACTAGTCAAGTCCATAAATACACACTCAAAAGGTACAAATTTGAGACACAGGCATATAAGGGGAGAAAAAGTAAAAAAAAAATATTGTAAACAAAGCTCATTAAAGAACAGTTAGCGTAAACAAATTGGCAACAGAAAACAGGTTAAAGAACCTCAGAAGGAAAAAAAAAAACCCCACAGTATAATGCAACCACAAAATAACAGTAACAAAATGATTTCTAATCATATTCAATCTTGGCTTTGTAACAACACCAGCTCCCCACATACAAAAATACTCATCAAAACTAACATAACCAAACACGAACGCAAGAAAGAGATGAAAATAAAAATAAAAAAAATCATTAAAGAGATAATACAGATCCCTGCATAGATTCCAACCTGAATATTACTTAAAGCCCAGGAGGGATCCTACTACTGGGGTCATGCTACCCCCTTTTTTCCTGCCAGGTATCTGCAAAACCAGTCCACAACCATGCTGAACTGGGAGAAGGCTCTATAGAGCAGGGGGAAAAGGGAGAAGGAGGAGGAGAAGCAGCAGACAGGGCGTGCCGACATTGATCCAGATACATCTAGGCTGACGCTTGCTTTGCTTCGAGACGTGCCGATATCTGGCTTCATGTGCTGCCACAGTTGCCATAACAACCCAAAGGGCTTGATCCATCAAAGAGGAGTGATGAGTGCCCTCACACCAGACGTGTCTCGCCTGGTTCACTTGTTTGTGAGGGAAACTTCTGCCTTGTG
This sequence comes from Scatophagus argus, assembly GCF_020382885.2. Lineage (NCBI taxonomy): Eukaryota > Metazoa > Chordata > Actinopteri > Scatophagidae > Scatophagus > Scatophagus argus. The sequence continues at coordinate 12,669,306 of NC_058505.1, read as the reverse complement.
GTCTTGACAGAGCGTTAGAGTTTTTTTCCCCTCCTTTGATGAAAGCTGGTCACAGGGAAGCCGAGGAGGAGGTGCATAATGCTTTGTGTATGTATTGTGTTGTATTGTGTGTGTGTTATCTGTATCTAGAGTATAACTCCTCTCCAAGTAGTCCTGGTAGTGGCTTCTAAGATATAATATACGTGTGTATATATATATGTATATATATATGTATGTGTGTGTGTGTGTGTGTGTGTGTGTTGGGAGTATGTCTATGTGTTATTTTCCACCGTACATCCTCTCAATGTCTTCCTGGTAGTGTGTTTTCAGCTCTTTGCGTTTCAGTTTGAACGCATCAGTGACCAAGCCAGTCTCTGGTGTCCAGGGCTCAGCGCTCAGACGGATCTTCTTGGGGATCTCAAATCGTTCCAGTTTTGCTGGTTGGGGGAGAGCACAATTGCACATAAGAGTGACAGATACAGTGTAATATGAGTGCAAGTCTGGCACGACACAGACACTATCTCACAAAATCTGGGCTGATAACTTGCACCACCAGTTTCACCACAGAAATGTTCTCCATTAACAGAATGGATTTAAGTGAGGACCAGAAAAGCTTTTCCCAATACCTGCTATTGCTGCCTCAGTAATGATGCGAAGGACCTCTTTTTCTATCTGGGAGTTGTTGCAGATTTCCTCCCATGTGCCTTTTACCTGCATCTGCTCTGCCAGCACCATTAGCTGCTTGTGGTTAGGCACCACAAAGCTGATCACATACGACTGGTCACTGAAAAACAAGCACAAAAGAGTCCACACTTTTAGTTTTTACACCATTAGGAAGAAAGAAATCCAACTATGGCCACAGAAAATCCTTAAACGAATGAAGACAGTCCTTGAAATGTCCGTGTGCCTGTTTTTTAAAAAAGTGACTGGATTTGAAAACAAAAGTCTGGAAGGAACAGATTCAGAGGAAGTGTGTAAACAGGAAGTTTACCTGTTGGCATAGGCACAGATGTTATCTATGAGTGAACAATTCTTCAGAACAGCCTCCACTTTTCCCAGAGAGACGTACTCGCCTGCCTGCAATTTCACCAGGTCCTTCTTGCGGTCTACAGAAAGAGAATATGTGTCCCAATCCTCACAGAAACCATACTTGTACCACACACACAGACACACAAACAAGCTCATGGATGTTTTACCGATGATCTTGAGACATCCATCAGGGTGGAACTCTCCAATGTCTCCTGTACAGAACCATCGCTGGCCATTCTCATCCACAAAGAAGTCGTCACGGTTCCTGGCTTCTTTTTTGTAGTAACCCATGGTTACGTTGGGACCGCCAATTACAATTTCCCCCCGTGGGTTGGGCTTGTCTGTGCTGTAATAACCACCTAGAGGAGCACAAAACTGATTAGAAAGGAAATGTCAGGGCGATTATGAAGTTGGGTTGTACCTGTTTGACTCACCCTCCTCCCAGTTCTTCAGCATGATCTCAGAACAAACCAGTGGAGCACCAACCCGTCCTGTGCTGTAGTCCCATACTGAAAAAAACATTGGAATAAAAGTCTTGAATTCCCTTCAATCGTATTCTATTTGCTAATCTCTTAATTTTCCAAAGGGTAGAAAAACAACCGCTCACTTCCTGTCATCTTCCTCCCTTACAGAAATCCACTCTCTTACCCTCACTGATGGTGCCAGCTCCACATGTCTCCGTCAGGCCGTAGCCCTGGCCCACAGGGCAGCACAGGCAGATGTTCATGAAGCGCTGTGTGGCGGCTGAGAGCGGAGCTCCTCCAGAAAGCAGCACCCGGGTGTTGCCCCCCAAGAGCGCACGCACCCGTTTGAACACCAGACTGAGGGGGTTGAGGAGGACAAAAACAAGTACACAACATGGAGATGATGAAAGAAGGGTAGAGGAGACTCCAGCAACAACTCCAAAAGTAAATCTACACAGCGTCCAGATATTGACTTTACTGAAGAACATTCTGTGCAAACACGATATTAGAATCAATGCTATGCAATGACTCATGTCTGCTAGAGAGTAATTCCCTTTTGAAGAAGAAGCTCGGAGATCCCATGAATTTGCACCAGCGTACGATTAGCTATGTAGTTAACAAGGTTAATGTTTGCTCAAGTATCACGGGGTAAGCAAATGTCAACTGAAAGGGCTTTGCTGAAGACTCGGCTCATGCATAAAGAGACATGTGTATTACCTGTCACAGAGAGGCGTGCTGTAGCCCTTGGAGATCTGCTCCATCTTGTAGTTGTAAGCCAGCACAAAGAGCGTCTTCTGGAATTTGCTCATCTCCTCCACTTTGGTCATCACATTCTTGTAGATTCGATCCATGATCTCCTGCACATATCGGGAGGGAAAACTCTTAGGTATCACTTCCTTCATTTTAAGTCTTTGCTCTGTGCCCGTTAGTTGTTATTCATTGACTCTATTTGAATGTTTGACTGTAGAACAATAAATAAAGTTAGTTTGAATGTTGTGTTCCTCAAAGCTGGATTGCTGGATTGGTGCAGTGATACAAAGACTTACTGGCACAGCAGCCATGAGAGTAGGTTTCAGCACGCTGGTATCCCCTTTACTGCCCTTCTTTATCTTAGTGGACTGTGAAAATGAAGCAAAACAACTGGTCAGCTCTCAAATAATTTGCTTGTTTGAGCATTAATGCAGGTTTCCATCCACTGGTGTCACATGAATATTAACCAAACCTCAAACAGGAAACAACAACGTAGAAAACTCCACAGACTCATTTCATTTCTGTTTGTTTCAGTACCTTGCTTTGTTATGTTTTGCTTGTCCACCTCAGCAAAACATAAAAACGTTTTAGTGATATTTAACAGAATCAACAGTGTTTCCACTTGGGTGTGTTTTTTTTTTTGCAAATTAAAATTTGTACATAACAGGCTGACTGAACTAAAAACCACAAGGTGTGTGTGAATGTGCTTTTCTACACTGACCTGGTCAGCAAGAGTCTGAGGGGAGGAGTATCCGATGCGACAGCCATGGGAGATGCACACCAGTTCAGCGCTGAGTTCTAAAACGTGGGCCAACGGCAGATAGCCAATGTAGGTGTCTGTTTCACTGCCAGCGCAGACATAACAGCAGGTTAATTTCCACAACAGACGCAGACATGTACATAGTGAGGCGTGATGCAAAGAGAGTCCACATGGTAACTGAGTTCATAAGGAAAGATGTGATAGAGTTTCAGGAGCAGTGCAGAGTGGAGAGGGAGACTGAGCGTGATATTCTGTGGATTCAGAGAGCTGCAGGACACAAGACAACAAGGACAGGAAGTGTCAGAGAAAAAGCAGCAAATCTGATATTGGCATACTTGAGGTTAGGAATTCGCTCAGCCATGCCAGTGATTCCAGCAATGATGTTGCCATGGGAGATCATGACACCCTTGGGGATGCCTGTGGAGCCGCTGGTGTACATGATGACGGCGATGTCCGAGGGCTCTGGCTGTCTGCGGTGTTCTGCTACTGCAGAGACAGAGGAGCAGAGGGGCGACGGTTAGGGAGGAAACAGATCGCACACCAGTATAAACACTACTAGTTGTAATAAGTCTGCTCACTAAAATAAGTGAAAGCTTTTCAAACAACTGCATGCAATGAAAAGATCTGAATATTTTTTGATGGGCTGCAATTAATGACTAATTTCATTGTCAGTTAATCGACTGATTATTTTCTCAAGCAATCCTTTTAGTCTATAAAATCAGAGAAAAGTAACCATGTTGCTTGACCAACTGTCCAAAAGACAAAGATAGTCACAATTATCATTTTTAGCTCTTTGAAATTGAAATTTTAGATACCCAAGAAACATAAGAAAGGACAATCTGAAGGTCTGAACAAAACTATTTCTACTTTCACTGCATATACACACCTAAACACTCAAACTTATTTTTACAGTCATTTATGTAATACTTGTTTTCTTTGTGAGAGTAAAGGAAACCTGGCAAACAACAATTACATCAGAAAAGTTAATATTTCACACGTATAGTCACATTTTCTTTATCAAATACTGTATGAAGGAAAATATAAACATTGTTCAGGTGACAGCTGAAGCACAAGCACATTACTGTAATAATGTTTCCCATAATTTTCCAGAAAAGTCAACCTCCGTCACGGTGACAGAGTTTGATTTGACCTCTTGCTGACTCTGTCATGCATGACACATCGCTCCAATTACACATCAGGGTGTCGGCTTTGTATTAAGCCTCCATCAGTGTACTTCCATTTCCCTGACAAAATTAGAAACCTTTTTAATTATGCTGCACAAATACTCACTATCGTTTGGCTTGGATCCCATGTCCTGCACAGCGTCCATGTTGTAGACCGAGATGCCTCTGGGGATGTCTATCCAGCGCGTGGGTTTGCTATCCACAACGATGACATGCTGCAGCCTCGGCACGTCACACAGTATGGCCTGGGATGTGGAGTTGAATGCAGGAGGGAGGGAGAAGGCCCAGTGAGAGGAACAAGTAATTATGCAAACAGACTCAGGCTTCTTCTCAAGCCCTAACAAACAACTCGTAAATCAGTGACATATCAAAGTGCAGAGCAGATGGCGTGATGATGACCGCAAAGAGGGTACCTTGAGGCGGCTCTGAAGCAGGTCTTTACTTGTGATGATGTGTGTGACCTCGGTCTCATTCAGGCCGTGGGCGATGGCCGTGGGTCCGAGAGTGGCATACAGGGTCACAACTGTCAAATCCAAATCCATTTAAATCAGGTCAGTCACTTTTTAATGAAAGTCCAAGACTGTCTGAATAAACACGTCTGTCTGTCTGTCACTCACGTGGGAAATTGTACATGAAACAGGCTTGCGCTGCCACAATCCACTCCGCTCTGGTCTCGCAGAAGATGGCAATGTTACGCTGAGGCATCTGGCCGAGAGCTGCCAGGCCGCTGCCAAAACACTTTGCTGCATGGTAGGCTTCCTCATATGACAGCCAGTTATAGTTCCCTAGAATAAACTACACAAAACATGCAAAGGTATATATAAAACTGAGGATTATTTTCACATACTACGCTAAACAACAACTGATGTGCAGACGTTCCACAGCCCTGTGTAGCACCAGACCATGGTTACAGGAGGAGCTGTAGTCAATAATAAAAACAAACAGAACGCTTAAATGTTTTAGGAACCTTCAACCCACCAAATAAATGCTGATAGTATTAATATGAGCAGTGCTCTTGATTAGAATATAAATATGGTCTAGTGCAATAGTGCTGAATTTGAAGGAGGATTGATGTAGTGACAACACATCATCATTCATAAGCTGCCAGTTGGTGCCATCTACAGGGTTTCTGCAGACATGCAGGTGCTAATGAGGAGGCTCTCAGCTGTGAGACCAAAGACCGGTAACACTGCTGCTCTTCCACCCACAATCCTCACACTGCCTGCACAGTGGCAGACTGCACCGTCAGCCTCGCAGACACAAGCAGACTTCATGTAGTCCCACAGATTTACTTAAACTTAAGCAGTCCTGAGTCTAAATGTGATGCCACCCCCTGACAACAGACTGTGCAGGGCTCTGCAATTAATCCACATATTATCTGAATCACAATAAAGTACAAAAGCCATACTGTAGGAGCTGCAGGTTTTGTTTGGTTTTTTTTTCAGAAAGGTCAAATGTGTCACGGTATACCATTAGAAATGAAATCCCATCATCGTAATTTGTATGTTCGTTGGGACGAAAATGAAATGCTAAAGTTCCCATTAAAATTGTGACTGATAATGCAACTGCAATGTCTATAAAAAAACTAATTATAATATGATTTTTTTGCATATTGTTGAGCCCTACAACAGACCAAACGTTTAGAAGAATAATGAAACAAGTGTGTGTATGAGTAACAGGTCAGTGTCTCTCACCTTTTTGAAGACCTTCCCATTGGGCTGGAGCTCGTCCTCCTCACTGAGCACCTCTCTGGTGCCCAGGCAGTCCCTCCGTGGAAACCTCATTGCAGCGTATTCAAACATTTTGTCCAAGGTGTCCACCCCGGGGTGCAGCCATGCCACCAGCTTGTCTTGGTTGTTGATGGCCCTGTAAGGCCCTGCTGGGTGTCCACTAACTGAGCGTGCCTTGATCCGGCGGGCCCGTTCCAAGTTGCTGCCAGCTCCGGAGAAGAAGTACCAGGGTATAAAGGTGATTACAGAGTAGACCCAGACCACGGACCGGAAGACCTGCAGCAGCAGGGGGTTCATATCCTCCTTCAGCTTCATCTTTGAGGATGAAGGCAGTGCTGGAGATCGACGAAACCAAAAGCACAATGATACACTGCACTTGCACTGCTCCTTAAGTATTAGAACTTGCTGCTGAAGCTGAAGGTTGCAGGGGTTGGTTTCTTTGTGTAGCAAGTCAACCAGACCTTCAACACAGAGACAGCAAATGAAATTTTAAAGGTACAAACTGGAATACAGAAGAATCAGCACATTTGCAAAGGTCAAGCGGTAGCAAATATGAGGTTCTGCCTCCAGCTAAGCATATTTGTGCTTGCCGGAGTATCATCTCTGCTTGCTCTTAGACCGGTTCTCAGTCAGTGCTATTGTTTTACCAGATCTGCTGCACAAATTCCAGCCGTACAGAAACAGAGCATGATGAAGTGATGCTCGGCACTGTCAAGGTTTCATAACAGTGCTGAAATGATTAGTTAATTAACAGACTAGTTGCGTATTATTTTGGTTTCATTTCATTGCAAGATTTGTTGTATGACAGACTAAGTAAGCAATTTGTATCTAAATCCAGGCATGTTATTTTTTATGCCATTTGTAGCAAAAAGGCTATTGTTAACTTTTTAACAAATAAGCTTGAATAAAGCAACGACTGTAAGAAAACACTGCCTCACTAATACTCTAAAACGATAATACAACATCATACACCTTCTCTATAGCTCACCACTAGTTTGCAACCTATACCATGAGGCATACTAATGTTTGCTATCGCATTATTGCAACAAGTACTGTACTCGTTGCTGCTCTCCCTTGTTTGGCTGTGCTACAAAAAACTTTGGCTCAACTCTGACAGTCCCTCAGAGAGCTCAGCTATTTCTAGTGTATTCTTCAGGCCAGAATGTAATTTGCAGTGTAACCCTGCAGCCACTGAAACTGAGCATGCTGGAACTAGCAGCAGTGACTCACTGCAGCTTGCTATGAGAAGTCTAGAGGTCACATGGGAGGTCAGTAGATCCTGGCCACCTAAAGTAATATTACCGTTAAGAATCTAACAGTGACCTATGAGGTCTGCTGCTCCTGGCCTTATGCCAACACAGGGCCAACTAGGCTACCCAACACTGGTCACTCACAGTGCACCACACTCCTGTGCTCCAGCAAGGACTGTCATACAATGTACAATATTTCACTGCAGGAGTTCATTATAAATTCAAAGCAGCATGTTTATGTGTAAGCGTGTGCACATGGATGTTTATGAAAGTGCTTCAAACTTCCTAATGAACACCGCACAACCTCGAACCTCAGAACTAAAAATCAATAATTTCAAAGTCAGTATATTGGTATAAGTCTCAGTATATGTTTGCCCATATCTGCTATCAAACTATATATGTGTGTTTGTGTGCGTGTGTGTAGGTCTGCTGGGTAGAAGAAGCCAATTCAGTTTCTGTAAATTTAGTGAGGGGTTTCATGAGAATGCAAACTGTCAGATGTCTTTGCTTTTGAATATTTATTCAAAGACACACAGACACACGGCGCAAAGCGATTCCACCTTATCCTTACAACAGGTGAATGTCTCACCTGTTTTGCAGCAGCTCAAATATGATATATGTATATAACCAGAAGCCATAACTCCAAAGGTATTTAGCACAAGCACAAAGATGTCGCAAGAATATTGGGAAGGTGAAAACTCAACCAGTTCGAGTGTACCAGGTACAGTCACTGTGTACTTTACTTTGAACAAATAGGACACACCCGCTCTTAGTCACAGTTTGTGCCAACTATGTGACACATTCTCAGACAAACAAAAACCGCCTCTGAAGAGTTAGAAATTAATATGCAACACACACACACACACACACACACAATCAGAGCGGTATGTACAGTACATAGTGTCTCATCCATACCAACAGTAATATGTTCCAACAAGTTAGTTCAATTCAAGCGCAGGAATTTGAGCCAGCATACTTCACACTATAGAGATAAACGCCTCAGATTAACACAGTATTTCAGTGAGTACTACAGCTTTCAACCTAACTATCCCAAATTAATTCATCTGGCTGTAACTTGATACTGAATATATTCCATCCACAGAGGCAGTGTCTCGGTGAGCATCTGGACAGCTCGATGCACAATTACAACCTTTCTCTAAGCCCCATAAGCCCCTTTCACACATATTATTTGCATGGGGTGATCATTTCACGCACTTTTACGATCTCATAGTTTACACTGTTCAACCAGATAATGCGTCATAATTTAACGATATATTGCTTTGACTCATTTATTTGAGTGTTAATAACATTCTTTACATTTCCCTTAGGCGAGATTTAAATGCGGTATCTTATCGATAACGTCTTGATTTGTGTTCCTGTTTTGATAACCGTAATCGAAGTAAGATAAGATCATAACACACTGATATTTTGATAACATGCACACAGTGTTAGATACCATGTGTGATGTTATTGAATATACATTGTAATCAGCTCATATCTGCACGTTCTTCATTCCACGGGGTTCGTGTCTGAGGCTATACAAGGCGAGCGAGGCAGCATCAAGATTAGCAGCTAGCGGGCAGTTCAAAGACGCGCTAGCAGCTAGCAAAGCTAGCATTCATTAGCGCTCCGGCTAACCACTACAGCTGCTGCTGGCCCGCTGCTGATGTAACGTTAACGTAAATCAGTTGATTCATCTAAATGCACTTAAGAATTTAGAGTCGGCACGTGCTTCGCATTGTACACAAATGCATCGTGAGCGCGATGTGCCGCGCTGTTGAGCAAAGCGAAAGCTAACAATTCAGTCCCTCTCGCCAACATCTGCAGAGCGTTCACATAGCAATAACTGTTTCTCACCTCTTTTCTCAACCGCTACGCCTGAGTCGCCGCGGGAATGGATCAGCTCTATTTATCCGTGTAGCCAAAGCTCTGACATTATGTTCATATGATTATTAACTTGGCCTGTTTGGTTATAGATTATAAAGGCAAGTCTTGTTACAAAACGGATAAACAAAATGAAAATAATATTGTAAATCTAAGCATTGCCGGGACAGTTCTGCCAGCCCGGAAGCTATTGAATGACGTCAGGACTTTTCTCTGTCAGCGATTGGAACACTGAAGGTGGCGCGTGCTTGGGGCAGCGGGGACGTCAGTGAGGTTACTAGCGGTCATAACTGCTGGGACCGCTGATATAACGAGGAGGGTTGAATCCGGGTTGTCGGTTCGTTTCAGTGTGTCAGCAGTGTTTCGACACCGTGTCCGGGTCTGAACACGGATCTGGTTTTGGAAGGGTTCTGTTTTTAATTCAACCGAGGAGCGAGACAGAGAGCGCAAAGCGTGTGTGAGACAGAGCATGGAGGAAATACTCAGATCCTTTAATTAGTCTACCAGTCAATTAAAATACTCTGTTAAAAAAGCTTACTAATAAAGTAATCAAACGGAAATGCAGCAATCTTAGCTAGAACCATTAAGGGGTTCTTGCATTATATTTTACTTTAATGATTATGAGAATAATTCCTAATTAATTTTCTGTAAAGCAATTAATCAACGGATCATTTCAGCTCTACTTGTATATATTGTTAGGTCCAGAAATGTAATTTATAAATTATAAGTTACAATTTAATAAATAAATTGTGAATTTATATTTATTCTTTACAAAACATCCTATTGTGAGCTGCTTGTGCATTTTTGCTCAAAATTATAGGTTAACGCATAAGTACCTTGAATGTGTACTTCAATAGAGTACCTGCGTAAATGTACTTAAATTCCATGAGTGAACTCAAAGTGCAACCTAATTGTTTAGGCTGTAACAACTGCATAAGGATGTATTGTATATGTGAAGTAATTCATCAGTCTGTGTGTGACTGCAGACTCGTCTCTCTGTGAGACACATCACCGGCAGATCGTCCAAACATGACGGAGACATAGTATTGTGTTATTAGAGAAACCCACCAAAGCACATAAACATTTGCATACTAATAATAATTGTATTGAAGAGTACAGACGTGAAGATGTTTTATCGTGCTTTATCACAAATAAATGTCATTAAACAGTTGCAGATAGTATCACTTATGTTTTGCAAGAATAACTGATTTTGGAGCTGTAGGAGGCGTCTGCAGTGCTGTCAGTTGTTTGTGGATGATTTTCTAGTGAACTTTGGAGTTGGAGTTGCAGTGAAACTTTCCCTTCCTCCCAACTGTCTGTCTCATCACTATTTTTTGCCTCAGCTCTTTGTATTTCTCTCTCAGCTTGTCCCTTCTGGCCTTGTTTCGTTCCCAGTCGAGTTCCGTCCTCTCATTTGTATGTGTTATAATAGGATGATGAGGGAGAGGAGGGTGATCCAGATGAGGAAGATAGCTGTGGAGTAGATAGAAGGGGGAGTAGGAGTAGCTGCAGCCAGCAAGGAAGCTGGGGGAGGACAGTTCTTTATCAATCTCAACCACGAAGCTATAAAGATTTCTTTCCCTATGTGCAGCAGTCATGTGACAGACATTACCCCTGATAGAGCAGCCCACAAAAATGTGTTGATTAGTCATACTGCTACTGTTGAAAATCAATATAGTCAGGTCCCATGACAGTAACTGGTGGCCGTTTGAGAGACAATGTCATAGGACAGAATGTGCTAATGACTGCATAATTTTCTACGTCACTTACCAGCACACATATACAGTAGCTGAAGACTGCTTGATAGCTGGTGTTAAAACTAACTCACCCATCACCCAGTAGACCAAGACACTGAACCCCAGTGTGTGTGGATATGACGGACCTGCAACTGGCATGCAAAAATAGTTTCGATTGGCTTCATTTCATTTTGTGCCCTTCATTGAAGTAATTCATTTACTGAACAGACTCACAATTTATAGTCACAATTTTGTCATTTAAACAGTTCTGCATGTTGGATGTCATCTTTTCCACTGCTGCATTCTCACTTTTATACACCAGAGAGAGTCACTGAGCATTTCTTCTTTACTGACGACTTTGCCCTGAACTCCATAACGCTGTTTGTTTCAACTTGACAGAGAGAAGATCCAACAGTGTTTGTATGTGTGTTCAGGACAGAGAAAAGTCTTCTTCTTGACATCTGAAGAGGGACACAGTTAAAGTGAAATGGCTCGATAAGCCGTGTTTGACACTTTGACCTCCTCCACCTTCACCGGTCTTTGGGGCATTTGCATGCCTGTTAGGCCATATGTCCATACAGACATATTCTGACAGATACATGCATACAAACACACAAAATGAATGCGCACACACGCTTGGGTACAAACCTCCACACAAGCCTGCGATCACATGACGAGCCAGAGTGTGCACAGAGTGGTGATAATCGCTCTCCTCGGGCTATGTCTTTGAGGTCGTCTTGATGGGACACAAGAAGGCAGATGTTGTGAGCAAAAGGAACACTTTCATCTCCTCTGTGAAATACGTGTGTCCAATCTGATAATGACACAAGGACATACTTTACACACACTTAAAGGCAAGACACAGGAAGAGAGGAAATGTATCCTGAAACTGTCTGTTTCTGGGTGACCTCTGTGTCATGACAGTGTGCACAGTGGCTTAATGTTCCCCTGGGACCCACCTATGACAACCACTGACCAGCGTCATGTGACTTTTAATGCACTTAATTTAAGTTGCTCTCAAAGAGGCAAATCGGAAAAAATCGGGAAACAAATTGGTAAAAATCAAAACTAGAAAACCTGAAGGAGATATCTGTGCTTTCGCAAGAGATGTCACAACAAGACATCACTGTCATCCAAACTTTTCAAGTAAAACAAGTAAACTAATAACTTCTGTGCCCCCTGGCTGATTATGAAACCCCTTGACGTCCAGTTGGACTTAAAGGGGGGGTTGGGGATTAGGGAACAAAAGCATCCTTCTCTGTCATCAAAGAGGATCTGCTCCCAACTCATCCCTCACTCTGTGGCGACAGCTTTTTATTTTTCAGGAGAGGGAGTGACGGCTGCAGGGAGGAGGGAGGGTGGAGTTTGATGGCAGGGGATGCACATTTCAAAGTAATCTTTAACTTTAAGCCCTGCAGTCCCTGTGAAATGAAGCTCTCTGCCCCAGACACAGTGTTGCCTATGGCCCCCAGTGGAAGCCTGCCATTTTTCCTTTTTTTTCCCCCAAGCTTTTGTCACGGTGGCATTTAAGTGGCATTAGACTGGATGACCAAATGAAGGAATCCTTTTGAGAGACCTGAAAGAAATGGATTTTAACTCCTGAGACTGGTGTCGCCTTTTAAAACAACAAAGTGCAGATAAACACCCACTGTGTCACTGGGATTCAGCAGATACGTCAACTAAATGGAGACATCTTCTCCAATCACAGCTGATCCAAGAATGAACTGACATCAGTGTTTGGAATTTTCTTATTCATGGGAAATGATAAGAATGTGTTTGGGGCTTCGTTTATACAAACCCACAGAATTACAATTCAGTATTCTTTTATTGCACGTTTCCCTGTGGACTGAGACCTGGGTGTGGACCAGGTCGTTAGTGGAGTTCGCATATTCTTGCAGTTTGTATGACTTCGGAAAGCAAACTTAAGCCCATCAGATGATTTAAGACCCCTAGGAGGTCATCTACACTTCCATTGTCTCACTGCTTTACAGCACTACTTATTTTGGCCCCCTACCCCAAAGTTATTTCTCTCATCTTGTGAAGGCTCATGTCCCCTCAGGGTCACTGGCCTGGGATCCCCTGCTGACCTGGTCCACCACAGGGGGGGCACAATGTAATCACACAGAGGTGGTTATGGGATAAACAGGTAATGATGGTGATGGCACAAGAAGATTTTATCATAAATCTAGAGTTTGACACGTATACGCCTGCTTGCACAGTAGCTACTAATGCTGTCATTAGGAAGACCAGTTAAAGGGCTCTTTTGATGATTCGAAACTTTTTATATAAACATTTGTCATAGTCTTACATGCCTGTATATTATCAGAGTCGAACAAGAACAAACCCGGCATTGAAGTGGATTTAAACATAAAGAATTAGCATACAAAAGACATGCTAACAATATGTATGTCCTGTGCCCAAACCTCTAAATCTTCACTTTTACTCTGTATAGTGTAGATATGGTAAATATAGAGACAGGTTTGGCTTGAGCCAGAGTGCCGTCCATTTAGGTCAAAATAGACTCTTTTCTCAGCATTTTAACTTGTCATAGCAGGGACAAAAGCACGTGTTACTAATAACATTAACAATAACTCTGCTTTATCCAAGAAAATCATGACAGTGAGCCAACAGTACACAGACTCTGAGACCGAAGCAGCCAAAGTTATTATTAACCACATTTACACCTCAGCTTTATACAGATATTCTACCATGACATAAACTCAATGTTCACCTCACTGTTGATTAAACCTGCCCACCATCATTGCTATATTGTTAGTTAGCCAGTAGTCCATGATTACAGATACTGATTAAGGCATATATAGGGATGTTTACTCAGAATTAGAGAAATAATCCCATTTCCATTTTATTAAACTGACCGGAATCACATCACAGTGAGGGAACCGAAGCTGCTTGCTTCAGTTTCAGGCCGGTACTTTAACATACACATTAACCAGGTGAGGACGAGCGAGAACAGGGCGAGAACACTGGCGACAAACAAACAGACGGGGCCGACGGGCGGCATAATGTGACTGAAGTTATGCACAAAGATGAGGCCCACAAATAACAGCGCCACCATGGACAGGAAAGAAAAAATGGCGCACACGCAGCCGGTCGCAAACGCAGCCTGTTTGCAAGTCTGACAGCTGTCGTCGCCCTCTCGGGAAGCGAGTGAAGACACGGCTGGACATGTCTGGACATCTGGTGTACACGAGTTCACAGGCCCGGGGGTTTGAAGAGGGAGCGCTGCGGTCAGTGCCGTGTTGTCGGGGAGGTTGTAAACCCGATAATCCGGTACCGGACTTCGGTGGCGACACACGGGGCAACCTATCCTCCATCCTCCGCCCTCCCGGGAGTGCACATTGTTCAGGCACTCCTGGCAGAAGGTGTGGGAACAACCCAGTAATTTGGGAGTGTGGCGGTCCAGGTCGAAGTAGTTGTAGCATATTTTGCACTCGTATTCCTCGCTGGGAAACGAGTTGGTAGCGACAGATGGAGCCGAGCCACGATCGTCTCCTGTGCTGACCTCCTCCGCCATGTTCAGTCTAACTGGGCTGCAGGAACAGCTTTATTTAACATTGGTGATTAATTTCCCATAGGACGTTTATGCGGGCAATAAAACGTAGCAAAACAAGAATAAGTATGAGTCAGTCCCGTTGCGGTTATGGCTCCATCCGGTTGCGCGGTGGCACACTTGTTGTGTAACCGGCCTGGGGCACAACCCGCGGGCACGGACAGACTATAGGCTTAATTCATCGCGATCATATTACCTGAACTAAAAACACAAAACAAAATATTTAATAGACTTGTTCAGATTATTTCCCCAACTTGGTGTATGCCACCCGGATGATCTGTCACAAGCGTGGGTCATGTGCATAAGGTGGAGGTAATGGGCCCATCTAACCGTATAATTACAATTTAGTGCCTGCAGCGACAGTGAAGCGCACCGGGCTGCCGCTTCAGCACCACGGCCAGTGGACAGCGCCGAGCGGCCGGCAGTGACACCTCCAGCTGCAGCTCAGCAGCACTGCTGCGGTGCTATAGGCTGCCCAACACTGTTATAATAGTATATAGACTGAATATCAATGGCCGCTGTAAATGTCACTCTCTGTGTTTGATGTGCCGTCCTGTGATTTGTGCTCAACTTTAAAAGATAGACTGTTTAGTTGCAGGACAGGCGTTTGTAAATAGTGCTGTGTGGCTTCATCCTCTGGATACTTGGAAGATCCATTGGCTTCACACCATTCATAAATAACGAAACCAGACTACATCTACATATGTCACAGTATGCAGCCATACTGTGGATCTGTATGGTTTTGTATGGTATTTTGTATGATTTGTATTTGTAATAGATGCAAAAACAACATTATAGCCTCACGTTTTCACACACGATAACACAAAGAGAGATCCTCATGTAGTGGTCTGTCTTCAGATAATATCAGGGCAAAAGCCAGATTAGATAAATTTGCCCGCAAAGGAAAAACAAAAGAGGTTGGTGGCTTCCTTGGTATCAGACAGATTCCATACAGCATGAGCTGTAGGATGGTTCCCGTGAGCTAACGTGTGCCCTCTTGTGGCTGAATGTATGGGCGCACGCTACACGGTTTGGTGGCATCATGTCGTGTTTAACTGGATTACAGGTACATGCTGTTACGTGTTAATTACATATAACAGCAGGTCACCTGTTACATGTTAATTACATTTTCACAAGTGTAATAAGTGTAATGAATTACAGTAACAAAAGCAGGCAACATATTTATTTAATATGATGTAATCATGTATCATATTAAATACGTTTTTGTTTGATTTTAGATGGCTTTAAAAAGCATGTGGTGAAGGTGTGAAGACAGTCAGTGACTGAGACAACACAGTAATTATTTTAATCACGGAATTAATGATGATTGTTGTTTTTCTCTACAAGTGTGTACGTTTCACAAATAAAATAATTCACAAGTAATCAAGTATGGAAAGCTAATGTAGCCACATGGGAATGTCTGACAAAATAAAAGCTAAATATCTGACAAATACTGCCAAGAGGACAAGATTTTTATTTTCAACCAAGTTCTAGAAATGTATATGCAATCAATATTTAATGCTGCAAAGCAAATCTGTTTGTCTTTATGAGCTATTTGATGTATTTTATTATGATTTTTTATGCAATATAATATTAAAAAAGAAAAAAATAAAATAAAACCTGTATGTATGTAAACTGTGATCTGTACTTGATAGACTGCAAACACTTTCAGCAAAGGGTGAGAGTGCTTCAGTGACTTCAGAGCAAAAGACTGTTTGCACGATACATCATCATTGCACATCATTTCTGCATATCGGCGGACATTTTCTACATCATCTTTCTAAAGGGGAAAAGAATCCTGCATAAAGTAACACTGCACGTTCGTCACAGGACCACAAACTATCAGCTCACCGTTTTCAGTCCTGATTTTCTGAACTATTAAGGTAACCCCGCATGCCCAGAGGCCGTATGGTTAACTAATGATCCGCTTCTCTTTTTCTTTTCTCTTGCTCACCTGGGTTCACCTTATGGGTATTTGTCATGATAACGGCACTCAGTTTGAGTTCCCACTGAAGTGCTGTGGGTCACATGTATTGGATAAGATCAAACACACCAGGAAAACAGTGCCTCTTTTGGAGGTAGCTTGTAGCAGTAACATCCCAAGGCTACTAATCACAGAGTGGATTTCCTTATACTAAAGACGAAACATTTCTGAGATGTTTATCTAAATGCTCATCCGGCTGTTCTTCTAATCTGTTTCTTCTTTGTCACATGATGTCAGCTCTGTAGTCTTTGTGATGTGAGGTTGTTTGGGACTGTCATCACTGAACTGCTTTATCCTTTATCCAATGGCAACATAAAACGTGACGCCTTCAGGTTTAAAACATTTTGTATGCCATTTACACAAGAACCTTATATGGAAAGCTTGTTTAATGAATGCCTTCAAAATCAGTACAGGGTGGCACGTTGACCTCGCCTGTGTTTAGAAACTGTGCCTGCGTTACGTATGGCTAAGCGATAGTGCAGTACACTTCATCCAAATCCGTATTTAGAATATTACAAACCAAGAACTTGCATTATTAACCTGTGCCAAAGCCCTGGCTATGATTAGACCTCAGCATAGAAACTCAAATAATAGCACATTATTTGAAATTTCCTCACAGCAGTGGCATTATTCTCCGAAGACTAACAAAAGTTAAGCACACGCTGCTTTACAACTGCCTGTTATTTTAGCATATCAAGACCACAATACAAACCCATGGAATAATGCAAATTGGAGCTACTGACTCTATAGGTATCAGTGATTCTCGTCACCTTAAGCTGGAGCTCTGTTTTTCTGCTGCAGTTACAGTTTCCACAGTAAGGCATGCAAAACCAACTGCTTTAATTCTGAGGAGTTGAGTTGAGGCTTGTTAGTTCAGCCGTCGACTCCTCGTAGCATAAGGTCAGATAATCAGTGTGATGATCCAATTGCCTACAAACATCTGGCTACATTCTGTCTGATGGTGTGGCGTTAATCGTGAACGCAGCAGCGTTAGGTTGGCGACTTCTCCAGTGGCCTTATAATCTGATGCCGTCCAGGACCTTATCTCTATAGGGCCACAGGCGTGATCCCAACAGAGAGTTCTGTTGTGATAACTAACTTGTAATACTGATAACTTTATCTTCAGTGATGCACAGCAAATTATTCTGTTTCTTTTTAATGTGTACAGTTTCAGAAATATAGCCTTTAAAACCCTTTGCCTGTTCCGTGCACGTTCACTGTTTCTGTTCGGGGCCATTTTGTTCTTTATTTTTGATGCATTTTGTTCACCACCAGAGCACATTTGTGGCTCAGCTTACCCCCGCTAATTGATTTGACATGGTAGATCCAATATCCTTTTCATGATAGTCAAACTTTAGTATGATAACTCTCTTTCTCTCCCCCACCATTCCTTCTTTTATGGACATATAATGTTTCCACATGTTCTGTGTGTGCTGCACTTTTTTTTTTTTCTAAGTGAAGTCTTATAGGAGGAATTAAAGTATATTGGGCCACATGCTGTGGGATACTGCAATGAAAGGGACAGAAAAATGACACTCTGCAGCTATAAAGTTGGGATGAATTACAGTAAAACATAGATTTTTTTAAGTTATGTTACAAGTCTTGAGACCCAAGATTTTTTTTTTCACTTTCTAGAAAATTGTCACAACAGTAGCAGCACCAAAACGTCTTGCTTTGCCTGTTCACAGCTTCACAAAGACGGTTCCATGAGGCTGTGACAATCTTGTTTCGATCACTGTTTGGACATTAATGCAGCACATAGTGACAAACCCAACCGTCATCAATGCATTACCTGCTACAATGATGCATCCGTTTGGCAGGTCACGACCCACCTGTGATTCATGTCGCACAGGTTGAGGAGACAGACAGACAGACAGAATCAGTCAGCATATGTTCTTATTCCTGAAGGGAAGAGGGGGGAAAAAATGTGTCGGTCCATTAAACACGCCTAATTATCATAATTATCACAAGTCTATAAGCTTCAGAAAAGTCAAATGATCCCTCATGTGGTTCTGTGTGTCTGTAATCGTCCATTTGCACGGATGTGTTACACTGCCTTGTGGCCCGACCACGCGTCCGCGCAGCACCTATTGTTCAGTTCGTGCAGCTATTAGATGGCGGTGCACAGCTTTTGCGTGGGGTGTGGTGGAACTCGTTTGGGGGGGGGGGGGGGGTCCTCCTGTTCACGCACGCTAAGAATCCCCGCATCCACGCATATTTGTCTCCTGATCTCCAATGTGTGTGCTGTCTGGAGGAACGAAAACCGTCGTGAAAACGTCGCTTATGCTTCTGGTGCTTTGAGAAAAAAGATAACAGTCGCCTTTTTGCAAATTGTTCCTGCTCAAATGGCCTTCAGTGTGCAGCAAAAACAAAATCAAACAGAAATCATAATATCATCACTGCAGCAATTCCTTTTTTTTTTTTTTTTACAGTGTTCTACTTTTACTTTTATATATATAACATCAAATTGACTTCTAGACGCGATGATCATGATGATTTTTGAATATTATTAATGATAATTATGATTATAATAGAAGAAGAAGAACAATTCATTCTATCACACTGTTAATACAGACCTTTTAAAATATTTCATTTCATCTGTGCTGTCCCGGTGATGTTCTCACCTGTTGCAGGTGTTTTCCAGCCCCGTTTCATCACACCTTAACAATAACAGCAAAGCACATGATTTAAAGTGAAGTCGGTGGTGAACTTTATGCCACGTCCTTCCCAGCAGCGGGAATCAGCTCTCAGCAGCTGCTGGACACGTACGAGCCTTCTCTCTGCTCCACAATGAAAGCCTGACTGCTCATCATTTTGCTTAGCCTCAGTCGATTGCATAGTTCCTCTTTTTTTCTTTAATTAATTTATTTATTATTCTATTTGTCATTTGTAAAGTAGCCTGCGTGTTAAGAAAAATCATAAGCAAATAGAAGATGGAAGCTAATTAAAAACAACAACCACAACAGCTGCCACTGTTTATAATATTAATGCCAATGATAATCATACGAATAGGCTCTGGTAATCATCATTCTAATTCATTCATTCACAAGAATTCCTGTTTCTTAGTAAGTTTAAGTTAGAGAAATATTAATAAATATTCAACACTGAGTGTGTGTGTGTGTGTGTGTGTGTGTGTAGCTGCAAATCACATTGTTTTATAAGTGCTATAATTTTTATATTTCAGAGGACTTAATTATTCAGTAATATAACTTCTCAATTAAATACGTCTGTCAGTTATTTACCTAAACAAAGTGACATTTTGTATTTCTGTACTTTATGTAATCAAGTTGCATTTTGTCTTTAATGATCCAATTCCGTGTGTCATTAAACTTTATTCGTGTTGTCCTGATTTCTCACCCAGACATTGTCATAATAGGCTCCATGTTCCAGCAGGGGCGGATATTTCAAAGATTTCTTTAATTAATTTCCTCTCATTAAAAGTTTCATGCGCGGCAGCAGAAGCGTGTGACACGACGAGCTGAACCTCGTGAAGTCAACACGGACCTAACGGATCTTGCTGTCGTCCAATCAGAAAGTTCCCCGGGCCCCCGAACGTCCGGGTCTTTGACCAATCAGGGAGCGCAGCGCGGAGTCAGAGGGGACAGCGAGCGCAGATAAAATGTTTGACTTCCATCCATCAGCTCAAACCATCCCCTCAATCCTCGCAGGACTGTGAGCCACCTGCGCGTCGGTTCCCAGCACCTCTGACGTCCAGTTCTTCTCTTGACGAGGCAACCTGTTACTCAAGGAAACAGAGAAGGCGAGATATTACAGCAAAACAAAACGGCCTTTTTTTCTCCGTGGGATTAAAAGCGAGAGGGAAACGCAACTTCATTTAAAGTAAATATAAAAAGAAGGAAAGGAAAAGTGTTACCTGACAGAAGGTCAGGAATCATGGCAGCGCTTGCCGGAGGTTTACCCAGAATGATGAGGCCAACTCCTCACCAGAGCTATCCGCGGGGAGGATACTCTCTGGAAGGTAAGACACACGGGCAAAACTTGTCGCTGGTTTACAGGCTCGAGTTCTGGATTTTTATTTTTTTTTTTTAAATCTGCTAAATTTTGTTTAATTTTGTTGTAGCAAAGACCTGAGTTTTAAATGTTATCTGACAAAGCAAAAGAAAAAAAAACCTAAACAAAACACATCCCCCGCCGCAGCACGACGTGCTGTTTAGATTTCAATTGTAATTGTTAATGCTCTTTTATTATTTATTCATTTATTGTACCTCACCTCTGAACGACTGGGCGAAACACGACTGATAAGTGAAGGAAAAATCTTTGGCTTTGGAAGAAGAATTCCCCCACTTCTTTTACGGATAAATAATAACTAAATTAAATGAACGATGTGTTTATTTAAATAACTTTATAGCGCATTTAAGACTTTTTGCATGTCCCTTATTTGATTGAACTTTGAAACTGCTCGATGGTAGTTTGTTTGTTTTATAAGATGGCCCATATAAAACAAACAAACAAAAAGTAAACAAGACACATTGTTCAGCCTACTGGTGTGTGAATATTCATCTAACTCAATCCAATGTGCTGCTGCCGCTGTCCAGTGTCCACTCCGTTAGGACAGGGTCGGGTCAACCAGCTGGGTGGTGTCTTCATAAACGGCAGACCTCTACCCAACCACATCCGCCACAAAATCGTGGAGATGGCCCATCACGGTATCCGGCCGTGTGTCATCTCCCGTCAGCTGCGGGTGTCCCACGGCTGCGTGTCCAAAATCCTCTGCCGGTACCAGGAGACAGGCTCCATCAGGCCGGGGGCCATCGGAGGCAGCAAGCCAAAGGTGAGACATCAAGAAGTTCTGCTAAATTCACACATGACTGAAACGTGAAGAAAGCCACTAGTGATTTAAAAAAAAAAAAATGAAATTCAGCAATGTGACTGAGATATCGATGATTTAATTTCCATAACGGGCAGCTGTTGACTCATGCGACCTGCCACCTTCACTGTTCCGGCTAAATCATCTGTGAGCTTGTGATCGTTAATAAATACAAAGCAAAGCCGATTCAAAATCACGGAGTTCAACAAGATCTTTGTGGAAAAAAAAACACTTTTGGAAATAACTTGATTAAATCTGATTTAAGCTCCTCATCTAAGCTCAATAATATTTTGAATGAGTGTGTCACGACTTCAGACCCCTAACTTCTTAAATTCAGCATATAATTGAAGTTTTATTTCCAGCTTCACGTAGTCCTTGAATGTCAGGAAAAACAGAAGTAGCAAACTGTTCCTCTCTGCTTCCTCCCATCAAAGCAAACTGCTTCTCCAGAGGTGGACAAGAAAATCGAAGAGTACAAGAGAGAAAACCCTGGCATGTTCAGCTGGGAAATCAGGGACAAATTGCTGAAAGATGGGATCTGCGACAGGAACAACGTTCCCTCAGGTAGGCGACACTTTGTGGACCTGCAGCGAAGTGACAAATAGCAAGACAGCTGTGGAAAGAGTTGCTTATATTAAAGCTTTCATATCCCATTAATCAGACAAGTTGAAAATGCTCATCCAATTTGGGAACATTAGTCATATGCTGGCGTTTTACAAATTTTACATTTTCCGTTTTTTTTAATCTCAGTGTGTAACTTGTTTTTGCCCAGATATATTTAGTTTATATGTTGTTTTCCTTTTTTTTTTGCTTTTTTCCAAGTGAGCGCAATCAGTCGCATCATGCGCTCTAAATTCGGCGGAGTTGGTGATGATGAAGAAGAGGATGATGAAGAAGTGAAGAGGGAGATGGAGGAAAGCGAGCCACGGACAAAACACAGCATCGACGGCATCCTGGGAGACAGATGTAAGTGCAGCTCTGTGGTTTTCCACCCTTTCTGCGTCTTTTACGCGTGAACGAAAATATCCGGCTTGGTGTCGGATCGTCGGCCTCAACTTAGACAGAAAGCTTTGAATAACAACAACAACAATAATGACAATATATCAGCTGTTTTTTTCTGTGCCAACTGCACAGGAAAGTTACATGCAGTAAAAAAAAAGTTAAAAATAAAGTTTCTGCTGCTTACGCATTACGTACGCGCTCAGAGGTTTCTGAGATATAACAATTTAACAAACGTGCGAAGAATTTTTTTTTTAAGAGGGTAACCAAACATTTATCTAACTTCCAAGCCTGAGAATTTTTTCTTTTACACACAATCGGACACTTGAGGATGAACTTCAGGCAGGGAGCACAAAGCAGGGAGAGTCCATTGAGACTCACACCTCAGTTTGGCGAGCACAAAAGACAAACTCGAGTGAGCGGCTCAGTGGTGTACAAAAAGACGCCAGGGCCTTTCAAAATGAGGAAAGAAAGGGAGAAAAAACTGCGCTGACAAAAGGCCGGGAGAAGACATTATGAACCCGCAATGAGCGATGAATTATTCAGGGACACCAATAGGCCCAGTGCGACCTGGTTTATAGACTGCTAAAAAAGTGCCACTGCGGGGTCTTTTCCCACTGTTTACAGTTTGTCACCCAGAAAAAAAAAAAACGAAAACACGGGGGAAAAGAAGCTCAGACTTTGGGCAAACACCTGTTGATTTACGACCTGTTGGGGTCTGAGGAGTGTCGCCGCGAAACGAAAGGATCCATAATGGAGTCTATGGTTAATTATTAATGGCCGGACTTGTAGTTGTGGTGGATTTATTCTTGTTATTGCTTTGTAGTGTTTTATTTTTAATTCTGATTCGGTTTTGTCTTTTGATTTTAGCCGATTTAGCTTAAAGCCGAGAGAAAAAATAAATTAAATATAAAGTTAAAGCGTTTGGAAGCTGGCGAAAGACTCGTGCTTTTTGGCTGAAATGTGTTGGACTGTGTCGTTACTTTAGCGCACGGAGCTTTTGTCACAGTCTTTGCGCATTGAGCGTGACGCCTTCAGCCAGTGCGCACAGGGAAACCCTCCTCTTCTCTCCACTAGATTAAATCCAAACCTTTTATTTCTCTCCACTTTCATCTCCGACAAAGTCCGCCCCTTTCCTTTCCGCCTAGGGCGCACACATTCATGCAATAACTGTGGGCACTTCCCTCTCCCTCTTCCAGGCAAGACGCGTCCGTAAAGCTCGTTTCTACGAAAATAAGTTTAAATAAATAATTATGACGTACAAAATGTATATTCTCAATAGAATTTTAGATTCTTAAATTATCTGGTTTGTATTTAATAAGCCAACCCTTGAGGAACATGAACTCAGTAACTCTTGAAACATCTTTAATTTCATACTTTAAGACTGCTTTGAATTTCTCCAAAGAAAACAAATAACATTAGCTATTTAACATGAAATAAGTTACATCCTACATGCAAACAGCTCTGAGGCACTTTCCCCCATTGATATACAGAGGAGCACTATTTCATTCTTGTGTCTCTTTGTGGAAGTAGTTGTTGTTTTTCTCTTTTATAGCTTCTTCATTAGAATGTGAAAAGGGTGTTTTTGGTGACTGAGAGAGTGTCTTCTGGCCAAATATTGATTAAGTAGGTGTTTGCAGAGGCTATTGTTGTGGTGGAAAGAGGCCTGTTGCTCTCTGCCCCTTTCTCCTCTACCACTATTGTTGACTTTCCTTAAGTGCTAAGATCAAAGCTGACTCATTTAGATTTATTTGTCTGGGAAAAAGACTGCTATGGTTAGTGGGATAAAGTCTACTGGGTAGCTCCAGGTCTGCATGGCATTAGCAAGTGGCTCACGGTGGCTGGATCATTGTGGGGAAAAAATAAGATATTGGTTGGAATAAATCTGGTGCTGTTTCTATCTCCTTTAACTGTTGAGGTATTTAGGTAGAATTTGGGTATGGACGAGTTGCAGTTTGTTTGAAAGAATTTTTTGTGCCTTTTATTGCATTTGCCCGTGCAGCACGAGTACATCCATCGCGGCGCATCTCTGGTCATTCATTTTAACTGACAGACTGAATAACGCGGCAGTGCCATTAATTGAATGGCATTGAATTAATTGATATCATCCTTTCCTCTATTTATTACTGCTAGCACTTTAGCCTCATTTAACTAATAAAAGTAACCAAAGTCATGAAAGAGCGGTGGCCACTCTTGCAGGATCCATTTATGGCAGAGGGGATGAAGGGGAGAAAGAAGAAGAAGAAAAGAAAGCTCAGAAATACAAACAGTCAAAGGGATAACTTTTCTTTAAAGGGAATCCTGCAGTGCTAAATTGAATGAGGCCAGTTCTTTCAAATCTGCCATGGTGAACGCAGTCAACATGTAATAATTGGTTTCATTGAGGTGCATTCCAACAATCTGCTGCCATTCTCCTGCCTCTATTGTCCGGAGGCAGGCAAATAGCCAGAGGGACAGGAGGAATCAAGTGCTGACAAAACATGAAAGATTTAGCTGCTTTTGTCAAAGGAGCTGAGTAGGACTTTGTTTGTGTAAATAAACTGGGTTACTGGCTCCCCGTGACTTTGGCATGGATTTAGAGTGAGGGAAATTTAAGAGAGTAAGGCAAGCAGAAAGATCATATTTGGGTTTGAGAGTTTATCATATTTTAAACCAGTTAAAATAGGGACATAACACACATTCAGCTCGAAGGCCGTCGTAACGGTAGCAGAAGTTCCATGTGCAGAGTCATCTAATCCAATTTTCAGAGTTCAAAACTCAGATTCTCGTGAGACATGTAAGAATATAATCAGATACATTTCTCACACGCAAACAAACACGGGCGTGAAAGAAACTAAGCATCACGGCAGTAACCCGCAACTGTAAACAGAGTGATAGATGTTGGGATTTTTTGAATTTATGCCTTTGTTAGGGGTCCTTGCATTTCCACGGTGAATGAGTTTAAGATTGAAGGTTTAGAGGAGACAGTCTCTACTCGTCACAGGAGACATAAGGCCTCCATGTAACCAGAGGAATGTCTGCTACAGCCACATTTCCATTTTCCTCTCAGGGCTGGATAATGGAGAAATTCATATATGGGCCCCACTCTATGTTGTTTTCCCAAGTTAACATTGCTTATAATGCTAGTTGGAATAAAAACAGATAGATAGACAGACAGACAGACAGGCAGATAGATAGCTGCCCTTTCTCTGTCCCTCTTCTCAAATATAAATACTCAACACTTTTACGTTCTGTTGGCATGATTCTCAAGACGGCCTCTTTCTCTAAAAAGAAAGAAAAAATCCACACCGGCTGATCTGCAACTGAATGCAGACTCTATGCTTCATTAAAGCCTCTTTCTCTGTTGGCACCCACATTGTGATCCTCCAATATTAATTCAAAGGACAATTAATGAATGCAGGCCAACTTTGAAGTAATGGGCCGGGGTCCTGCCCTGAGCCGGCCCCTCGGTGCTGATGTACTCTCCACATTCTCCCCACTAACCCCAGAGACACTGTGAAGTGACTGAAAGAGAGGCAATGAGCAATGGAAGGTCAAGGAGAGGAGCCCCAGTAGAAAAAGAACTCTCTTTTTCCTTGGAAGTATTAGCCAAGCAAAACTGTGTGATGGGGAGGATAAAGGAGTGCGAAGAGAAAAGGGTCGGGGGCGAAGGGACTCTGCAAAGAGGAACACAATGGGATAGTTAATTGAGTAAAACCAGACAGCGTTGTCAATCACTTAACTTTGTTTAGCCTCAGTTTTTGTGGAGCTGTTTCATCCAGCACATTGCACATTATGGACATGCCAGTACAACTCTGTTGCTGTTTTGATTAATGCATTTTTTCTGCTCTCTGGACAAAGAAATGCTGTTAAAAAAGGAGCAGGAATTTAGGATATAAGTTTAAAAAAGTGCTCGCGGAGTTATAGCATTTATTTCTGACATTTGCCCAAACACAGACATTAACACAAAAATAAAAGTTGAAAATTTGCATGGAAATCTGTTGAATTCAAAAGAAATAGGTTTGCAACAATTGGTGAGTGTTTGTATGGTCAAACAAAATTTATGTGGAACGTGAAGATGGCTCCTTCTTTTCGTCGAGTGAAGTTTTGTGGCTGTTTTCATTGCAGAGCTGCACAGTAGCCGTGAAAAGGTCAGGGGCTAACCTAGGGTCGCTTGACTGTTAAAACTATCAGGCCCCAGGAAAAGGTGGTTACAATAATGTTTGGGAAAAGATGACAACCGACCGACTCCCGAATATCAGATCACTGAATGAGTGCTGAGTAAATGCTTCACCTTAAGGCGTATTGCTTTCGATCTGTTGTGTGAATTCAAGCACAGGTTTTGCTGTTGAGTGGTGGGAGTTTGCTGGTTATTCTGAATGGGGCGATAGGTTTAGTTGTCCGTCTGGCCTAAACAAGGGCGGACTGAAGTGGATCTCTGCTGGTTGGTTTCCATTTGACTGGAACGTGCGGCAGACTGGCCTGTTGCTTTGCCCCTGCGTGACTTCTGTGCCGTTGCTTTGTCTCTGCCCCGGGGGTGGAAATGCCACCGTGAAACTGTCACCTAACTGCACCACAGTGGAACTAAATAATAACCACCGCACACTGGGCACACATAATAGCCATGAAGGGCCATTTGTGGCTTTTTGTCACTTCACCAATATTAGACAGAGATACATCTCTCAAAGTCATATCGGCAGCTATTTCTTTGTCGGTTAAGTGCCAACCTCCTGCGCTTATTCACTCCATTTTTTTCCCGTCCATCACATCATCATCTCGCTCTCTCTTTCTCTCTATCTGCCCCCCTCTTTTCCCAGGCAGCTGCGGGTTCCTGGGGGCTCTTTAGCAAGTCAAGTGAGCAGCCCACTCACTGCCATTTTTTTCACTTAACTGTTAACCCCAGCTGAGCCCGTAAGCTGTCAGTTAACCATTCTTTCCCTCCAGTGCATCTGCTCGCTCTGGCTCTATGTGGCACGCCACTATTTTATTCAGTGGCCCACTTGCACTATGCTCTGTGGCCTGAAAGAGCCAGATCTACTTCCCTGGGCAAATAACTAGTTCATTTGTCTCTTCTGCCCTTTGTTTAGTGTTGTGAACACATGTCACCAGCTCAATTACCTTCTCTATTAACAGCCCCTGGAGGAAATGCTAGCCAGCCCCTACCAAGGCAAGACTATAAACTGCCCCATATGCTCTACTTCTCTTTCTCACTGGGGCTCTTCATCCCCTTCCCTTTCTTTCTTTCTCTGTCTTTCTCTCCTCTCCACATTTCCTCCTTCTTTCCATTCCTTGCATGTTCTGTCACTTTTTCCACCTCATTCATTTTTTTTTTTGCCATTTCAAGTTACATGTGTGAATTTGTGTGCACATGTGTGCACATACGTAGATGAGTGCGTCTGTGCATGTCTCTTCATATTAACATCTCTTGAACGGATGGGAGGGGGATGAATGCTTGGCAAGGCGAGCCCTGGCTGATGTAGACTAGGCGGTAAACAAGAGCAGTCTTTATTCCTGCAGTTGGAGTCCTCACTTGGTTTTTTTGGCCTGTTTGAGGCACTTCTGCGGCAGGTGAAGCTAATGGGACTGGACATTCCCCAAGTTCACATCTGTGACCCTCTGGAGTTTATCATCCCTGCCTGTCAGTCTCCTCTCTTGATCGATAAAGGTTTCTGTGTACTTTAATTGGTCAGTGCATAGCACTGTCCTTTCTCTGCTCATGTTTGAGTGTGTGTATTATTTTATTTTTTATGTCATTTTCTATAAGAATGTCTAATCAGAGGACCTGTTGAATTCACTTGTTGAATATTCCACTCTGTGAAACTGTGCTACAAACTACGTTAAATTAATGATCCACTCTAATGTCTAAACTAGCTTGTTATTAGTTTATTAACCTACATCTTACTTTGTTTTGAAAGGTCTGCATTATGGATGATTCTGCAGCAGCCCCAATTTCCGCTTGAGGGATAATAATCTATCTTTCTATTAAGACTCTTGTCAGAGTCACAGCCAAACTGTGAGTGGCTATGGAGTATTTTCAGCTCCCTGGTGCTTGAGCTGCAGCGGAAAATTTGATTTGGGTGTTTAAGTAAGGAGGTCGAGGCCTCCCTTTGTGTGTTTAGTATCCTCTTCAGCCGTTTGTTGCAGGGAATGTGTGGGAACAGCCCTTTCTGAGTTCGTTTCTGCGTCAGCATGCCTCAAAATCTATCCACAGTGGCATAAGTCTGAAAATGTCAAAGATCTGGATGCAGCGACGAATGAGCACGGAGAAAGGGAAAAGTGAAGTGAATGGGTGAGATGGAAGGGACAGGTTCACTTTTAAGAATGAACCAGAACCCCCATTCTCCTGAGCTTGGCACCCCATACCCCTTCCCCAGCATCTTCTTCAGGTGCCTTCAGCTTCCCATCTCCTCTCCATGTCAACCTCTTCAACTCCCCCATCCCCCAGCTCGGTGCCCCTCAGGCCGTGGAAGGAGGGGATGAAGGGGTGCTCCCCTGCTGTGCCCCTCTACAGCCCCCAGTGGCCCTTCTCTGGACCCCTTTGTGCCCTCCTCCTTCTCCCTCCCTCCCTTCATTCCCCCACTCAGCCCCTGTCCCTGCAGCCCCCACCACACTCCCCTGCTGGGCAGGTGACAGGCCCCTGAATGCAGGCCCGGGCGTCCCTGATGGCTCCTACAGATGGAGCGTGGTAATCGGCCCAATAGAGCCCTGCCACAGGCTTTTCCCTGCTAAGATACAAAGGCTTGGCCACATCGCTTCCAAAACAAAACAAAACAAAACCAAAAAAAAAAAAAAAACAGGGACAGAGAGTGAGAGAGGAAGAGAGCAAAATAGAAAGTGCAAGCCAGAGGATGACAAAAGCAACACTGTCATTTGCCATTAAGGGAGCATCTGTGACGGAGTGTTTTCTCTGTAGTTACTAATAATAAAAACAGGGAGGGGAAAGAGAGGTAAAACAGAAATAAAGGGGGCAAAGGAGGAGAGATCAACCCCCACCCTGCAGTTAACATGAGTTACAGTGCCAATGGGGAAGCTTTCTCCTCTGAGGAGTTTTATGAGCTCCCCTTCCCTCCCTCAGGAATCTTTTCGTTTTTGCGCCGTCATTGGTTCTCTGTCTTTTTCTTTCTCTCTTCCTCCGTCATTAAAATGGTAATGACATTGCATGTTACTTAGCTTGCCGTTTCTTGTAGTCTTCTCCTTTGGTTTTGCTTATGTGCTGATTTATGTAATTGGCACTTACCGAACAAAAATAATCAAAAAAGAAAAATATAAGAAAATATAAGAATGAATGTAAAAAAATGTCAAGTTTTATTTGCATGCTGTGTGGCCTTCTCCTTGGGACTGTTGTATTATAAAATTTACTCCAACAGGTCTCAGGCCATATCCTTACCTAAACAAACCATGTCCAAAACTCATAGTGCACGTTCCAGGAGTATTTGAGCTTCTCGCCAATCCTCTGTGAGCCTTTGTACCAGCGTGGCGCCCTTGGTTTAGATGTAATAAAGAGCTCTTCTCAGCATCAGAATCTTGTGTGCCGGCGGTCTGGAGCACAGCGGCATTCCCAGGGACCAAATCCGTGTGTAATGCCTGGTCAGACGCACACCAGCAACCGGCACAAACATTTCCTGCTTGGCTCCAGAGGCTCCAGAGGCAAGGGGAGATCCCTGCTACCCCCCTCCATGTCTGACTTGGCACTTTTTAATTAAAGCTTTAAATCTAGAGGGCAGAGGGAGAATGAGCAGTCTGGGGGAAACAGACAAGCTCCAGTCCTCTGCTGAAGCTTTTCTGTCTCGTACACCTGTCTCTCTGCTTTTGAGTCTCCTGTTTCTTCTCACAGTTTAGGTGTTTTCTGTGTAGACTCGAAAAGGTGCAGTGAACCTTCCTCATGAGCTTTAAGGAGTCCCTCTGGGGTGGATTTGGAAGTGGATTCCGACTCTTTCTGTCTTGTGTCCATCTGTGTTTGACACATTGTCTTGGACTACGTTCATTGAGTGGAAGCCCATAGACACAGCCAAGCCCGTAGACGTAGCAGATGCATGTTTGTGCGTACGACTGAGAAAGAGATGGGGGATTGCGGACATGTAATGGCAGACAAAGGCAGGCTGTCACGCTAGTTTGTGGAGCCTAATCATTATTTAATAGATGGGCAACCCCCCACCACCATCCCCGAAATGCAGCAATGGTCCTCTGTCTCTAGTCTCAAGCCTTCATTGATTCCCTTCTTCTGCTGAATTAGATCCCAATAGCTGTCTGCCATTTACCCGGTCTCTCTCCTGCCCTCAACTGAACAAACAGATTAAGAAGCACCTGCAAATGGCTGAGTACTCCTCACTATGGGACCCTATCGGCATAGCGCACAGCATGGCTAAGACTAGGAGAGACACAGTGTCCCAGGGAATAGATGCCCTAGAGGGATCTAGTCCTTTTAAATCCGCTTTCAAGCAGTCTCTGGCTTTTGATCCCCTCAGGAACTGCTGAGGAGTTTAAGGGAGCAGAAGGATACAATCTAAAGTTGCTCTGTATCGTGTTGTACTCAGCATAATCTATTGTCCTGGATCTGTCTATTGTGTCCAAGCTTAGTATTTACCCCGTAGTTTCATTCTGTATCACTCCTCTGAACGCTGAAGTAACGGCCTGTTTGTTTTTGCATTTCTAGCCAGTCACTCGGACGAGGCCTCTGACGTGGACTCGGAGCCAGGCCTGCCTCTGAAGAGGAAGCAGCGCCGCAGTCGGACCACCTTCACAGCGGAGCAGCTGGAAGAGCTGGAGAGGGCCTTTGAACGCACACACTACCCAGACATCTACACACGGGAGGAGCTGGCTCAGCGGGCCAAACTGACGGAGGCTCGAGTTCAGGTTAGACGCATGCCGCGCGAGTACCCTCCGAAAACCTCAAAGTCCTGCAGACTCAATCTTGACAGCAGAGCAATGTGTCAGTCTGTCATGGATATGTGTCATGTGGGCGTTAAATTGCCTTGGGCTGTTGCCACACATTCCTTACAGCCATTAGACATGCAGCCCCATGTTTGACAGACACAGACACTAGAAATACACTGCACCCACTGTGTATCAAGACAGATTCCCATTTTTTGTCAGACTCTTTGCAAAAAACGGCTATGTAAAGATCCCAAAATAGATGCTGATTGTAGTAGTATATGTAGTATATGCTTCTAACAGCTGTAACAGCCCTCTGGCGTTTGCCTCTGAACCCGGTGACTTGCAGTAGCACACAAAAATGTAATGTCTGTGGTTTGACTTCACGCTCCAGATGTTAAGATCTCTATCAGCTCGGCTCCCTGTAATGGCTCAGCAAGGCCTCACTTACACACACACACACACACACACACACACACACACACAGTCAGACACTATCACAATACAGATGACCATAAATGTACGGCACAAGTAAACTTAACTAACTACTACTACTACTAAATTATATTGCATGTTAAAATAAAGATAAATAAACACTTAACAGTCTTGTCTCTGTTCGTCCCTCAGGTGTGGTTCAGCAACAGAAGAGCCCGGTGGAGGAAGCAAGCAGGAGCCAGTCAACTGATGGCATTTAACCACCTCATACCCGGTGGTTTCCCTCCGTCGGCTATGTCAGGCCTGCAGCCCTATCAGCTGTCCGACAGCCCCTACACTCCTACTTCTATAGCTCAAGGTGGGTTCAGCCGAACTCACCCAACCACGCTTTAAATTGGTGGTTTAGACGGAGTAGTGGTTTTGCAAGTTTGATAACAAAATGGAACTTTAAGCTTAATGTGTTATTCTCTGCAGCATCTGAGCAGCCCAGTACAGTCCACCGACCGCAGCCTCTGCCCCCCACCTCCGTGCACCAGAGCGGACTCGGTTCGTCAGCAGGCTCCCAGGATGGAGGCTCTGCGTACTGCCTGTCATCTGGGCGTCACAGCTTCTCAGGATACTCAGACAGCTTTGTGGCCCCAACAGGACACACCAATAGTGTCAACCCCACCATCAGCAACAGCCTCTCACCACAGGTTTGTCCCTACATCCAGCATTAAAATACAACAGAGAAACAAACCGAAGCTATGAACATATCCAAACGTGCACATATACACTCACAGTCTAAAACAAACACACACCTATCCACACATGAATGCTATCAAACCAGGAAATAGGACACCAATAGTTCTTTGCGGCTCACCATATGGAAGGATAACGATACACACAAACATGCTTATGTGTGTGTGCGCCTGAGGAGGTGTCTTTGCGATGACATTGATGAAAACCTTGTTAGGCTAAGAAACACGGTAGCTTTTCATTTTTGTTTATTCTGATGGGTTGTTTGATGAATTTAAAATGTGGCAAACGTCAGTCTTTGGGGAGGGGGAAGAGGACCAGACATGAGGATGGATGTATGGATGTCGGATGATGACACAAATCAAAACTGAAAAGACAATTATGGTCGATTACACAGTCATCAGTGTCCATCGGTGGCTCCCTACCAGCCAAGAAGATGGACTAACAGGCGGAAAACGAGCTTTTAAGCGCCACAAAGACTGGCCGTCCCACATGCAATGCATGCTGGGTACTAATTCCCATGAGAGAGAATCTCAGGCTCCTGTCAGGCACAGATAAAAAACTGCTTCAGGCAGGTTTGTTACTGCATGAATGCCTGAGGATGTATATATATTAAAGAAAAAAAGATCTTTGTTGTGCCTGCCAGGGTGCATGGTTAGAAAATGGTAGGTGGCACCATTGTGGCTGAAGGTATAATTGACCGTTTTGAATTGATGAATTGTGGTTATGGACGAGAATTTTTTGTTCCCTCCTCAAGAACCAACCATGTTTAATTCTGAAGTATTATTCTTGGGGGATATTTATTGTCACTGGACAAATAGAAGTGTAGAGAGACAAAGGAAAGTTAACATGAGACAAACCACACGTCACTGGTTTAATCTTAGCTAACTTCTGTAACTCATAATTTGCACTTTAGCTGAAGACTTTGTCGAAACAACTACTATGCAATCCTGCCTTTCTGTAACTGAGTGCATGGCTGTGGCGCGAGTTCACGCAGCCACAAGGGTCACTGAGTGACTTTAACTCCAATAAAGAGGCCAAAGGTGCTGTGGTCTCATGGATGGTTTCGGCATTAACCTTAGTGGGCATCTCCGTACAGAATGGACATCTCATCTCGTGCCTGGAATGTTTTCTCAGTCTGGAAATGCAATCACAGAACGTTCCAGTGACTTAATTGATTGGAATGAAGTAATCTATCCTCTTGTAACAAAGTGTGTAATTTATGCAAATGACTCACTTTGTTGGCTAATTTGTTTTAATTCATGTATTCCTTGCAGCTGTTTGAATGTATATTGCGATACAGTTTTCACTATATTGGATGAGGATAGAATTAATTCCCCGACTTTAACTTGGTAACAGGGAGGAAATGAGGATTGATTAAATTTTATGACACTGATAGTTAATACGCAAAGACCTTTCTAGACTTAGAAAACTTTACGGCTTCAATTTTCTTTCTTTTATTTTCAGCTACACAGCTTGGTCCATTTCATGTTAAATCCTCCCAGGAATTATCTGGTCATCTGAACTCCAAATCTCTCAATAAAAGCTACTCTATCTACTATTCTGTATCCGTCAGGAGATTCAGAGGTTCACTGAACTCCAGATATGGTCACATCAGAGTGCTGTGGAGTTTTGATATGGATAAGGTTTACTTTAGATAGGTGATATTCTTGTCTGAGCAGTTAGCTCTGTATTTGGTGCTTCAGTCAGACCAGTGGTCTCCCTGTGGTGCTGAATGTCTGCTGTCTCACTGCTGATCTGGTGCATACCAAAGGAACCCTTTCTCACCAAGGAAGCGAGCGGCCGGGATTTGCACCCCCCTGAGACCTAATCCCCGGAACAACCTCGAAACAGACACCAGCGAGAACTGCCGCTGTTTCAGTTGCAGAAATGCAGGGCCTAGACCCAGAACCTCTGCAAAAACATGTACCACACTAACTACCGTGGTTACTAACTCCTTGTGGCACTTTAGAGAAAGGACACATTTAAAGCAGAGTGAAGATTTTTATTCTATTCTATTCTGTTTACATTTTTTAAGGATTTTGTGCGCAACATATGTTTGTATTTTACAGTATATCACATATCCTTAGCATTAAGAGAAATAGTTCAGTGGTAGGCCGCATTGATGTGTTTGTCAGATGTGTAAGGTCAGATAGCTCTGACAGACAAACTGCAAATTCTGAACATTAAAGACACCTGAGGTTTCCTCAGTGTGTGTGTGACTGCCAGCTGACTGTGCATTGCATCTTACCAGGTTATTTTCCGTGGTTTTGTGTTCTGCCTTAGCTTCACTTTCTCCTGTAACTCTTGTTCTCTCTTTAACTTCATTTTTTAGACATTTTCATGACTTTGCTTCTCACGCAAAGCGACATGCAGCTGTTCACAATGTATCACTGATACCCCTACAAGCCTGACATCAGAGCAAAAAATACTTATATTACACATGACTGTGCACGCACACGTGCACACACGTGCACGCGGACACATACCGTTAAATACGCAAATCCACATATAAGAGAGGTAGAGATCACACACATACACAAACACACTCTGCTCCTCGTTCCCACGTAGCCTTTGGCCTGCTCACCCCGGCCTCATGAGGACACGGTGATTTTAAGTCACCGAGAGAACGTGAGAGAGAAAAACAGACAATAAGAGAAAGTGTATTGCTCTGAAGAGGCCCCATAAATCAATGGACACACGCCAATGCACTTAAATTCTACTTAGAACACATCACATTCTTGATTTAATTTTTTCCCTATATTATGATCAGCCAGAGTCACACTCCACAGTCACACTATTTTTTTTCCAGTTGTGACACAACGCTGGAAGCCCACACGAGCCACAGTAAATAAATAAATCAATTTAATAAATTTGACAGGATGCTTCAAACAGAAAAAGTTGGTTTGGCCGATGATTTCGACTTTTCAGCCACCATCAGCTCTTCAATCAGTCTAAATGAGTAAAGGGAAACCACATGTGTGAGGGAAGCCAGTAATAATATTTTTCTGACATTGAACGAGGAGAGTGGCCAATACTTTAGCCCACCTGAGTGGAGTGGAAAAGATGTAATGTCAGATTTTGTAAAATGTATTTTCTTTAAATATTGCTTGTAACACATTATTTAATTATTTGATTTTTGTTGTCATAGTGCAACCTATTTGTGTCTCTTCATTTGATTCTGTTCTATTCTAATAATTTGGTTTCCCCTCCGTGTCTCCCCTCAGGTAATGGGTCTGTTGAACCCAAGCGGAGTGCCACATCAGTCTCAGAGTGACTTTGCTCTCTCCCCACTGACCGGAGGCCTGGAGCCTAATGGAGGCATGGCTGCCAGCTGTCATGGCTCTCAGCGCCTCGAGGCTCTACCGGGTCTGACGAGTATGCCCACGCTGCCTAGCACCCAGTCTTACTGCCCACCTTCCTACACCTCCCCAGCCTATGCCATGGACCACCACCCATCCTACCAGTATGGACAGTACAGCCAGAGCAAGGTATGCCTGAAATACACACAAATACGATAGTATATTTAGCTGACACTGATTTAGTGATATTTAGAAACTTCAGTTTATATACTAGCATTCAAATGATCTATAACTGATTGGAGTGTTGTGTCCCTCCATAACCTTTGGTCTGGCTATGTGATTTAGTTTATATTTTCAAACCCACGTTAACTGAGCAGACCCCTCTGATGAGCGAGCTTCTCCAATCACTCTACGCTGTGCTGAAATTACATGTATGTTAGAGAGCGTAAGTGGCCAGGTTACCTCAGTTTACATTACCATCATCAGGCTATCCACATGGCCTGATGCAGAGGCATGCTCAGGTATTATACCACAACGCACATTTTTCACTCACTGTCCTTTCATGACCCCGTATGATGAGCTTGCCCATCAAACCCTCAGTGTAGCTCACCTAGCCATGTAATGACCCTTGTGTAACAAAGATAGCCGCCCAAATGAAAAGAGCTACTTCCCAAAGCTTGTTTGACAGGAGGGAGGTTGAGAGCGTGGGTTGCGGCGGTGTGTTGTTAGGACTGATCTGAGGTACGCTACCACATGTTGACTGGCCCATCAGTGACAACATCTTGATGTCATTAATTTAGCCAGTCCTGAGAGAGAGACCCACATGTAGCTTTTGGGGGTATGGTGAAATGTGTGTGTGTCTATGTGTAGATGTGAGCACAGGCTAGTGTGTGTTGTGTGTGTTGTGTGTGTGTGTGTGTGTGTGTAAAAAGAGGTTCTTTAACAGGGGGTGATTATGGCCCTTGGCAGGCTGGGATTAGAACCATGTGTCCCACTTGAGGTCAGATTTAGAGTTGTTATTGATCAGTGGAGCAGAGCCAGAGATCCAGGCTAAAGCTCAGACTCGGACTAGTTTTACCGACCACATTAGGTTCAAAGAATGCCTAAGAAGATTCCCAAAGCTCTTCACCTGTTTTTTAGGTTTTATTATTTAACCTAGGACCCCAGTTTCCACTCTCACCTGCTCTCATCTGCTCTTAAACGCCTCATCCTTTTTTCACAGTCATTTTTTACCTCTCATTTAAGTTCCCGTTTCACAAGTTTTGCTATGTTGCTCAGCAGAGAATTCAAGCGGTTAAAGCTGAATAAAAGGCAAAGAATCTCTTTAACCCTCCTTATGCCTTTCTCTTCAGGTGCCTTTCATTATATGAAGCCCCCAACATGGTTGGAACAGGAGGCTTCCTGGCCGGTCTGACATTCATCGCCAGAAAACACCCCCAGCCCTGAGGACAGAGAGAGAGAGAGAGAGAGAGTGAGAGAGAGAGAGAGAGATGTTGGGTGGGTGAAGGGGTTGAGGTTTTTCTCCTCCAGCAACGGGAACCAGTTGAGATGGAGTTTGTAGTGATGGCCATGGAGGGGGTTGACTGCAATAATTAGGACCAAAGGCACAGCCTCTCCTGTTACCTGGCAGTCGCTTTGCTTGTATGTCACGTCATGCTCCAAGGACCAAGCATGGTTTGTAGTCCGTGGATAAAGAGGAAAAGAAGAGGGGTGGGGAAAGGGGAGTAAATACATTCAAGACTGTGTATTTGTTTTTTGTAATAAGCGGCAGAGATGCAAGTTGAGGTGGACTTGCTAAGTGCGCCCCGTGCTTCTCTTCATCACAATGTCTTAGAAAAATAATATTTACTGTACATTGATGTCATTCTTGTGTAAGACATTGGAGATGAAAATGTGACTACACCGGAAGAACCAGAAGAAAGGCGCATGAATCAAGGCGGAGTGGAGTCATCGTGAAACCACTGCAACCCAAAGAAAGTGCAATACATTCATACCTCATGTGATGTAAATTAACACAGATCGAATGCCCCTGATTGTACCTTCAAAGATATTATGTTGTCTCTTTCTAATGTCAATAATTTTGGGTTGTGTGCATTGATCAATCAGGGGAAATCATCAAGCGATGAAAAATAGCAAGCGTAGTCGTGATTTCATGAAGCCAAAAAATTCTCTGCCAGTGAATACGTTATTCAGTTTGACAGTTAATTTTTTTTACTTTTTTTTTGTTTTTTTTTTGCATGTGTTAAATTAGTTTTAACCAGGAACTTGCAAACTTTAGTTCCGTTTTCTATTTATTTAGTGTCGTTCAAATGTTATGTCTTTTCGATGTGTCTTGTATGAAGCACTTTTAAGTGCTTAAGTCTTACACAAGGTTCATTATACATGTTTTCTCTTTTGTATAATTTTCATTTACGCTGCTGTAAAATGATTTTGTCGTAAGAAGTTTTGTGTACAATACAGCACTATTTACTATTTATAATAAACTCTATAAAAAAGCAAAAAGTTGTGACTTTGAGTGGGTGTTATTTATGGCTGGGCCTTTCTGGGCTCGAGGCTTATTTCTGTGACCCTGTAATTTATTTTGTCAGTTGAATTATTTCAACTTTTTCTATTTTAAACGTCCCAGCTGTGTGCACCCCCCCCACTAATGCAGATGAGCAGGACAGTGACAATACCTTCTCTCTTTAAGCTGCACACTCCTAGAGCACTAAATAATAAATATATCCCCATTCATAAACACTCCTTTTGGACAAATTCCTGCTCCCTGGGGGCTCCTTCACACTCCTTAATGACTAAAGCAGAGCTGCTATAAATTATAGAAGCACAGTGGCCCACAGTCACACCAGGACATCAGTCACTGACATGGCTGTTCAGAAGGGTTTTATCTCTCGCTGCCAAACAGAAATGAAAACCCAGTTCACCCACTTGGCAGACTCCCAAAAAGATTCCAGATATCACTGGAGGATTTTTTATCACTCTCTGTTGTTTCGGAGGTTTGGGGATCATTCAGGGTTATGCAGCTGTCTGTGTCATTCATAGAGAAGAGAAGGCCATAGGAACATGCTCAATGTCTGTTTGTGTTTTCATAAATTATGTGGGCATGTATTTTGGGTTCCTGAATGTTTGTTTGTGAGTTTATGCTCAGTGTCACAAAGCCAAGAGAAGATCAAGGCAAGATCACGTTTCACTATTTTCTTTACTCTCTACAAACTTTTTTTTTCTTTTTTTTTAACAAGTGCTCAACTTGTAAGACACAATGAGTGAAAAAGCCAAAGGGGTTGCTTTGGAGCGGAGTGTCAGTCAAGCAGCAACACACTGGAGACAACTTAACCTCTGACCCCAACACTCTTTGAAATGAGTAGACTACTTGACCGGAGCTGACAACAATCCAAGCATCTCTGCAGCTTCCAGGACCGCAAATTGAAAGTGAAGGAAGGAGCACAAAGAAAGGATGTGCTGGAAACAAAAAAATCTTTCAGACTGGGAAAAAAAGAAGAAGTTAAAAGGGAGCTTTAAAGATGCGCCGAGCAAAAATGTCCTTGAAGAATTGTAATCTTTGACAGATTTATTTTAGATGAAAATGAAAAACTTTTCTGTGCAAATTATTCTGAGGTCATAGTTATGCCTTTATGGTATTTTGGCTACATTCAATAGGACAAAAAAGGAGTGGGCTTTATCAATGAAATACCACCTTATCAAGTCTGTTGAAGAGTGGGTGGATGACTCACAGCGTGCTTTTCCTAAAGTGGTGAGCGCCTGCCTCTCACATTTTCCATCTGTGGTGCTCTCTCAGTCGCACCAGTCACTTTTCTGTCTAATCTTTTTGGTTTATTTGATTTCTGTCAAGTTTCTTCGCTTAGGTTGTCTTTCACCTTTAGTTCTGCCATGAGACGCGTGAATGGGACCCTCCTGCTTCCTCTTCTCTCCAGATGCCAGCAGATTCTGGAGGACACCGGCATCGACATCAGGGAACAGCAGTTCAACACGACTGTCTCCAGCAGCACAGTGAACCCTCTGTCCAGCACCAGTCTCGTGCCCACCAACTCCAGGTCCAGGGAGACTTACAACAGCGCTCACTTTTACATCCTGTTTGTCATGTTGTTCTATGCCTTCCTTGCCATGACGCTTTTCAAGTGCATAGGCAGCGACGAGGACAAAAAAGACCCCTACGAGGAGTTCATGAGCAGGGGGCAGCCGTCAACGCAAAAATTCAAGACAGGCCACGTGGTGGAGAAGTTTTACTTAGAAGAGGAGAACAGCCTGTGAGCCACAGTCTTTCTAAAGAGGAGGAGGGGTATCAGCGTATGGTGGTGGTGGTGGTGGTAGCGGCGGGGGTAAAAATTCGCTTTTCTTTTTCTCCCCCTTCCATCTGACAATCAAAAATCTCACGCAAGCGGCCAGCCCAGCAAGCAGGAGGAGATGGCTGCGTCTGATGATCTGAGAGAAGGGTGGAAACATGGAGAAGTGTGGGTCAATGGCAGGCCGGAATCTCCTCCTGTGAGGCCCAATCAGGATCAATAACACCGGGGCCTTCAACATGCACACACCACAGGGAACCAGGGATACCTCAACATACTGATGGTGTGGACAGCGTGGATACTGTGTGTGTGTGTGTGTGTGTGAAAGAGAGAGAGAGAGAGAGAGAGAGAGATTACTGACCTGCCACTGGATTTTCCACTCTCTCAGTTCAGATTAATTTAAATGAACACACTGAACAAATTAGGTAAGGGTGATTATTTTACTGTTTTAAGAAGAAAAAAAAAACATTTACAAGCATTTCTATAACCTGAATTTTAAAAACAAATTTGTAAACTTTTTATCTGGATATACAGTGTGATTTTAAGTTGCACAATTTCACTGCATAAGATGTGCATCAATAGGATCTTTTACTGGAGTATCAACCTGTTCTTAAACGGTATCTCAAATATGCGCTTACAAAATGTAAACGCACGCAAACAATACTTCTGAATAAAATAAAATGACATCCCACTCTCAGATTGGTTCTAATTAGGGCCAAAGGCTCCGAGCATTAGTCAGGACTGGGCGACATTCCTTTGCCATTACACTGTAACTGATCTTCTGAGGGTCGACGCGCAGCTACAGGGCCGCTTCAACCTCTGGGTGACCCCGTATGATCTAAGTTTACGAAGCTGTGCCGAAACGTGAACTCGAGACTCGCTCTGTAGAATTAACTTCAATTGCGGGATCTCGGAGAAGAGTTTAAAGAGAACACACGCTTCTGATTTGCACCACAAGTTGCCAGCGTTTACCTTTGCGAGCAATTGGAGGACGCGTCAGATTAACAGACTCGCAACCTGCACCGGCGCGGCGCGGTATCAGAAAAACCAGATAAGCACGCAAACACGCATCGAAGGAAGACTTAAACTCCTTTACATGCTGTTCTCTGTAGGAAGGTTTTCCTTGCATTTAAGTGTCCGGGGTCAGAGGTGGGTCCGGACTGACAATGCTGCTCTAATTTGAACTATCCGCTTCTAGAGGTTATGCCGGTTCCTGAGGCCATGTGTGGACCCGTTTCCAATTCTTTCCTCACAATTAGATTTTGTGACAACCTCCTCCCTTGAAGTGCTGGCCCACCACGTGTCGATCCTACCTGACCGAACAACACTGCCTTGTTTTGGATGAGCATCATGTTGTTACATTTCCTTCATTCCTTCTATGTATGTATACGTATATGTGCGTGAATTGTGAATATATATATATATATATATATATATATATTCATGACATTCTTGATTGACGATGTGATTTTCTTAATTTATGCACACAGTGTCTTGCCTACAGTCTGACCTAATGATGCTGCGTTTGGCCTGGGTTTTGTTCATTTGAGAAAGGCTGTTTGAATTTGGTCCAAACTTTCCTGCCACAACAAATCAGTAGGCCTACAATAATAATAAAAAAGTTCTGACATGATACAGTACAAAACATCACGCAGTACCCTCAGCGTCTCTTTGGTAGCATCTGAGGTTTGACCTGTCAATTTGGAAACTCCTCAGGACCAGATGCACCTTAATACACATGGCGCATTAATCAACAGCAGTCAGTGAAAACTTTTCTCAGTACGAACAGTGAATTTTCATGAGCTGCTCCATGGATGAGCATTATACTCCAATGTGGCCACACAGATGGTCCACTGAAAAAAATTAGATCATTTCCCAGGCAGGTTTGATATGTGTCAGCTTCAGGGTGCAGCCATCATAGCTCTTCTGGGGGCAAAATGAGAGGAAACACTCACAGTGAAAAGGACGAAACAGCGTATATGTTGGATGGTCTCTTTCTTGCGATACTGTAACTTCATGATGTATTTGCAAAATGCATATAGGCTATGTAATAATATATAAAACCTCTAAAATCACATTGTTATTTATCTCATCACACTGTAAACAGAAACCTGTAAATGAACAATCTCTGTCAAGGCATCTGAGGAAAGAAAAGGGCCAACGAAAATACTCTACGTTACTCTGAAGACTGTTAGAACATCATTGGCCTTGCTGATGGTTTTTCTGGAGTGTGGCCTTTGTTGAGAATCTGAGGATAGGCTGCCACCTGCTGGTGAAGATGTGACACTGCCAGCATCCAGCATTGTACAGGGTCACCCTTCCAGCTGTGAGTACAGGGAAACAGCTTGTCACCTGAGCTGGTATTAAGCACCCATAGGTGTGGCGGAAACATTCTTCTAATAATTGCTATGGACTCATTTTTTAGAACAGCAGCACATTTGGCAGCAAGATCGCGCACTTGCCCAGGGGCAGTAAAATGTCACAATGGGTGTGAGCCTTTGTGAGAAAATGGTGGCGGGATAAGACATTAATGAAGTGAAGAGCAAGCAAACAAGTCAGTTATCCTGGAAATGTAAGTTTAATTGGGTGATGTTCGAGGAGGGGAAACTCCAACTCCAATAAATAAATAATGGGAAAAAAAAAAACAACAACAAAGTTGGACCCTGATCGATGGTAAGTAGCAGAGACAGTTGATGTTGTAGTTTTGCTGCCACCTACTGGTACATATGAGTTACTGCTTTTTGTTGTACGGAATCCATGCTGTGCTGAGTGCCGTAGTAGGAGAGACTATGGTGGTTGAGGTTGTGCTCCCCTCAAGTACTGAAGATGTAATATTGTGGCTTGTTTGACTGGTTGCTTTAGTAGCAGACATCAAGGAAGCAGATGTTGTACTGGGTGCTGTCACTGATGAGACCATGGATAATGAAGTTGTGACACTTTTTGTCACTGTAGGTGCTGCACTGATATTACTGGTGCTGGAGTGAAAGGAGCTGTAGTAATGTAGTAGTAGTGTAATGATTAAACTTTCTTTCGTTTTACAGGTAGATAATGGATTACACATTCAGGCGGTAGATATTTCAAGAATGTTGTTGTGGCTACACTTGAAATTGAAATGATTAGACAACAGATGACACAAATTCTACCTCCATTCATATTTATTTGAACAGTGGAAGAAGTGCAAGCAGCATTTTGAATGATCAGTTATTGCACATTGAATTTAATTGAACAGTGATACATAATTGAGATTTCAGTGATTTGATATGAATCATATAAGATTCAGGATTATCTTGTTTTTATTTGCTAATAACTACTTTCTGCAGTAGTGTGGCATAAATACTCTACCAGCACCAACCACTGAGGATTAAAGAATGTGGTCCACCATGTCTAAATGTTAATTTTTTGATTTCAGGAAAAAGTTAACACACAAAGCATGTATGGGATAAAATACCCAGTAATTATGACTAAATGGCCAGACATCTTACTCAAACTTTCCTTAATTTATTTATTTATTTTTATTTCAGTGTCACTATGGCAATATTAGATGTTCTGTTTCAGCAGTGGATGATCAACAATTGATATTCCATCAATCCATCCATTTTTGCTGAACGGACTACCAGGACAGCATTGCCCTCCATGCAAGAGGTGTATGCCAGCAGGTGTACATCCAGTGCACACAGGATTTTAAAAGACACAAACCACCCGCACAATAGACTCTTTCAGTGGCTGCCATCGGGGAAACGTTTCCGGTCCCGCATGGCCAAAACTGAAAGACTGAGGAAGAGTTTCTTCCCCCAGGCCATCAGGACTCTCTTTCCCCCACTTAACTCACCCCCCCATACACATACATGCATACTTGTATACTATGTATACGATATGTATATTTATATATATTTACATTCCCTCTGCCACTGAGGTTAAATCTCTATCTTTATTTTTTTATTCTATTCTATTCTATTCTATTTTTTTAACTTTTTATCTTTTTTTTTTAAAAAAAATAAAAATTCTCATGTAAATTGTATTTTTATTATTTTTGCACAGTTGTAAAAAGGAGTGTTGTTTTTTCATTTCACTGTGGATGCACGTCCACATGTGACAAATAAAGAATTCTGATTCTGATTCTGATTCTGATTTTCTATACTTCTTATCCCTGCAGGGTTGTGAGGTGTGGCTTGAGCCTATCAAGGCTACAGTTGATATTGTCATATTATTATACCCTTTTTGGAAAAATAGCATATGTCTTCCAACCCCCACTTCACTGACTCTCATCAGATAATACTGAATAAATATGTGGGTTTTCGTTTCATGACTTAAAACTTTAAGTAAATGCTGATCTTTAATAGTCCGCTCAGTCTAAACGGGTTGTTCTGTTGTTTTTGAGAGTCGGGCAGCCTGTTGTCACAGTAGCCACACTGGTGCTTCCATTGATTCTAACATGGGTCCTTTCTCAGGTGAGCGTGATGCGTCTGATAGTCGAAGTGCAGCCCTCACAGATCTGCTTGAGAAGAGTCTGCAATATAAACTGTGAAAGAGAGGACACTCATTGATGGGGTGAGTGACAGAGGTGTGT
Source organism: Scatophagus argus (assembly GCF_020382885.2). Classification (NCBI taxonomy): domain Eukaryota; kingdom Metazoa; phylum Chordata; class Actinopteri; family Scatophagidae; genus Scatophagus; species Scatophagus argus. Next base: position 12,624,968 of record NC_058505.1, on the reverse strand, counting down.
ACAATACTTTGTTCTGGAGATTCTGTGAGTGTATCATGTATGGTTTTGAAGGCTGTTCTTACTTACATTTGATACAGCTTCTAACACCACATCCTCGCTTTCCACATTATTGAGTAAAACAGAAGCTTTGAGGTGAAGAGTCACTGTTTGGGCATCTGAAAAAGGTGCAAATAAATGTTTGCATGTTACCATTTAAACTTTTAACAACATCACTGAAGTACATGTGGCTGACTATACCACTATCTGAGCTGGTAGTGGTTCCAGAATCTGTGTTTCTGCTGGAAACTGTGGATTTGCTTCCATCTGCTGGTGAAGACGTGACACTACCATTGTCCAGAGTTGTGCTTGTGTCTGTCAGTGTTGTTCCAACTATGGATAGAAGGAATCTTTTTTAGTTTTTTAGTTTTGAGTGAGCATGTCAAGGGAGGTAACTCATTAACTGAGGATGGTTGGTTGGTCAGACCCTGATGCATACAATAAAAAATATTTGGGAATGAATCTAACTTTGAGAAAAGTTAGATTGCCAGTGAATTTCCAATTTCCAACAGTTACACAGTGAACGTATTTCTTTGAATGGCATTCTTCAGATAACAATTATAAAGACCAACCTGGAGCGGTAGGTGCTGAAATTGTGAGCCCCTCTAATGATGTAGATGTAGTACTGCTACTTTTTTGGCTATTTGTTGCAGATTCTGTACTGGGTACAACTGTTGTTGATCCTGCGGATGTTGAAGTTGTGACATTATTTGCCAGTGTAGATGTAGCATTGCTGCTTGTGGTGGTGGATGTTCCTGGTGGTGAAGTGGTAGAAACTGCAAATGAAAAAGAAAAAAATAGAATTTTAATTTTTATCTCAATCTTGAATCCTGTACTGAGATAACTGTGCTTTTTTCCTGTTTTTGTGTTTACCCTGACTTACATTGTGGGTTGCAGGTTGATATGTAGTCAGGACAGCAGTCTCTGAATGAAAGGCAAGCCTCATCACAGAAACACATCCTATTACAGCTGGAGTTTAAACCAAGGCAACACAGCACAGGGGGACCCGCACAGCCTGCAGCACACACAGCACAGGTGTATGAGATGAACACTGTAGGCATGCATAAGTTTGCATTTGTTGTGTTATTTGAAGATTATTGTGGTGACATTCAAAGTGATTGATTGATTAACATGATTATAGTGAATGAGGTGCTGCTGTGGATGTCACCTGTTGGTGTGGTATTCTCGGCTGTTGTTTGAGCTATAAAATGAAATGAGACAATGATGTGAAGTCTTGCAGGAAAATGCAGGAAAAACAAGTTAAGCCTCTGCTTGAGATTAAAGACAAGAAGACTGACAAAGATGTCACAGTGTGCTGTTCGGTAAGTGGGCACTGATGCCATTCAGTCCCTGTAAGAGGTGACTGTGAGGGACCAGAGTGGTCTCCCCGAATAACGGGATCTAGGCAAGATCAGATTCAGGCGGAAGAGCATCAGGTGCCAGAAAAAGCCCTTTTATTCTCCCAGAATACAAGGTTTTCAGAGCCACATAAAATGCAGGAACTAAACACTGATAACAAACACTCACAGCAGCACATGGTAGTTCTCCCTAGGAACACCAAGAGCAAAATGAGGCTCCTTTAAATAGGGCTGCTTGTTGAGCCCAAATGGTCCAAACCATTATTTGAGGGGATTACTGACAAACATAATGGTTCTGACAATATACCAATCATAATAAATAAATGCAAAAAAATAAATACCGCATTATTTAATTTATCCACACACCAAATATCTACACACCACACAATAACTTTATACAAACGCCACATAGCCAACACCATAAAGAAATAAAAAAAACCCTGAGTGCAATGGGCCGTGCCCCCTTGCCCCGTGCTCAATAAAATCCGCCCCTGCAGCGACGCGCGCTTCCGCAGAGGAGCAGTGGAGCCGGACCGGGAGTGCAGGTGACTGTGAGTGTATGACAAACCAGAGTCTTTACAAACTGAAATGAAGAGGTGGACGAGTAGTGGGTACCTCACCACACGCCTGGATGCTAAACCCGGGAGAAAACTGACACGGGTGAGTTGTGGTTGTAGTGAGTGAGCGATGCAGCGGGCTGATTTTACTGCGCCGAAGCGTCCATGGCGTACACCATGCCAAACATGTCACCAAGCACTTGAAATATATACAAGCTGATGAAAGAGTCCATCCGTGTGTGTGTGTGCGCGTACACGCACCCGCGTATACATGCGCATACATGCGCCACAAAGTCCGAAAAGTCTTTTAATTTTCCGACGCTGCCTCGCAGGGCACGTCATCAAAACCGCGTCCCTCGTGGGAGACCGTGAGAAGGGGGGGTGCTCACCTTCTCACAGTGACACTGGTGGTTTTCAGACAACTAGAACCATGCAGTCACCTGACAAAAAAGGCTAATATTTGTTCAAAGAACTGTCTCTTTGTCATTACATGGCACTAATGCAGTTTGTAATGTCAGATTGAGAGATGCACTCACAGCAGAATGTGGTTCTAATGATAGTAGTTGTAAGTAAGAGTTGAAGTTTAAGGGGTGTATGAGATTTTTGTTTTTGCTGATCATTGTGGGAGTGAGTTTGAGCCAGAATAAGTCGCCCCCAATGCAACATTTTCTGGGAATGGGAATAGTGAGTATGGTGAATGAAGTGGTGCTATGGATGTTACCTGTTAGTGTCGTATTCTTGGCTGTTGTTTGAGCTATAAAATGAAATGAGACAATTACATGTGAAGTCTTGCAGGAAAATGCAGGAAAAACAAATTAAGCCTCTGCTTGAGATTAAAGACGAGAAGACTGACAAAGATGTCACAGTGTGCTGTCCGGTAAGTGGGCATTGACGCCATTAAGTTGTATTGCCCCCAGTGCAACATTTTCTGGGAATGGGAATAGTGAGTATGGTGAATGAAGTGGTGTTGTGGATGTTACCTGTTGGTGTGGTGTTCTGAGCTGTTGTTTGTGCTAAAAATGGAACAAGACAGAACAATGGCATGTCAAGTTATGGGAATTCAGAGGGAAAACAAGTTGAACCTGAGTTGAGCTTGAGATTAAAGACAAGAAGACTGGCAAGGATGTCACATGACTGCAAGTTGGCATTAATGTTGTTCGGTTTTTGTAAAATGACATTGATCGTCGTGAATCTTGAATATTTTTGGACAACTAGAACTACACAGTCCACTGACAATAAAGGCTAATACTTGACCAGAGAATTATTTCTTTGTCATTACATGGAATTAATGTAGCTTTTAATGTCAGATTGAGAGACACACAAAATGATGTTGATTCAGTTTAGTGAGAGAGGTGTAATTGGCATTTATTTGTTTGCCAGAATTTTCCACATTTATACAGGCTTTTCCTCTCCTTTCTCTTTTCGTCACCTATGTGTGTAGCACTTAGTAAGTCTTAATAATGGCATCACTCACCATCATGAAGTCTTTACCAACTTTACATAAACATTTTATTTATTTAAACATCTTTTTTTACATTTAGATGAGAATTGAAATTGTAATTCTTAGTGCCTTTTTGAAAATTAAAATGCAGGAAAAACAAATGAAGCCTCTGCTTGAGATTAAAGACGGGAAGACTGACAAAGATGTCACAGTGTGCTGTCCGGTAAGTGGGCATTGATGCCATTAAGTTGTATTAAGTTGTATTGCCCCCAATGCAACATTTTCTGGGAATGGGAATAGTGAGTATGGTGAATGAAGTGGTGCTGTGGATGTTACCTGTTGGTGTGGTGTTCTCGGCTGTTGTTTGAGCTATAAAATGAAATGAGACAATTACATGTGAAGTCTTGCAGGAAAAACAAGTTAAGCCTCTGCTTGAGATTAAAGACAAGAAGACTGACAAAGATGTCACAGTGTGCTGTCTGGTAAGTGGGCACTGATGCCATTCAGTCCCTGTAAGAGGTGACACTGATGGTTTTCAGACAACTAGAACCATGCAGTCACCTGACAAAAAAGGCTAATATTTGTTCAAAGAACTGTCTCTTTGTCATTATATGGCAACCGTGGCCTAGAGGTTGGAGAAGCGGCTTGTGATCTGAGAGTCACCGGTTTGATTCTCCCGCCGGACGGGCAGGAAAAATTTGGGTGTGGTGGAGTGATTAATGTGAAAAAAAGCCCCCCCCCCTTCATTAGCCAGCTGATGTGCCCTTGAGCAAGGCACTTAACCCCACAATATGCTCCCCGGGCGCTTGACTGCTCCTGTGTGTGTTTCACTGCATGTAATTTGCCAGGTGTTGCATGTGTGTTCAACTGGGGATGGGTTAAATGCAGAAGTCAAATTCAGTATGTGTATGTAAAAAAATGTAGTTTTTAATGTCAGATTGAGAGGTGCACTCACAGCAGAATGTGGTACTAATGATAGTATTTGTAAGTATGAGTCGAAGTTTAAGGGGTGTATGAGATTTTTGTTTTTGCTGATCATTGTGGGAGTGAGTTTGAGCCAGAATAAGTTGCCCCCAATGCAACATTTTCTGGGAATGGGAATAGTGAGTATGGTGAATGAAGTGGTGCTGTGGATGTTACCTGTTAGTGTGGTATTCTCGGCTGTTGTTTGAGCTATAAAATGAAATGAGACAATTACATGTGTAGTCTTGCAGGAAAAACAAATTAAGCCTCTGCTTGAGATTAAAGACAAGAAGACTGACAAAGATGTCACAGTGTGCTGTCTGGTAAGTGGGCATTGATGCCATTAAGTTGTATTGCCCCCAGTGCAACATTTTCTGGGAATGGGAATAGTGAGTATGGTGAATGAAGTGGTGTTGTGGATGTTACCTGTTGTTGTGGTGTTCTGAGCTGTTGTTTGTGCTAAAAATGGAACAAGACAGAACAATGGCATGTCAAGTTATGGGAATTCAGAGGGAAAACAAGTTGAACCTGAGTTGAGCTTGAGATTAAAGACAAGAAGACTGGCAAGGATGTCACATGACTGCAAGTTGGCATCAATGTTGTTCGGTTCCTGTAAAATGACATTGATTGTCGTGAATCTTGAATTTTTGAATCTTTTTGGACAACTAGAACTACACAGTCCACTGACAATAAAGGCTAATACCTGACCAGAGAATTACTTCTTTGTCATTACATGGAATTAATGTAGCTTTTAATGTCAGATTGAGAGACACACTTACAAAAAAATGATGTTGATTCAGTTTAGTGAGAGAGGTGTAATTGGCATTTATTTGTTTGCCAGAATTTTCCACATTTATACAGGCTTTTCCTCTCCTTTCTCTTTTCGTCACCTGTGTGTGTAGCACTTAATAAGTCTTAATAATGGCATCACTTACCATCATGAAGTCTTTACCAACTTTACATAAACATTTTATTTATTTAAACATCTTTTTTTTTACATTTAGATGAGAATTGAAATTGTAATTCTTAGTGCCTTTTTTTGAGAATAATTTTCTGGTCCAGTAACAATCTTGTCAAGCCGGAGCTTACAGTGCTGTTGTGAGGATTGAGCTATAGTCCATTATGTTTTTGTAATAATCCAGTCATCTAAGTCATGCAGTATTGTTTAATCATTTGGCAAATGATTAGCTTTTTACAATCAAGTAAAACACCAATAAAACAATGTTTGTTAGTCAAATGACTGTTTAGTTATTCATCTTGTTGTAATTGTGTATCCCAAATTCTTTATCATCTGAACACATTTTTTGTAGAATGGAACATGTATGCCATGACTTTGTTAAATTAAACCATTCCAACATAAAATGGTAATTTTCCACTCACCATCATAGTGTGGCAGCCCGAGCAGGAGAAGGAAGTACAATGCAAACCAATCCATCACTGTGTGTCGATGTTAAGTGTAACCAGGACTGTTTTATATGAACATCACAACTATTTACAAACCCACAGAAAGGATAATCGTATTGTCTGCCAGGAAGAATTAATAAGCACCCTTTGTTTACAGAATAGTATCATGTTACAGGCATAGCATAAAAGTGATTCCTTTCTCTGTAATGATTAAACTTTCTTTCATTTTACAGGTAGATAAGATAAGATAAGATAATCCTTTATTAGTCCCATAATTGGGAAATTGCAGTATTACAGCAGCAAACAGGATAAAGAGGGTGCAAAGCATACAAGGAAAGGGGAAGTATGTGCATTCAAAAAGAATAAATACACAGGAAACAAGTACCTGCAGCTGTACACAGCAGAGAAAAGAAAAAGACTATTTACACTGGAGTCCCACAGGTTATGATTAGTGGATGGATTAATTATTCCACAGATCTGTTTCAGGGACTAAGTATGTAGGTACTGATCCTTGTAGTAGTGTTACATGAGTAAGGATCATAATAGATTACACATTCAGGCGATAGATATTTCAGGAGTGTTGTTGTGGCTACACTTGAAATAAAAAAGAATTAGACAAGAGATGAGACAAATTCTACCTCCGTTTATATTTATTTGAACAGTGGAACAAGTGCAAGCAGCATTTTGAATGATCAGCTATTGCACGTTGAATTTAATTGAACAGTGATACATGTGAGAAAATCACCTATGAATAAATAGCACACATGGCAATGAAACAAGGAGTAAATTCTGCTAAAGACTGATGAAAGATTTCTTCTTGTTTTAAAAAAGTGAATGTGTTAAGAGATTTTAAAGAGATGAATCACTTTAAAAAAGCTTGACAAAAGATTCTTGACAGTGCAAAATGGTGGGTGCAGTAGTAGGCAGTTAGTGTTTTTAATAGAATATACTTTGTGTATAATAGTAAGAGGTTATCATCCTGTATTTACGGTCCTGAGAAGCTAGAGGTACAGAAAACTGGACATCATTTCCACTGTTTATTTACGGGTTCCAGCTTCTTAAAGGAGGATTTGTTGTCTATCTTTGTCATTTCTGATGAAAATTCTTTGATTTTTGGACTGTTGGTTTGCCAAAGGAAGCATTTTTCACCTTTTTAAAAACATTTCACGGACTAAATAACTAATTGTGAAAATAAAAGGCAGATTAATTAAAATAATCTTTAGTTGCATCCCTAGTGCCAAGTCATGTTAAGCATGTTGGGAGACAACCTCTGCATGAATTCTGTCTTTTATGATTTTATAGGTGACACTATGTTAAGACTTATTGTAAACTCTCACAGTAATGTGTGTACCAATGGTCAAAACCTCGTCATGGTATTTTTAAATGCCATGTTGAATCCCTGTATCCATGTGATATTTACACTCTCCAGCTCTCTCCACTCTCTAAACGTTTCGCTTATCATCCTCCTGTTAAGTGTGGAAATACTGTTTAGACCCTCTAAAACCAAACGGCACTGGCTCTCATCAGATAGTACCAAATAACTATGTGGGTTGTTTCATGTTGTCACAGTAGCCACACTGGTGCTTCCATTGATTCTAACATGGGTCCTTTCTCAGGTGAGCGTGATGCGTCTGATAGCCGAAGTGCAGCCCTCACAGATCTGCTTGTGAAGAGTCTGCAATATAAACTGTGAAAGAGAGGACACTCATTGATGGGGTGAGTGACAGAGGTGTGTACAATACTTTGTTCTGGAGATTCTGTGAGTGTATCATGTATGGTTTTGAAGGCTGTTCTTACTTACATTCGATACAGCTTCTAACACCACATCCTTGGTTTCCTCATTATTGAATAAAACTTTGAGGTGAAGAGTCACTGTTTGGGCATCTGAAAAAGGTGCAAATAAATGTTTGCATGTTACCATTTAAACTTTTAACAACATCACTGAAGTACATGTGGCTGACTATACCACTATCTGAGCTGGTAGTGGTTCCAGAATCTGTGTTTCTGTTGGAAACTGTGGATTTGCTTCCATCTGCTGGTGAAGACATGACACTACCATTGACCAGAGTTGTGCTTGTGTCTGTCAGTGTTGTTCCAACTATGGATAGAAGGAAACTGTTGAATGCCTGAGTTTTGAATGAGCATGCCAAGAAAGGTAACTCATTAACTGAGGATGGTTGGTTGGTCAGACCCTGATGCATACAATAAAAAAGTATTTTGAAATGAATCTAATTTTGAGAAAAGATTGCCAGTGAATTTCCAACAGTTACACAGTGAACGTATTTCTTTGAATGGCATTCTTCAGATAACAATTATAATGACCAACCTGGAGCTGAAGTTGTGACATTATTTGCCAGTGTAGATGTAGCATTGCTGCTTGTGGTGGTGGATGTTTCTGGTGGTGGAGTGATAGAAACTGCAAATGAAAAAGAAAATTTCAAATTTTAATTTTTATCTCAATTTTGAGTCCTGTACTGAGATAACTGTGCTTTTTTCCTGCTTTTGTGTTTACCCTGACTTACATTGTGCGTTGCAGGTTGATATGTAGTCAGAACAGCAGTCTCTGAATGAAAGGCAAGCCTCATCACAGAAACACATCCTATAACAGCTGTTGTTTAAACCAGGGCAACACAGCACAGGGGGACCCGCACAGCCTGCAGCACACACAGCACAGGTGTATGAGATGAACACTGTAGACATGCATAAGTTTGCATTTGTTGTATGAAGGTCACTGTGGTGACATTCAAAGTGATTGATTAACATGATTATAGTGAATGAGGTGCTGCTGTGGATGTCACCTGTTGGTGTGGTATTCTCGGCTGTTGTTTGAGCTATAAAATGAAATGAGACAATGATGTGAAGTCTTGCAGGAAAATGCAGGAAAAACAAGTTAAGCCTCTGCTTGAGATTAAAGACAAGAAGACTGACAAAGATGTCACAGTGTGCTGTTCGGTAAGTGGGCACTGATACCATTCAGTTCCTGAAAGAGGTGACACTGATGGTTTTCAGACAACTAGAACCATGCAGTCACCTGACAAAAAGACTCTCTTTGTCATTATATGGTACTAATGCAGTTTATAATGTCAGATTGAGAGATGCACTCACAGCAGAATGTGATACTAATGATAGTAGTTGTAAGTAAGAGTTGAAGTTTAAGGGGTGTATAAAATTTTTGTTTTTGCTGATCATTGTGGGAGTGAGTTTGAGCCAGAATAAGTTGCCCCCAATGCAACATTTTCTGGGAATGGGAATAGTGAGTATGGTGAATGAAGTGGTGTTGTGGATGTTACCTGTTGGTGTGGTGTTCTCGGCTGTTAAAATGAAATGAGACAATGACATGTGAAGTCTTGCAGGAAAAACAAGTTAAGCCTCTGCTTGAGATTAAAGACAAGAAGACTGACAAAAATGTCACAGTGTGCTGTTCTGTAAGTGGGCACTGATACCATTCAGTCCCTGTGAAAGGTGACACTGATGGTTTTCAGACAGCTAGAACCATGCAGTCACCTGACAAAAAAGGCTAATATTTGTTCAAAGAACTGTCTCTTTGTCATTATATGGTACTAATGTATTTTTTAATGTCAGATTGAGAGATGCACTCACAGCAGAATGTGGTACTAATGATAGTAGTTGTAATTAAGTTTATTAAGTTGTATTGCCCCCAGTGCAACATTTTCTGGGAATGGGAATAGTGAGTATGGTGAATGAAGTGGTGTTGTGGATGTTACCTGTTGGTGTGGTGTTCTGAGCTGTTGTTTGAGCTAAAAATGGAACAAGACAGAACAATGGCATGTCAAGTTATGGGAATTCAGAGGGAAAACAAGTTGAACCTGAGTTGAGCTTGAGATTAAAGACAAGAAGACTGGCAAGGATGTCACATGACTGCAAGTTGGCATTAATGTTGTTCAGTCCCCGTAAAATGACATTGATTGTCGTGAATCTTGAATTTTTGAATCTTTTTGGACAACTAGAACTACACAGCCCACTGACAATAAAGGATAATACTTGACCAGGGAATTAGAATTACTTCTTTGTCATTAATGTCAGATTGAGAGACACACAAAATGATGTTGATTCAGTTTAGTGAGAGAGGTGTAATTGGCATTTATTTGTTTGCCAGAATTTTCCACATTTATACAGGCTTTTCCTCTCCTTTCTCTTTTCGTCACCTGTGTGTGTAGCACTTGTCTTAATAATGGCATCACTTACCATCATGAAGTCTTTACCAACTTTACATAAACATTTTATTTATTTAAACCTCTTTTTTAAAATTTAAATGAGAATTGAATTGTCATTCTTAGTGCCTTTTTGTGAGAGTAATTTTCTGGTCCAGTAACAATCTTGTCAAGCCGGAGCTTACAGTGCTGTTGTGAGGATTGAGATATAGTCCATTATGTTTTTGTAATAATCCAGTCATCTAAGTCATGCAGTATTGTTTAATCATTTGGTAAATGATTAGCTTTTTACAATCAAGTAAAACATCAATAAAACAACGTTTGTTTAGTTATTCATCTTGTTGTAATTGTGTATCCCAAATTCTTTATCAGCTGAACACATTTTTTGTAGAATGGAACATGTATGCCATGACTTTGTTAAATTAAACCATTAAAACATAAAATATGGTAATATTCCACTCACCATGATAGCGTGGCAGCCCGAGCAGGAGAAGGAAGTACAACGCAAACCAATCCATCACTGTGTGTCGATGTTAAGTCTAACCACGACTGTTTTACAAGAACATCACAGCTATTTACAAACCCACAGAAAGGATAATCCTATTGTCTGCCAGGAAGAATTAATAAACACCCTTTGTTTACAGAATAGTATGATGTTACAGGCATAGCGTTAAAGTTCTCTGTAATGATTAAACTTTCTTTCGTTTTACAGGTAGATAATGGTTTACACATTCAGGCGGTAGATATTTCAAGAATGTTGTTGTGGCTACATGGAAATGATTAGACAACAGATGACACAAATTCTACCTCCATTCATATTTATTTGAACAGTGGAAGAAGTGCAAGCAGCATTTTGAATGATCAGTTATTGCACGTTGAATTTAATTGAGCAGTGATACATAATTGAGATTTTAGTGATTTGATATGAATCATATAAGATTCAGGATTATCTTGTTTTTATTTGCTAATAACTACTTTCTGCAGTAGTGTGGCATAAATACTCTACCAGCACCAACCACTGAGGATTAAAGAATGTGGTCCACCATGTTTAAATGTTAAATTTTTGATTTCGGGAAAAAGTTAACACACAAAGCATGTATGGGATAAAATACTCAGTAATTATGACTAAACTGGCCAGACATCTTACTCAAACTTTCCTTAATTTATTTATTTATTTTTTTTTCAGTGTCACTATGGCAATATTAGATGTTCTGTTTCAGCAGTGGATGATCGACAATTGATATTCCATCAATCCATCCATTTTCTATACTTCTTATCCCTGCAGGGTTGTGAGGTGTGGCTGGAGCCTATCAAGGCTACAGTGGATATTGTCATATTATTATACCCTTTTCGAAAAACAGCATATGTCTTCCAATCCTCAGCAATGGTCATGAGCTGTGAGTAGTGACCGAAAGAAGGAGATCACAGATACAAGTGGCCAAAATGAGTTTCCTCCACATGAGCTTGATGAGGTTGATGGGCTCAGCCTTAGGGATAAGGTGGGCCTTAGAGATAGGGTGACTAGGATGCCTCCTGGACTTCTCCTGGGGAGTTGTTTTGGATATGTCCATCCAGGAGGAGAACCCCGGGGCAGATCAAGGACACAATAGAGGGATTATTTCTCCACTTGGTACCCCCCCAGATGAGCTGGTGGAAGTGGCTGGTAGAGGACAGGACCTGAAGTTGTGACCTGGACTCGTGTAAATGAGATGAGACGAGCAAATGTCTCTGTTTCTAACTTTCTTTTGTTAAAGTGACCCACTGTCTCTAAACCATGTTGACAGGACCTGTTGCCCTGGCTTCTAAACCGACCCCCCCCCCAGCTAAAATGAGGGCTTAGTTTAAATCAGCGGGCCAGAGCCGTCATTGTCAGCATAATTAAACATTTTTTTTCATCCTCCTGTTAAGTGTGGAAATACCACATTTAGACCCTCTCTAGCCAAATGGCACTGCCTCTCATCAGATAATACCGAATAAATATGTAGGTTTTTGTTTCATGACTTAAAACTTTAAGTAAATGCTGATCTTTAATAGTCCGCTCAGTCTAAACGGGTTGTTCTGTTGTTTTTGAGAGTCGGGCAGCCTGTTGTCACAGTAGCCACACTGGTGCTTCCATTGATTCTAACATGGGTCCTTTCTCAGGTGAGCGTGATGCGTCTGATAGTCGAAGTGCAGCCCTCACAGATCTGCTTGAGAAGAGTCTGCAATATAAACTGTGAAAGAGAGGACACTCATTGATGGGGTGAGTGACAGAGGTGTGTACAATACTTTGTTCTGGAGATTCTGTGAGTGTATCATGTATGGTTTTGAAGGCTGTTCTTACTTACATTTGATACAGCTTCTAACACCACATCCTCGCTTTCCACATTATTGAGTAAAACAGAAGCTTTGAGGTGAAGAGTCACTGTTTGGGCATCTGAAAAAGGTGCAAATAAATGTTTGCATGTTACCATTTAAACTTTTAACAACATCACTGAAGTACATGTGGCTGACTATACCACTATCTGAGCTGGTAGTGGTTCCAGAATCTGTGTTTCTGTTGGAAACTGTGGATTTGCTTCCATCTGCTGGTGAAGACGTGACACTACCATTGTCCAGAGTTGTGCTTGTGTCTGTCAGTGTTGTTCCAGCTATGGATAGAAGGAAACTTTTTTAGTTTTGAGTGAGCATGTCAAGGGAGGTAACTCATTAACTGAGGATGGTTGGTTGGTCAGACCCTGATGCATACAATAAAAAATATTTGGGAATGAATCTAACTTTGAGAAAAGATTGCCAGTGAGTTTCCAATTTCCAACAGTTACACAGTGAATGTATTTCTTTGAATGGCATTCTTCAGATAACAGTTATAATGACCAACCTGGAGCTGTAGGTGCTGAAATTGTGAGCTCCTCTAATGCTGTAGACGTAGTACTGCTACTTTTTTGGCTATTTGCTGTTGTAGAAAACGTTGTGGACATTGAGATTGTGCTCACATCCAGCAGTGTTGTATTACTGCTGGTACTGGGTGCTGCTGTTGAAGAGACTGCAGATGGACTGATATCTGTTGATGTAGATGCACTGGTGTTATTTGTTCTGGGTGTTGTATTAAGAGAGACTGCCGGTGTTGAAGTTGTGCTGGAATTTTCTGATGTACAGGAAGCACTTCTGTTTGTCACGCAGGGTGGTGTTGTATCAGAGACTGTGAATGCTGATGTAGACCTCATTTCTGCTGGTGTAGGCATACTGCTGCTTGTTTGGCTGGTCGTTGTAGTATCAGAGACCACGGATGGTGAAGTTGTAATGATATTTACAAGGGCAGAAGTACTGCTGCTGCTTGTTCTGCTGGGTGTTGCTGTTGAATAGACTGTGGTTGCTGAAGTTGTGTTCACTTTAACCAATACAGTGCTGCTCCCTGCTGTGCTCGTTGCTGAAGTATCAACAACTGTAGATGATGACATTTGGGTTGTATCTGCTGTAGATGTAGTAACTCTATTTACTGTGCTGAGTGCTGTAGTAGGAGAGACTATGGTGGTTGAGGTTGTGCTCCCCTCAAGTACTGAAGTATCAGAGGTTGTAGGTGCTGAAGCTTTACTCATTTCCACTAGTGTAGATGTCACAGGGCTTCCTGTTGTGCTGGGTGTTGTGGCATCAGAGACTGTGGATGCTAAAGTTGTTCTTAAACCTGCTGACGTGGTGGCAGTCTTGCTGTTTGTGGTGCTGGAGCCTGTCGTTGCAGAGAAAAGTGGAGTTGTGCTGTTATCTGCTGGAGTAGACTGGCTAGATGTTGTAGATGTAGTAGTAGCAGACATCAAGGAGACAGATGTTGTACTGGGTGCTGTTGCTGATGAGGCCATGGATAATGAAGTTGCAACACTATTTGCCAGTGTAGGTGCAGCACTACTGCCTGTCATGCTTGGTGTTGTAGTATCAGAGATGGTAGATGCTAAGGTTCTCATATCTGTTGATGTAGTGGTGGTATTGGTGGTTGTTGTGCTGGGGTCTGTCAATACAGAGGCTGATGATGCTGTACTGTCATCTGCTGGGGTGGATGCACTGCTGCTTGTTGCTGTAGCAGCAGACACTAAGGAGGTTGTGCTTGTATTCACTAATGCAGATTCCGTATTGAGTGCAACTGCTGTTGATACTGTGGATGTTGAAGTTGTGACATTATTTGCCAGTGTAGATGTAGCACTGCTGCTTGTGATGGTGGGTCTTTCTGTAGCTGATAAAGACAAATTTACAGTATAAATTTTTAAACCAATCTCTATCTTGAATCCTAAACTGATGTAACTGTGCTCTTCCTGTTTTTGTGTTTACCCTCACTTACTTTGTGTGCAGGTTGATATGTAGTCAGGACAGCAGTCATTATTATTAAGGCAATACTCATCACAGAAACATGTTGTCCTTGAACAGCTGTTGTTTAAACCAGGGCAACACAGCACAGGGGGACCCGCACAGCCTGCAGCACACACAGCACAGGTGTATAAGATGAACACTGTAGGCATGCAGAACTGTGCATTTGGCGTGTTGTTTCATGATCACTGTGGTGACATACAAAGTGACTAACAGCCCTATAATTAAGCAAATCACTGATAGGTTTGCATATGCTACAGCAGGGTGTGGTAATGATAGTAGATGTTGCTAAGAGTTGAGGTTTGAGCGTTGTGTGAGATTTATTTTAATATTCTGGCTGATCATTGTGAGAATGAGGTTGAGCCAGTATATGTTGCACTTGAAGAATGGCACAGTGAGTATGGTGAATGAGGTGGTGTTGTGGATGTTACCTGTTGGAGCGGTATTCTGAGTTGGTTGAGCTATAAATGAAATGAGACAATGACATGTCAATTATGAGGAAACAAATTTAAGCTGAGCCTTTACTTGAGATTAAAGGCAAGAGGACTGGCAAAGATGTCCCAGTGTGCTGTCTGGTAAGTCGGAAATGATGTTGTTCAGATGGTTTTCTGACAACTAGAACCACACAGTCACCTGACAAAACAGGCTAATTCTTGTTCAGAGAACTGTTGCCTTGTCATTACATGATATTAATGTAATTTTTAATGTCAGATCGAGAGATGCACTCGCAAAAAAATTGATGTTCATTCAGTTTAGTGATAGAGGTGTAACTGATGGTAATTTTTGCCAGATTTCTCCACATTTTTACAGACTTTTCCTGTCCTTTCTTTTTTCGTCACCTATGTCTGTAGAAATAGCAGCTTTCCTAATAATGGCATCTTTACCAACTTTACATAAAAATTTTATTTAATTAAACCTCTTCCTTAAGTTAGATTAGATTTGAATGAGTAATTCTTAGTGTCTATTTACAGTGCCTATAAAAAGTAATGACCACTTTTATTTATTTAATATAATTTGACAAAAATGTACAAAAACAATAAATTCTTGAGTGCCAATGTTGAGTGCCAAAAAGATTCTACCAATTTATGTAAATACTCACCCCCTTTAAATTGACTAACCTAATTCTAGACAGGTCCAGCCTCTGGGTGCTAGTTATCTCACAGATGGCGAAATGGAGATCACGAGTGCAGTGAATGTGTCTCATTTGATTGTCGTATACAGACACTTGTGTCTGGAATGTCGAGTCACTGGTTAATCAGTATTTCTTGCTACATTTACACTGTGAAGACAAAACCACAATCCATCTTCGGGAAAAGCTTACTGAAAAGTCATGAGATTGGTGCAAAAAAAAGTTTCCAAGTCACTGAACATTTCCTGGAGTTCAGTTAGCATTAGAAATATGGCAAGTGTAAACCTAGCTAGAGCAGGCTGTCCTCACAAACTAAGTCACCGTGGAAGAAAACTAGTGAGGGAGGCCATCAAGACACCTATGACTACTGTGAAGGAGTAAGCATACAACAACTGTTGCCTGTTGCTTTGACTGGTTCTTTACCAGTCAAAGCTTTATGGGAGAAAGTCACTGTTGCAGATAGCTCATATTAAATCTAGACTTCAATTTGCTCAAAGGCATGTGGGAGACTCCAAAATCATGTGGACTAATGAGATCAAAACGGAACTTATTGGCCATCAGACTGGACGTTGTGTTTGCTGGACTGCACATCACCACAAACCACCATTGTCCTGTGAAGCATTATCCTGAGGCATTATCATGATATGGGAAAGGCTTGTAAAAGTAGAGGTTAAAATGAATGCAACAAAATATAGGAAAATCCTGGAGGACTGTCTGATTCAGTCCACAAGAAAACTACAACTTGGGAGAGGATTTATTCTCCAGCAAGACAATGACCTGA
Source organism: Scatophagus argus (assembly GCF_020382885.2). Classification (NCBI taxonomy): domain Eukaryota; kingdom Metazoa; phylum Chordata; class Actinopteri; family Scatophagidae; genus Scatophagus; species Scatophagus argus. Next base: position 12,608,795 of record NC_058505.1, on the reverse strand, counting down.
AGCATACAGTGAAAGCTGCACAGAAAAGACAAGAAGCTGAATGTTCTGGAGTGGCCAATCCCCATGCAACCTGACAGAGCTGGAGCCGTTTTACAAAGTTTATTTTTTTACAGTTTTTTTTTTTACAGTTTTTTTTTGTATATTTTTGTCAAAAAGCCAAATTGTACTGACCGTGATTTCATTTATAAAAGCAGTAAAAAGAGAAAACATCCAAAGGGGTGAACACCTTTTCTAATCTCTGTATGAGGATAATTTTCCACTGAGGTCAGGACAATTAACACTGATAAATGACTTCTCACATCATGTAATAAGCAGATAGATGCTTTTTACATACTACTTTAATTACTTATGACCTGATTTTTCTTGCATTGAAACTGAGCACCCAAAGACGCCAACAACCTGGTCCAGCACGAGGTTGCTGTGTAATAGTTATTTTACAGTATGTTTTGTAATAATCTAGTCATTTAAGTTGTATGTTATGATTTAATCATTTAGCTATTGATTAACTTTTTACAAAATTTACCTAACTTTTTAGTTGCCTTAATAATGGCATCACTTACCATCATGAAGTCTTTACCAACTTTACATAAACTTTTTTGTTTGTTTGTTTTTTATGCTACCCGCTTTTATATTTAGATTAGAATTAAATTAGTAATTCTTGGTAATTCTTAGTGCCTGTTTGTGGGAGTTTTCACACTGAGGTCCGGACAATCATCCATCCATCCATTTTCTATACCGCTTATCCGTCAGGGTCGCGGGGGATCTGGAGCCTATCCCAGCTGACTACGGGCGAGAGGCGGGGTACACCCTGGACTGGTCTCCAGTCAATCGCAGGGCCAACACACAAAGACAAACAACCACACACTCTAACCACACACTCTCACACTCACACCTAGGGGTAATTTAGAGTAGCCAATTAACCTAATGTGCATGTTTTTGGTATTGTGGGAGGAAGCCGGAGTACCCGGAGAAAACCCACACAGGCACAGGGAGAACATGCAAACTCCACATAGAAGGGCTCAGACCGGGATTCGAACCTGGAACCCTCTTGCTATGAGGCGACAGTGCTAACCACTGCACCACCGTGCCGCCCATCCGGACAATCAGTTCTGATAAATGACCTCTCACTGTTACTTGATAAACAAGTAGATTTTGTTTACTTACTACTTTGATCACTTATGACCTGCAAGCTGACTCTGATTTTTCCTATACTAGAGCTGAGCACCCAAAGATGATGATGAAGATGATGATAACAGCCTGAGTCAGCAGGAGCTTACTGTGCAGTTGTGAGGATTAAATTAGATTCCATTATGTTTTTGTAAAAATCCAGTCATCTGAGTCATGCATTATTATTTAATCATTTGGCAAATGATTAGCTTTTTACAAGCAAGTAAAACACCAATAAAACAATGTTTGTTAGTTAAAAAGTCTTGTTGTAACCTCGTATCCCAAATTCTTTACTAGTTTAACACATTTGTAGAATGGAATGTTTATCCCATGACTTTGTTTAATTAAACCATTCCTATATAAAATATGGTAATTTTCCACTCACCATGATAGCATGGCAGCCCGAGCAGGAGAAAGAAGTACAACGCAAACCAATCCATCACTGTGTGTCGATGCTAAGTGTAACAAGGACTGTTTTATAAGAACATCACAACTATTTACAAACTCACAGAAAGAATGATCCTATTGTCTGCCAGGAAGAATTAATAAGCACCCTTTGTTTACAGAATAGTATCATGTTACAGGCGTCCCGTGATGATACTTTCTTCCGTTTTACAGGTAGATAATGGGTTCACACTGTAGATATTTCAAGTATGCTTTTGTGGCTAAGCTTGAGATTGAAATGATTAGACAACAGGTGACACAAATTCTAACTCTCTGTATATTTATTTGAACAGTACAACAAGTGCAAGCAGTGTTTTGAATAACTAGTTATTGCACATCAAATTTATTTCAGATAGTGATACCTAATCCATCTATAGTCAAACATACAGGCATACAGTGTATGCACAAAGGTTCACTTATGAATAAATAGCACACATGGTAATGACACAAAGAGTAAAGTCTGATAGACTGATGAAAGAATATGTTAAGAGATTTTAAAAAGGTGAGTTACTTAAAAAAATACTTTAAAGCTTGATACAAGATTCTTGAAACAGCAAATGCGTAATCCCATAAGGTAGGTGCAGTAGTAGGCAGTTAAAGTGTTTTTGTAGTTTGTGTATATCAACAAAAAAATGAAAATTGATTGTTTTAGTCATTTTTGAAGTGAAAATGTCAAACATTTGCTGCTTCTAGTTTCTTGAAGGATGATTTGATGCTTTTTTTGTCATTTTTTTGCATGATGAAAAATGACAGTTCTTTGGTTTTTGGACTGTTGGTTGGACAATTTTTTTTTTTTTTTTTACATTTTTTAAAAAATCTTTTGTGGACGAAATGATTACTCATGAAGATAAATGGCAGATTAACAACCTCTGCATGAATTGTCTCTTTTATTATTTTATAGGTGACACATATACTATATTAAGGTTTCTTGTAAACTCCCACAGTAATGAGTGTACCAGTGGTCAAAACCTCTTCATGATAATTTTAAGTGGCATGTTGAATCCCTGTATCCATGTGATATTTACACTCTCCAGCTCTCTCCAAACTCTTGAACACTCCTGGCCCTGGTACCATCTGGCTTCATCCAGTCATTCTGCTTTTGACTGTCAAAGTTCCCACAAAGACCCCCCACCTTCCTTCTGTATATACGTGGTAGGATAATCTCTGCAGGAGCAAAATTAATCGTGAAATGTCAATTAGTTCATTGCATAATCCTTTCCCAGAGTAAATAACACTGACATTAATATTAGATGGATTGAAGAGTTGTAATTTCAACAATTTGATATGAATCATATAAAATTATGGATTATTTCTCATTCTGTTAGACTTGTTTAATGAGGCGAAGATCAGTTACCTGCTGTGCTTTGTCCATCAAACTCCACTGAGAGACCAAAGTCGGTCTTTAGATAAATGCGAGAGAAGTGCTCATAGATGTTTAGACCAGCAGTTGGTGCTATAGGAGTGTTAGTTCTTTTCCCATCCACCTGGAGACAGAGAAGGGGATTTGTCAATGCAGTTGTTCATATTTGAAAATACTTGTCTTAGCTAGTATTCATTAGTTTATCTTTATGTATACTAAGTGCAGGGAGGCACAAAACATACATTTTTAGCTGTGCTACTAATGTCGTTCTAGTGATAACATTGCCAGTTTGTAGATTAGGTCAACGCTGTTCAGACTGACTTTGCAATTTCTCGTAATCACTTTTCAAGGTTAAACATTTAATTTATTTAAGACCAAATATATGAAAGACAACATTTAAATTTGCAAATCGTACTTTGTTACTTTGCCAACATGCTAAATTAATATTGGCAAAGATTATACTGCTAGCATGGCTGCTGGCATGACTTTTAATTTATTTTGACTGCATATAAAATTTTCAGATGCTGTTTAAAGTTGACACTCTGGTAATACTGAAAAAATAATTTTGATTCTCCTAAAAGTGTCTATGACCTTCTCCTCAAGCTTCAGTGCCAGTTTTCTTTGGCTATAGAATATTAATATTAAAACAATATTCTCTATGCAGGCCTTCTTCGATTTAGCTCAGGCTGTATTTTAGAGTATACTTGCATAATAATGTCTGACTCCTGAATAAATTAATATTGCAGCACTTTTGCATTCTCTCTCTCTCTCTTTCATTTTCTTTCTCTACACACCCAAATGTATAAGTGCCAACTAGGAAATAACATATGACAGAGCATAATTTTGCACACAGCACATGACACATTATCTGCCTCACTGCTGTTGTAACACCTCACAGAGAAAATGTGAAGCAGTGCTGCCTATTTTCCCCTGCGCTCTCACAAATGTTTGTGGGTGGGCAGAAATATATTATCCCATGAACAAAATATTGTGTCAGCTGAAAGGGCACCAATGGAAAACGAGATGGAGGCTGTATATTGTTAAAGAATTCCCTTGATACTTACGACTAGCCTCCGTTTTTTCTTTAACTCCACAGTGTGATTGTACACTCTGATCTTAAGCTCTTGTAATATCTGGTGTTCCTCATGCTCTTCACTGTCATCATCATCTTCGTCACTGCGACTGTGGTCTTCTTCACTGCTACTGTCACCATGCTGCTGACTATCTTCATCATCATCATGTACTATGCGTGTATTGATGCCCTCGATGTAGACCTCTTGAAGGTTATTTGGTAAGTTCTTGGTCTGGACCAGCACATAAGAGTGCTCGCCTTCGAAGTCGTACTTCATTTTGTCAAAAGTTCTGTACTCATTGTCCTTCTTGATAGTGCACTCATTGAAGTCTGTGGAGCAAGTGTAGAGCATTTCAAAAATTACTGAACAAGCTGTATGGTCTAGATACATCACAAAGTTAAATTCTGGCATTTACAGCACCTGTAGGCTGGCAGTAATAATCGCCCTCCTCATTTTGAAGGCAGACAGCATTTCCATCGCATTCTTCTTTGTTATCACAGTCGATCTTCCCCACACCTTGGTGTTTCTCACATTCACACTTCTGACTGCAGTGATTGGCGTACCACACTTCATCAAACTGACAAAAAAGAAAGAGTCATCATACTCAGTGTTCACATGCAACATTTTTGGCAATAATGTTCATAATTTCAGTGTAGTCAGGAAAAATATAAACCCAACATTTTCATTTTTGCTCCCATTTTTCACAAGTTTAACACATTTAACACATTTGTATGCATACAAAAGACTTAGTGAGCACTTCCTTCACTTCTCTCACTCAGGATAATCCATCAAAATAACAGGCATGGCTTAACAAAATGCTGATTAAACAACATGATTATTGAACAGGTATGCCTTGGGCTGGTCATAATTAAAGGTCACTCTGTTTTGAAAAAGACAATCATTGTGCACTAAAATATAGACTTCACATGTCAAGGTTTACAGATGTGCATTTTTTGGTTATAGATACCACAAAGAATAAAATAGGATCATGGATCAGAAAACCAGAAAATCAGTGTCTGCTGTGACTATCATTTGCCTCATGCAGTGCCACACACATCCTTTAGGAGCCAATCAGGTTGCTGATTGTGTCCTATGGAATATTGCTCCACAGCTCTTCACTGATTGATAGAGATGGATAGATTGATATTTTATTCATCCCCAAGGGTGTGAAGTTGCGTCATATTGGCAGGAACTATAACAGGCTGTTGTACATGTCTTTTGTGTTCATAAAAGAAAACAAAAATATTGTTTTTATATTTATGTTGGTATAATTCTATGTATTTGAAAATCAACACTGTATATGACTTGTGCCATTGTTGGAGCGAGTTAGGAGTTATTTTGAAATGCCACTCACTTGATGTTTAGTGCCATTCCTGTCCACACATCCACACTGTTGGATAGGCACACAAACCCTTCCTTTCTGCACAAAGCCAGCATCACATACACATCCCTGTATACAACTCTTATTGTCACTGCAGCCTGGTGGGCCATTCAGGTGTGCACAGGTGGGACTGCAGGCAGGGATACAAGTGGTGTAATGGCTGTTCTGTGGGCAAGAGGGTGCTAAAAAGCCAAAAAGGGAGGGATGGGGTGGATACTTAGTTATACGCTTAAAATGACAAATACAATGCAGTCAATGTACACATATATTTGTTGTTAAAATATGGAACTGCAAATAACTACACAACTTACTTGTTACAGATGTAGTTGATGGTTGTGGACTCTCAGTTGTAGATTGTGATGCAGCTGTAGATGAAGGCTGAGGGGTGTCTGTTGTTGGATGTGGTTTAATGGTTGTTGTAGGTTGTGGTCTAGCTGTTGTTGGCGATTGTGGAATAGTTGTAGTTGTAGACTGAGGTCTGCCAGTTGTTGAATGTGGTTTAATGGTTGTTGTAGGTTGGGGCCTGGATGTTGTTGTGGACTGTGGTTCAGCTGTTGTGGGTTGTGGTCTAGCTGTTGTTGGCGATTGTGGAATAGTTGTAGTTGTAGACTGAGGTCTGCCAGTTGTTGAATGTGGTTTAATGGTTGTTGTAGGTTGGGGCCTGGATGTTGTTGTGGACTGTGGTTCAGCTGTTGTGGGTTGTGGTTTAACTGTGGATGATGGTTGTGGCCTTGCTGTCAATGGTGGTTTTGCTGTAGTTGTGGTCGGAGGTTTAGGTCTACTTGTTGTTTGGGATGCCATCTGAGATGTTGTTGGAGGTTGTGGATTAACAGTTGTTTGTGGCTGTGGTTGAGCTGCAGTTGAAGGTTGTGGTCTAGCTGTGGTTGGTTGTTGTGGTGTAACAGTTGTTTGTGACTGGGTGTTAGTTGGTTTTTGTGAACTAGCTGTTGTTGGTGGCTGTGGCTTATTTGTGGCTGGAGGCTGAGGTTCATTAGTAAATGTAGGTGGTTGCTCTGGTCTTGCTGTTGTTTGGGGTCTTTCTGTAATTTCAGGTTCTGGTTGCTCTGAAGTTTCAACCCCTACATGCTCTGTTGTTGGTGGCTGGGGTCTAGCTGTAGTTTCTGGCTTACTTGTGGCTGTAGGTATTGGTTTTGATGTTATGGGTAGCTGTGAACTTGTTGGGAAATCAGGATTTGAAGTTTTTGGGGTTACAGTTGTTGGTGTTGTTCTAGTGTTTAGTGTATCACAGTTAGTGGTGGCTGTAGTTGTTGTGGGGGTTGTTGTAGCAGTTGTTGTTGTAAAGGTTGACGCTGGGTCTGTTTCTGATGAAGTGGATGTTTGTGGTTGTGTTGAGCTGATTTCTGGTGGGAGCCCTGTGCCTTCTGTTGTTGGTGGATTAAAGGTTGTAGGAGCAGGATTTGTTGGTTTACCAAGGTCTGTAATGATATTTCACAATCCAATAAATTGTATCAATTTCTAATCATGAAATCTAAATTGAAAAATGAGTATGAGGAGAAAATAACCTGCGCAGTGCCCATGATGAAGCGATACATCATCTATGGCCACATCAGACTGATCGTTGGAGCCTCTTCGCCCTTCAAAAATGATCTAAAATAAAGTGAACATGATGAGGTCAGTTTATTGTTTTAAGTTGCCCATAATTACTGTTTTGCTCTGCACATTTCTAATATTAGACAGGTTAAGAGGAGAAACATGTTATTTTGTACATTCTTTATCAGTAATATTCTACCATTACACCGTCACTGGCTCTCTGGTGGAAGGTGTCCTGACCTGAAAAGCTCCAGTTGTTGTGAAGTCCAGCTGAGCCAGGTGCCACATATTTCCTTGATCATTCCTCTTCTGCCAAACAGGGTCAACCTTTCTGTCTTGGAGCAAGTAGACATTGAGGCCCATTGTGTCGGCTGAACCGTACATGTGGTACCAGAACTGCAGACACTGAGGACCAGAGTCAGAACACTCTGAGCTTATGAGACGAGCCGTGTCTCCATGTGTCACACTGTTGGCTTCGATGTAAAGATAGTGGCCATCTGATTAAGGACATAAGAGTAAAAAGTGTTAGAGTAAGTGACAGCAACTTTTCCTTAGAAAATGCTTTGAGTTCTCATTTAATTTCATGTTGAAGAGATATCCATTTTTTCTGAAACTGCTTGCAGAAGTTGAGACTGCACATGCATTCTAAATGTTGAAAGTCAAAAAATGACTAAATTTATAAGCAGTATCTCTACTGGCACATACACAGGAGGCGGATGCAAAAATATCTTGATGAAATACATCTGGAACTCAGACAACCTTTTTCAGTCTACTACTCTGGTTTGACAAGGAAGAACTGCTTCAGGGGTTTTTCATTAGGTATATGCATGGCATTGTCTGATGATGATGTCTGATTGCAAACTGGAAAAGAGTGTGATTTTTATTATTTCCTGACAGTTTTATGCCAACATTATTTGCCGTGTGTCAGAAGGCTAATTACCTCCAGTGGTGTGATCTGAAGAAGGACCAGTCATCATAGTAGGAGTGGAGCCAGTATGCCTTGTCCAGTCAAAAACATCAGTAAGAAGTTGGTTCCACTGACATAGGTCTTGCTCAAAATCACAGTGCAGTTGGCACACTAGAGACACAAGTCAGACATATCTTTAGATCACTGATGCCATAATTCTGGAAATCACAAAAAATTATGGAAGTCCCAAAAAAGAGATATATAAGCAGTAGTATGGAGTCCTTGCTATACCTGGGTGTGGTGGTGGTTTGTTTGTTGGAGCTTCAGTAACATTGTCTTTGTTAATTAAGGGGGTTGTTGTTTGCACTGCAGAAGGTATGGTGACATTTGCTACAGGGGGCTGAGGTGTAACAGGGAGCTGGTCAGTAACATTGACCAGAGGAGTCTCTTGAGCTGCAGTGGTTGGCACATTGATGCTTGGAAGAGCTGTTGTGTCTCCGTCAGGTTTCGGAGGATTTGTCACAACATCACTCAGATCTGCAAGAAATGTTAATAATTTTAATTCAATTCAATTCAGTTTATTTATATAGCGCCAATTCACAACAAAAGTTATCTCATGACACTTTCCAATTTGAGCAGGTCTAGACCAAACTCTTTAATTAAATTGTAAATAGAGAGAGCCCAACATAATAATTGTGTACATTTAAAACATTATCAAGGTACACGCGTTAACATTAGCAATATGTTTTCAAGGTATATTGGTACTTATTCTGTACGAAAATTTCTTACCAGAGCATCGACCATGATAAAGCTTTACATCATCTATGGCCACATCAGACTCTTCGTTGGAGCCTCTACGCCCCTCAATGATGATCTGAGTTTGGAAAATATGTATGTGTTATTTTTTGTAATATGTCCTTTATTGGTAATATTCTAACATTACACCGTCACTGGCTCTCTGGTGGAAGGTGTCCTGACCTGAAAAGCTCTAGTTGTTGTGAAGTCCAGCTGAGCCAGGTGCCACATATTTCCTTGATCATTCCTCTTCTGCCAGACAGTGTCAACCTTTCTGTCTTGGAGCAAGTAGACATTGAGGCCCATTGTGTCGGCTGAACCGTACATGTGGTACCAGAACTGCAGACACTGAGGACCAGAGTCAGAACACTCTGAGCTTATGAGACGAGCCGTGTCTCCGTGTGTCACACTGTTGGCTTCGATGTAAAGATAGTGGCCATCTAAAAAAGAAGGGTGAAACTCGTTATCAAAATTGGTAGATAAACTTTCCATGGTGATACAGCTGTCACCCATACAGTTGCATCTGTCGCCATATTAAACAGAGATAGAGTGAATTACCACCAGTGTGGTCAGCAGAGGGACCGGTCATCAGGGTGGGAGTGGAACCACTTTGCCATGTCCAGTCAAAAGCATCTGTGACCATCTGATTCCAGCTACAAAGGTTGCTGTCGAAGCTGCAGTCAATATTGCAGACTATAAAGGAAACATTTGCAAAAAATTAACTTGAACCATTGCACACCATATTGCCCTTATGCAACTTCCTTTATTTTGGTGACCTGTAACTTCAGTTACCATTAAAATTGCACATTCAGTGTTTACTGGGCTAGACACAAAAGTTAATTTATAACCAAACTACATCTTTCTGATGTAGAAACAAATGGCCCATAAAACATAGCTTCCTGAACACTTACCTGGGTATGAGGGGAGGATTTCTACAGTTGTGGAAGGAAGCTCAGTTCCACTAACCAGACCAGGGAAGTTACCTAAAGGAAGTTAGATAATTGACTATGTATAAACCTTGATATATTTTCTATGGTCATAATTTTAGTTGTTAATGCATTTGCACCATTGGAAATGTAACATTTAAAATTGTGACGGGTTGTATCAGTAATCAAATGTACAATGTTTTTTCTCCTTTTTGTTGGATGTGAACATCACCTGAGCATGAGCCAATGTGGATGGATATATCATCTATGGCCACATCTGATTTAGCACCAGAGCCTCGAATTCCCTCTATGATAATCTGAAAGTGGAAGGAAGATATGTTTCGTCATACAGAATACGATCACTAGTCATTTCAAGAAACCTGTGCAACATTTGGCCAGCATCTTTTAGGCACACATATTCTCAGTGTATAGTTTTGGACTTACTTGGAATGGTCCAGACACGCTGATGTCAAGATATACTGGATGCCATTTTGGTCCCTGGTTATTCATCATGGACCAGAGTTTGGTGACTTTATTGTCTTTGAGCAGGTAGATGTTGAGCGCCATGGCTGTAGCTGAACCATACATATGGTACCAGAATTGCAAGCAGAGTGGGCCATTATAATGGCACACTGAGCTCAGCAGACGGGCTGAATCTCCATAGGTTGCACTATTTCCCTCAATATACATGTAGAAACCAGCTAGAGAACCATTGCAAATAGCACAATAAATGTTACATGAAAAAAAACAAAAAAACAAAAACAAATGCAGCAGCGAAACAGATATGATATCAAGTGTTGATGTTCAGTTTTACCTCCAGTGGTGTGGTCTTGGTTTGGGCCAGTTAGATTTGATGGGGTGGATCCTGAATTCCTTGTCCAATCAAAACTGTCCTGTATGAGCTGTTCCCACCCACACAAATTTTCTTCAAAGTTACAATTCATAGGACAGACTATGAAAGAAGCATAACAAACAAAGAAAATGGAAATGATGATGATGAAGTTACAATCTGAAAAATACAGTTTTTATGTGAAAATATATTATCCATAAAAATATAATTCCATTAACTTTGTGCCTAATCAAAATCAATAAAAATTAATCAATTCACATTCATATCTATCTATCTATCTATCTATCTATCTATCTATCTATCTATCTATAGATAGATAGATAGATAGATATATATGGGTGTGTGTATGTATATTTATACACAAACTGGATTATGCCACTGCCATCTTATCCAAATTAGCAACAAATAAACCCTTTCCCCCTGAATGCTCTTACAAGTTTGATCTGGTGTTGGTGAGGCAGGAGTTCGAGTTGTTGGAGGAATTGTGGTTGGGGGCTCAGCTGGAATGGGGACAAAAATAAAACAAAAGGCAAACAAACAAACAAAAATAAACAAAAAGAAATGAGTTTACCACCTTAGCCTTTTTGACACCCTGCAAAATATTTTGCATAGGGCTCCCCCCTCCATATCTAGAACTATCTATATTGCTTAGATGAATGAGAAGACAATCAAAATTCAATCAGGCAGGGCTCTAGGCATTTGCCTCATGCAAGGAGCCAATCCCTCGCCATAATGGGGAAAAAAAAGAGGAGAAGAGAGTTTTGAAGATATTGGTAAAGAGAATCAATAAATAACAAATACAGGACATCTACTAGAATAACTTCATTTTTTCTTCAGTGCTTATAAAACACCAGATTCACCACATTCATATCCTTTCAGAGAGTAACCACAGCTGACTCACCACAGGCTGTATCTGTCTGCCAGTGGGGAAGCTCTACTCCTGCAACCTGGCATGCTGCTGCATAGGACTTCAGAGATTCACACAGGGTGTGTTGGTCACCATTTGTGGCACAGTAGTCATACACACAACTGTTGATGTATATGCTCGGGTGAATGAGTTCATGGCAAGACTTGAAGGCATCCCTTAGGAGGGTGTAGCACTCATTGTAGGCATCATTCTCCTCTTCATAATCACAGAGTCTGGGATTATTTGGATGAGCAACACACCTTGACAATAAAATAATTAAATAAAAAGCTAGATTTATTCCACCACAAAATAAAACAAAATATAGTTTGTTAATGGTTGAGAAATGTTTGTGAGGTTGTGAGCTTGGTGTATGTATTTTGCAAAAGTAACCTACTTTGTGTACATGTATTCATCTAGTAATTAGCTGGTAATCAATAAGGTAACCTGTTTTTTTTTTTTTTTTTAATTTGGCTATTAATACATGAACCAGGCAAGCCAGGCTGTAAAATTATTGCCTCCTTATAAAGCACAAACAACTACCTCTACACAGAAAATATTTCATGTATTTATGTACTTAAGCACCAGTAGTAGTTTGACCTAAAATCTATTGTATGTGTGCTAACATATAATGACAACGCTAACATGGTGGTCTATGTTTTCCATGTTCATCATCTTAGTTTAGTGGGTTAGCATGCTCGTCTTGTCTCATCATCTAAATACATGCTGCTAGTATGGTTGTGTGTGAGTGTGGTATGTGTGTTTTTTTTCTTTTGGAGATAGTAAAATGTTATAACACTTATTTAATTTGTACTAAAATGTGTGGAGATTTTAGTACAAATTAAATAAGTATAATATAATAATAAGTATGTTAAGAGTGACTTACTCATCATCGTCTGGCACCCTCCAGCTATCACCAAACTCAAAGGGCTCAGTAACATTTTGGCCTCCAGATGTTATGAAGTCATCGTCCTGTTGATCAGAGTAGGTGCCACATAGTCCACACAGTTCATACTTGTAGCGCTCATCCACCTGCAGGAAGAGTCTGTTCTGCCCATCTATCATCATTCTGAGACCAAAGGTTGTCTCCAAGACAATGAAGTTATTCTTCATGTCAACCCGTACTGAGCCATATGCACCTTCTGTGGAATAGGGAAGTTGGACCTGGACATTATTCACCTAAAGAGAGGACAATCCATCAGTTGTAATACATTTATTCTTGTGAAAAGTGAATTTGTCTTAAATGCCTGACAAAACAACTGGTAAGTTATTTGAAACTTTTTTTCTAGGATAGAAAGTGCAACTAATTAACTGCCACCTGGCTGTTCAGGGCAAAGTCAAGTGGGATGGCTATTACTTTGTGTGTTCTTATTGGCAACATCCTCCGGTGACCTGACACAGAGTAATAACTGCCCCTTGTAAACATGGGTGTGTTGATACTATAGTCAGTAGCCACTGTCATGAATGGATTACAGCCATAATACAGAATGACGACATTACAAATCTAGTAAACTTATAGGTCAAGACACAACTGATGGACTGGAAGCTGTCATTCACATTTTCACTGCCTTTGTTATAGTCATGTGCTGTAAAAGAGTTCCATTCGGGATTCCACTTTTTTTTGATCTGTAGAGAATTAGAAGGAGTCTTTGTGCTTACATCGACTTGTCCACTATCCTTCAGGGTAAGGTGTAGATCCTCAACCTGAAGAGTCACAGCTTCCAGCTTGGACCGTGTAACGTTCTGAAGAGGAGGATGCATGTTGTGTCCAACGACAGTGAACTGGACTGAGCTTTCTTCTCCGCACGTGGTAGCCAGTGTGTAACTGCAGCCCCCTTGAAAATCATAAGCCATCCCATCAAATGTAATATAGTGTGGATCGCCGTACACACTGCAGGTGGCGGGACTGAGAAGGTAGCAGCCTTTGATCCCATCCTTGACCTTACAGATCTCATTGTCTGCACACTGCATTTTAGTGCACTGTGTGACATTTTCACCGACGCACTGGCACTTCCACGCACACTCTCCTTGCAGCCATGTTTCTCCTCTCTGCAGACAAAAGGAAGTTGTGTGAATGAATTCTAGCAATGCAGAAGTGAATAGGTCAGTATGAAATTGTTTCTTGTTCCTCTGCCCCACTTACATCATAGTGGTTTCCGTGATACCAGCACCCACAGTCTTCTGCTGGGACACACTTTCCCCCACTGAGTTTGAAGCCAGAGTCACACTCACATCTTTCTACACAGCTTCCGCAGGGACCAGCTATATCCAGGCTGGAGCACACTTCAGGACAGCCATCAGCACATGAGTTATAATGGCTGTTCTCACCACACTGATGGGCTGAGAAGGGAGGAAAGAAGAGAGAGCATACTGTATTAGTACAGTCATTATTTGCTGCTATAAGTAGGTAGTGAAACAAAATAAGGAATTAATAAAACAACATACAGCAGACTGTAGAGTTCCTCCATATGGGTATTGCTACTCCAGCCTCTCGGCAGATATCTGCATAGTCCTGTAATGTCTCACATAGCACCGCAAGGTCACCATGAGTAGAGCACATGCCGACCACACAGCTCCTGAAGTAGCTTTCGGCTCCCAGAGCTGCCAGACATTCAGCAAAGGGCCCAGTACTTGAGAGAATACCTCCACAGTACAGCTCACTTGCGTATTCAGCCTCTTCCAGAGGGTCACACTGATGAGGTACAGGAATGGTGTCACAGGAGGAGGTAGTTTGCCCAGTCTGCAGGCTCTCGGCCAGAGCTGTAGCATCTTGGGCATCTATACCATCACGTTTTCTGAAGTCATCTCCTCTGAGATAGTTAAAGTTTCCGCACAAGCCACAGACATGATCAGAGTAAATGGATGGCAAGGTGACATGGACAGCACCAGCGGTGTCGTATGAGACGGAAAGACCCGAGGTGGTTTCCAGTATAACGGCAGCAGGGTTGCTCTTGATGCTGACAGTGCTGTTGCTGAGCTTAAGTGGAAGCTTCCTCCAGATCCCATTAACCTGAAGAACATGATAAGTTTTCGACTTACTGGCTATCATCAGCAATGAATAGCAGCATTCTGAAAATTGATGCTGTGTTTGAGAATTGATAAGGACAGTTGGTTTTCTACGAATTCCAGGACATTATGGCACTGAATTCTGCACTTAAATTTTATCAGTAGAATGGAAATTGCTCAGTTCAGTATATTACACAGCTGTATTCTAACACTCATTGCCACAAGGTGCCACAAATGTAAGTTGCACAGATAGTACTTAAGTTATTTTTAAGTTTAGGGAGCAATGACAAATAGGAAATACTGTATATTTTTAATGGAATAAAAAAACATCTTCCAACATGCAAAAAGGTTGTGGATGGCTTGGTCTGCAAATTACTCTCCCCATTAATTATGAAAAATTTCAAATGCTCATATTGTCCAACTTAGCTGAGGAAACTGAAAATAATCTGTTAGGAGTGCCAAAAATGACTTTATGGCTGCATCGGTGTAGTGACATAAATGCTATGTTAATGTTGATCATGACTTATTTGGATACAACAGCCATTCGGAGCTGGTGTCTCTTTGTAAATGGAACAGGGTGGTGTGACTTGGACTTGGACTTGGTCTTATAACTTTTATGAAGAATTGTCCCTATATTGGCAGATGCTATAGACATTAGCAATGGGTCATAGTATGTGTGCCTGCATAAATTTATATCTCACTGTAAAGTAACTCACCACAACACGGCGTGTCTGCTTTTTCAACAGGGACACTCTCAAGTTCCCCATTTCCACAATGACTTGCTGCACAGTTGGTAGAGATGAGTTCCCTCTCTCGACACTGACCACTTCCACACTGAATAGGGGCAGGGTCTCATTGGGTGAGCAGGTCTTAGCCAGTGTGTAGGTGCAGGATGACATGAAGCGGAACAGCGCTCCATCAAAAGTGCTGCAGTCTCTATTACTGTGTATAGTGCACGTCCCAGAGGCGGAAATCCCACCGGAGCTTTCAGTTTGACGACCACAGATTTGGCCCTCAGGGCACTGAGAGGGAGAGCAGGAGAGCTGGCCAACAGAACAGAGGCAGCGAGTGGACTCATCTGTCCATAACTCTGTGTTAGATTCACACTGTTGTCCTGTGGGTATGTGAATGAGTAAATTATGACTTTATAATCACAACACCGTCTGGCAAGGAATAAGTGATTAGGAACATGAATGAATTATAATGGTCCGTGCATGGATTGCTCTTAATTATCTTAGTTATGTGACCTGTTGCTCATAGTGATACTAAGATTAATAATTTGTTAATTGCCAATGATCAAAAGTATGAAAAACATTCTTACCACCTTTCAAAAAATGACTGACAGTAATCTGAGAAGTGTCATGACAGTAATAGCTTATGTGTGTTGCACCTACATATTCTACCTATGAATAGTGCATGAATTTTTATTTCATATTGATTAATGGGACCAAAGTTGGCTGTTCTTTAAATAACAAAAGAATATTTACCACATGAGCCTTTTCTTACTCCTATCCGGTTAAAAACGACCTGTCCCTCCATGGACACTGCTGATGATGCTTTCAATACAACCTGATATAAAAACAGATAATAATTTACACATGTAATATATTATTTTAATTCCTGACTATGGTACAGTCACAAATATGTGGTTGTCTGCCATTTTACCTGAGTCCCTGGTTCAGTGATGGTCAAGGGGACAAACACTTGTCTCCACGAATCCCCGGGTAGGCCAGGTGAGGTCCAGATTTCCACCAGACCAACACTGCTTTTTAGCAGAACTTGGAGTTCTGACACTTTAGCTGCAGCTGGGGTCAGGTACCAAAACTCTAGACAGGCCTCGCCCTCCATCCCCAGTGGACCACTCTTTAACATATTCACTGCAACATCCTCTGTGGGTAAAAATGCCAATAAGACAACTTAATAAACCAGATGCTTTCATCCGTATAATAGAAAGTGACCAGATGTATTTTTAAACAAATATTTCCAGTGTAACACTTTGTTTCTAACGGATAAATTCAATGACCTATTTTTTCTGTTGGTTTTTTTTTGACAAATGGTCAAATATATTTGTAACTCTGCTTAGTTAAAATGAGGCTTTATGTTGCATCATAATTTTAATCCCATCAAAAATAGCAAACCATTTCCTTTGTTACTGTAATAAAACAAGAAGTACATCTGTTGTGATGTGATTATCATTAAATACAAAATAGCTGTTTGGAGTGTTTGATGGCAAATGTTAACCTTGAGTGCAGGCCCTCAACTTTGATTGCCCTTGGGAGAACAGTAGTCTATAAAATATTATTAGCTTGCTTCAGATCAATTAATGATATGCAGTGAGGCAATGACATGGTCACAGTATGCTGCAATATTGCACAATCCCTGTTATCTTCTGTACCTGCTGCAGAAACAGATGATCCATTCCTTGTCCAGTCACAAATCAGATTGTTGTCACATTGTGTAACGTATTCTATAACAGATAAGAAAGGGGTCAGATATAGTAATGTGTACAGAATGTGTATCTCTCTGTTTATTTATGTCTGTGTATTTAAGTCCTTATTTGAGGGACAAATTGTATTCAGGCTGTTCTAGCAATTGAATTTTAATTTAACTACATACCTGAGTTTGTCCTCCAGTCTGGTAAAGTAACTAATGAAAAGTCATTTTCAGCCCTGAAATGAAAAAATAACAACAACATGAGGACAAGTTAACAATCGCCAAAAATTAATTAAATATATGAAAATTGAAACATCTTCAGACTCACTTGCACTGAGTTCCTGTCTGGGTTAGAAAGAGAATAGTCACTGCAACCAACAAATCTGTGTGGATTCCTCCAAGCATTGCTGATCCCTTAACGGCAGCCTGTCAGCTTCTCTCCCGTTGCTAATACTCTCTTTGATGAGTTGAAGAATGAATAGTGAGCAGTAACTGCTGCCGAGCTTCTCTGTGCAAACGTATTATTTCCCTGTAACTGCCAGCACGGAGATGTGGGTCCTCCTGTGTCATTCTCAGAACAGAGCTGCAGGTTCTAAGCATTTATAGCCCCTCCACCTGACCAGGTAACCTCAGCAGAGGGTGGAGAAAGAGGACTTGAGGCAAGGAACAAATAAAAAGGGGTTGGACTGAGTCTGGGGTGTAAAAATATTCTACAGGTGACGACAGTAGCTAACACAGTTACAGTAAACAATGAAGGGCCAGGTCAGGGTTGGGCATTTTTAGGTCATAAAAAAGACCAGAGACCAAGATATGTGAATGTACAGATCCTATTTACTATATTTTTTGCACAGCAATTAAATATCTTCCACTGACTTCTCACTATAGTGTAAAAAGATTTTGAGTTTTCATGGGATGTCGTGAGCTCAGGTTTGGTGGTTTTGACGTGCATGACATTGTCACAGAGACACACAAGTTTAGAATCTGTTGGCAATTTTAATGACAAAATTGCAACAGGATTCTAACTACACATAAGAACACATAAAGTGATGTGTGTATGGTTTTATGTGTTCCACTTGTCCTTATTAGCCTCAGTTATTTATTGTTTGTCTTTTTTAAACATTTTCTTTTATACTGTTTTGTAGTTTCAATTTTTTTTGTATTCAATTTTGGCATTAATTAAGCTTTGCATTCAGTTTCGTTGTACATGTACAATGACAATAAATACTATTCTGATCTCCTCTTCTGTTCTTGCATTGTATGCTTAAAGAATATAGTGGTGTTGATTTCTGTGTACTGAAAGAAACTCACCAAACTTCAAAAGCACACTTGCAATATAAGAATAGATGAATGACTTTATTGCTGCCCCTGCAATATAAGATTACTGTATAATAATCGCTATAATATTTGTGATACCTTTGGAGAAATGTTACTATTGGGACCTTACAGAAACAGAAATCACTTTCTTATAATATAATTTAGCTCCTAACGTATATCTCAGAACTTAGAAACTATGCTATAATAGTTAACTAAGAAACTGTTAATAGAAATGTATTTGAAAGTGTATTCTGTGCTGATTATCTTGAATTCTACATGCAGTAAAAGACTGTGTTTCTGTGCAAATCCTGTAACTTACTGACACTTTGCACTGATAAGACAAAACGATGAGCGATTGAGAGTTTCAGCTCATGCAATCCATATTTTCGAAAAGCACTAAATCAAGCATGTGCACATCGTGCCCTGATAATGTTACAGTATATTAAGTTTATGTCAGCTAGATAGCAGCACACACTGTAAGAACAGATGGAAAAAGAGTGATAAGAAAGAGGCGCTGTCTGACCCACCTGTTGTGACATTCCTGTAACCCTGTCGGTATGCGTCAATAGAAAGAGTGGCCCAAGACAAATATTGGTGCTCTTTAAACCTGTCCAACCTAATAGAAGGTCTTTGTGAGCAAACATTGACAAAGTAGTTTAACACATAAGTTTTTGTCCTTTTTGGCAATAGAAAAATAACACAATATTAAAATACAGTATCTTAACTTTGGAGATAATCTTCAGTTATCTGAAAAGACACCAACCTGATTTCTTAACAGATAATCAGCGTTTTATCTCAGGGTGTTTAAGGTGTGTGAAAAATGCCACCGGAAGTGAGTAACTCATAAACTCATCCACTCAGATCTGTACAGATATACTTTTAGATGATGTACCTTGAAATAAAGCATGTAAAGCTCTGCAATGTCTCATCTGAAATCTAATTTTTACTCAAAGCAGCACACAAATATTTTTGCTTTATTTCAGTTAACATTTTATCGCACTCACTTATGAGCTTTTGCTAAGCACATACTTTGTATGTATACTTTGTATGTATACTTTGTATGTATACTTTGTATCTTTGTGTTGATAAGGCCTGTCCCAGGGTCAAGTGCATTCATTCTTTATCTAGAGATACAAACCCACCTTTCAGTAAACCAGCCTGATGGATCTTACGGGTAATGTCAGTCGGTGTACAAAAATAAAATCCGAAGTAATCAATCAGATAATGCTGATATCTATCCATAATACATATCGATCAGTCCATAATTCCATACTTGAACTCATAACTTTTTACCTAACAAATAGAGGACCCATTAATAATCAACCTCATGCACAGGAAGCGGGAGGAAGAGCAACAGGGGGCCAGGACAAAGCAGTACACTGTGGTTTTTTACAAGGACTACATGTGCCCTGTTCCATGACTAACAGTTAATAAGTTTGTGTTTGTTTTTAACGCTCACTTCTGCTATTTCCACTATGTCATCGCTAAAAACACCTGGGTAAGCAACGGATGTTATTTTGGGAAAACGGAACAAATGAGGTGTACTTTTATTTTATTTTATTTTTTTCACAGATCTCAAGGACAGATGGTGACCTGCTCTCCTGTTACCATCATTTCCGACAAAAAAAAACAAAAAAACCCCCCCAAAAACAAACTGATCTAAACATCCATGAACAACCTGTAATTTTCCAGTTTCACTTACAAGATGAAGTTTTATTTTTGAGACAACTATACAGTGATCATGGAAGTGGCTGAGAGTTAAGGTGCTGGAGTGCTTCAACAGAGGCAGCTGTCGGATGGCCAAACAGATTTGGAAATCCCCAAATCTCACAATTTTCCCATGTTGGATTGGAAGGCTTGCACTTGAGAATTTCCAAAATTGTCAATAAACCAATAATCCGATGTTCACGTCCTCTTCACACAGCAATCAGCCATGTATGCATATATATATATATATATATATATATATATATATATATATATATATATATATATATATATATATATATATATATATATATATATATATATATATATATATATATATATATATATATATATATATATATATATATATATATATATGTGTGTGTGTGTGTGTGTGTGTGTGTGTGTGTGTGTGTGTCCATGTATATAAGTCTGTTTGCCCTTTGCAAAACTTTTGTCCTTATAACTTGGAAAACTGTCCTCCACCTACACATCCTAGTTCAAGCACCTTTTTGTCAGAGTTCAGTTTATACCAGGCTTGCACCCAAAGGTCACTCATACTGAAAAAAGAAAATCAATTCACAGAGCAGTCTTTCATTGACGAATAGGTCAGTCAATGGCATATGAAAATCTTCTTTGCCTTCGTTCCAGTTTGGTCGTGTCTTTGCAGTGTGCAGTCCCTGGAGATGTCCTCATCTGTAGTGGCAGGTCAAGGTCATGGTTGATAGATAACACTGAGTAAAACAGGGCAGACACTGAGCTCTCCCTCATGTCAGAGCTTTAGCACTTACACTTTTATTGAGCTCTCATTCATATACTCACTCCCTTCCCTTCTATGTGGACATCTGGGATCATGCTGCTTCTTCTATCTGCTGTCTGAGGCAATATCCAATGATTCAGTGTAGGGTCAAGGTCATCAGACATGGAGACCGGCATGAAAGCAGGCCAGACCGCTGGCTCTCATTCATGTCTCAGGTTTTAATCGAAACCTTTGAGCTTCACTGTTGATGCCCTATTTCTGCATTCGGTGGAATATAAATAGCACTTTATGTAGCTTTGAAGTGTGTGTGGACATTTTGGCATTTCTAAACTCAGCATGTGGTTTCTTTTCTGCTAGCTTTAACGTTTATAGAACATGATGTATGGCCTTCAAAATACTATAGAGGATTGAGTGGTTGTGAACCTTGTTGATAATTATAGTAGTAAATTAAATCGGTACATGAACGTTGAGGACGTACGTAGCTGCTTAAGTGGGTCTATAACATTGAATTTTAAATCCTCTGACTATTTATGGGCATATTTTTACAGGAGTTGCCATTTATAGTCTGTCTGCTGGAAAAATGACCTATTTTCAATGAGGTTTTAGAATGAAGAGTTACCACTGAAGGGTGAAAGAAAGCAGAGCAAGGCCTGTCTGTTGAATGTAAAGTAGGTGAGGTGTAGGTTAAAGCAATCTCTTCATTCTTTCAAAAGAGAACAAGTATTTCAAAACAAATTAGGACTCAGTGTGCGGCATCTATTTAATATTCATTGAATCATCTGACTTGCCAAAGCGTTTCTTAATTTCACAGCAACAAGTCAAACTTGTTAACATTTCACCCTCAAGCCTCAAAAGTGAACAAATGTTTATAAAGCAATAAAGCAATAAATAACCTCTGTCGCATTACAATTATTATTTCAATAAATACGCCCAGTTTAATATTTGTTGGTTTTTGTTTATGTTTTTGGTTGTTTCTCTCTTTCTATTTCACCTCCTTTCCTTTTTTTCTTCAGACAAGGTCATGAGCTGTCCTCCTCCCTGTTCCTTCCTTCCGTCACGCTCCAATGAAAAGCTTCCATGCAATCTTGCAGGTGTTTCTTGGCCTGTGGCACTACGTTTCACAAACAGAGCCCGACTTCTCCTTCCGTCGCATGGCTGCTAAACAGGTTGTTTAATGAATACAGGTGCTGTGGTTCTGCTCTGCCTATCAGAGAGACATGATCAATATTGTAGCCAAGCTGCGTTTAATTGGCTTTTGTCAACACACTACATTCCCTAACCTCCAAATCCGCTCAAACCAGAGTATTTTTTCTGTCCTTGATTCTTCATCAGGCTTTCTGATACATGTGGCTTGTTTCCATGCTGAGCTCTCAGTTAGGCGTGAAAAATGTGACTCCATTGTGACATTACTAAAGTTCAGAAAGCACTGCAATCACAAAAATAATCAAAACAAGGTCAAACCAGTTATTGTCAGTTTGTGTAAGGTTATGGTAAAAGAAAACTCAAGCTCGGTACCATACATTACCATACAGGGATGCCCATTATAAAAGGCCTCTTTTATATACTGTCAAATCAGGAGGCTTTCATTTTAACGCGCCAATACTGTTGTTTTGTTATTTGCCTTTCAGAAGCTTGTGTACTTTATTTGAGCTCTTTTGCCTTGGCAGTTTTTTATTGCTATGTTCATCCTCTACATGTCACATTCATGAGGACACATAGTACAAGTTAGCAGATCATTTACGTCATTCAGTACTTCCACCAGAAGGTGGCACTCTGACTCCTTTGAAAAACTACTTGAGTGTCAGAGCCATCATAAAAGTTTCTGAAGGTCTACCAGCCAGATCATATTCTTAAAACTACTTATTTTCTAAATGAAAGGTACAGTGTTCGATTGAATTAAATATTTGTTTTAATTTTAAGGAACAGAAAGGTATATAATTAATAATAAAACAGTAATGTCACCACATTTGGACATGGGTTCGGTGAAACAGTTTGAATGGAGCTTTTGTGCTCATGAACCTGACCCAGAAACTGATGAAAAGAAAATGAATTTAATTACAATAACAACTGATCTCGCTATCTAGTCTGTTAAAGCAAGATAATTCCCATTTGTGAGGTCTGATAAGGAATTGGTTTTTTTCTGGGTTCAGTGATTCTCTCGCTGATAAACCCTGTGCCCAACTACAATACTCCAGCAGACAGTGGCCCAGTGTCCTATCTCCCCTCAATTAACTTCAAACTGCTCTCCATTACACGCTACAATGAGACACGCAATTTCATTACCTCACACAGGCCCATCAGCGCTACTAATTGTTTTTCTTTTCATTTTCAGCATCCCTCTGTTTCCCAGGGAGTGTGGGTGTGAAGATATCCCATGTTCGGAAAGATAAAATACAGAAGGGCGGGGGGGGGGAGGCAAAGACAGATTCTAGTTGTCCTGTGTACTTACTGTTTGTTCGTCCAGTAGTGAGCAGAGATGGCGATTTAGTACGTATAACCTTCAAAGGCCAGCAACCTGAAGCACTCACAGACACTTAATTCACAATCAGCAAAAGGTCAACACAGACACAGACACATATACAGGGAGTTGCTGTAGTTTACTGAGCTAACTGGTCAATGTCAGTGTGGCTCCACTTTCTGTCCTCCAAATGTAACAAATCAGCCACGCTTTGCTAGAATTTAGAAGTACTTCTACTGAACTCCAAGCAATGTTAGGTATACTTGTGTGAGAAAACAACAGATTCCCTGTGATATGCACTACCACGATGGACTCTTCAGACACATAAACACAGATGAGTTATCCGTCTCAACAGTCTGAACAGAATGTGAAAAAGCTGTAGTTTAGTCACTTGCAGATTGCAAATTTCTGTTTCTTTTTACCACGATCAAAATAGACTATATTTACCCACCACCTATTTTAGACTAGTGAGAAACCTGGGAAAGCAATCGTGGCAAATGTGCGTGCTGAAGCAATAACTGCTCTTATGTATTCATCAGTAACTGAAATTTACAGTATTATTAATGTATGCAAATCTTCAAGTTTCAGCAAGAGTAAGGTCTATTAAATACATATTTTATTGATTTGCTTGTTAAAAATTAAAACCTGCATATTAACCTTTTAAGTTTAGCATCTGGCTGGTCAGACAAAGAGTTTGTGTGAGCATTTTCTAGTCTAAGTCCATATCCAATTTTAGTTATGTTTTGCTCCCCAGACACCCTTCAGAGAAACGTTTGGCTCTTGTTGCTGCTGAATGCTCCACTATGTTCACTTGTTCGTTGCTCATTTTGTATGCATTGTTTGGAGTTGGGCAGGTAGTGTGCACTGGATTTTAAGAGCTTTTTTGATGGAAACAGCTGTTTGCAGCTGGAAGGGACATGATGAGAGCGGTGAGACTGAACCAAAACAGTAAAAACTAAGGACTATAAAAGCAAAACAATGAGTTAAATACACTGTGTTTAATTTCTGATGCTATAGGCCTTTCAGTCAAAGCAATGAAAATGAAAAATATAGTTTGATGATGTAGTGGAGTATTGTACGATCATGGGAGTTTTCATCTTCATTGTTAAACATCCATCATTGCTGATGAAAATCTATCATGTGACTCATGCAGTAATGTTCACATGAGGTCACGTTTTTTTGACATTATATTTAGTTAAGTTTGTCAACCTAAGTCCTCACGGTCCCTCTTTCTCTCAAAACTTATAGCAACAGGTGACTGAAAAATAAGGAATTCTCCTGGGAAATAATGAAAGTACACAACTCAAACCAAATATATAACAAAGATCTAGTCGTTTTTAGATATTTTAATCCTGAAATGTTACCCATTATATCTTTAAAAGATGCTGAAATGCACCATTAAACTTCTCTGTGGGATTGTCATCATGAGCAGTCTCTTTCATTTACACAAAAGCATTTAATCCATTGTCAATATAAAAATGTTGATTATGGTTTTAAACACTTAATTTGCATCAGAATGTTAACATTTTATTTGCGGCAAAGTTCTGTGAAGACCTTTCAAGTGGCGGCGCGCTAATGATGTAAGTACGACACCAGCAGCTCTGAGTCGAGGGAGAGAAAACACAGGGAGGCAAAGGAACCAGGAGGACTTAACTGCCACTTAACCACTCAGAGGAAAGAAGTCTCCTAATTAATAATGCGCAAAGAGCATATGAGTAGCATGTGGTGATGTCATTCACAGTGGGCTTTCTGCTTTGGCGAGACTCACAGAATGACTCATTCTGCCTTAAATAACCTCAAATCAGAGTTTTCTGAAAAAAAAGTATGAATATGCATGCAAGTTTTTAGCGTATGATCACAAAACTCACCGTCCTGCAAATGTTGAGTTCAGTTTCTTAGCAGCTTTGAATGTGTGATCATCTGTATCATCTGTGTGTTGCATATAAATACATGTGGGATGTGAAATGTGTGGATGAGATGAGCAACTCCCAGAAAACTTTTGACAGACAGGATACCATACGTTAAACTCCATATGTTTCAATGCCCCTCTAAAGCTTTTGTTTCATAACCTCAGCTCTCTAGCTCTCTTTCAACACCACTCTCCCTGTTCCATCCCACATATGGGCTGAATTGAATCGAATGCATCCAATTGAATGTGCCCCAGTGACTGAGATGTGAGGCAGGGTCTCCAGTCTCAAACTGAAATCGTTTCGGTCGTGCTATCCAGGATTTGATTCGCTCGCCCAACCAGCCGAGACCAGTTTGTGATGAGATGCTGGTCTCCAACAGAGCTATAGAAATCACATCCATGCTGTTTCACCTTAGCTGAGGCAGCTTCTACACTGAGCGAAAGAGGAATAAAAAAAAAAAAGAATGACAGAGAGCAAAAGGGAGAGAGAGAGAGAGAGAGAGAGGGAAAGATAAGAGGAGAGAAATCTTGGGAGCTTTAAGCAAAAAGGTTGCCTGCCTAAAATCCTGTGCAGTCGAGCATATAAGAACAATCAAAGCTTTCAAACCTGCACACACACACACACACACACAGGCAAACACACATTCTTTGTTTGGCTTCTTAGTTGCGTCTTAGTTCCTTCCAAGGTCTTAGGTTTTTTTCACTACTTAAAACATGTGGCTGTGGTCTGTGATGGTCAGCCAATAGGACTTAAAGGAACCTCACCTTAGGCAACATGGTGGTGGTTGGTTCCTCTCACACTCCCAAAAACATGCACATTAGGTTAATTAGGTGTGAGTGTGTGCCAGCCCTGCGATTGCCTGTCCGTATGGAAAATGGGTAAAGCAGTATAGAGAATGGATGGATGGGACCTCGCCTTCATTTCATTTAGCAAGAGGTAAAAGAAAAACAGTGGATTGACAAAGCCTTTGGTATTCTAATTACTGAGTGATCTGCATATGTTCAAACAACAGCGTATTAGCCCAAGGTAGTGCCCTGACAGGAAGAATAAAAGTATTTTTCTCCTTTTCTGCAAAGCGACCAGGCACTGAGGCACCCCGGCAAACCCTCATTATGTTTTGAAGATCCATCTTCGCCTGCAGCACCCAACCTATGCACCTTTTTGCTCATCCTAGCTGAAACAGATAAGAGTGAGCAGAGGCATCCGGGTAGAAAGGACCGCGTTTGAATGTCAACTGTCAAATATCAGAGGAGAAGCTACAAATGGCACAGCAACTTTGTCAGAGTTGTAAAGACACATATTATCTCAACATGGAGCTACTCTGATAAGGTGAACAAAAGCCATGGGAATTTTAATCATGATATTGAGGATTAGTCTTGGGGACTGAATGGCATTAATTTAATGCCGCCCAGAATGCAAAATGAAACTAATTCATGAGAGATGCATAAGAAATAAGCATGGTAGGAGGTATGTTTTAATAATCGATGCACTGCTTTATTTATGCAAATACTAATTCATAATTATCTGAATGGATGCATGTTTGGAATCTTTTTAAATCATCCCTTCAGAGTATAACTAACTGTGTATAGCCTGTCTATAGTTGCTGATGGTAATGAGGTAACTAGAGTAGTAACAGTGCTAAAAGTCTAGCATGATGATGTGCAGTACTTTAAGACATTTCAGTCATCCTTCAGTAGATCATTATCAGGCTTAGTCACCACCGAAAATGAAAAATGTGGATGAATACTCAATAGAACAATTCTCATCTTTTGGTCAACTGTCATAGAAATAACATTCAGAGTTGTTGCAGTGGTTTGCTTCATGCTTGCATCAGGTTGACTACATGGATTGTAAAAGATTGTCCCTTCCTTGGAGGTCCAATTGTCTTTTTTCAAGGTATACCAGGGAGAGTGTGTATGTGTGAAAAAGTTATGTGTTTGTGTGCGTGCATTCGTGTTTACTCTATTGGTTGGGCATGAATCATGTATGTGTTTGCAATACTGGTAAAAGTTGTCTGACCCTCACTTTTTTTGGTGCAGCTCCTGTATTGATGCACAGATGAACAGGAGTTTGCTGTTGTCTCCAGAGGACTTGAACACTGACAGTGGGCTACAGGTCCATGCTCACCTAGTCGATAAACAATCTGAGCTCCACAAAGGAACAATAGCCACCATTCTATTGCCCACCCCGCAAACACGTCCTTTTAAAATGTCAAATGAAAAAGCTGTTGCAAGGGTGCAGTGTTCTATTGATTCAAAATGGGCTCATCATTTGGCCACTATGCTCAATTTATGGACTACCTCCATTTTGGATACAAAATGTTGGAGTAAGACCTACAGCTATTTAAGAAATTGCAGAAAAACACAAAATCTTTAAAGTCATCTTTAAAGTCTAAGTAAAGGAAACTAAAGTAACTACACTTTGCAAGGTTCAATTTGTGAAAAACTGTGGTAAAAACTATGGAAACTGAGAGAAGCTTAAATGAAACACACTTTTTCTTCTTTTTCTTTTTTTTTAACCACAAAATGCCAGCAATAATTTCCAATTACTGCCACAAGAAGTCAATAATCAGAATCAGAAATACTTTATTAACCCCTGGAGGAAATTGGGTTGTTACAGTTGCTCCAACCAAGATTAGAAGTCTAAAGGCCAATGAATAATAATAAAAATAGAAACAAGAGTATTTCCAGAATGTAAAAATAAATGTAAAGTTTGTGTGCAGGTATATACAGGTATCGTACAGGTATGTATGTGGTGAATTTACACTAATGGTGCAGTAGCAATGTATATAAATGACACGACGGACAGAAATGAAAACCCAGAGGCACAATCATACAGAGAGAAAGAAAGAGAAAAAGAGGACAGTGTTGTTTCATACATGCAATACCCACTTCCTTTGAAGAGGACATGAGTGTGGATTCAATCAGGATTAATATTTTCTTCCACTGTGAAGCTTTTGCTGGACAAAACATCCCTGCCTGATCAAGCCAGGCATTTTTTTTTTTGATTCGAAAAGCTTTCTTCAACAAGTCCAACCACCATTTGTTTCATCTTCTCTCATCCTCTACATACACTCTCCCCCCATCTACTCAGTCCCTCTTCTTCAATTATTTTGCCCCCACATCCTACCAGCTATCTTCTCTTCCCCCAGAGGCAAGCATCTAGGGTCTTAGCATCTTTGTTTCTCAGGCCCTACGTTCCCTCACAGTTTGTGAGCACCATTTTCCCATGTACCCCAATCTAATGAATATTTATACATCTTGAACATTAGAAGAACACATAAACTTCAAGTTCGGGGTCATTAAATAATACAGCAGTGATTATAAATAAACATGTGTTGTACATGTTACCCACTAAGTATTATTTAATCACTAATGTCACTAATAAGATATGACAATCCTGCAAATTATCAGATTACGTTAAATGAGTTTTTTATTAACTTCAGAAAACTGAATTGATTAATAAAACAACATGGGAAGTGAGAGTGTTAAAATTTCTTGGTTAAGCTCTGGGGAAAGCTGTACTAATTTCAAACATACAAGAGGCTGCTTATGTGACCCTATTTCTCTGAGTGAACAGAGAATCTGGTCTTGTGACCAGTGAGGATCACAGATGCTGTGCACAGCCGCTTCACAGGTGGTTGTAAATAATCACTAAAATCAGCTGACCTTCATCAGTCACTCCCATATTTATGGAAAAAGAAGTGAATAGAAGAGAAATGAGAGTCTAGGTGTGATTATCTTTTGTGATTTAATTATGATTGAAGTCAATCATTGTGAATCCTGAAGGATCAAAGCCATGGATGAATGAAAATGGACCATGGAATGTGAACCCTCAGTACCCAGTCACAATCCCAACTTTAGCATTTTATTTATTTTTTTCAGTTCAACCACAACTCCAGGTTGGTTAGATAAATGCTGGTATCTCTCTCCATTGCCTTTTAAGGGGAGGAAGAGAGAGGAGAGACTTGTCCCAGCTATCACAACAGTATCATCTAGATCAATGTTAAAATGATTTCCAATGTCAAATACTTTGTATTGTAGACATATCATAAAATCTGGCAGGATGATATAACCTCTCAGTAATTTATTAGAGCAGTGCATATGCTGTCCAGATCATTCAATAAAAATCACTGACGTGCAAATTTACTGAATTACATTACCACCATTGTCCTGCAATGCTAATCCCATTTGGAGAGGCTATTGTTGGAAGGTGGAAGAACATCTTGAGGAGCTTTTAACCCCCACTGACATGCTTTCTGATAAGGAGACAGTGATTGAATATTCTAGTAGAGGGTCCATTTCCCCGGGTGAGTTCCAGAAATATCTAAGGCATGGGATATTTTTGTTGGTCATCCTTACATTACTTAGTCTGTTGTAACAAGTGAAAAGGATGTAAGTATCACTATGTTCAGCACTCCCAGTGGAAGCCGAGGTGCTGGACAGCATGGTCCAGTGCACGAACATATATACTGTATACACCCACTGCTAATTCTATCTAGATGTGCTTTGTTGATTTAGAAAGGGACATGTTTTTCAGGTATTAGGCTGCTTTTAAATAGATGGCATGTCTTCTCAATATCTCTTGACATCATAGTTTGTCTTTACTTTGCTCTGTTTGATTTTTTAGACCCCAGCAAAACCCCAGTGTTAGCATGTCTATTAAAATCTAATTCTCTGAAATAACAATAAAATTGCAATGTCAAATGAATGTTTTTTTTAAACATAAATGCTCAAATAAAAGCGTTAAGAGATTTAACTGAAAAAAATTCAAATTCACCATGTAACTGTTACTGAGAAGTTGAGACTAACCTATACATATAAAACAAACCAAAACAAAAAAGACATTCGCATACTTCATGTACTCCATCTGTGTAGTCATATTTTGGTTGAATTTCTGTTTCAGCCTTTATTTATCATTCAGTATTCCAAATGTAAGTTTCTCTCATTGACAAAATTAAGGAGAAGACTTCAATCCTATGCCTGTGTTTGTCTGTCTGTGTATATATGTGTCATTCTGTCCTACATGGTGTGTTCTTCAGGCCTCAATGGCTTTGTGATGAATCCTGATGGCCCAGCAGGCATCTGCCTGTATTGCAGCTGGGCCAAGCTAATGAACTGGACCCAGACACAGTCATAATCAGATTAATGACTGTGTTCAGGTATAAAATGACCAAAATCAATGGGGAGAAAGCAAGACAGAGTGAGAGTGGAGCCAATCCATGGCTAAAGGATGATTAGACACTGAGGACAGTCATGGAGCCAAGGTCATAGACCGACCAGCCAATTCTAGGTCAAGAGAAGGTACTACGCCAGGGAACAAAATAAATATTAAAGGTGACCAGGTAGTCAGAGGCCTGCAACATTCTGGCTGCCTGCTGTTGATGCCATATGGAAAATTACACTGAATGAATGCAGATCACTAATGTTTTCAGGAGGCATATGGTGACAAAGGTCAGGGCCATTCTCGTCTGCCCCGGTCACATCCCCAAGGACAGTTTGTCTCATGGCACGGACTGCAAAAAGGATAATGATCACAAAGTGACTGACTAAAATTGAAACCGCTAAACAGTATTCTGAGCACCAACAGTTGAAGCAATATGTCGTGCAAACGCGAAGACTGCACAGGAGAGCAAATGTCAGAAAAAGGTAAAGCCTGTGATAACAGGACGGGACTATTGCATACTAATTAGATGCTTAGACATAAATAGCCTTCCTCATATCAAATTTATCTGTGGGATTTGACAAAGCACAAATAGAGGAATCAGATTTTAATACATATGATATAGGTCTTATAGTGCAGATGCCACACATAGCCACCCCAGACCCTGCCAGACACTAAATGGAAAAAAACTAAATGGTCAGGAGGAGCACACACGAAAGAAGGACTAAAGAAATCTACTGTAAGCAGTAAAAACAAACCACTATACCACTACCACTATAGACTTATATGATTTTTAGTTCATGATCTGGTGATTTACACGGTGCTTCCCTTATGTTCCAGAAGCTTCCAAACAATTTTCTTCACAGCATGTAGTTCATTAGTGCTGAATGTCTTTTGATACTGTCCAGGCAGCACTAGAAATTTCCTCCAAATGAGTGGAGATGTCACTTGAGAGCGTGAAGTGCCAATGGATGACAAGTTTGTTTTGCTTAAATGGCTGCATAAACGTGGCTTTCTAAACAAAGTGGATCATATTCCACACAGCTCAGTTTACACTTCACCTAACCGGATTTGGGGTCGTGATGGGCATACGGCTATACTCACTAGCCATCAGGCAATATACTGTACCTGGGAGTGGAGTTTAACTCTGCCAGCCTTTGTGTTGGGCTGTCACAGCTCAGACATATGATGATAATCCATCTTGTTCAGGCATATCAATCAGCTTAAGCTTAAGTCATTCTTTATCTTCATTGTCCCTTGTAGGGAAATGTTACAGTATGTGCAGCCCTTCTGTCCAGCAAACTTCTCACAAATACAGTGAGACACTTGACTACACAGGTGAGTCCTTTGGAGCCTTAATCTTTCTTGAGGCTGAGGTTGGGCTTTATTTTTTTATGCCCAAAAGTAAATCCTTTTCCTTTCAAGTCTTTTTTTTTTTTTTTTGGAATAGTTTGAAATATGGTGACTCTGGTGTAGATTATGGACAGGAATTTTCTGTAGGCCACTTCAAGTCTTTTCCTGTTTTCATTGTCAAACATAAATGCAGATAGTAAGAAATAAGATGTTATAAAATGCAAATGTATCCATCCATCCATCCATTTTCTATACCGCTTATCCGTCAGGGTCGCGGGGGAGCTGGAGCCTATCCCAGCTGACTACAAATAAACAATAAATAAGTAATGGTTGGATTAGGGATCTTCCAAGTACGAAATATTGCGTTTACACTTTTTAATTTTTTCCTATTAGAAAGTAAAGGTGTTCTTTTATCATGTTCTGTGAATTATTACAGAGGACAGGAAGATAATCAGAGTTAATTTATAGCCTCAACAACAACTAATGAAGGAAAAGCAGCTTTATTCCTATGCAGAAATGAGTCCTTAGATCCAGTATGGCAGAAAGATAAATTGCTTTTGGTATCAGACTTTGCAGATGTAGTTAACAGATGCTAAACATGGTCTGCAATTATATTACTTTGTAATTTGGTCCATGGATGCTCGGTATCCCTATACTTTCATAGAGCACTTTGTGAATTTAAAGCATTTGGATTGGGGCACATTTTGCAAAAATCAGTTGTGAATATTTATTCACTAACGTTCTGTGAAATTTGAAATTGTCCCATTGGTTATGTGATGTGATCTTTTTTGATACCTCATTCTGCTGTGTTAACAAGTTGTTGATGTGGATGTTCTCTCTCACGTTTCACTTTCATGCACTTTCAAAGGCTTACATGCAAAAACACATGCCCACACGCTTGCACAGATGATTTCACCTCATCAGGGAGCATCCAGGAATCCAAGCAGGGAGCACAGGGGAGAAAGTGCTTCTCATTTGAGTTTATCAGTGCGAGACAGTTGCCAAAGCAGGACAGAAAAAACAGAGAAACTTTGAAGCACTATGTTCACTTACAAAATGAATGCAATAATTTGCATCAGCTTTTTCATCACTATAGCAAGTTAATAATATTACTGAAATAATCAGCATTTTTTGACATCATAACAGCTCTTTTTAAAAGCTGGGTTTGCTCTTTTGGGGCTAGTTGAGAGTTGAGAGAAACCAGTGGGTGACTTTGGTTTAACTTTAACTGTTACATAAAAGATGTTTTAAAATTAAGCATGTGTAATACTGTGGTATAAAATTGTAAACAAGTTCAACTTAAATTAAATACCATTTTATTTGTCTGCTACAGCGTACACTGTATATGATCTAGTCACTTCGTGTAAGTTATCCAGTACCTAATTCAGCTGATCCCTGTGGCATTCTTTTGCTCTCTTTTCAGTTTTATGCCTTTTTTATCCTAGTTAGGTATATTTTAGTTAAACTGACTTGTGTCTGATTAGCCAGCTAGTTCAAAAGGATCCTGTGGGGTATAGTTAAGTCTAAGTTTCAAATTAGATTTTTCCCATTTGATATCACTAAGAAAAAAAAATTTAGTCATTTGGCCCACTTTCAAGTCATAAATGGCCCACCAGTGGCTCACTATTTTCATTCTTGTTATAATATATGCCCTGGTCAAAAAATTCCAGTTGAGCTGTTTCCATTCTCCTGCCGAGTGATTAGATAAACTAAAAACATAAACAGGTATTTATGGTTTTAGTGCTGCTGATTAGCCTGTAACTGTGTTTGAACTCATGGCCTCTTACAGGTTGTCAGTGCAGATATGAAAAGGTTAACTTCAACAGGCTGCTGTCAGCATAACATATTCAGAAGGAATCATTTGTCTCCACTGAGTGGTATTCAAACCTTGCAAAAAGGCTCCTTAATGATCCCCTCTACACTGTAAGACTTATGAATAAAACACACAGAGATCAATGAATTATTGACTATGTATCATCAAATAAGGAAACCCCGGTGAAAAAGTGATACCAACCCAGGCTCTAATGCAGTGTATGCAAACAAAATCCATTAACTTTATATGGGCGCTAATCAAAAGAATTATTACCCTGACAAAATGTAAGTGTAACTTGTGCACAATAAAAGTGAAAACAAAGAAATCATCTTTATAGCACACTAATTCTTCAACACATTTCACAGCAACCTTTTAGATTCTGAGGGACTGGGAAATACCCACATTGTTTTGAAGTTTAAAAAAAAAAAACGATAACTAATGATAATAATTCTATTAAAAAAAAGAAAATCTAACATTTTCCTCTATATGTCTTCTCAAATGTCATGCAGATTTCTGCATAAGTACTGCCTGTGAGTCAGTAATTGAGTATGGCCTTTAATAACAGCCTTTCCCCCCCCTCACATCTCAAATGTATAACACCCAAGCACACATTTCCATGCAAATAGACTAGAAATGCATCACAAAATATTTAAAATACTCACACCATCACTATCTGCCTGTGTCTGCTGTCTAAAGCTAAATAGTGAAGTGGTTCTAGCTGTCTATTTCTGAAGAGCGGTGAAGCATGCGCCCATTTTCTGTCTTTCCCTGACAGCCCTGTGATGTGTACAAAGCCCCCATTCCTCAGCTGGGAAATCAGCCTTACTACAGCCCCGTCACAAACAATCAGCACTCATTACCCACTACACAGCACTACATTCTACCCCATTTACCTGCAATATCTGGGGTGTGTGCTTGTGTGCAGCTTATGATGATTTTGTTTGTGCACAATGAATTGTGAGCACTCTTAGGTGGATTGCTGTTAGCCGTGTAGCTTTCAGTCTCTAACTTGGTGAATGAGCTCTATGGTCAGACAGTATGTTGATGTTACCCAGGCCGTTCTAACATTGCATTGAGTAGACCACCTGTCAAATTCAGAGAGGTGCTTTTATCTGCTTGGTGCAGTACCCCAGTGTTGAGCACTCAACCAATTACCTCCTTGTCAGACATAAACATGTATGCAGTGTTGCTACTCTCTCTGTCTATGCCTCTTTAAAGGACATGATGATCACAACCAACCTTGTGTCAGGGAGAGGGCCATTCCAGGAATTGAGTGTAATTGGTGAAGAGAGCTGTGAGCTGGTTGCTCTGTGTGTAAGCAGATTACAGGCTGGCTTGGTTGAGACCCCCTCAGGGCGGCACAACATGGCTGTTGGTACGTGGTGTGTAAAACAAGCATGTCACTCATGAATTATACATGGGCGAATGCCCGGCGATGAAATTGGGAGACTGGGGAAAACAAGGGAAAAAGATACGACAAAAACAGAAGAAAGACCGAAAGAGGAAGAGGGAGAGACCTCACTTCGTAACAATTTCACAGAAAACAGGTGTATCCAACCACCAGGAAGCCAGACGGAATTTGCTGAAAGCAGGGAGTTCCGAATGCCATTTTGTATTGTTCACAAAGCATTGTTGCTGTTTTGTGTACTTACCTTCCTGCTAACAATGGGCTTGTTTTGCGAAGAGTCCAAACCGTGGCTTATTATTTTTGCCAAAGAAAGGCTTCTTCAATCACAAGCTTTTGTTCTCCCTTGGAAGTGTGTCGTCTATAGGATTAGTGTCTTTCATCATTCTAAATAGATCCCTTTTGCACTATTAAGCTTTCCTCAGCACACTATGCTTCACTGCCCATTAAAAGATAATAATGCACCCATATTTATGTAAGCCAGAATACTGTTTGGAAATTAGGACCTTGTGTGTTCCCTTTTCCAATACGTTTCCAGAACAGTGTTGTACAAATAAATTGCCCATCACACCTCTGCCACCTCTGGCAGTTATACCATTTTTTAAGATTCAACATCACTCTAATATCACTGTTCTTAACTGTGTGTCTGTAAAAACTAAAGGCCAATGATTTTTATGTAATTATTTTTTTAATTTGTAAAACCTTCGACAACTAAGAAACAAACAAACTACTGAACCCAAGAAACAAAGCATTTTCAGAATAATCTTTTCTTGATCTTTTTCTGTTTAGTTTTTGCCACAGCGAGAGCAGGGACCGCATTTATTCTATCTTGGGCCTTTATCCGCAAATTTGCACCATATCAATTTATTTACAACGCACCTTCTGAATTGTTACAATTCATGTCTGCACAATCATTTTATTTGATGAAACATAATTTTAATTTATGACAGAGAAGCCATGTTGATAATTAATTTTATTCTTCATTGTTGCCAGAGTGTTTTGTTGTGTGTGTGCACTCTTCCTTCAGGTTTCAATCTTATTAAAAACCAAAGATAGCTACTAACTCAAGCCAGTCAAACACCCCAATTCACTTTGAGTTGACATGTTTTTAAGACTAGAATAGTAATTGAGCCTGGTGTATTAAGGGAATCGAATATATTTTCAAATATGGGGCTCATTATAAGTTGGGCATTCCATCTTTGTTTCTTTTTCAGAGATAACTTGCAGTACAATCAGTCTGTTGCCCCTATATTAATAATGTATAGCTCAGATAGTATGTCATTTGAATATGTATGGACACTTGTCCCTAAACAAGGTTCTTTCTGATTTTTTCTTAATATAGCATGCAAACATTCAGCTAAACATAATCTTGCCATTTTATTTGAACTGATAATGTGGCAGATGCTCTTTTTTTCAGTTCATTTACTTCTCAGGCATCGATGAGAAGGAACAAAATGGTTTATATCTGTCACATTCTTTACTAAAAATTATAAGACTGCTTCACCACAGAAACCAACCAGTATAACATCAGCCTACTGAGAGTGTCACAGTTGATAATGATGCTCATTTCAAGGCACATGACAAAACAAAACAAAGTCAGCACGCAGAAAGACAGCCTCCGATTGAGATTGTCCAGTGCCAAATGAGCATCGCCAGTGCGGCTTTAGCAATTCAAATCATCTCTCTCCTGTGCTTTGCATTAGGATGAGGCAGAAAGAAAAACCTTGATAATGGTTTTCATTTACCCCCCAGCCAGACTAATCACACCAGCATTGGTTCCACTCGCTGCTCTGGCTGATGCATTGGAAATACTGCAACCCAGCACTGTAGGTGGCAATGGAGCAGGTTGAGGCCCCCACATCACCCTTTGTCCCAGTGCCAGTTTTCACCACACAACCTCAGGGCAGGACCACAGAGGATCTTGGCAGCTTTGTCACAGCCCATACAAAGCACTCAGACGTACAGAAAACACACAATAACTACATTTGGAAGTGCTTTTGCATGCCAACCTGGGCAAACACGTTACAGGGGCCAAATACATTGCATGCACACAAATACACACACACACACAAAAACAAAACAAAACAAAAAAAACATGCCTACACCAGTTTTGTCATATTTGTAAAAAAAGAAAAAAAAAAAAACATTTTGCAGGAAGAGTGTGTCTCGTGCACTTCCAACCATGCATTAACACAGTCTTCTAGAGCATCAGAGTGTGATATGGTGACAAGTAAATGGAAAAATAATATAAGAAACCGAATACGGTATGCGTTGTTATTCTTTTAGATTGTTAATATCAATGAGTGTGTATATGTTGCAGTCTACACAGATAATGATTTAAATTATGCAGATTATAAATTTCACTTTCAGTTCTGGTGTGTACTTGTTTGTTTTAATAGACTTTTTAATTCTGCCTTTGGTGCTTTTCTCTTTGTATTATTGTGAAGCATTGTGTAAACTTTTTTTTTTACATGTTTGCCATGAGAATGTAAAATTGCATTTGAGATGAATCAAAGAATTAATGAAAATTTGGTTCTATAGATAGCTGATGGCCATGTGTTAGGATTGCTGCTCTGGCACTGTTGGATGACCTCTACAATGGTATTTTGTGAAATTGTGCTTCTTTCTTGTGGTTGTTTTCATTGATGAAGCTGCTTATATGCAAATGGTTTTTTAGGGGCATGTCTATGTCCATTTGTGATGAACTGTGAGAGTGGAAATCAGGTTTGTGCAAGTACCAACAATAAGCTCACTTACAGCTCCATAAGTATGACTAAAAGAGTGCTTATTTCTTTGGCCTGACAGTGTGGTCAATTGGTTTATGTGCATTTGTATCTGGGTATACATCATCACTGTCAGTGCACTACAGTATGTGAGGTTCAGGGTCGCTGATGACATGGTAATCTTGGAGCTGCAGTGAAACACACCTAGAATAATCTTATTAACTCAGGCATTTAAAATACACTGAATAATTAAAGGTACATTTGACGGTATCCACAGTACGTGAGTAGAAAGCAGTATAGATTATTCATCATTTTTATTTCCCTATAAATATCCGAGACAGTCAACATTCACTTAGAAAATTAGATAACTGGCCTGTAATGTGAGTGTTCCTGCAGTCAGGCCCAAATCCACCCTGCATTAAGTCACAGATCGTTCTAGCAGGTTCAGGTTTATTTTTGGTAAATTTATTGAATTGAAATTGCAGTATAGTCTATGTTTTTTTATGGCTTTTTTTGTAATTTCCTGACAATTTGTCTTGGCAGTAGCCATACAATACAATTCTGCGTGTGACACAAAAACAGCCAAGAACCCTTGCAGCTCGACCAGCCTTTTGACAATTAATCATTCAAAGCTTAGGGTTCCATTTGTGGAGATCGTGTCCATTTGCCACATGGTCGAATAACTGAATAAGTCAACAGCAACAATGAGAGAGAATTTGCTCTTGGCTTTGCCATTTCTCAAAATAACTCTCCTGAGGCTGAAATTGAGATGATGAGAATGGGGGAGGAAATGGGAAAACCAAATACTTGCTGACACTGTGCAACACCATATTTGCTCCTGTGTCTATGAAATAATAAAGATGGAACACTGAGACCATACTTCCTTCAGAGTAAAAGCCTCTTGTTTTTTTATTGCTACTAATAATAAACCCTGTCAGCATCTGTTTCTGATTCTGTCTCCTCACAATATCTCCAAAATAACATCAAGTCGGGTCCTCTGTGCTGCAGTCAATTAAAACAAGCGAAAGAAAGAGAATTACAAGAACCAGGTTATGCAGCTTCACTTGCAGAAACAACACAAGCCGTCTTTATCAAAGACTTATCAAAGTGTTTTTGGAGTTGCATAAATCTACCAGGAAAAGTGGAGGAAGTTCTCAAATTATCAGCTCATGTTGATTCCATTTACAGATCTGGAAGTTTTCTTGTCCTTTTTTCTGCAATGGCTCAGTTATCTGTGATTTTAGGGTTAGGGATGTACTGCTCAGGATTTACAAACAGGAAGTTTTAATTACAAAAGTGATGCAGGGACAGATTTTCTTATTGTTTGTTCAAATGGTTGATTAGGTGGATGAACTCATTAGACAACATTTGCCTGCATAATTAACAAGATGCTGACAATCCAATTTAACAAGGATGATTATGAATTAACACTTTTAAGTCCCAGCCAGACTCAACTGGTGGAGGGTTTGAATTTTAGAACTGAAATAGAGTCACTTTCTCAATGACCTTCTGTGGCTTTTTCTTCAGTATGAAAACCAAATATAGTAAGAATAGTCATGGTAATATTTGCTCATTAAAAAGGCTGGTTTCTTGGTTTTCTCTTTTCTCTCTCTCTTTGCAAGTGGTAATAAGATGCGGAAACAAACTATTTCAGGAGAATGCTTTGGGAAAGAGATGCTTGAAGGATGAAAAGATGTAAAGGAAACAGAAGTTAAACTGTCCTAAACCCCGGTGTATATTAGTTGCCTCTACTATAAGGCTAATTTAGGATTGTGACATCTGAAGACACCTTTGTCTATAAAAAGAAATAATTTGGCAATACAGTGCTGTCTAAAGTCAAATGGAGTGCTTTTTGTCAATCACAAATGACAGAATAAGTTCATTTTCATTTGTTTTTTTCTCTCCCACAAAATGAATTGCTTCAGATTAGTAAAACTAAGGCTTTATTCAAAATGCTATTTTGTGTTGTTCTTGGTATGTCACACATTGAACTTGCATAAGATATCTCTGAAAAAAGAAACTTTATTTTAACTCTTACAATGCCTTTACATACTTTATGCTCACATTCTGTGTGTGTATACAACATGCACGCGTGTGTGTGTGGATCTATGTGCATGTGACGTCATGCTGTCTGCTTGAACGCAACTTGAACACTCTACTGCCACTGATTTGCCCTGTCAGAGAGCAGCAATGTGGGTCTCTGACCTGTCACATTGTGGTGCAGCACTGTTTGATGATAAGAGAGTGTTGAAGACACTCAGCAGCATCTGGGGTAATCAGCTGCTGTGGAGGTGCAGCAATACCACCTCAAATTTGTCTCGGTCTGTGGCTGAGGCTGTCACACCTTTTTATTCTGACTCTCATTTAATTGTTTTTTTCTCAGCTTTTTTCTTTTTCCCCCAACTTTTTCCATTTGATTGGTCTGACCCTTTGTCTTCTCTTTAGTTCGACTGAATAGATCCAGAAAAGACTGTGGCATTAACTTGTACATGCTGGGTTGTTTTGTTTTTTCAGACCACATAGTGTCATGGCCACAAATGTCCACAAGTGACTTTCCGCATTGTTTAACAGAGTTGAGATCATTTTAAACTCGAACATTCAGTTCATCTTTATTAACTTCAGGCACTGATTTGCACTGTTTAATAATTAACATTTCTGCAGGAGCAAATTGTTTTTTATTTAACAATCTTACTTTAGCCTACTTTTTAAGACATCATATTATGAGCCAGCCAGCCAGCTGTGTTGGTTGTATCATGGCCTTCTCAAGTTTTCCATTATACGCTGTAGAATTTGGGTTCACAGACTTCAAAGCCCTTTGGCTAAACAGAAGAACTGCAGCATGGGAAGCATGCATGTAGTTAAAGAATAACAGAAAATAAGAATAAAGAAACATCATGAAAGAATCTGTATTCTGGCACCCCTTACAGTTTCAGAGTGCAGTTCACATTTACACTACTGTTGTAAATACAATACCTTGCTATGGTGTCAGTTATATAGGTGGTTATTTTTATCACAAAAGAGAGTGTGTGAAAAGACTTTGGCAGCATGAATATCGGCCCTGAGTTTGATTCCTGACTGGAGCAGAGCCTTTCTGGGTGGAGCTTGTATGTTCTCCCCGTGCCTGCGTGAGTCTTCCTCTTCCTTCATCCTTCCCCCACAATCAAAAAACATTTGTAATAAGTTAATTTTACAGTCAGAACCTTTAGATCTATGGCTGGTCTCCAAGTGGCACACAATGGCTACGAGCAGCCCTTGGGCATGGGGTAGATGCAGAGAGTTTCACTACATTGCACTGCATGTGTGCAATGTAATATGCAATGCAATATGTTAATATGAGACAAAGGTTCTTCCACTTCTTTTTCTTTAGCAAAATTACCATCTTTCTTCCAACACTGATCTGGACCTTTATTTACCTCAACTGTAGAAGGTACCAGACCCTCTAAAGCGGGCTTGTATTAGAGGCAGGCCTTTTATTTCTTTATAATTCCCTCAGTTTGATAAGTGGTTATAAGTTGTTATTTTAGTATGAAGCCTTGTTTTGATCTGCTCCAGCTTGCCCTGTTGTTGTATCACACTTCCTGTGTCCATTTCAGATTCAAAGCCTTGTAGCAATGCAGTGGACAGAAACCCTTTTATTATGACACATTTAGAGACATAACGTGCCACAACAGCTGGACAGGATTTAAGGATGACAAAACAATTTGGAACAGAATGGATGAATTAAATGCCATCATTGTGTCAGTTTGAACTATACCAGGTACTTTTTCTATTTCTTTTTACTTTGCTCTAGTCTGTCACAACAAACACAAAACAAATTTGAGGTACCAGTACTCCGGATACAAATGTTAGTAGCCATTACTGTTCAAGGCTATTTACAGAACAGTCAAATATCTGCTGCAAGCGAAATCTAAACACAAATACAATACTGCCTAAATATTAACATCCTCGCAGCTTACCTTGATAAATGACGAGGATCGTGATGAGGTTGTCTTCACTCCCATCAGTTTTCAAAGACAATCCACGAACTCTGAAAAACTTTCTGATCATATCCTTGTCCAGTCTGTTCATGGGTGGCGATAAACCAAACCAAATTAAATCAAACTCTGGTCTCATCCATTGCAATAATGTTCTTCTCTAAAATCCTTTTAAAACTGATGGTCTTGCCAGTGTATTAAGTATCTCTGGTTCTTTTCAGCCAGCAGCAGCTCACTCTTCAGTTTTTTTTTTCTTGCCAATACCTGATTCTGTCCTGAATTCTCCTCTGCATGATAGTAACTGTCTTTAATTTTTGAATTCACTTAAACTGAATGAGATCTTCATGATAACTTCAGATGTAGATATTGTCATGCATGGATACTTGTACATTACTACAAAATACAGTTGGCTGAGACATAAACATGTATACACCTGTGGTGACTGAAATAGAATGATATTATTTTAGATGAATAATGAAGAACAACAAAGTGCTGAAATTTTGATTTATTAAGTTGTAGTCCATTACTGCAGGCCTGGCTTTTAATTGACAGCCTCATTTACTAGCCTTTTCTCCGTGTTGTATTGAGTCCGTGTATGTTCCCCTTCTTCTATTCCAGTTCATTTTTGTACCACATGTCAAAAAATCCAGTCAAAAATGTAGTTTTTTTTTCCTTTGGTTTCCTTAGTCTGTTATCTGGGATTAAGATTTTTTCTTGTTTTGGCCCTCACTTGACTCATTCCGTAAACCTGTTGTGTACTGCCTTTTTGTTATTTAGCCATTTGAATTGAACTGTTGTCTCCATTTAGGTCCCATTTCTTTTTCTGTATTCTTCTCGCATGACTTTTAACACCAGGATCTATTGAATTTGTCGAAACTCCAACTACAGGTATATTTATCTAATCAGTTTCAATAAGTTTCAGTATGGTTTACACTGATTGATGCATTTAAGCCAATCAAATGTTCCATCCTGCCCACAGGTCTTAGGGGTATGTTGTCAATTTTCAATATTTCAATATTTTTTTTCTCTGATATGAGCTACAATCAGGGCATTTTTAAAAGCCCACTTTGTATTTTTAGGTTGTGAGAATCATGTAGACTACTGAATCAACAAATGAAATTATTGGTCAATTAAGTTGGAATTTTAAAAAAAAATGAGAATGACATTGTAAAATCAGTAGTCCTTAATTTTCTAACTACAGAAACACCCTGTGTGGTTGTTTATTTGCACCGTTGGCTTTGTACTTTCTCTTTCCATAACTTAAATGTGATGTTCTTGCTGCATTTATCTTGTCAACAGTAGTAAAAAGAAAGGGTCTCTTTAGTGTTTATCTCTAATAATCTTGCTTGCGAAGCAGTAGCTTCTTTAGACCTGACTATCGCTGCAGTGTTTTTCTCAATTACCTGAGGATATGGAACACAGCTGAATCAGCAAGGCTCACATACACTTGATCCACAGAAGTGGCAAAGTTACTTCACAAAGGTTAACAGCCTGACGATGGACTATTTACAAGCTTAAAATTGCCCAGTAACCTGACTGATACTTTTCGCTAGTTAATTTAGAAGAAACAAATTAGAAGATCGCTTATCTATAAAGGTATAAATAGT
Organism: Scatophagus argus; assembly: GCF_020382885.2. Classification (NCBI taxonomy): domain Eukaryota; kingdom Metazoa; phylum Chordata; class Actinopteri; family Scatophagidae; genus Scatophagus; species Scatophagus argus. Next base: position 12,565,811 of record NC_058505.1, on the reverse strand, counting down.
ACTAGGTCTTAAATCTTCATAATTTTCCTCTTTACATGTGTCACTCAATGTCAGACAGACAGAATATGAGAGGGTAAAGAAATATATAACCAGAAAGAAAAGAGAGAAAGAAAGACAGGACTAGGCAGATACAGGTTAGTGTCTAGACACAGCTTCTGAGCATATGTGCGTGTGTGTACGTGTGTCTCCATATTTAGAAATGTCTCCAAGCATCTCTGATTGAATCAGCATGATATCAGATTTGGTGAAAACATGTGGTGCGCTGTCATCCAACATAGAGCTGTCACTATGCACCAAGAGACAGAGTGTGAATTGTGAAGGCTGCCACATCTAGTGGATGCCCTGCCTGTCTCTGTGGACTGCCACTGGCTCTATTTGGCTCTTTTAATATCATTGATTTTATTTTTTTTTTATGACACTGAGTTGTAGATCTCCAAAGGACAAGAACAACTTGATGAGCAAATGTATGGCCTCTGCCTAGCCAAAGTATGTTTCTGCATACTATACCATGCTGGATTTTATACCTCTGTCATCTTTTAGCTCAAAGAATTGCCAGAACACCATGATTCAAAGTATGCTTCTTTTAAAGACAAGTAGAATAGATTATTTGATTAGTACTGATTGTTGCCAGTCCCTACCACACCTAATGATAATTTATTGTACATAATCACACTTCATTTGTGATTGTGCAACAATTGCACAACACACCTCTGGCAACAAGATGAACTAGTTCAGTTGACATGTGTGCCTGTGCCCCACAGTACTGACTACAATTTTGACTGGTTGCAATTAATTCATAAAAATGGAGCCCCATTAGTAACCGTAGGTCTCCAGTGTACTCGGAGCATCAGAGTACATGCTGTACATGGAACAAAAGCGTCCTGTCCGCTGCAGGATGCCCTGACCCTGTGGCAGCTTTGCAGCTCACACTTTCCATTCTTGCCAAGATGCTCTGCTCCTGCAGGGTCCCCATCCTGTGTCTGGATCAGCAGTCTTAATTTCCATCAGTTCTAGACTGAAGTAAAAGCCATTTTAAAAATACAGTGAGTGTCCCCCATTTTCGAATTAATCTCTGGCTTTATAAGCTAGAAGGACAGCCTGTATTCATTCCAGAAAAAAAAAAACCTTGTCAGAGATGTGGCCACAAATCACCACATGAGCAGCTTCTCTGTACCAGGCTATGTGTTAGAGCACTGTTCACAGGAGGAGAAAGCAATACTTTTCCTCAGATGGAAGTCATGGATGCAGAACATTGGCTGATTTGCACTGCTTTCAGGTTGCTTTTCCATCCTTCTGTCCCAGTCTCATGAATGCATTATCTCAGGAACGTTATGAGGGAATTACTGTAAATTTGGAACCATTTGAACTAAAGGATGGACTGATTAGATTTTGGTAGTCAAAAGTCACTGTGTCCTCACAAAATATGGTTTTAGCCACAACCTAAGAATTTATAGGCTAATTGTGACCACAATTCTACATCTAATTGCATAAAATGATTAGTGACAGACTTTCTCTCCGTCTGTACTAACCTGTAAAAATAGTTTCTAAGTGAAGACAACATGTTTCACACTGCCAGTTATTCATTGGAATATAAATGTCAATATAGTGGCCAAGAGCTACACTTAAAACCTAGCAAATTCCTTCAAATTCTTCACCACATATAATATAAATAAGCAGAAGCATACAACCGTGAGGTGGTAATTCTACTTGGTTCTGACAGAAGGCTTCTTAACAAGTGCTCTGCCCCTGCTGAACCGTGTGACCTGAGACAACTCGTGGCGGTCCAACAGAAAGACAGGTGGCCTTTTGGTGTGACCTTGACCTGAGGCTAGACGCCTGAGCAAGCTGGTACTCAGGAAGCAAGTGGGACCAGCTGCTGCTGGCGATGCTACTTCAGGATAAATGTTGCAAATTATCTAGTAAAGATCCAGGTTATTGATGATCTCTGTGATAATGGAGCCAACATGTACATTTTGGGAAATATTTTTCTACCTCAGATAGATTCAGTTTGCTTTAAAAAAAAAAGATAAAGAAATCCAATCAACATTATCTTACACTTTAATACTATATGGGCTAGTAATCTCAACCATGTTTGATGAAATGGTGATCTCATTTTGCAATGCAGCAGAACCCCATCTACAGACAGTTGTAGTTGAGGTAGTATAAAACGTAATTCAGATTTTTCAAAACTGCAGATTCTCTTTAAGGCCACTCTTGGGTAAGACACACCAGTCAGCAGCTTTCCTCCACCCTGTACCCCGTCATGTGGAGTCAAGCATATTGGAGAGGAATAGCGCAGTGCTTTATGGAGTGATGCGAGGGCAGTTAGTAGGAATGTCTTGGCAAAGCTCGACTAAATGGGCAGTCCCAGTCTGCTGAACTGAGCCAGGAGGTCCTGACTCCCACCACCAGTCAGGCTTTCTTCTTTCCAAGCTGGAGTTAGTGAAAGTTAGTGGGCTGGCAGTAAGTGGAGAATCACTCTGTCTGTGCTGGGCCCCATCTTGGCTGGTGTATCAGCAATTTTGGTAGCATGAGAAGGAGATGGCTCAAAGATGAAATTGCTATCTGTCTACTTTGAATGCTGACACTTGGACATTGGCTGCTGTGGTGAAGGTTAAACTGTGTTTTGGTGTGCCAGTGAGATGTGGAACCAAAACTGGACTCAGTATTCCTCCATATGCTGGGAAAAACGATGTGACATCTTCAGAGCAGATCTCACAGATGGCTTAAAAGAGAGATGAGCCCTGAGAAAGACGAGTTCATATCTTTCTTCTCCAGGGTGGTGATATTTAGCCAAACCTGTTTGTTGCAGATAGTGATCAAAGCTTGAACATGGCCTGTGGCCATACTGATGCAGTAAGACAGGAAACGCACCTTACCACACATATGAGATTTCTTCTGTTAGACAGAGAGATCTTACCCAAGGCTTAACTGTTTACACCAGTGAATGCAAGATCTCAGTTCCCTTGTCTGCAGGAATGGGCAAGTCTATTGAGACTGCTGGAGGTGAAAGCCTGTGCGTTAGCCCAATACACTGGATTATATATTTATAAGGAAATTATTATTTATAGATCCACACAGACACAAGAACCTGAAAATAGCTGTTAGATAATCCTCTCAATAAAAGCACAGTTGCTGTACAAACATACACACATCAAATGTAACATATCTTAAGCATTACAGATATTTTGTGTTGCTGTCGTTAATATCAATGTAATAAAGGTTATGTACATTGTCTTTGCATTACATCTCTCAATCCTTTGGCTCTGATTTCATTTTAATCTGAGAGAAGGGCATGCAGTGCATTTCATAGTTGTCTGTCTGCGTAGTTTGCCCAAAAGCAAATCTTTGGTGCTAGCTGAGCCCACATACAGTACATATGAATATAAAATGAGCCCTTACAAAATAGCTACATTGAATAAATGAATAAATGTTTTCCTGAAACTGTTTGAGGTGTAATGAGTTGTTAAGCACCTACAGTCTTTGTAATAAAAGACACTGTAATGAAAAATGAAAATTCTGGTGAGAAAGTCACTTCTGTAAACCCAGTTAATCAATCACAGAGAGCCTACTGCATGCAGTTAGCAGAACCATTGTACAAATGACTTAGTTACACTTGCTGTTGATTTAAAGAGGGGTGATGCTGAACTGATGGGAACTGCTTGCAAATTTCCTTGCTGACAGAGATCAGGCTGTCATACCTACCACACTTTACATCTTCACCCTGTATCTACATATGAAAAAAAAAACACTGGGATCGATACGGAGGCAGAGGGTTGTTAGAATGAAAAATCAATGGGCACAAACATTCATTATGGGAAAAGCAGCACCAAGAGGTTGTGCTTTTACTGCCTCGGGTCAAGTCAATGAGTTGCTGAGTCAAAGAGTTCACCCCCGGCATACGAGAAGGAGTTATTGGAGTGTCATCTTTATCTACTGCAATGAGCCTTTTATGTGGGTTTGAGTGTTGTTGAAAGGACTGGCACAGTCAGAGGCAGTTGGAGATGCAAACACTACCTATCTTTTTTACTCCCAGGTATGAAATATTAAGTGGAGTTTTAACGATAGCTGTGTGCACCTCAGCAGGAATCTGACAGCTCTTAAAATACAGGGCAGAGGTTGGAGCACAGACAAATGGAGGGCTGGAATACAGAGAATCTGAATTAAAGCAGAGGGGGTACAGTTTGCCTCAAGAAATTGAAGTCAGCTTCCTGCTGAAGATTTTGTGTTGAAAATGTATAGAAATGTGGCACGGTCTTGTGTTTGATTATCTGTTAGAGGAGTGTGACTGATGCTTCCTCCAAAAGTAATTTTATCGCATGGTTTCTTTGTAATAGCAATTTCATTTCACTGCTAAGATATAATTGGTGAAAGAAAAGAAAAAAACAGATGTGCGATTTCTGTCTTCACTTTCCCTGTCCATCTTCCTTTGCTCTTTCTTCCACTCTGTCTTTTTTCTTGTCCCTGGATAGCAATCAATAGTTATTATCTGCCGAGTGTCGCGATAGATGCTGCACAGAGCCCCCATTCTGAGTTGATGGTGCTTTTTCATTATAGCTGACACTAGTCTAAACAAAGCAGGCCTATTTCCCTGCCACCAGACAAACACAGTCTCCATAATGGCACCAGATAAAAGAGAAGCAGGAGGGAAAATTGAGTTTCACATAATGGGGAATCACTAACTCGGGACCACTTCTTATCCCACTCCATTTTTTCCCTCCTCCACCATCTTTCTGTGAAGTATTTGGCAAATACACACAGGATGTTAATTTCTTACCTGCTGCCATTGATCTTTCTATTCTTCATTCATTCATCCATATTATCCAGTCCAATAATGATTTTGTTCATCCATCAAACATCCATACATCCATTTAAATGCATCTGTCTGTCTGTCTGCACGTCCATCCATCCCAACTGTCAGTCTGTAGGTGCGTAGGGGGTGAGGTTGTTTTGTTTTGACGGGGTTGTTGTTTCATAAAATAAATAAATGATATCTGTGCAGTGGAGTGGAAAGCATAACGAATGGCAGTTGGAGAAAAGGCAATTTAGGGAGAAGTGCAGTGGCTGGCGAAGGAACAGAATGGGTTTTTACTGTGAAGTATAACCAATGCATTACAAAACACATCAGAGGTTTATTGAAAAAGCCAAGTACCCCTCACTCTCCCCTATGAAAATGGCCAACATTATCATGGCCTACATGGTTAGGCACTGAAAGTCACTTTCAGAAAGTCAGGGGAGAGGTTTTTATTGCAGTGGCACACAGAAACAGAAGAGCACTCGGTCAATAACGGAGCAAGAGGTGGTCGTTTTTCAATTCACTTACATACATAGGTGCACATAAGTTTCACGACACATGGCATGGGGGTCACCAGTGTGATTTTCTTTCTGACTGTACACAATTTTACTGTTCACACATTTCTTAATACACAGAAGTGTGACACATCCCTCATTGGGTAGGTGTCTAACCAAGGAGCTAGCATTACTCAAACTGTATCACCAATAATAGCTTATTAATTTTTGGGCTAGCTGCAGTATAATTTATTTTTTAAGGAAAAATTGTATCCTTTTTTAAAAATGGCATCCCTGTCCTCAGTCCAAAACCAAGTCAAAGTCAGTTACCAATTTACTGTTTGTGTTTTTTTTTCATTATTAAAACAAAGAAACATAGTGTATTGAAAATACCTCCAAGCCTCTGAGTGGATGGGCTGAGCCAGCGAAGGTACAAAGTGGACATGAAACGTAGCTTAGAAGCCAAGGACGGGCAGTGTTTTCTCAGCACCGTCAGTGAAAAATAATAGCACTCAGCATTCTACCTGACTGCTGTTCACATTTGCAGTTCAGTTTTTAAGCAGGTTAATGTTCTCCAGCTGAGTAGCTAATTAGATATCTGCTGCAGCCTATAAACTGATGTTTGTGATGAACTTTTCTGCAGGTGGATGTTTGTTCATGCACCTGTCCAAGGTGGAACATAAGACATATGTGCATGTAGATAAGACGGAACCATTAGCTTGGAAACTAATGTGGGTTGCGCTTCAAAGTGTTTGGCTCTTTTTGTGTCATGTTGCTGTCTGCTGTTTGGTGGTTAGTCAACGTCATTGCCAGCCAATGAGAGAATTTTGAAGGTTGCGACTTTATGTAAATAAAGAGGAAAATAGCATATTAATATACAGGGGGTGCCAAGTCGACATGAAATTACAGAAGAAGAAATCTTGCGTCTTCCAATACGCAAGATGATAAATATTATAAAAGGACATATTCCCTGTACTAAAGTAGTAAACTGTAATGAATGCTATATGAGTCAGTAACATGCTTCTACAATAAATTTAAAATGGAGACAAATGGAAGCTAGTGTACAGACTAATAGCCACAGAATAGAAAGTAACTTTCAGGCATCCGGATACCCATAAAGCTTAATACAAGTGACAGTTCAGACATGAACAATTCAAAGCCCTAATGGAAATACTTGAATAACTTTAAAATATCAACACATACTTTATATATAACTTTGTCCATGTTCCAATGGAAAATTTGAAATTAGAGAGACCTAGATTAACCATAAAGATGCATATATGACATCCAGTATACATTATTCTCCTGTGTTTATTCCTAATTTATTCTGGTTGTCAGATAGTTCTAACTTTTTATGGCGCTGATGTCTGTCCACCCATTGAAACTTTGATGACTGTATAGATCTTTTGTGCTGCCAGGTTGAAGATGAGTGTGTTTTAGAATTTGTAGCTTCTTTGCAGCAAGATCCATATTTGAAGCATTGTAGTGCACCACAAGCTCATTTGTGATATTGAGCTTCTGCTGATTGACATTGCAGTGGGTGACAAAGCTCTCTGTCAGTCCTCTGCACACCTCTGTGAAAATGGAGTTAAGTTGTAGTGTAGTTGTGATTGTGTCCATTTTCCCAAAAATTACACTTTATACCTTTTATTATTTCAGTTTCTTTTTTTTCCCCATGAGCAGCTGATTCACATTCTGCAAATCATCATCTGGTGTCACATTATATTATTGTCTTTATCATTTTCTTGTCACTATACCAAAATGACTCCTCTTTTGTGGGCCTTCAGCCAAATTTTCTCAGCTAATCTTAACATAAAATTTACAAGGTCAATTTATAACTTTTACCAAGAGGTCAAGAGGTTCAGATTGTGTTTGACAACATTTTAGAATTAGAAGTAACTTTATAAATGCATACTGTTAGACAAAAAAAACTGTTATTGTAACTGTTATCTACTACTGACTGTCAGCTGATAAACAGATAAAAGCCAGTCATGTAGACATTTTAAGTAAAGCAGTCAACTTCAGCTGTTCTTTACATCCATTCATACCTGCCAAAAGTGCTGCTGCCTGTGTGTTTTACTTCTGCTCTGCCTGGTACACTCTGTTCTGGTGCTGCAACTGTGCTTCTTTCTTCATCCAGCACCCCTGCCTCCTCCCGTCTGTGTAATATTTAAACTCTGTCAGAAGCAAATCAGCATTGGTTGCAACATACCTTAGATTGCTAATCAGAAGCTAACCTCCCGAGAGAAAAGACAGTCGTTTCAGCCAGAACCACAGAATGACATTTATTTACGGTCAAGTGACAAAGCTCTCTTGCGGTTTTAGCAATTATAAAAGGAGCAAAGGTGACATTGTTGTAGAGACGAATGTCCGAGGTCAGGAGGTGGTTGGGGTTGACGGTTGGGTTAACAAAACATCAGTCTTTAAAATGTTGCTGCTGTCTAGTACCCATTTCCATACAACAGACAAGGGGTTTTGTTTTTTTTTTTCAGTATAATCTTAACCATGTGGCTATTATCGCAGCCATGACGACAAAGCTCCTATAACTTTAGCGAAATATTAGTTATACATTGTAACCTGAGCCACAATGTTTCCCTAACCTCTGCAAAGTAATTTAAACAAAAGCATTGGTTGGTCAGTCGTGCGTTTATGACATGGACATATATAAAGATAAACAAACTCCACTTTCTCCCGTAAAAGCGAGCGCCAAAATATCTGGGATATTTATTTATTTATTTTTTTGCTGCCATGTTGCACGGGAGATGACATTTGGAGCCAGAGTCTGTTCAGTAGTGATTAGGGAATATTATTACATTTACTATGTCAAGTAACATGTCACCAGCAATGCTGTTGTGTGGAGTTGACAGTCTTGTATATGACATACTAAATATCTCCAGAAAACTACACATTAGTGACTTCATTTTGTTTTTTGCCACATGGATACCTTTGTGGTAATGAATGCCCTATTTAGTTAAATTCATTCATAATGATAAATCCAATTTTTAAAAAACTAAGAAACTGTTAGCCTGATTATTAGCTGTCAGTTTTATCATGCCTGGGCTGATGCTGTGTTTCTGACTGAGAATTTTCATTAGGCTATACCTTTTCACCTACTACTGCATCTTTAAAGGTTAAGCTTCTGTGTTTTGATTATCCATTATGAAATATCACCCATTTTGTAGTCATACTTCAGCAACTTTTTCTTGGTGAAAGCAATGCAAGAAGTAGTGTAATCAGTAATGCATTATGCTACACAGACAGTAATATAGTTAATTATCACTTTCAAAAGAAAGCGACTAGTATACAATACATTACATTTTGTAAAGTAGGAGGAGTCAGAGGTGGTGGAGGAAGAACGAAACTTGCCCAACACTGCCACAGAAACACCCACCTGACCCAAAGACTTGCAGCGCTCAGCTGTCAATCATGATGTTTCAAACCCTTTTCATAGCGTCGAATAACTTAATTAATTAAAACCAAACTTAACGTGAAGAAGGATGAGTTTATAACCTATACTGGACCCTGCCACAAAGGGGAGGTGAAATAAGTTTCTAAGTCACAATGAGCACCTGACAATTATGTTTACAGCATTTTGTTTAGGCACTGTTGGAAAGTTTTGCTGGATACGTAAACGCTATTACATTGGTGTACATGAATGAAGGTCCACAAATCGACAGCTTGAAAGCAGGTGTACAACCTCCACTTTTTTGCTCAGGTTGTGCACAAACTGGGGCTTAAGTGCATCTTGGTGCCACCACTAGATGTATTAAGCAGCCCTCACCTCTCCTGAGTCAGAAAAAAGTTCGTTGGGTTCAGTGGTGAAGTGATAAGAGGATGACATTAGGATAACTGGAACAATGATGAGAGTCCATCAAGGCTGCCACAATCAGCTGCTCTGCATATCTAACAGATAATTTTAGGGGTTCAGTCATCTGCTGTAGCCACGTGTGTGTATGAGACAAATTTGTAATCTTAAAAACTGCACTGCTCTCTGTGTTGTGGCCATAGGCCAGTAATGATGTGGAGTCAGGGCTGTGAATGCAGTGTAAATTTGTTCTATCCAGAATGTCTTTCCTTGAAACCATCAGATCTTGAAACCGGCCCTAATTTGTTTGAAACACAGAAGAGCCTTTGATTTACTACATACTAATACTTGAACTTGTATACTCTACTTGTATGCTTTTAAATAACTCAGGCAAATGTGATTAAAAGCTGAGCCACTGAAGTTGCAAATTAAAGGACTAAGAAAGCCAACCATCAGCTTTTAGCACTGATAGAATGAAAACCGACTTCTGTTGCCTTTTGTCAGTTGAAGTTGTTTTGAGGCCATCACAAGACATATAACAATTCAATACTTGCTGGAGTAAAACCTCTCTAACTTTCATGGACATCTTTTTTTCAGATTTTGGATATGCTGACCTTAAAAAATACACTTTTTAAAGATGATCAATTCACATAAACAAGGATGTTTTTTTCTCGACTCCTGAATCTCACTATCCACTTAACAACTCATGAACATTTACACTCTGAGTTTATCAGTGCATTTTGTCTTTAAACAAAAGCTTTGACATTAATCCGACACTAGTGGCACTACACAGATGTGTTCGTATCATATATGCACTACCTTTGCTGCAGTACATTGTGTTTCCATCCTGTTCTGCTGGCTCAATTGAATCCATCTGCTGTAGCCATTGTTTGAAAACCAGGTAGGGTGCTCCATGGACAGATGAATAAAGTTGTTACACGGAAGTGAAGTGCAGCCTGCAATTTTCCCTCTACAATGCTATAGCATGGCAGTGTGAGTCCTTTGTGGGAAAGCATTATGTTGGGCATAATACAGCCTTGTAAAAAGAATGCCCCACAGTCCAAGGGGAATGACTGACAGGCATTATCACATTAACACCTGGAGCCAGAGAAAATCTGCCCTTCACCAAAACCAAGGTTACTGTGAGCCATGTTTGCAGATGTATTGTAGAGGAAACATTACATGAACAACATGTTGTCCTTTTGGTTAGAGAAACTTCCATATCATGATTGTTCTGTGTTTTTGCAGAGAAGCCATGTCCATACATACAGACCAACCATATCGCCAAACAGATCATAGATTTCAGATTCTACTAAGCACATGTCAATAGTGACATTTGTTTCATGTTCAGGACCCACACTTCTACAATATTCATCTGTACCAACAATATCTCTACCATCTTCTGCAGTAATTACTAGTCTGAGCAGAAGACTAGTAGCATTTGTTGTTTGTTGAAATGCCTGATATAAAGTGTATTTACATTTACTTGTCCATGAGCTATGGTGGCCATGTGAATTATGGAATAGGTGGAATTAGCATGACAGAAAAACACAGAATCTCATAGGGAGAGGGGGTCGTGGCGGGTGGATGAGTCAATAAAGCATGTGGCTTGATCAAAGAGTGTTTCATTCATGCTAACCCACAGCTAGTACAGTTTAAGGTCATCAACATATTCATTTTACCAAGAACAAACCTAACAGGTTTTTCAATTGGTTTTCGCAGTTAGTGTCAAATGTAAAACAGGTGGGGGGGCACCTGACTCATCTGTTTTTGGGCTTTCCCTAAAGTTATAAAAACTGGGGGGAAAATATTTCATTTACTTTTTCTGACTGGACTGATATGACTTTGTACTTGCTGTTTTGAGTGGTTTTAAAACTGCCATATGAGACCGTCTGGTTGTGATGCTTTGTATACTTATAGCTGAATGTTCATCATTGTAGCTGAATCATTTGGCAGCGAAGTGAGCATTTAAGACACGTTTAAGATCTTATTTTAATTCTGTATTAACTCGGTCAAGTTAAGGGCCGCGGTTTGATTTGCTTTATTTTATCTGATTGTATAGGTTTATTTAGTTTTGTCTTACTTATCTCACAGAAAACCTGAAGGTCTGTGCTGTGCAGCTTGTGTGTGTCATGAGTTTACAGTGTTTGCCCCCTGCTTACTGACAGCTTGTGTATTAGAGTCATATTAGCTTCTATCAACTGCCTGAACTCCACGTTGCCCAACGCAATATCACAGTCCTTTATGTGTAAATGGCTATCTCATTTATATTGCATTAAATTGCTTCGCTTGGCATTGTTTTCTGTGTGTGCCCATGAGACCACAAAGCACAAACATCAGAGAACATCTGTCCGTTGGTCTCTGTGCATGGGTGTCCTTCTGCTACTCAGAATAAACGTGTTTATGTGTCCAAACAGTGTTTACTTCAGTCAGAGATATCCTCTAGGAGCTACAGGGGATATGTCGGTAATCTCTATAGCGCAAATACATAATGTAATGATGATAAGATTAGCTTGTAGTCCTGTGTTTGCTGACTGGCTAAAGAGAAGGAAAGCAAGCATCTGTAAAGAGTAATGAAAGAGTCCTGCTATCAGCTGCTCCAGCACTGATAAATGTGCCACGGGGGGCTTTGTATATATATTACAAATTAAATGGGAGACAACGTCCAAAGTCCACTTTCCTGTGGATCTCGACCATTTTGTGACACGCCAACTAAACATCATTATTTTGCCATCAGTGTCTAAGCTGTTACTGGCAATGCAGTGAGATTTATGTTGTGGAAATGCAGCAGACACCAAAAGCAGAATACTTTAGTTTTTGAATATCATGTGTGAAGGGGGTTATGTAGTTAGTCAAAGATTAATTTTAAAATGCACATGAGCTCAAAGCACAAAGTAAGTATTTGTGACAAACTGTTGACTTGAGGATTTGCATGTTCAAGTACTGAAGGGCATTATTACATGGTGATGAGTTTTAATCTTTTGAATTAGAAAACAAGTCACAGTCGCTTATGGTCGATCTGTATCAAAACTTAAAACCTAATTCATTCATTTTTCATTACCATTCTCCTTTCTCCTCCTTGTTCTTGTCACAGTCCGTCTTTTTAACTCAAAAGACGGTGCATCGTAATACACCGTCCTTACCTGTTATTGATTATCCTTCAACCGAGTTTGACGTGTCCTCTTTGAAAAAGTCTTCAATAGAATTTGAAACAAGAAGGAAGAAGATCAGTGTTTTTACTATACGACTGAAGTCTGTCATAACTGCTCACTCTGGTTGAATGGGAAAGTGGAGGTAAAGCCTCTCCCTGCAGTCAGAATTAGAATAGTTGAACAGACAGGGTACATAGTAGACAGTATATCACATTTATGAATGCAGTCCCTCAAGACTGTCCAAATACTGTATATATATTATCAAATATGTAGAACGGGACCAAAGATAACATGAAAACTACTAATCTGCTTTTAGAATGCATACAGTGCCATACGGATTTGTTTTTATCACTGTCACAATTTGTGTGTTTTAGTCACTTCACAAACTGAAATGTTTTAAATGAAATGTGCGCAACGCAGCAAGCCACACAATCCTTCACACATGACGCTCACACTGTCTGTGTTGTTCTCTCATACACACACACAGAGTCTTGTTTCCATCACTTTACATCATTACATGTAAATTACATGTAAATCATTACATAGACTTACATTCATTTCCTGGAGGTTTAACCACCACCTAACCATAACCTAACCATAACAATAAACATTACTGGCCTAATCCTAACCCTAACATCAACCTCACCTTAAAGCAAGTCTTCACCCTGATATTTAATGATTTACATTGTGGGGGTTTGCGTTTTTTTTTTTCCCCATAAGTAAGGTGGGTCCTCACAGTGTGACTGTATAAACAGATTTTTTTTTTGTACCCACAACTACAGGAATACACGTCCACACACACACACACACACACACACACACACACACACGCACACACACAATCTTCAAAGACACAAGGGATGGTCACCTTCCCACTCAGTGGGATGCTTTCTGCACTCGAAAAATAACACTGAAATATTGGCATTCAGAGAGCAGAAAGAAGCCAAAGGCCAGCAAGAGGACACGCAGACACAGCCAGAGAGACAGAAACGAAATTATTTCTTGGATAGCAAACAACAGGAATAATGAATTGTACATGTTAATAATTGATAACATGTTTCTTTGAGCTTTGATTAGGCAGTTTTAACATTAATTTTAATGGAAAAACAATGTTGACAGATATTACATGAGAAAAAACAATAATGACTGAGTGGAACATATGATTGATACATAATGGCTGGCACTGCTAGCAGTGAGTGTGTATTATTAGGCTCCTGATATAATGTATTATATAGGCTGATATAATATGATGCATAATGAAAAAACAGTTTTTGGAAGCTTTGGAAAAAGGGGAGAGGGAGAAGCACAAGGGCTTTTCCCATTTTTTGTGTTTAAGGTTATTCTTCGTTTTAAACAAAAATGTTTATTATGATGTAATAAATACTCATTCTGAGCCACACGGCTTTGTTTATGAGGATGGATGGATGGATGGATAGATACTCTCAATGACATGCTACTGTAATGACCTTTATTTGTCAGGTCCATGTGTTTATTTATTAAGGCTGTAAAGCACAAATATTTACCCAAATACCCATATGACACTAATCTAACAGTGTGTGCACATAGTAAATTCTGAATGTGGGACACAAGCTCACTTTTCCAGTTTTTGACAGAATTTTGAAAGGACTCGGCTGATATTTCACAGCTGAATGGCATTATTTGCCACTGTACCACATTCACAAAAGTCTGCTGCTCAGGTGTTAAAATGTGTTCTCCACTGTACTGACCTTGCAGTCTTTGGAAACACAAGGAAAAACAAGCAAACAAATCAAAACAAAGCAAAACACACTGTGGGAAACAGAGATTAACTGAAACAGTGCATTTAGCAATAAATTAAGCATAAAGTTCTTAACATTTACACTCCCATCTACTTGCAGTTGTACTTTATATTGTACAGTAAAATGTGCTTTAAGACTAGAAATATGCTGTATTACTTTTTAAGTATTCTAACATGTTTATAAAAACTGCATTAACAAGTGCTTAATTACCTTCACCAAGGAGGTCTTAGTTTTTGCACAGTATGTTTCTGTAATTCAGTGCACAGGAAAACTACTGGTCTGTGTTTGCTGAACCTTGGTTGAAGAATGTAGCACAATCCAAGCAATAACTCATTAAATTTATGGGTAGATCTTAATCATGAGGCGGATATACAACTTATTTTTCACTTTTGAAGGATAAGTTTAGGATTTAGTTCTGGTCTGAGTTCTTCTGTGTAGAGTTTGCATGTTCTCCCTGTGCCTGCGTGGGTTTTCTCCGGGTACTCCGGCTTCCTCCCACAATCCCAAAAACACGCACATTAGGTTAATTGGCTACACTACATTGCCCCTGGGGGTGTGTGTGTGTGTGTGTGTGTGTGGTTGTCTGTCTTTGTGTGCCGGCACTGCGATTGACTGGCAACCAGTCAAGGGTGTACCCCGCCTCTCACCCATAGTGAGCTGGGATAGCTCCCAGCGACCATGACGGATAAGCGGTATAGAAAATGGATGGATCGATGGATGGAAAATAGAAGAAGGAGGAACATAGGAACACGCAGGGCTTATACAGATACCACCACACACTTCGAGTGGGTCACAAGTGATGACTGATAGATGATGCTGAAGTTGCAGCTACATGCAAACATTTTTTGACATAATTCTAATACTTTTATCATACATGCAGTGGTTGCGCTTTCAGATTTGCATGTCATAGAAAACTATTGGCCTTGGCCCTGTACCCTGTCCTCTGTGTCAGATGCTTTTGTGTTTTGTGCTTTGGGACTGGTGTTGTTTTCATCCCCAGACCTCTGCTGTTAGACAGAGAGACTAAGGAGGAAATGGATTTGAACTTAACATGTTTGTCCAAGCATTGACTGACTGTATTAACTGGCTGTACATACTTGGTAATATCATACTGGTATTCTCCCCGGTCTCATTGTCTTAGTGTTGATGGTGTACTTTAACCCTGCCAAGCATGCCAATGACAGCCTTTGTTTTGGAAACTTGCAATCAGTGGACTTGCGTTTGCATGTGTCAACTTTCCCAAACAGTGCAATGACATCAGCAGAATTGCTGAAGATGCACGCCAGTGTTTTCACGAGCTTTAATTATTCATTTAAAATGTGCTGTCTGTTTGTCCCGATAAGCTGCTGGCTCTTTCGCTTCTGTGCAGCTGTGTGAGCATGGCTAATTTAGCTAGCTGTACTGTAGATGCTGCTCTCAACTTTCCCATCTGCCCAGAATCAATGTCCTCTTCCACCAAAACAACAACAGCTAAAACTGAGCTGGCCTTGGATTGCCTGTCTCTTCCAGTTATTCCATTAATATGTCTTTCATTTTGAATTTTATTGTCAGCAAAACATTACCATTGCTCCCCCCAACTTATTTCAGTGCTGTCTTTCTGCAGCAAATGCTTCATATGTCTTAAACTTTCTGACAATACGGCAAAAGTTTTGAAATCCAGCATTAAAGCTATGCCAGCAATCGAGCTTGTTAGCAGTGGAGTGTAAGGTTTAAATTGGAAGCACAGAGGTGACAGGTGTGTGGTCCTGCATTGCCTGTATTTGTATTCATCTCGCTTTATTTAAGAGGAGGTGTCTAAGACAGTCCAATCAATTAGGCTTTCAAGGTCTCTGCTCTGCTTTCACAGTCCTAATCAGATACCGCTCTAATTCTCCCTAGCCAAAAAAACACACACACAAGAAGACCTCCCTAATGAAGAATGAGGTGCAGTCATGTCAGCTCACCATGGAGCCAGTGGTAGCAACCGCTTGCTTTTACAAACATTTCCAGTTCTCCAGCATCCTATAGAAAGATCCAATGTTGAAGTGCCGCCTTCACAGCTCCCCGAGTGGAGATAAAGTGGTTGTTTTGGCAGCGATGTAAACCCGGGTACAATCCTCTCGTGTAATGATCCAACAGCTGTGACCTTCACGGGAACCCGTCCCATGACCCTGCAGGTGGAAAGCTGCTGCTGCACCAGCATTAGCAGACAGACAGACAGACACCTCTTCAGGGAATGGGACAGAAATAAGACGAAATGTTTGGCGCAGAAGAGAGAGCAGCTTGGAGACACAGTAATTTGTCTGGTCTGAGCCTGCCCACCAAACTTGGGGTCGCACAGGTTTTAGGGAAGAGTCTGTTCTAGCAGCACATGATGAGCGTGTACTGCTGCAGGAGCATAAAGTCACAGGGCAGGGTGAAAATTACCCATGAACACCACTTTTGGCTCATTAAAAGCAAAACAGAACCTCTCAACTCATTTTTTTCCTCACTCATCGACTATCACTTAAAGGCATTACGGGTGTCAATCAAAGCCTTCACTGGATAACTCAGACTGGGTTGTTGGATTGTGAGCACACATCCCAATCCCAGACAATCAGACTTTATATCTATGTAAAAGAAGCAGCATTAAGTCATGCATAACTCTTCATTAGTCCTCTCTGAAGTACTCTAAAAAGAAGTCACTCACTGGATATCTGGGCTTATGCTGCACAGAGCAGAGGTGTAGTCTGAGGGCCTGTGGCACAGCTTCGTTTACCATACTGTGAATGTAATTAAATCCAAGAGCTGCCAGTATTTACTGGCAAGGGGGGGCAGCCCCTCTCTGCTCCTCAAACAGCTCTCCATCTGTCTGATTGGATTGTGGTCCCAGGCAGTACCACACATGACTTGGGCACTGGAGGAGGCAGCCCTTACTGAGGTCCCACCAACACAACTTCATGCTGTTTTTAATACAATATGACCTAGCCAGGGGGATTTGGATGCAGAAGAACATATATACATGCATATATGGCGTGTGTTTGTTCATGGATATAAATATGATTAGAACAGCAACAGTCCCTGGAGGTTAGCACGCAGAATGTTTTTCGCTGTGATGTTTTTTCTTGATAGGAGACAGATGTGACAGATAGCAGATACAGTGTGCAATATAAAACGTTTAGTGTCAGCAGAGTATTGAAAGGAGCAAAGGGGCACAGATTTACTGTCTAGTAGGTTTAATGACTTAATGGTGCAAAGATCCAATAGAAATATTGAGGCATGAAACACAGATCTTATTTTAATTGATTCCCTTGGCAATATAACCCATGCTGAAGGTTTATGCACACTCTGTGACTGGAGTGACTCGGTGAAGTTGTGTATCATGGTCCAAACACACACTGGCAGATATGTGGTAACTAAATTACCATCAGGGACACATCATTTTGCATCACCCTCATTTTTTATTTATTTTATTTTGTGCAGTCTAAGGCTCAAGATCCCAGACACAATTTATCAGATTTGCATAAAGTGCCATAAAATAAGATGTGATGCCGGGCTGAATCTTTTTTACGACTGAACCTATAATACTGCCTGAAAAGAAGACATCGTTGGGTGCATTTGGCTCGCAAGCTGTGAGGAAATGCTAAATAGCCTGTTGCTGTCAGTTAAACAAAAAGATCAGAGACTGAAAGAGATGAAAAATCAATGATTTTTAGAAGAAAATGATGTTTTGATTAAATTATTCCTGTAAACACATAAAGGAAAGAATATATTGGCCACTTATTACTAACCATCACTAGCTGTTTCACTTACTGGATTTGGATTTGAGCTCTGAAAAGTCATCAAAAATAAGCAGTAGGCAATTGTAGGAAACACTGATGAAAAATTGCATCAAAATTTGCATCTTCTGACTTGTTTCTCTGTTTAACTCACCTGCTTTGTGTGTCTGAATTTTTTTTTTTTTTTTTTTTTTTTAAGCAGTTTCAGACACAATATCGTCTGCTGCCGTGGTCAGTCTGGTAAACTAAATCAAATTCGGCAGATATTTTCAGTATCTCTGAAGAGGAACCTCTTGAAATATGTATCACATGAGATGAAACAATTTTCAGCTGGGCCCCTCTTCCATTGTACGAGTTGAAAAAACCTTGGTGCAGTCATTCAGTAAACAAGGAATCAAAGATTCAAAGAGGTTTGTTGTCATAAATGCAGTATCAGCACATGGTCTTCTGAGCAATGTGATACTTGTGACAAGGCAGGCAAGCAACTCAAAGTGTATATAAATTAAATAAATAAGTAGAACAGAATAAAATAAGAGAAAAAGGAAACATTATATACATTATGGAAACAGTATATACATGTGCAACATCAGCACAGATGTAAAATATCAGTGTGCAGCGAAGGTGAGGGAGATGATATGATCTGAGCTATGATGGGACCAACACATTTTGACTGTTTATTGTTGTTGACTGTTGCAATTTGTGTCACAGTGTTTTTACCAAACTCAGTCATCATCAGTTAGCTGAGCCAAAAGCCTGATATGTGATGTATGACTCTCATGTGGAGACAGTGGATTGAATCCTCCTTGTTGGTGTTTTTCACTCAAAGGCATGAAATAGCATCACCACCGTTCCATTTTCTGCTGATAAGACTCCGTTACCCCCTGTTTCCTGGACAGTTGTTCTTCAGTAAGTATACAGGGACTGTCAGGACGGCGTGTCCTTGTCATTAGCTCAGCGTGGAAGCACCTGTTTTACCTCACTGGGAACTGTGGCTGGGCACGGGATTCAGAAGAATTAACAAAAACAAAAAAACAGTGGAGAGCAAAAGGGAGAAGAGACAGAAGCAGATAGATGCCCTCTGATTATAGCACTTAGGGCTTATTGCGTGTGGGAAAAGGTGGTGATTGAGGTGGGGTCAAATCCTTGGAAGTCAGAGACAGAGTGACTGAGGGAAAACAATGACAGTTATGATGAGGTCTTCTTGATGTGGGCTCCAGCTAGCAGGCTGGAGATGGAGCTGTGGGAGAGGGCAAAAGAGTCTCCTGTGGAGACACTGATCAAATATGGTGTTCAGTAAAGCGTTGTGGTGCACTGAAGGGGCAGATAAAGACATAGTCTTTGGTCTGAGTCACAGGGAGGAAGAAGAATTCCTGGAAAAAAAGAAAAAAAAAACAAAAGAAAATGAAAGACATCTTGGAAGGTTTGTGTGTGGCAATGTGCCTTAAAGACAGCAAAAGAAGCGAGATGTTTTTGAAATATCGTTTCTGAGTTTTCCATTTCTTGCTATCCTCCCCTGTGCTCCCCTCATACACACTCACAATAATAAAACAGTATTTTTTTTTTCTCCTCCCAATCTCTCTCTGCAGAGTCAATCTTGGTGAAATCGTTTTTTCAGGCAATTCACCAAGGTTACACAGGAATAAACTTAAGAACATGGCCATCTAGCCGTTTACTCAGTAATTCCTCAAACATGCATAAAGCGAGGGAGTGGGTACAGTCAGCCCAAAGCCCCCTTGCTTCACACAAATGCCAACAAATATAATTTTAATCTACTGTAGCGTGCACATATTGTTCTTGACGGTTGGTTTATAATAAGGTTTTATGCAATTACTGCAGTCACAGCAGAGCACAAAACCTTACCCAACCTCCATCTCTCAGTTATTATTAATGGCACATATTCTTCACTGTCTTCTTCTTATGGTAATCACATTGTAACTAAATTTAATTGATTCTGTATTATGTGTCCTTCTCTAGCCATACTCGACTTTGTTTTTCCTCTTATTTTCTTTTCCTGCTTTTTTGTCCACAGCCTTTCCCTCCCTCTTTCTCTCCTCTCCCCTTCGCCTCTCTCCGTCAGGCAAAAAGGTTTCTATCCACCAGCTCCCTGTTCAGCTGAATGTCGGCATTCATCACATCATCCAGGAACAACTCAACAGTCCCACTAACATGCGGTATTAAAAAGCGAGATATGAGACGCAGGCTCTATCTAATTTCCTGCAGTTGTAAATTGGGGAAAAATAAATAAATAAACAAATAAAATCGATGAAATGTATGACAAACTCAGACGAAAGATATCAAATCAGCATTTTCTGGATACACTTCCAGGAGGTAATCACATACTCTTGAACTTTTCTTCTTTGCAGCTGGAAAATCTGATATCAAACCTTGCCTGCATGACACAGTGAGTTTGAAATAAGCTACAGGGGGAACTAAAAGGAAATAATACATTAGAAGGCTAATAATACATTATTGCTTTGGATTAAATATGTATCTCCTTGATGTGATATCTCACTTTTATCTCTCTCTGGTGCTCGCTCACTTCCGAGCTGCAACATCATGTACTGTATCTCATATGCAAGACAGCCACATGTATAATCCACACTGTGTGCGATGCAGGGAGTAGGCTGGTGGCAGTGGTGGAAGTGAAAACTCTTTATTCCAAGGAGCACTTTGTGCAGTCTGTGAGCAACTGGAACAAGAACTGTGAAAACCCTGTTTCAGTCTCTCTGTTGTTTCAAATGCTGTTGAGAATTTTATCTCTTCTAAAGCTTGTCAACCAGTTGGCTTTTGAAAAAAAGGAAAAATAATCCATTCAAACTAAAAATAAATCAGACTTTTAATAAAAAGCAAAATCTGTATGGAAACATCAGATGTGTTAACTACATTCTGTAGGACTATGAGCATAAATTAAGAAAAGATGACACTTATGGAGGAATTAGTCTTGTCACCGTACTGCTTACTCACAAGCTTCTGCAGAACATTTTTATACACAGGAAATAAACAGCAAATCACTTTTGAACAGTGATTAAATGTCAACACTACAGGGATCATTTCAGTTGCATTTAACTCACAGCCCACACTGTTCAATTAATCTTAACAAATTACTTGATAAGAAAAAATATGCCAGTCCCCTTTTCCCTCAAGAACTTCACTATCAAGCTAAACTGTGACACATAGTCTGCTTATTCTCAACCAAGTGAACACTGGTGTTCTTTGAACGATGGCACTCTAATTCCTATTACTCGTATTTATTTCAGGTGAGAAAATGCCAAATTTGCAGCAAATCTTTAAATTTTGGGAAATCCATTTATTGGTTTTGTGGCTGAAATTTAGATGCAACGATTAATACCACACTTGTGTCTGTGTAGCTGAATTTAACTGGAGCCACCAGCCGATTATCTTAGCATAAAGACACCAAATGGGAGAAATCAGCCAGCCTGGTTCTGTAATTATATCCTCCTACCAGCACCTAAAAAACACACTGACTAATCAGGTTTAATTTGTTTGTTTAATATGGACAAACATTGAAGTGTAAAATTGACAATTTTCTGTTTTACAGTGAACTATGTTTGAGATTTGGCCTCTGCTGCTAAATGGCTGCCAGCTCCAGCTATGTGTTCACAGGTTAAATTGGAGAAAGAATTCATGCAAAGGAAAATAGAAACTCCTGTATCTCATCAGTACTAAATTAATTAAAAAACAATTTTCTGACTGTAGGTGTATGAAATGACAGATTTGCAAAACTCATCAGTTAAACTTAATATGCACTAATGGAAGCAATGGTTTTTCTGCATGTTTAGTTTTGCGTCTGATAACAAACATGAATTAAAAGAAATCATATTGACCAAAGTTTAGTGTTTTTAGGGGCTACAGAATGAAAGGACAACTGTAATTTGAGAATTTTTTTTTTTTACCACAATAGAAAAAGAAAAATGAATTTGTGAATTTCTAAAGAAGAGCAAGACCACTCAACCCTGAGGTCTGATGTGTGTGAGCTGTGTGGCTTTCAAGTCTTCCTATTCCATGTTCTTTGAACCAAAAGAAGAAAAATAAAGTTGATCACTGAACATTGCATCAGCATGGTCAATTTTATTCTTCTTCTATGATATTCATCGATTTCGTCCAGTCTATTTTCTGCTTCCCTGCTGTGTGAGGGATACAGAACAATAATATTCATCCACCCAGCATTTCTTTGAATAACTTGACATCAAAAAGCGAGGGCTGAAACAAATGAACACCAAACTCATGCCACAGGTTGCATCATCAGAGTTGTTTTACATCATCTGAGCGGTGAGTTACCTCAGTTTAACATGACCTCTTACTTAATTACTGTATAATCATAATTTACAGCGATAATATGACTTTATACACAATAGAAAGAAGTTGTCCGGATACATGTGTCAGGCGTGAATATGCAACAGAAAACATCATGCATGAAAATATGATTAAACACAAATTCAAAGCTCACCCACATTCTGTCCGTTCTATAAGATTCCACTTCTTATTGAAGACAGGTCTTATTATTATATCCACAGGGAGCCTGACTCACCTGCAGGCTTTTATGGAAGACAGCTGGACTTCATTGTTGAGTAATGGACGGAGGGTATGACATGTAAAATGGCTGTATAAATATCATGCCTCATTAGAAAATCTGCTAAGCTGAGTTTTTCTTACCCTTATTAAACTCACCTAATAAGCATGGATGAAGTGCCACTGGCACATCCTCAGGTGTTTCCTGGAGCAAATGCAAGCTCAGTAAGATCTATTTTGAAGCTGTGAACAGTTCTTAGAAAAATAGCGTCTTACCCTAGTACCATTTAGATGGTGCTGCATTCATAATAAAGGCATTCATAACAGCTTCCAGTCTCCCAATTTTCAAGAGTACTTAACTGTTTTTTTTTCCAGGGTGTTAAAACAATGGGGGTGGCTGTATTATGCTGATCCAGGTGCATCAATCTTTGTGGCCCCTTGAGATGAGAAGAACTCAAACATGCTCTGAAGAGTTCCTTTATTTCGCCTGTAATGAGCCGATAGCCAGCGGGTAGCTGTTGTCTCCTGCTGTGTAGTATTCTGTATTGATAGTTTCCCTCTCAAACACACCACATCCACCCCCCGTGGCCCACGGTGCCAGATTGCCACTGTGCTTCATAGTTTGCCTTGACACTAGCTCTAATCTTTAGACACAGCTAGCAAAGATGCAGCTATCCCCCTTCAAAAGAGAAGACAAGGGCAGGTTGTGTTCATAGAATATGACATATGTCTCAAAGTGGTTTCCTGTTATGCTGATATGGCTTTACCTGGGGCGTTCAATTGACAACCCACAGCAGGTGACCACCGATTAATCTCTCCACCGCACTGACATTCAATGTGGAAGACTTCTTAGATGGATATCACATAGATGGGAGTGAGAATCGGCGAGGAAAAGGCAAAGAACACTAATATTGCATCCACCCAGGATTCTTCAGTACTACCACAGAAGTGTTACTGTGTCACATGTTAAAAAAAAATAAAAAAATCTTTTTCCCTAAGTGCTGCATATGTTCACTGTTTCTCAATTGTGTTCACAGCAGTAGGACTTCCAGTGTTCAGACAGAAACCTTTCTCAATATCATGGCCAGAAACAAACAAATCCAGTACATTTTTATCAGGTGTGGGTTCAATACTAATTAATAGCACAACATCCACATGAACCAAAAATTAAATTGCAGTCCATCCAACCTCTTTGTGTAACCTAACCTTTCTTGGAAACCTGAGGCATGTGTCTGGCTATGTGGAGTCTATTTGCTGTGTTGCTTTGGTGATAGATCGCTTAACAAATCTGCGCTGATCTGGCCATTAGTAAAGAACACAGCAACTTTTTTTTTTTTTTTTTTTTCATGATGGTGTTATAGCAGTTGCAGTAGGAGTAATTAACAAAGGTATATTAGTCTAATGAGTGCTCTTGCTCAACCTCATGAGAGAAATTAAGGCTGCAGGTTCTGAGGTATGCTCCAAGTTCATCCTCTCGGAGGTGGCGGGGAAGCTTATTGATTATCTCCTGCTGTTTCTGTCAAGTCTGAGGAAGCCCAGTTGAGGAAAATATGCAGCTCAAGCTCTTCTTACCACAGGTTCAAAGAAACAGAGGGGTTCTGTTGTGCTTTGAAGGTGCCAAAATAGATAAATTCCAAGGGCATGGGTTAATTTGTGTTTTAATTAACCTAAAGTAACATACACACCATCATAGGTACACACTGAAAACCTATGCATGTAATTTAGGAATTTGGAAGAAATTAAAATAAATTCAAATAAACATAAAAAAATATATACTTTTTGATTTAAAAGTAGAAAAGGATCTACACTAATAGAGTATCAATACTGTAGCCATGCAACTGAAGTAAGAAAGACAAATACATTCACATTTGTAAATGCCCTGCTGTTTGGTCAGAGATTATATGTAAGTTTCACAAGTCTCACCTTGTGAAGCTTTCAGTTCACAAGGAAAATTCACTGGACATAAGAGTATATACATTTTTATGTTATAATTCTGTTCATGTATGATTTCAACATTTACATTTATGTCTCCAGTTTTCTTGGCCTGAACCTAGAAAGGCTGTGGGAAATATAATCAGGAAGAAAAACTTTAAAACAAAATTTGAGCAAAACAAAGAAGACCACCCTAATATGTCACCTAATTGTTCATTAATTATATCGTAAATCACTGTGACAATGACAGCTAGTCCCAATTACAAATGTCACGGTTGGCCTGGCCTTCTATCAAGCTTCATTGTCCCTTGAAACCATGCGATGTACAAATCACCTTGTTTACTTAATGCCAGAGGCATGCATCGTGTAGTACTATACAGTAGATCCAAACAAAAAGTACATGTTCTATATACACGTTAAATACATGTCACATTCCACAGATGTGTTAGTGATTTACTTCATTATGAAAACTTAAAAGCAAGACGTGAGTGTGGCGTTGGTTTTAAACACCAAAGACGGTGAAAAAAGCAGGATGCTTAGAACAGCAGTGGATAAGTATTTAATAAATGTGTTATGGCACAGTGTAATATAGCTAACTCCAGAGTGTGATATAAACAAATAATGACTTAGTAACGTAGTATAACATTGTAAAACGGGGGGAATAATGTAAAATGTTTTCATAGAAAAAGTTATAATGCGGTAAAGAAACACCTAAAATTCTTCTGATTCTCAGTGCAATTTACACCTACCTTAAAGTGTATTGCACACTGAATGTTTATATACTGCTTATAAATACTAAATGGTGAGACATAAATGAAGTTGTTACCAAAAAAGTAATTAATGGTAAAATATAAAAATAAAAAAAACATATATAATTTGCAGCACAAATCTACTGTAGTTTTAGCCTTTTTCTTTCTTTGTGAGACTCAACACAACAGCTCACTGGCTTGCAGGACAAGCAACAAACTTCAGATATTATCAGTCTTTATTTGAAACAAAACATGCCTTGGAATTCCTCTTAGTCTACTTCAATATGTTAATCAGAACATTGTTGTGACTCTTTATCCTGTTGATTTAACCAGACCTCACACAGATCCACTGCACATTCAAACAGGACGTCTTACTCCTGTGGCCATCTCATCATGCATGCACTGTTTAAAAGCAGGTGAGTGCGGTTCAGATATCTTGGAGCCGCAGGTCAGCAGGGTGTCCCCTTAACGTGTCAGTCCCTGGGGTCTCACCGAATAAGCACCTGGCCCTGCTGCAACTCACTTTTTTATGTTTTCCCCCCTCTGCACTGTACATTTGTATTCTGGTTGTGTCTGAATGCTGGCTTTGACAGCTATTTAGCATTATATTTGAATGCCTTTAAAAGGACCTCTTCAAAGGAGCACAGGCGTGATAACAGAGAATAGAACAAATAGCAGATGGTGTTGAAACTCTATGTTCACATCAGGGGGTGATGCAAATGTTCATCATTCATTAATGCTGAGGACAGTAAGTTGATAATAAGAGAATATGTTTCCCATACTCTTTGCATCGGGTGTTAGTCCGTGCACCGTGGACTACAGGAGACACAGTGTTGTGTGTGGTATGATCGAAAGAGATTAGTCATTACAGTCTATCCTCTAGCTATCAGGTCTTGATAAACTGCAAATAACAATCAAGACTGTAAACACACAAATCAGTTTACTAGCAGGAGTTATTGATGGGGCTTCAGCACCTGACCAGTGTCACATAGTAACTCACATAGCCGCTGCTGTGCGCTGTGCTTACAAAGTAAGTCATGCTGAAATGATGTAAAAACTTGTCAATTGCTGAATAGCTTTTCTGGTTGGACTGTGCACCACACAGTCAAACTCAGTGCTTTCTGTGGTGCTGCATTAATGTAGGGCATGATGTAACTTCTTAAAGATTTATTTTGTTGTGTCTCTAATGAGTGATCAATACTGAACTTCATTTGATTGAAGAGTCTTAAACAAATAGTGTTTCATTGGATGGTCAGAAAAATGGAGTGAGGTTTTAGAGCCGTTTCCATGTTGCACCTGCATCTGGATGGCTGTTGGAGCAATTCATTCAATGTCCACATTGAGGTCAGTTTTAAGACTCCTACTGCCTCACCTTGGGTCTCTGATATCTAATCAATAAATAATCTGCGAGTGGATCTGCGCTACCAATCCCCCATCCATCACTCACTGATCTTCTTTGTATCATTCTGTGAATTTGTATGCCACTCTCTGCATGCTAAACTAAGCGGCACTGTCGAAATTCCCCCTCAAATCCTCACACTTCTCCTGGGAGTCATTATGTGCTGTATTTTCTCAAAGTGTCTTTCTGCCGCCTTTTATTTTTGGTCACACCAGTGACAGAAAAGCACACATGCTGCAAACTTTTTCCCGTTGTCTTTGTTCAAAAAGTCTCATCATTCTTCTGCATCATTCATTTGTCTCCTGACCTTATCTTTGTTCTTGCCAAATGGACAAAGCAACAGTACAGTCATGCATTCTGTCACTCAGTGCTGCACATAATAGGGATGCTAAACTCACTGCTTGAAACTGAGCGCAGAGATCTTATTTGGTTTTGCTGTGTTCTTCCTTTCTCTGTCTTTGTTATCACTTGTCCTTTCCCCTCTCTTAAACCGATCTTCCCCCTGTCCTCTCGTATTGCCCTTACCTCTCTGTCTGATCCCTCGCTCTCTCTTTCTTTCTCAGATCCGCTCTGTATACATAGACATACAGCATATAGACCTGTGTCGCCAACCAGTGGGAGGTACAGGCAGAGGCAGCATACAGAGGTCATTTTACAAGTGTAGCTGCTAATTAACAGAAATGGAATGAATCATTTCAAAGGGAAATTCAGTCATCCATCTTGTTTTTTTTTCCCTCTTGCACAGTGCTGCTTCCACTTTCAAAAGTACTCCAAAAACACTTGACCGCCTCTGTTTTCATGGACACAGACACTGCTCCTGGCTTGGATTAGCACATTTGGAAGAGTGAGCGCCACTTGGACAAATCCACCCAATTTTCTCATTCTAGGGATGACATTTAAGTTCACATGTACAGCTACCACTCTATCAGTTTTTACTATTTATTAAACTTAACTTGACCATAATGTGAGGTCTGTGAGGAAACTTCCCACATGTGGAGCAGCATCAAGACCATGTATGGACCAGAATATAATCTCCTGCAGGGTCAAATTAAAATCAAAATCATCTGCATTTTCCAGGAACATTGTACAATTAATAGTCTTAACAGTTACTTTTTTTTCCCTCCTGACTGATGAATATTTTGAAACATGTCATTAAGACAAGAGAATACTGGAGTGAAAAAGTAATTTTGTACAAGAACTGTCCATCGGTATAGCACTTACCATTTTGCGAGACTGTAATTTCTATCTGCTACATTATATTAAACTTTTAGTAGGGTACTTTTATAGGAAGGCAGTAGTTGTATATGATGGGCTCTTAAAATTTAAATGTTAAAAATGTTATAAAAATGTTCTTTTTGAGTTGAATTCATCCATCCATTCCTTTTCTATAGCCATTTATGCTGGTCAGGGCTTGATTACCAACTATGCAAAGAGCATAGTCCTGCCCTAGAGCCTGCAGGGGCCCCTGAGGCCCGGTTTTCATTGTTTGTCAGTTTGCAGTAACTTGATAAATTGCAGATGATGCATTATTACCAGTCTTGTCATCACTATAGTCAGTGCTTCTCAATTATTTTCTGTTGCGCCCCCCCCCCCCAGCAAGTAGAAAACAATTCGCGCCCCCCCCCCACTCACTCTCCGCCGCGACTATAAATAATAGTAATAATAATATGTAATAATATTTAATAATATGTAATAATAGGATGCTAACAATTCTCGCTGGTTTACTGAAGTAGCATTCACAAAGTGGGATGATTGTTGGCAATATTCGGCACGTTTTGGCTGAAAAATCTCCAGCGGCTTATCAGCATGATTGGGATGTAATGTCTTCAAGTGGCGCCTTAATTTATTTGGCTTCATGCTGTCCGCTGCCAACATTTTTAGACAGTAAACACACCGGTCTGTCGTCTCCCACTGTAGCCACAGTGAAGCCAAGCGCTACATATGCTTCGTCATATTTCCTCGTCTTAGCTTTCGGGTGAGTTACTTTTGTCTCATTATCTTCGGCTCTCTCCGCCTTTCTTCTCATCCCTGTTAAAAATTTCTTCATGTTGTCTCTTAAGGGTTCGCTTACTGCACTTCATATCGCCTGCTCGGTGCAAAAAAGCCGCTACACCATAGAGCTAATACTCCCTGCGCACACTCTGACAATGAGAGCGCCACTGCCAACTACTGTAGTGGATGTGCAATTACACTTTATTCTAGTACGGCAAAAAAAGCATGTTCCCCAGGGTCACACGCGCCCCCCCTGGGGGGCGCGCCCCACTATTTGAGAAGCACTGACTATAGTGGAGAGGTTCTGTATCAAAATTTACATGCTACATATTCTTAAATACGTTTATGTCAAAACTTAAATAATGTTAAGACTTTACATTATAGTACATTGATAATGCTATTTGTATTTTACATTTTATTACTTTGGAGCAACACAGTTGTATGATGGTTAGCACTGTTGCAAGAGGGTCTGGGTTACCAGTCTGGGCTCTTCTGTGCAGAGTTTGCATGTACAGTCCAGGCTGTACCCCGCCTCTCTCCCGTAGTCAGCTGGTCAGCCATGACCTTACATCAGGCATGTCAAACTGGTCCACAGGAGGGCCGGTGTGGCTGCAGGTTTTCTTTCCAACCAAGTAGCAGTACACCAGACTTGACTCATTTAATCAACTGATCTCCGTCTTCAGACAGTTGATTGGTCAAACGGTGTGCTCTTGGTTAGTTGGCACAAAAACCTGCAGCCACACCGGCCCTCCTGTGGACCAGTTTGACATATGTGCCTTACATGATTAAAGCGGTATAGGACAGATGGATGGATTTTATGACCTTTGTAGAGGTATTTTATGTTATATATTTAGTAGTTTTACTTTTATTCAACTTGAGCGACCTGGGACGAGTTCTCTTGAATCTTGAATCTGTTCTTCCATTTCTTCAAGGGTCAGGTGTTAATAGGTGTCCCAAATGTCCACTCACAAAGGTGGAGTGAAAAGCTGGCCATTATAGACAGAGAGAAGACGAGACACTGTTAAAATATGTGAATAACGGTGCACATTTCCAGACAGTCTGACCTGGATGCAATTCATGATTTTGCAGCTGGTTGTAAATACAAAAAACATATAGTTGTGTAACAAATGAAAAAGAAAGCTAGAGGGAGTAGTTCAGGCAATGGCTCTGTTTTCATCTCTCCACAGCCAGACAGTTAGGGCGTGACATAGGTGCAGATGTTGGACTGTCAATTTTGGAGAATTAGAAATTAGAAATGGTCGGATAGGGGAAGGGTTTTGATCGTCTCTCAAGAAGTTCTGAAGTATAATGGCACCTTCAGCTTTATGGGTTCCTGGCATCTATCCCAGCATGCACTGGCTTTGAGGCAGGAGATAACCTGGACTGGTGACAAATCTATCATGCAACCGACAATAAATCTTGAAAGACAAACTTATACCCTTTGGTGTTGACAGCTCACCTAACCTAACCTGTTTGCACTGTAAAGGGAAATCTGGGCATGCCTGGATATAACAGACATTTGAGTATAAACTAGCCAGACACCGATGGTAAGTCTCCCACAAAACTAAAACATCTCTTATAGGACACAGCCATAATCATATAGGGTTCAGTTTTCCTCTGTTCAAGTGCGTGAACCCGAGTTAACGCTGGTGGTCATGCAGAGTATAAAACTGGTGGAACACTGTGAGAAATTGGCAGGAAAAAAAGCCTTCATCATTTTTTTTTTAAAAAAAGAAAGAGTAAGTGAAACAAATTCCTTTTACAGCTCCTACTCTATAAATTTAACCTTGGAACTTTGTGGTTTCTGTCATGGATAGGCTAACATAACCTACAGCTAAAATGTTCAGCTGAACTTCTAATCAATAATGCATGCATGCATGCACCCATCCTCATTTTCACATGCCTTTCTATTCAGACTTGTCTGAATGACAGGCAAACTGAAGCATGTGTGTGGGTGAGTGTGTGTGGCGGTGCATATGAAAATACTAAAAGCGGAGGTGTCTCGTTACAGGTGATGATATTGCAGCCTAGATTGATGCCATAGTTCTGCCTCTGCCAAGGAATCAATGACATGGCTGACGGTACGAATCAAGCTCACAGCCGCCAGGAAAGTGAAGTGCAGCTCAGCTTAGACTGCAGACGGGTGGATGGATAGTTTTAAACAAATTAAACAACAATGGGGTGGCAGATATATTGGAAATGTTTATTTATGTTTGTGTGAGACAGAAAGTAGAAAAAAGGAAAAAAATAGCAGGAGAGTAAAGCTATTATGAGTTTCTGTGAGATGACAGAAAGGGACATAACCAAGGAGTATTTTGGTGAGTAATGAGAAGGGTTGGCAACATAACAAACACAAAAGACATTCAGTCCAGCTGAAATTAAATTGAATTTTTTTTTTCCCTGCTACAGCATACAATTTTTTTGGAAAAATCTGAAACCACACAGGAGAAATTTATTATATATATATTTCATAAAGGCGCTGCCTAAACAGAAAACTGTTCTGGTATCCCTCAGAGCAGATGTAGACTTATTTTGATACAGCCAGTCAAATCTTATAGAAAACAATAAAGTCTGTGTTCAGTCATAGGTAGAGCAGACAGTCACACCCAACCAGACAGCAGGCTGCTACACAGCACAAGAAACACAAGAAAACAATCCACATTAGTTCTCCTGCTAAGTGTAACTTGAGCACGTCTTGTCCCACACCTTGGCTTGTTGAAAGATCACCCAAACATTCACTAGGGAAAACTGCATCTCGCGTCAGATTACAGGCCACAGATAGTTAATTATCTGCTCAGCTACAAGCAGCGTGAAAACCTGCAAATATTACTTTGGTCCAGATAGATGTGATATTAAGTCTGCAATATCACTAACAACATGCTGTCTAGCCTTTGTTACGTAGGCTTCAGCAAAAGTTAGCTTACTTTGTCCATCGTCTCCTGTGATGTAACAGCCGCAGCTGCTGTCAGTCTCTTGTTTCAGTCAGCTATTGTAGGATGCTGGGCTTTTCGCTGGATTGCTTCATTACAATGTTCTCTTGCAACGACTCTAATGCACTATCTGAGTGGATTTCATCAGCACCATACAAAGATAAAATATAGTGTGAAGATTTAAAAGTTATGGTGGAAGACTAGAGACTAAACAAGTCCAGCGGTCTTTTTTTAAGTCCCTTCACACACTAACTTAAGCTCTCACGGGTCTCGTCAAACTGGGTGGAGGTCGTCGTTAGTGGCCTCAAGAAATAAAAATAGTGTTGTTATTCCAAAGAATAGTTGTTTTACTTGCCTCCACCATGCATCACGTTTCATTAGTCTCATCATCAGCAAGATAATTCTCAGTAAAATATGAAGGATAAATTACAGTGCGTGGGATGCTCGGCATAAAACCACACTGCTGACATATCAAGCCTTGCTTGAGAAGTGGTTTTAATGAGGACAATGAAACACTGTCAAATTTCCAGAGTATGAATAATTATTTTTGCAATGCATTGTGAAATACAGTAGATCTTTAAATACAGTGCTATCTAAGCTACTGTTATTACCAGAAGGGTGCTAAACATTTCAATCACGTGTACCAACGCTAAAGAATTTGTCAGGGCTGCAAATTGTTGTTTTAAGGTGCGTGCTTTGCTGTGTCACTCAGATCAGTCAGGGTATTAGTCATCTTTCAGTGACATCTAATACAATAAACCTCCTCACATCTGAGATATTAGTGCAGGTTCAAAGACACAAAGCCACTGCTACGTGTATCAGATAGCACTACATTTGAAATTACCTTGTTAGCTCTTGTACAACACATACCCTTTAGCTTCAGCTCGTACATTTATCTGAGCAGCTGTACAGTGAATGTAGGTGCATAAAATTATAGGAAGTCAAACATTATGTATCTATCCATCTGTATCTATGTTGTTGTTGGACCAGCTGTTTTCAAATATACCACTGCTGAGGATCAGAGTTAGATTTCACTCTTATTCACTGTAATGATGGATAGCAAGTGTTGTGCTGCATCTCCCAGGGTGAGTTAGAACGAATACACTCACATAATGCAGAGGGATTCACTGGTTTGTGACTGTCAAATAATGTGCCAAATGTCTCTGTGTACCTGTGTCACAGAGGAAGGGACTCGGCGAAGTAGATGATGAGGAAAAGCTGCTAAATCATCAAATATTACAAATGTAAATATAATGAGAAAACAATTGAGGCTGGATGGAAAGCAGGTGTAGCCAATTAACAAAAATAGTGCATTTTTTTAAGAAACTTTAATTAAAAGACAAAGAGAAATAGCCTACTTACATGGGGAAAAATAGTTTGCACTTAAAGGAAGGTTCCTTGGATGAATGAACTGAGCTTATTATTTAATCCAATGATTGTACTTTAGCCACAATTTAAGTCATAATTAAAAAATACAGCTTACTTTTCATCTTAGAGAAAAGGCTGGCGAGAGCTGCAGTGCAGGTCTGTTCCACCAGCGTTTTAAGTTGAGAGTTCTGCAAACGCTTTTCAGGTGAATGAGAGAGAAAGCCGCAGAGGGGAGGCAGTCACGGGAGCGAGTTCTGCAAAAGTCATTTTGGCAGGTAATGAACACTTTATGCTGAGTAAGGCCAAAAACTTTTGGATGAGGAAGAAACGAGTAGACATGCATCTTAATGCTGTACAATTCTATGGGGAGTCAGACTAATGCTTCCTTCAGCTTGTGGTCCACGACCATTTGAGGTGTGCAGCGTATTATAATGAATGGCATGGCCAGTGGGTTTGAGTGAAAGATGCTTGACGTGCTGGCAGAACTGGCAAAATTTGATGCTTCCTTTGGTTGAATGTGTATTATTCATTGACTGTATAAAATAAGGATAGGGCTTCCTGGTCTGAAAAGTAAAGACACTGTGTAAGTGCCTTGAACTTGCTTTCTTTTTAATGATGTTCGGGGGGTGTTTCTCGGGTTACCAAATGAGGTATTGCTGTAAGTAAAGCAGGGTATGTTTTATGGCGTAGCTACTTTGTGGTTGACAAGTTGCTGTTCAGTTCTCAGACAGATCCAAACAGAATAGAGGTGTACCAGTGGGTATCCTCCCCAACTAGAGGCTTCAGAGCAGTAGTCCACAAACCAATGGGTGACATCTCAGTAGGGTTACACTTGGTATTATTTAGAAATTTTTTTTTTAGGTAGCTTACCAAAACACTGGACCAAAATAAGATAAAACCAACATGCAGTCCGAGAATGTTTTCGCTAATCTTCAGCTCAGAGGGTAGGAAGCACAGCACAAACATGCATTCTGGTAATAGAAACTGAAGTCTTTGATATCGGTCCCCATGGGTAGCATCAGTTTGAACACTGGGATGGGGTTGTGCGAATCCTAACAGAAGGCTCCTTCTGCAGGGTCAGAGCTACACTGGGAGACAACACGTGCTGAATACATTTGAAAAACACTATGCTTTGATATTCAGATCAGCCAGTTCTCCTTTGGGAAGAGCGTTAGTATCATCATCCAAGGGAGTACATCTAGGAAAATGCATGTTGACTTTTTTGCACTGACTAAAAGCATACAAGGATGTCGCACACCAACGGCTTGTATCTCACTTAATGACTCTGTGTAGCTATATCTATCATTCCAATGAGACACATGTAGAAATTGCGTGAATATAGAAATTATAATGGTAATATAGAGGCAAGGAGATGCATAGTTTATTTCTGCCTTTAAAACAAATTAGTCAATTTGTTGCCACATCCAGTACCAAAACCAGTCAGCCGTTGTTAGTGTAGTGTCTTTTGGCATCATTTCCATGATTAAGGAAATAATGAGCCATTGTCACTTCTGTGTTCCACATCGATCAGGGCTTGTGCTTTGTTTCAGTGCCCTGAAGAGGAACTTTACTTAGTAATCAATAAATTAAACTAGATAAAACATTCTGGACTAAGCCTTTAATTATATTACTTCATATCCCATCTCAACATTCAGTTATTGCAAAAATTAATTTTCAGTCAAATAAGAATATGGTAACCCTAAGGTTATATGGGTTCTGCCCTGTTATCTTAGCACCACATAAAACACCAGTGGTTTTAATTATTGACAATTAACCTTATGAAATGTGATTCGTGCTCCTATCCACCATCTCTTTCTCTCTGTGCCTTTCTCATTAACATATCTCTTTTTAATATTTATATATGTATTCTTTCTTCTTTCTCTTGCAGCTTTAAAGTGGTGTTGTTGTTTTCTGTGCCGCCTGCAACAGCGTAAACCAGCTGACCCCAGACCTTATCAAGAGCACTTAATCTAACCATCAAATAACACACTCTGGACATAATCTCATGCGGTCTGCATAATCTGATCTGTGTTATATTGAGCTGAGATGTATCCTCACGTGGTGACGTCTCTGTTTCTGCATGCAGTCCAATAATGTCAGCTCATATCAGTCACATCATGCCCCACCTCTCATGTTCCCAGTCTAATTTCCATCGTCTGACCGAACTGTCCTCCATTTGAAAGGCTGATCTTGGAGATGAGGATATCTTCTTCTTCTTCCTCTCGTTAGAATCCCCTTTTGGCACTCCATCACTAGAACATCATCAGTGACTAGTTCATGTCATTGCACACTAGCGAAGACAAGTCTTTGATTGACAGCTCTTCCTATACACTTATCAGTATGTATACTTAAGTATTCTGAGTGCACATATGTATACATATGTATAGGCACACAGACATTCAGAGGTGGAAGAAGTACTCATATCTTGAACTTAAGTAAAAGTAGCAATACCACAGTGTATAAATACTCTGGTAAATGTATGCGTGTAAGTCATGCCTTTAAAGATTTACTAAGTAAAAGTAGTAGCTGCAAAATATATATCTCTAATGCAAAATGTCATTGTTTAGAATAATATATTATTGGAGGATAATTGTTGATGCATTAATGTGGTCGTCACTTAAATGTTGAAGCTGGTGAAAGTGGTTTGACTACATCATGTCGTTTATTTGCTGGGCTGCTTGTGAATTTTCCTTTGGAATTGAATTAAGTTTTACTAAGCTTGTAATTTTACATCTTAATTTATTTGTTCATCGTATTTTGTTAAACTCAATATGCAAAGTAACTTCTAACAAAAGTAGAAGATAAATGTAGTGGAGTAAAAAGCACAATATTTACCTCTGAATGATAGTGGAGTAAAATAATGTAGCAGAAAATATCAGTACCTCAAAATTAGCACAGTTCTTGAATAAATGTCCTTTGTTACTTACCACCACTGCAGACAGGATCGACATTCATGAAAAAAAAATAGTGGATTCCCTTGGCAACACTCACACATACACACACACACACACACACTTTCCTACACACATGTATGTTTCTGCTCTCAGTATTGTCTCTCCTCACAAGCTTGATATCATACATGCCATATTTATAAGCATGGTGATCAAGCCTCCAGGGCTCATCATCTGGTTTAGTGCCTCTTCATACACCCTCATCGCTGTGGCCAGCACAGGTTGGTGATTGACTTGACAGCTCCATTAAAACAGAGAAGGTGATTGCATTCTTTTCCATTCCCATAGCATGCATGACTAACCAGGCTCAGAAGCAAGTGGGAGGAACCCACTTGAGCTCAGTTCCATTGGGTTTATGTCAGTTTTAATACAAAGCTTTCATGAAAGGATGGCTTTACCTTTCACCACTGTGCTGTGAACTGAGCTTGTTAACAAGAGGATCTGCTATGTTTACATGCACAGAGAGGAACCAGGTGATGTGGTTATTGAGTAATCAAAATTTCCCTTGTAATGTCCTCTCTTTTGAGGATATTATGTGCATTAAGATGTTTTTTCCTGTAGGAGAACAGGACGGCTTTGTGGTGAGAAAACATATTTGTAGCTCACAGTCCACTGTTTTGTAAACCCTCAAAACCCTGGAAGGCAGTTACCCAGTCTTGCTTAGTGAGCATAACAGCGGGCCTGTCTGCTGGATTTCACCCACAGGTTGCACCAGTGTGCTCCCGCATGTATTGTTGCAATCTGCAATGTGTGCTGTGAGAGAAAAGAAAGGTTGACAGATAAACTATGTGAGGCAGATAAGATTTGTTCATATTTAACTCACTGCAGATTCTCCACAAAGGGAAGCTTATCATTTAAAGGTAGCTTTTCTGTGCATTTGCATCTCAGATACTGCTATGAACCAGTAACACAATGAAGGTAAGTTTACTTTGACTTTGCATGTACTGAAAAAAGAAACCCACATTTCTTTATATTTTTTTTAATGAGATTGTTTGTATCTTGCTTTCTTAATACACCAACAGAGAGACTAACTGGTGCAAGATCTAAGTAACCTGCAGGAGTGATAATGCTGTACATGTATTCATTTGTATAATATATATAATTCTGTACTATCATCTTTTGCAAAATTCTTCATTCCTTCAGGAGGCTTTTGAATAAGGTGAATTTGTGTGCAAATACATGTGAGGTAGAATAAATGAGAGCGAGAGAACAAAATACACTTGCTGTGATAATATCAGGTGCAGGGGAAAGGGAGTTATTATGTAAACAAATATACAACAAATTCTTTACACTAATTATAGCTGCCAACGGTGCCAGCAACAACATCCAGTACAACACTGCTGTAAGAAACACAAGAGCTTCTATGTTTGAACAAGGATAGCCTTTGTTATTTCATCTAGAGGTACTTATTTTAACTACCCAAATATTTCAACCACACCTACATACTCTTGTTAGGTTATGGAGGACCAAGAGTTCCAAGAGTGGTTGTTGTACCTTTGCTTCAAATACGGAATTTTTACAAATATCATATTGTTCATCTGTGGAAACTGTTTTAATTGCACTTCAATTTCAGTTTCACTTTTAGTCTGTCTTAGGCTATAATTTAGATAAATTGATGCAGGTCCATGAACAGTATTTCTTTTCATACCACAACGCCACAGTGAAAACTGCCTTGTTTTAAGTTGTTGTCATACACATGTGCTCTTGGAAAAAACAAAAAAACAAAAAAAAACCCCAACAACTCTTCAAAGCCAGGTTAAACACATATACATGCCCAAGGAATCTTTCATCCCATCAAAATAGAGCTTATTAACTGTGCTTCCGTCCCTTACCCTGATTAAGGAAATGAGGTTTCTTGTTTACATGTTTAAGAAATCAGGTCACTGCACAGCTTTACAGTACTCGAGTTATTTTTATGAGGTAGCATCCTATGTGGAAAATGTGAAAATACCTAAAACAAGTCAAACTAGTCAATGTTTAGAGAACACGAACATAATGGGCAGTAACTCTGGCTAGTCCAAATAAAATAAAACTTTTATTTAGCTAAGAATGTAAATGCATCCATTGTTGCAGTTGCAGAGAACACTGTGCACACATATGGAATCATTTACCTAACATTAAAACTGATTCTACCGACCCAGTTCATCAATGCTATATTTGAAGCAGATTGGTTTGGAGGGCTATTTATTCTAATCTGGGTGCTGAACGCACTGTGTCAACATCAGGATTAGACCCAAACAAGACAGCTGAAATCTCCCTGGCATCCCCAAACACAAAGGGCTCAGAGTAAGCGGCGCCACTGTATGACATCTATATTTAAATACAATGTCTTTGATCTACCCTGTGGAATTGTGCTGTTAATTTACCATCTGCAAAGGTTGTCAGAGTCTATCGGGGTGACAGTTTCCTTCTGAATCTAATACACTTTCCATTGATAAATTGTCACTGTGAATGAGGGGATGTGTCTGACTTTCATATCTTTCCGAAGATTCTCTAGCTTTTTTTGCGCCTGAATAACCACTTGAATGATTTCTATTACATGAGGTGTTCTAAGTGGATAGATACAATATGGCAGAATGGTGAGGTAGACAGTCACTAAGCATTATGTGGGACGTCAAAAGTCCTTCAAAGCAGCTAAGAGGAGTTGTCCTTTCACCACCAAGGTCAGAAGCACTTATACTGTACTGAAAGTGTAGAAAGAAAAGAAAGAAAAAAGTGACAGTTATGTGCGTTTTATAAAAAATATGAAAAACATGAACATAGAGCACATAAAAATAAAAGAGAGAATGAAGAAAAACCTTCAAATTCTTCACAAGGGATGGCATTCTGTAGTTTAGAGCCTTTGAAAATAGTTCACACAGTTCCATAAAACTATTGTAGATCAATTAAAACTTGTCTGTCAGCTAATAACTCTCTCAAGACCATCTGTTCCTACCAGTCCCTCCCCCCCCCCCCCCGTGTGTCCATACAAAACTCCTGCTAACTGGGGCAAAGGATGCATTTACTCCTTTTTTAACTGTGGCCAAATCAAAACCTGGAGCTCAGCATTTCTAATCGCAATGCCGCTAGATTTGAGGCAGTAATGAGCCACACAACTTGACAGAGATCGTGCCGGGTCAGTTTTGTAGTGGTGTTCCGAGAAACCAACCATTGTTATTTTTAGATGATTCAGTGTATTTGTTGATCATTACCAGGATCACTTTTGATGCAATACTAAGACTGAAGAGGCGATGTTTTTATTCCCTGATCCTGGCCATTATTTTTGCGTGTAAAAAAGTCAGTTTAAACTGAATAACAGAACAAAAGTAAAAATGCATAAAATTAGATCACATTTTTAATTTCTATTTCATTTTATTGATTACACTATGGTGTTGTTTGCCTGCAAAAGGTTATTGTATGGATTGTTGCGTCACTGGTGGATCTGTGAAGTGTGTTCTACTTAAAATGAAGTGTAAGTGTAGAAGTGTATGCCGACTACTGTAATCATAACTGACTTGTTGACCGGTCTCTCCAGAGGAAAACTCTCCACAGGATCACAAAACTAAAAAAAAAACACTCCTAAACTCACCTGTAATGGCTGAGTGCTACCTAAGTGACTTTCATGTTTAGAAATGAGTGATGAAGTGACATGCAGGGTTGCTACATGCCAAGATTACGTACTGACTCTGGAAGTGAAACTGAGCAGGTGGTGTAAATCCTGTAAATATGTGAAGCTGCCAGAGGCCTAAGTTGGATTCCTTGATCTCTCATAGGACTAATGGGAATTACAACTTATAATGTGAGTCAGAAGATTCAAAACACGTCTTAATGTGTGAGATGCCATAACCAGTAGCTCTTTGGTACTTTTATTAATTAACTAACTACATCCTATTAATAAGCTTTCTTTTATTCCATACTTTTATTTTATTATTTCTGATAGTTTGATAGAGATATTAATTTTCAGTGCCATAGTAACTTCTCCTTACACTGCCCATAGAATAAGGCCATTTGTAATTCCACCTTTCGGAGACAATTACTCGGCTGCCCCAGTCTCATCAGTCAGGGAGACAGTCAGAGAGACAGCTGTTGGAGTGTTTCATTCTTATCTCTTGTGCTCACTGCCTTTTCCTCTCTGTCTTTCTTTCCTCCCCCTCTCCTCCATCTTCCTCAGGCTGGGTGGCTGGCACGTCTAGTGACAGCAAGTCCTTGGCTCCATCTCACACTGGCTCTCCCCTTTCATAGCACAGAGTGTGTGTGCTGACAATTATCAGAGCTGTGTCTGCGCTGACTTCTTGTTTTGCCATTATTTGTCCTTCCTTCTGTCCTTTCTCCTTTTCCTTCTTGCTTACACTAAGAGCAGTTGGTCAATTGAAGTCATCAGCTCAATGACCGCAAAAGGACAAGCAGCACACGAGTGAGTTAGATGTAAATCCGTATTCCCAGTGGTCAGACCATTAAAATCAATACCAGCTTATTTCCATATCTGATGCTCTGGCTGGTAATTCATTTGTGCTCTCTCAATTCTACAACAAAGTAAATAATGAAACATCATAAAGGTATACTATGCAGGATTTTTCTAAAATATTGTAGACTCTCAAATATCAGTTATGACTTTCAAGGGTATGGCATTTTCTTTATCTATTGAGAACCCTTAGTCTGCATTTTCTTATGGTTTTGTTGTGTTTGGGACTTTTCTGCACATCAGCAGTTCTGGAGAAAGATTCAGTTCATTCTCTCATTCCTAGTTTGTAATAAGATGACAATCAATTAACCCAGAAATGTTGGTATTTGAGGATCTGAGTTTCTACTTACCGCATATTTGAGTGGTGGGTCAAATATGCAGAAGAATCAGCAGCCAACAAATCCTGCATAGTTTTCCTTTACTGTTGAAACTGTAAATATTTAAGTACACATATTATGCTAATTTTCAGGTTCATATTTTTATTTTAGATGTCTCCTAGAACAGGTTTACTTGCTTTATTCTTTGTACTGACAAGGTGTTTCAGGCAGTTCAGGAGCAGTGTTTTCTATGGGAGACAGAACCTCCCCTTGTCGCAGAGTTTGAGCTTTGACCGTTTACATGCAAAAAGAGATGTCTAATACACTAAAGGGCATGGGAAAACCTGAAATGCATAATATGGCTATTAAAAAAAAAAAAAAAAATATATTGCAACATTTTCCCCAAATCTCACTCTTCAAATACATGAAAAATTACTTACAATAAAATCTACTTTCAGCATCACCTTTGTGTACTGAGCAAAATTTATTTCTGGGTCTGTTTTCTCTGTCCGAATGACAGCTCCTTGGCAGTGTGCTGTCCAGCCTATGAGTGGTGTGTCAGCCATGTTTATTTTGGATGACAGATGCAATCTGCCCCTGTATCAGCTGACGGTTCAATCTATATCTCATTACTCTTTCCAAACAATATCATGTTGGTTGAGATTCACAAGGCATCATAATAAATTCAGTCCTGGTAATATTATGCATGGCTACTTTTAGTAAAGCACTCCTCATCTCCGATGTAGCAGCAGATATGGTAGATCAGGGTTTTTGTTTTGTTTTGTCGTTAGTGCAGCAACTTTAAAAGACATTTATTCTATTTCACATCCTTATATGTTTACTCTTCATTTTCATCTCATCCTCTACCCCCAAATCTTTCTCCCTCTTTCTCTCTCCCTCTCTCTTTCTTTGCTATTATTCACTTTTTTCCAGGGCAGCGCTAAAGCAGGCTTTGCTCGTGTGATTTACTTTCTATTAGGGGATTAAAAATCAATTATGCAGGAAGCCATGCGTAGGCGTGATTATAGCTGCGCATGACGGCACCATTCATCACAGGACCACTCATCTCTACAGCCGTTAGTTACACAACACACTCCAGGACAGCCATCTTTTACCATGAACTCTGCCCTCATCTTTTACACATTGTAAATAGAGTAGGTCCACTATATATGATGAATGACTTAGCTACTTAAAAAAAAAAAACAACAACAACAACAACAAAGAAAGAAAAGTAGTGCATCTCTCTCACAGCATAGTGAGAGAGGTGGCAATATAAATTGTCCAACATGAGCCCATGTAGTATCTACAGTACAAACAATAAAAAAAAAAAACAATTTATGAAGGGAATTAATTAACATCCATCTCAGTTAAATGCAACCAATTATAACAATAACAGGCCCATTTACTGAGAATAGAATAATATAGTAAAATAAAAAGAACATCCACATGATTGCTAGAACCCAAGGTTTCTCTGCAGAACACTGATTTATGTTATTCACTTCACCTGTCAGTGCTTTTAATGTTGTGGCTGATCCATGTATATGATGTATATATAATGTTACAGTGTTCCAAAACACATCATAATCTGTTCTGATACTTAATGCTACGCTTTATCTTCTTTCAGTATTGGTCAGATAAGACTTAACTTTAACTCCTGTTAAATCCCAATGATCCATACTCTAAACAATCACATTACAAAGGACTGGACGTCTTGAAACCTTTCCCCAGTTATTTCAGTGAATTTCTGGACTATACAGATAACATGGAGGCACTCTGAACTGTGCACACTGTGCGTCTTCTCGATGAGGCTCAGGCTTTTCAGACTACTCATCTGTGCTGGCTAGCACACACTGTTGAGTGCAGTGGTATGCTGGGGAGAAAACATCAATGCTGGGTGTGCAGGCAGGACGAACAAGCTGATGATAAAGGCCGTCTTTGTTGCAGGGCTCAG
The DNA here is from genome assembly GCF_020382885.2 of Scatophagus argus. Classification (NCBI taxonomy): domain Eukaryota; kingdom Metazoa; phylum Chordata; class Actinopteri; family Scatophagidae; genus Scatophagus; species Scatophagus argus. The sequence goes on along the minus strand of NC_058505.1, from coordinate 12,523,490 downwards.
TCTGAACACCCTCGAGGCCTTAGCATGGGAGAAGAGGAGGACTAAACTGAACTCCATCTTGAACTCCTTTCGTTCTGCCCCTTCTATCATGCACTGACACAGCTGCAGAGCATCTTATGCCTCTTCCCTCCAAGGTGCAACACAGATTTTTTTTTTTTTGTGCTAGCTAACATCAGACTTCTTCCTGTTGGAGCTTTGACTCGCTCCTAGGTGGTCTCAACCAAGCAGGAGGAGTGAACTACACTGGGCTGGGTTGGACTAATAGGCTGCCATGACGTGCAGTGTGCGTTCACTGTGATATTCTATAAATACAGCATTATTTTCCTTACTGTTTTCTCTAGACATATGTCAGTGCATTCCATGTGAATAAAACCCTAGATACTTTCCCACAAAACAATAAGCTCCCTCTTTTACTTATGTCTCACTCCTTTTCTTTTCGTTGTTATTATTATTTTTTCCAAAATGCATGTCTAGTGTATGTGCTGTCTGTAGGTTTCAAGTAAATTTACTGTAGCGTATGTCTTCAATGTACTACCATTCTTTATGGAGTGTATTTAACATTTCAGAGAATGGATACAGACAGGTGCTCTGTTTTACACCTCTACCGAAGCCCTGATTTTACAGACAAGATTTGCTAGATTATCCATCTAAAACCGAATGAGTTTTTGGCCAGAATCTGCAAGAGGACCTTTAAAAGTCCTGTCCTTTGCGGTCCTGAATATTTGCCAGCACCAAATGGGAGATGCTTTGAGTTTTTCTCAGAATCGCTACCTGACATTTTCACATGAATAACTGTGGAACATACGTCATATTCTGTCTGAGTCTGTGTTTGTATCTCTACAGTTTCTTATGTGATGCAAATGCACACATGTACGCAACTCACATTCGCCACCATTTTGATGCCGATAAGAGCCCAGACTTCAGGAGAATGGCACGTCTGTTTACTCTGAAAGGTTCAAAGATAATTTACCTGGATTAGAGGAGCCATCTGTGCCTGCCATCCCAGATTGCTTTGGAGGTGTCTCAATAAATACTGAGCAGGCGGCGTGGCGTGCAGTGCAATGGGAAGGCAGTGAGGTGTTTGCTCTGAAACAGGGCTTAATGGCCCCTTTTACATCAATTACTATGTGGTGCACGCTGGTGACACTCCGTGACCTCTGTTCATCACCATTTTTGGAAAACAGGTCACTGTCAGGCCCACAGCACAAACCAAACAGTAGACTATATACATGTAAGCCTGCAGATAGTACAGCAAAATATTTGCTCTTCCCAACCAAACACACAGTCTAACAGCAGAGATATTTTTTTCATTGTTTTGGTTTTCTTGCAGCACGCTGAATTTCAATTGAAACAATGATAAGGAGGCTAAAGTCCTGACTTTCAGCTCTGACTGGTTGGTGGTGCTTACACCCATATTATGTAAAGAGGTTTGGGGGGGGGGGGGGCTGGTACAATTTCTGGACACATGGGCTACAATTTCTACCCAGTTTATCGAATTTCAATGTAAACACCCACAAATTACAGCTAAAGGTCACAACTTTAACGGCACATTTCAATTTCAAACACGCTGTGCTCAAGTACTGAGCCAAAAGAACAGAAAATGTCTCACTGTCCTAATACATTCTGACTGCACTGATGATGTGTTCATGGAGATTTATCAAGCTTGTGACAAAATCTTTACCTTTCTGGACAGCTCTGTCATACAGACTGATGTAATGAGGTTGCCAAGCAGACAGGAGCCTGAAGAGCAAAGTAACAAGGTTACTTTGACCTGTTTGAAATTAGATCACCTAGTCATCACTGCAGAGTATAGAATTTTGCCACTTCACATTTTGTGCTCACTTACACAGCAAGAGCTGAATTGTTTGTAGATGTTATAAACCTACATTAAAAACTCCCTAATGTGGACCTTTGTGTCAGTCTTATTTGAAGTTATCTTACTAAGTCTTTGGCAGTTGTAGCCATTGGGAAAGTTGTAGTGTTGTTAAAAAAAAGAAAAAGAAGAAAAGGCATAAAACCTGCCTAAGGTGAGGGTATTGATTTTTAAAAAGGCTGCATCTGGTGGTTTCTCCAAACATGCTGAGATGCAGAATCACACTTCCCCCTTTTCTATCTCTCAGACTCAGTGCTATAGCACTTCTCCCTCTTGTCGCACACACACACACACACACACACACATCTTGCACAGTCAAAAGATTCTGTGTGCGAGATTGAGGAAATTATCACTAAATGAAGTCAAGAGGCTGTATGGGCCTGGGGACACACCAGGGGCTGAAGTGAAGAGAGATGCCAACAAAATGTAACGTAGTATACAAGTGGTCAAACCGCCTGCACTACACTCCCAGTGCAGTTCTGACTTAGATACTCACCCATATTCACTTTTGTCTTATTCAGTCGCCTTTTCCCTGAAGTGAAGTGAGGTTACATTCTGGATGTAACTTGTCGCCATCCTGGGCTTTGATTAGAGTGAGGAAGTGTAGACCTGGGCAACTGTATGCAGGTTATTTCCCAACTGCTGCGAACAAGAAAACGAAACAGCTGCATTTATCTTGAGAGATTTGAAAAACTGCAATCGCTGAAGTCAGGCACAGCATCTTGCGATACGTACATGTCATCTTGAACACATTCACATGTTTTTCCCGCACATGCTCTTTTGCTTGTCTACAAAAGTTGTAGCGCGGAGTGTGTGTGTGTGTGTGTGTGTGTGTGTGGTGAGACTGTAAAGAGTGCGGCTCATGCATCTGTGCTACTGATAAACCTGCCTTTGCAGGCAAGGGATGGATCTATATTCTGCTGAGACTGCGCACAGCCAGGGATGCACAAATCTCTCCCTTTACACACACGCACGGACACAGTCAAGTACACAGACACAGCACGTGTGGCACACGTATACAGACGAGCAAAAAAAGCGAGGGATGCTCCTGCTCTCTGTGTAAAGGCTATTACTCACACCAAGTGCAATCTGTACTTTTGAGGGGCTAAACACTTGAAAAAACAGAAGGTAGACTTCCTTCATCAATAAGAAAAGACCGCAATGTTATTAGGCTGTGTGAGCACTTAACAGACTGTTGCGAGATTACACTCCACCACTCAGCACTCCTTTGAAGACAGCCATTATACTGTCTTGATATCTTGCAGATTGTCGACTTTCCAAAAAGTTTGCCTCACTGCTCCTACTCGAGTTCAATGATGAAATGCACTCTCTTACATTAAAAACATTGTACCCTTTTAACAGCAGTCGATGTTAAAGAAGGCCTCACTGTCAGGCAGGTGCTGAAAGATCTGAATGATTCATGATTCAATTTGCTGTGGGTGAATGTACTGCTTATAGGTATTTGCCTCCTAGGCAACGCTAGAACTACTGCTGCTGCTGCTGTACAGGCTGTAGTTTTACCTCTCACCCCACGCCGCTGCCATTACTTGAAAGCATTTAGAGAGGGGAAAATGAGGTCACATACAGCCCGGCTTTGGTGAGGTCACACAGCCAGAGATTCCTGCTTTCTTTGTCTTGCTCTCCCGCACACACTTCACAGTTCCTTCACATCGGCTAAGGTTACGAATCAGTTGTAGGGTCCTCTGTCATGTTTTGGTCATTACAGCACTCATCCTGTCTTCCACTGGGAACCTCAACACCCCGACTCCTTTTAGAGTCACGTTACTGAACACACAAGCTGAAAGCGCACATCTACAAATTCCTTTTTCCCTCTCTGTCTGTGTGTCTCACAACACCTTTTCCCTGTTTTCTCTCTCACACACACACAAATTTTGACACAGGCAGACAGTGGGAGGGGAGAGGATGGATGACACATTTCCTGAGGAGAGGCAGCCAGTGTTATTTGTTATAATTCAGCTCTAATTTCAATATTTTCAAACCTTCCCAGAGATTTATTTGTGTTGCTGGAAAGAGCATCCATCTTGACCGAGCCCTGGCCCTGGTCATCTTCCTCAACTGCTCCAGTGTCACATGATCGATGTTTTCCCTGGCCTCCCGACATCTTCTTGGGGTCACATGGGCCTCTGTCAAGCTTGGTTAATTTTGCACTCTCAGCTCCACAGCCATTAGCATATGAATATCCTCATTGCCATACATATTCTACAGCCATGCATTGGGATCTCAAAAAGTGGTCCTTTTTAAGGGGGAATCTGAAAAGACCGGAGGGGACGAAGAGGAAGAAGGAGTGGATGGGGGGGCTTGGCAGGATGTTTTCACAGCTGTCATGGTGATGAATTAGGCTCTTATGATTAATCTGTGTTTAAATGTAACATTACCATCTCCAGACAGTTAGGCCCAGCCCATTTTCAGTAGACCGTGGCTGTCCAACAGCAAAACATGTTGATTATACTGAACACTACGGAAGGGAGCAAATCAAATGGTGACTGCATTATTAGCCATATTAGATGGAAGTCGTTATTTATAGCGTATACATGGGCACTGTCAAAAGTTAAAAACTAGTCAAGTTATCAAGATCTGCAGATTACATTGAAGTCAGGTGAACTTTAGCATCATGATCCCAGTGTTGTAGTGAAATAGAGAGACACTGAATGGGTTTCTATAAAACCTTCCTCGTCCATTGAGTCTGTAAGGAAAAACTCTCCTCCCATATCCATTGTGTGTCTACATGCCAGCTTTTTAGAGCCAAGTTACCGATAAAGCGAGAGCTGGGCTCCCACCCCTGCCATTTAGTTCCCACACGACCTTGTGGAGACACAAAGAGCAACCACGCCAAACAGCTGCCCACTGGGGCGACGGATTTATGTGGGCCAAATCAAACCTCTAAAACTTCAACAGCTGACCTGAGCGGTGAAGAGAAATAAAAATCACAATGTGCATATTATTGCTCTTCTGGGGCTCTCATGCTCTCTAGTTCAAGGCCTCAGCTGTCATTAGTGTTCATAATAAGAGCTTTCCCATATGCTTCTGTCCACAGATGTTATGATTGGGACATAACATGTTATGACTGCGCATTCCCAAACAGTGTTTTGGGTCAAGTGAGGGACAGCCTTAGCAGGAGTGCCAAAGGGAACGACTTGTCAGGGAGCAAGAACTGTGGTTACCGATGCTGACAGAAATCAAACATGATCTGATGTTAACTGTGCTTGGCAGGCTGAAGTGACGGTGTTTGCTGACTCTGCTTTCATAATATAACAGGTCAGTTGCCTGCAAAGAGACATAAACAAAGCTCTTACATTGGGGCCAGGCACAGTGGGGTATATCACTGACATTTTGGGAAACAAGCCTATTCACTTTCTTGCAGAGAGTTTGATGAAAAGACTGATACTGCTCTGTAAGGTAAATATGAAGCTACAGGCAGAAGCTATAAGACTGCAAACAAGATGAAACTGCAAGGTTGGCTTTGTCCAGAAGTAACAAAACCTACCAATCAGGACTTCCAAAATGAAGTACACATTATATCTATTTAATTCATATAAACACCACAATGTAGATGATTGTTTTCTTTGGACAACAATTATCATTTTTACATACATGGAAAGTGTATGATTCTTCTTGCTCAAGTATACAAGCATTTCTTAAAATGTCAGCCTATTTCTTTAAGAAAGCATAGTGAAAGAATATTAAAATATATAAGAGTATCCAGTTCCCTCAAGGCAGTGTCCTGCTAATAACTGCCAGTGCCATAAACATGTCCCTTCAACACAGATGTATGTCGTCTTTCATCTGATGCCCAAGCGATCCACAGGCCAATTTTATTGGCATTATTTATTTTTGCTCTGCTGGATCTTCTTCTGACAATTCCTTATTGCCAGCACCAAGAAAAGCATCTGTTTTGAAGAGATCCAGAATCACTGTTGCATTGTTTATTACCTCAGGGGTATTTTAATGCTGAAGAAGTTTCTGCTGTTTACTGTATTCGTAAAATGAGATTGTCAAACTCTGATTTGATGTCCGTGAATTTTTTTCTAAAGATTTAATTCAAAGAGCCATCTAAAGGTGGCTGATTGAAAGGGCCATGGAGATGGTCTTAGTTCCTCTTGGCTGAGCTGATAGGAGAAAAGGAGATAAGAATGCCAGACCTGACTATGATTAATGGGCTGGTGTTGCTACCCGTCTCATGCAAACCAGCAGACACTGTGTATATTATGCTTAAAATACATCTGAAAGCACTTTGTACATTTCTGCTTGAGGCCACTGTGTTTTACTGTGTATTCATGACATCAGAACAGGGAGAGTAGAAATAATTTGACAACTATTTGGCAAGCAGAGGGTTTTTAAAGGACAGGAGAAGGGAATAGGATGGGGCACATTTTGATAGCAAAGCCATTGAATCTGTATAATGTGTGTTGGAGATGGAGGAGAAAAAAAAAAAAACACAGAATCTGATTTAAATTCTTATATACCACTGCCATCTCCCCACCTTGAATTTTCATTCACCCAATATGAATGCCAACATTTTTGACCTTGCCTTTTATGCTGCATGCTAATTTATACAAATGTAAGCATTTCTTTCTCCTTCATGGTCTAGTGCTGGAGTTTGTTAGCTTTTTCTGGGTGGGCAAGGTTCTGCCTTGAATCACCCAAATCTCTTCCACTCACTGTTGATCCCCAAGGAATAAAGAGTGTGTGAAGACAGAAAGGGGGGGTCATAAAAACTGAAATTAAAGCTTTGTAGCGGTTCGCTGCCTCTTCACTTAAATTAAAGACATTCATGCATTTTGAAAAGGGGAAGAGCATTTTAATGAAAATGTATACAGTGTAGCAAATGTCTTTAATCCTCTGGTGGTAAAGAATTGGATATGGGCAGGGTAAAAAATAAATGGGAATGTATTTTGGAGGATAAACAGAAAGGGTAAACATTGCAGAGGTAAATAGTTTGGATATGTGGCTCCCTCATCAAAGCTAATGCCCTACTGTGTAAATTTGCTGAAGTCTTTGTGTGTAATTGATTCGCATAGAGGATGATAAGCTGTGTTTCGCGATAACAGGATGGTTTGAAGACAATGCTGTTTGAGGAAAAATTGGAACTCCAATCCAAGCATTTCATGCAAAGGACAAAAGTACAAGAATTATCACAAAGAATGGGTTGAACATCAAAATAATCAGACTTCATTTTTGCCAGTAAAACTGAATCCAATTATTCTATTAATTTTCCCCCAGCACAGTAGTAAAGTGCATCTGAAATCCCTGCAGAATATGAATGAGCTGTTTCTAACATCCAGAGGTTAATGATATGAAGAGCTGCATGTGTACTGTATATTTGATGACTAAGTGCTCTTGCAATCAACCCCTGCAGGCATGTGGTGCAAGTCCTGGCAAGTCCGGTAAGAAACTCCATGCAACTTCCTATATAATAATGAACAGTCACAGTCAGTGACAGTCGTTTGAATTTTCAGCAGCATTATCTGAGTGGTAAATATGTTGAAAGGGAATTTTTTTTCCACTTCTCTTCCTGTCTCATTCCACCCTGCTGCTGGAGAAAATTCTCCTTGGCTCTGTTCTTTGATGGAAACTTTATTGAGGCATACAACAAAGAGAAAGACAAAACCTTACCCAGCAGACATTAAAGCTAATGAAGAACATCACAGATCACCTTTCTGGAGGCTTTGGTGCTCACCCTAATATGAACCATCATGCACACAAGCACTACTTGTGTACTACTACTGTACCCATACAAATGCAGTCATAAAATGACCTGTTTAAGGCATCTACTCCTCACTGTATATCCATGAATTCTGTACTCCATTCGTCTGTTCAACTTGTTTGTGTTTGATACTGATTTTGTCCATTACTGATCTTAGCCTCCACATCTTTTCTTCACCTCTCCCTCAGTTTATGTCTTCCCTTTTCCTCTCAATGTGCAGCATAAAGAGAATGTGAAGGCTGAGTCATCTTGCTGTGATGTTAAACACGGGTATTCCCTGGATTAACTCAACAAAAGCAGTTAAGAGACCAGCTGAAGCACAGCCACAATATAATATACATGATATAATGCTATGAAAGTGAGAGGCCACGCCGCCATGCAGAACAGTGCATGTTTTACACTATTACATTAAATTTATGTAGTTGATGCCTTTATTCAAAGCGAATTCAACCATGGGACCGAAACCTAAAAATTGCAAGAATCATGCAAGTACATCAACTTTATCAAATATGCTGAACGGCTTCAAGCTTTTCAGTTAGGTGCACTCTGAACAGACGAGTTTTCAGTCTGTAACGCAAAGTCAGCTGTCCCAACAACAGCCATGTTGTAGCCAGGACAGAATAGCAGACCTCTCTTGTCGTGAGAGAGCAACAAGCCGATTGGATTCAGTGGGCAAGCAGGGGTGCAGGATTTGACCATGTCCTGAATGTAAGCCTGAGCCCATCACAGCATGGTACCCAAGTACCAGTGATTTGAAAGGAATTCAAGCAGCCAGTGGTAGCCAATCTGAATGGACTACAGAGCTCGGACAGTGCGTGTCGGCACACCAGCTAGGAGATAATTGCACTATAGTCTAGGCACAAGATAAAACCAGCCTGGACCAGAACTTGCACCCCCTCTGAGTGAGGAACAATGTTGTGAAGGATGAATCTGCAGGAGCAGGTTGTCGCTGCGATGGTGGTAGCAAAGTACAGCTGGTTGTTATTGCGACAGCCAGGTTCCCAGTCCAGGCCTGCCACACAGAGTTCTCAGTGGTAATGGAATCAAAACAACTGAAATACATATGAAACTCTTCCTCAGTATTCTTTTTTCTGTCTGTCAACTCTAACCAGGGGCAAAGGCTGCTGGTAGAATTACAAAGACAAAGAAGCTTGTTGTGTGTGTCTCTTAAAATCAACCTTTGTGCCTCTCAAATTTGCTAAATGATGAAGTAATTAACATAAATTATAGCCTTCATGTTTTTTTTGTCACCGAAGGATCAACAAATTTGATTGCAGGGATACAATGCTTTGTATCAAATATGGCAAACATTTTCATCAGAGGTGTTTATCTGATAAGCACATGCATGAGGTGGCATCATATGCCCCATACATACAGATAGGGCTTTGCAAAAAGCAGAATATGTTTCTTGAGATAACTTGAGATAACTTCTCAACAAATATTAAGAAATATGTCAGTTCTCAAGCATTGCATATTTAAAAAAAAGCGAGTTTTACTTTGTGAAACACCTAAAAATTAAAAGCGGAAAAAATGCTGTTGCTCTGCTTCAGTTTTAGACCCGTAGGCTGTGTCTGCGCTCAGGTTGGCTGGCTGTGGTACTGTGGACAAGGTAGCTGGAGGTGGCTGTGACATTCTTGCATTGGTCTCAGGTCGCAGAAACGTGGCTGTTCAGTTGCAGGAGTCGGGAGAGACTGGAGAAAGCTTTTATTGACAGGCAGCTAAAGGTACTCACCCAGGAGGAAATCGGTATAAAGACACAGACAGGGGTGGGAATGAAGTAAGTTGTTGCCAAACATTAAGTATTGACAACCCAAGGATGACCCAAGCAACATCAATTTTGTCCACATAGTGAAATTATGTATTCCTTCACTGAAACACTGAAAAGTTCAGTTTTATCTGAAGAAGATATGTATTGGTAGCTGTTTGCCCTGTGTGCATCAGACAGCCGGTGCTACCTGTTACCTAGCTACCTGTTAGTGGCCAGTTAAGAACCAGACAGTTTGGTGAGCACATCTCTCTTCTCACCTCCGTTTTATTGCACTCTGTTCTGGAGTTGTTAACTTGAGTGAGTGGCTGTAACACTCTGTCACATTGCATACTGTAACATTTTGGGGTTTTTTTCCTCGCAGAATTTGTGTAACATATAGCAGTCCATCCATCCATTTTCTATACCGCTTATCCGTCAGGATCGCGGGGGAGCTGGAGCCTATCCCAGCTGACTACGGGCGAGAGGCGGGGTACACCCTGGACTGGTTGCCAGTCAATCGCAGGGCCAACACACAAAGACAGACAACCACACACTCACACCTAGGGGCAATGTAGAGTAGCCAATTAACCTAATGTGCATGTTTTTGGTATTGTGGGAGGAAGCCGGAGTAACCGGAGAAAACCCACGCAGGCACAGGGAGAACATGCAAACTCCACATAGAAGGGCCCAGACCGGGATTCGAACCTGGAACCCTCTTGCTATGAGGCGACAGTGCTAACCACTGCACCACCGCCCCATATAGCAGTCATGAATAATAAAAATAATAAAATAATAATAATTTCTTTCTGAATACCTTGTTTTATATGTCCACAACAGTATTCAGTCTCTAATCTTTACTTAAGACAAGCTCAGATATGCTGCTGTGGGTTTATACTTTGTTTAGAGCATCGCTCCGTAAGGAAGGAGGGATTCAGGGGTTCGCAGCGTCCACCAACAGAATTACAGAAATTATGTATAAATCGCCTTCTCTTGCCATCACATATCAATCCCACTTTGTCAGGCCCTCTGTCTCATGCAAAATGTACAAAGTACTCTCTTAGCATCTATGTGCGATGCACAAATCCTAATGACAGATTGTTAGATTTAGGCACAAAAAGGGTTAGGTTGAGGAAAGAAGTGGTGACGTTTGATTTCACACAGGATGCAGACCCTGGATTCCTGAGTCAAGCTTGTGTGTGTGTGTGTGTGTGTGTGTGTGTGTTAAAGGATGCTAAAGGAGACAAGTTAGTTAGTTCACAGTGACACAGCAAGTATTTCCCCTAAATTGGCCACTTAGGAACTGCTGAAAGCCTGAAAATATTCAGTGACTATTGGAACAGGACTTTATTGTACCTGACAGAGTACGTTTGTGTAACAAACGGATTTAGTCAAAGACACAAATTCAAGCCATCATTCCCTATATATTTATACTGTAGTGAGAGGGGTGATGTTAATAATAAAATAGTGTAACGATCCTGAAATAACACAACAGAGAAAACTAGGAGGATGCTGCACTTATTATGGGCTGAATGACCATGTTTACAGTCTGGTCAGACACTGCTGTGTAATTTCAATCAAGTGAACCTCCCCCACATACAAAGCTCATTACCACTCACCTCTGTGGACACACTGTTTTGTTCCCTTGATTGGAGGGCCTCAGCTCCAATTAATATCTTTGAAGGCTGACATTTCAAATGAGGCTCCATCCTCTCTTGTTTGGAGCCTTTAATGAAGGTGCACAAATAGGAATTTCTGGCGTGGGAGACAGGAGGTGTTTTGCTTTGATCTTTTTTAATGTTGACATATTCTGAGCGTATCAGTAAGTGTACTGAATGTGTTCCCTTTCCAAAAAAATCACTTGGTATTTTTATAAAGGTGATTTTCGCACGAGAGTCAAGGCATTCATTCAGTCATTAATGAGATTCATAGGACCGACTTAATGACATTTAGAGGACATTGCATGTGTGTGTGCCCCAGGTTCATGGTGGAATTGCTTGAAAATGGGACACCTACAGTTGCAACTCAGGTTCTATTACTGAAACCTCTTCTTTTCCTGTAATGACACATTACATATTGGAGTATTCTTTTTTTTCCTGAGCCAGAAACTCCAACCTATATGTCAGCACTCATAGTTTTCGCTATTCCTAATAAAATCAAAATTTAAACGGTTGACGCAGGCTTATAGAAAACATGATAGATTTTATTCTGAACTGAGATTCATTTAAAGCTTCTTATGGAGAGAAAAAGAGAGCGTGTGAAAAGAGGAAAAATGATGTCAGAGCCTGTTTCATATGCAGAGTCACATCCTCTAAGCCATCAGTCCATATAACCTTTCTCTTTTGAGGTATGGCTGATTTCAAGCCCGCCACTATCTCTTTCTCTCACTCCTACATAATGTAGCTCCAGCTGGCCACGCTGCTTCAGAGGTGTCACGCTGGGTCACACACATGACGCTATTTCACTTCCTCCTCGCAAGGGCCTACAGGTCGTTTAGCATTTCAGACAGGGCTCTTGTGGTGCCTCGCGGCCGAGCACAAGGGCGCTTAGGGATGTCATCTCCTCAAAGCTAATTGCTGTGCCCTTCTCTTAACGAAACAAGCTCAGGAAATAAATAACTAATGTGCCCCTTGGTACGCTCATTAGCTTACTGCAAATTCACCGTTCCACAACTTTTCTTGCTCTCGCCAACATCTCACACCTCAGCTTTCACTTCACACTCCCGGCCCACCTGCCGCACACACACATCTGCTCTTTTCATTCAGTTTTATTCTCCTGCATTTTTCCTCTGTCAGATTCTGTGTTTCCCTCTGCCATTAGAGATCAACGTAATAAGGATGTTAAACAGTCTCATGCAATTCCTTTGAAGAGCCAGTTAAAAGAAAACATCTCTATTCAGTGGGAAACAAGACATCTTGTTATCATTCCTGGCATAAACGTCAGTGGAATTTAGCACATTCTTGCATGCAGAAGAGCCGATGTGAATTAAGGCTAATCTTTCTACTGATGAAGCAGCCAACATTCACTGCAGTCATATCGTTTTCTAACTTGCTAAATAAACTAGCATGCTCAGAGCAGATTTATTTTTTGTAATAACAATCACCTATCATTTGTGGCGTGACACCCAAGGCGAATAGTAATGCAATGCGTGAATCTTCAATCTTTTTCCAGTTTTCTTCATTTAAGAATAACTGTTTCCTTTTAAGACACTGTCATTCCTCAGGAGAAGGAACTGTTTTACCTGAATATGGTCCTTTGATGATCTTCCCATGCAAAACAAGGGTTAAGTCCCTTTTACACAGCGTGGTCAAGGCAGGACTGTTGTACCGCTACTCTGCTTGGCTGTTCTATATAAAAGGTCCAAAGGCGTAATGAGGGGTCATTGTTGTTCTGCCTCTGAACCTGAGTTTACAGTGCTGAATCAACATCTGTGTGAAAAGAGCAAGCCGGATTTAAAAACAGGTAGCAGCGCTTCGCAGCTAACTCAAACTTTTAGGAGAGGACAGGGAGCCTTGAGCCCTATAACAAGGAACACACTTACCTTACACAGCTACCTTTGTACTTTTTTGTGTAGGCGTATGGCCTTTTCACTTTTTTAATTTTAATTTTATTATTTTTTTTACAAGCGTTCTCTTTTGCAATATTTACATTTTTTTATTTACCTATTTTTTTGGTGGCAGGGACATAAAGAATTTCACTGCACATTGTACCGTGTATGATTGTGTGTGTGACAAATAAACCTATCTTGTATCTTGTATCTTGTATGGTTTTAAAACTGAAGTTAGAAGTATTCTATAATCAAGATTGAGAAAAGTTGTCTCTGACTTCTCTTGCTGATTTTACTTTGTAAAGATGTGTCAGTTCCCTGTCTGAAATATTAATTGCTTGATAAATTATTGCTTCTGGCAGGGAAATGTATTCTGCTAAAATGGATCTACGTAACCCCTCTGCTACCTAGATTTTTAATACATTTCCATGTGAAAGGATTAGTTCTGTACTTAAAGGTAATGTATCTGTCACTTCCAAAAGTAAAGAGGCCACATCTGAACTGTCTGCCAGCAGAAATTTGTAACATACTGTTAAATGGACATTAGTCTGGGAGGGAAACGTTCAAGGCATAATGCTGGTACTGATTTGAGACTGCAAGGATAATTATACGGCCTATGGGAGTGACATAATATTGTGAGTCATCAGTGCAAGATGGGTGTTTTGTTCATGTTTGGAAAAAAAAAAAACAACTAAAAAACAAAAAGGGAGCCCTGGGATTGGCCAAATATCCACCTGAATCACATCCATGGCTATCTCTCATCTATCCATAACTAGATTTTCTCCTCATGGGAGAAGGTGAGCAACTTGATTTTGAAAATCATGAATCTTTGAGGTAAAGGCTGGCTTATTGGGCTTAATCTTAAGGCTAGGGGATATGTGGACACACAGCTCAAGACTAATGCTCGCCTAAGCCCACAAATAATCAAAAGATATATCATGAATAAATCTTGGTAGAAAGCGACAATACAGCCATTACACAAAGAAAATATTTGATTTCTATTTAATATCAGCACAAGTTTCTCATATTTAAAAAAGTCCATTCTATAGCCAAAACATCCTTGGTCTTGCATTGTTCAGACATTAGATTTTCATTCTTTATTATGAACTAAGACTGAGGCATATCTGTCATTGATAAATAATTCAATGACACCGTTTAATAGTTATCTCCAATGCTTTTTATGGAACTGTCCTGTTGCAAAACACTTCAGTTACATCCTTGCAGTACTTGGGTGAGTTTAGCAAATGAGTATGTCACCCTGCATGCCATCACAAAAGGTCAAAGAAGATTACTAAAAGCACTACAAAGGAGCTCGACATGCACTACATGCCAAAGCATAGTGCATATATGAATGCATGCATGGAAATACAGGGACATGCACAGCTCTCAGGTGGGTTCACGTTTGACTAATGAAAGGGGAGACATGAATACCCATTAGTCCCTAATGACCAACTTTTAAAACATATAACCTCAGACTACAATCAAGGAAAGTATTGATTTTTCAAGGGAGAAAATGTCTGTAGAACGAATTGTTGTGTTTGGGCCTTGTCACTTAAGCCAGAGTTATGTTCTGTTTAGCTATACAAGCATGTAACCTGCATTCAGAGAGCATGACAATGAGGAATGTTTCCTACGATACGGCTACAGATGTAATTACTTCACATACCAGAACCTCACATCAGTGATACACTAGCGACCAATAGAAAGCCTGTAACAGCTTAGTTTAGATTAACCGTCCACTTGGTTTGGCTGAGCAGCAATTTTTTAACTAAATGGCTCTGCCTCAGGTAATGTCGGAGCATCTCCCAAATTAATTTTGATTTCTGAGCTCAACTCAGACCTAATCAGGTTTCTCCTGAGTGCCATGCTTTACTTTTATAGATTCCCCATAAAGACATGCACATACACAATGTTAGTATCACAATATCAGTTAGGACCTACACAGTGGACCAATGCAGTGACTGTAATTTTACCCCCAAGCTGTAATCCTAATCCTCTCTGGAGACTGGCCTGACCAAGGCCCAGAAACAGAACAGGGCTGTGATGTGATTTTGGTGTAGTGGTCATTTGCCACTGACCATTAGTTGTTATTGTCATATCATCAGACACACTATCCCAGAAAACCTTTTTCATCTTGTTACAAAAGGAAAGCCTGTAAATTAATTACATATCTGTGCATTACAAACACACCAATACGACACTTTTTCAGTCATTATTTTGTATCTGTATCTGTATATGGTCCAATAAAAATTCAAGAAGACTCAGAAAGCCATATCAGTCGTTTTATTTCGTGCCATTTCTCTGTGCAGTTGCTGGGCCAAAGTGAGTCAGCCTAGCCAAAGGAAGTTACTAATGCACGTGCTCTTGAACCATTGAGCTTGAGTGCTGGAACTTGTGGAAACCTGAAAATCTTTCCTGATTGTGCGCTTATTGAGTTACTTTCAAAGGAATGAACAGAACCTGGAACAGATCTTGAAAACCTTGGGCCATGATATTCAGTTTTCTCGATAGATTGAAGACCCTGACACCCCGTGCCATAGTTAGCCATTGGTGTCATTTCTGTAGGTTTCACAGGGTGTCCAGGACTGTTCATAAGATGTTTGATTGGTTTTATTGGGGTTAACAAAAAAAAACCGACAACAATTAATTTATTTATTATTTCCTCTCACATAGGAAAAGAACTTGTGCATATTATTAGCATGTCAGCCAGCTATCCTGGCAATGTGCAGTCAGGGAGTGTCATCGCACATGTCTTTTCCACTGCAGGAGTGACGGAAAAGCATATCGGATTTGCACTGTGTAGTTTGGTGCCACACTGTAACCACCTAAAATTCATTTACAGTACATTGACATTATATTAATAGTGAGGAGCCAGAGTTGGTGAAAAAAAAATGTATGTATAAATGCATTTGGGGAGCTGTCAGGGAAATGTAAGGATGATCACAAGCACAGATGTTGATGTTGGTAGTAACCACATAATGCAGCCGTGCTTCAAATGATAGAAAACGATGACTTTGCTCAATACTGCATTAACCTTAAAAAAGAAAAACAACAACATAAAACAGAACACTCACAGCTTAATCACAGTTCCATTTGACTAACCATTTATAAGGCAGTTCTGTCAGCTGACTGACAATATCCTGCACTGTGTTGATTACCTTTAGGGCTTTTGATTGCTCTCCTCTGCCATCGTGACCTTGTCTTTCACAAGGTTTGATTTTCTCTTTCAGTCCGTGGCTATTTCAGATTAAACCCCCATATGTGCTGACATATAAGGGCAGATCATAAGGCAGGAACTGTCAGTTTAAGTTGACATAGGATTTCTAAATCACATGTGTGTAAGTTGCAGATGGGATTCATAGAAGAATAGATCAGTTCAACTTGAAACTTAAGTGGAAAAGACACCATGCTTTTAAATTTAAAATTTCTTTTTTTGAAAATCTTGGCAGACCAGGCATTCTTATAAGTAGATCCACCCACATACAGAAAGTATGAGGCCTCATAAATTCCGCATGCCATTTAATAATTGAAAACTGTGAGTTTTCTCCCATGTGTCTTTATGTGATGTACAACAATGTCTGGGCCTCATTTACAGTCAGGGCTGCTGAGACCACTCCACGCATTCAGATGTGGTTTTGTTGCCAGCCTCAGAGCTTGAAAACGCACAGAGGATTGAATTGTCAGGCTGGAGCCACACTACAGTAAGAGGAGCCACTCTGCAGTGAAAAACTAAATTGCAGACTAATGTCTCCCTTTGGAATAGCTTCTCTGCCTGAGATGAGACAGCAGCAGTCTGCAACCTGTACCTAAAAGCATCGATGACAACAACTCTATTCGATCTGTGTCTGGGTTTGTGTGTTTGACACAAAACTCTGGAGAAACAGTCTGGAGAAATAGGCCCTCAACAATCACTCTTTGAGACTAATCAAGTCAATTCTCCAAAGAAAAATGATTAAATGCTTTTAGTTTGAATTCTAATATGATTCCACTTTGGACACCAGAGAATTAAGAGTTATTGCTGGATGATCGGGCTGCAGTTGAAATAAAATGACTGCATTACTTCTCAAAAATAAAATACCAGAAGTCTTTGTAAACCTCCTACAAAGAACTAGTAGATGTGGATAAATTTTTGCCTCAGAAGGAAAAAGTTATCTCAAAATACGTCTCACATTGTTTTTCATAAACTTAAAACACATGTCCAGCAACTAGAGAAAATGAGGGTTAATGTCATGACCTTGCTTCTGAGTTTGTTTTTTGAGAACCAGTGAGGACAATGTCAACCTGTGCACATGCTGATATTTATGCACATAATCATACACTCAAGTCACCAGAGTTACCTGTCAAAACCAGGAGCCAATCTGCAAGAGTGATCAGTTATGCCTGACTGAGTTTGCTGAGCATTCTCCATCTGCGTGCACTAGTAATGTATGGAATAAGCAGAGTTTGTAATAAGTCTGACTGACAAGGTTAAGCTGATGCAGATGCAGGATAAACAGTTTGGCATGGACAGAGGTCACTAAGGTCTGACAGTTTGAAAGGTTCTTGAATATTTTTTGTTCTTTTTTTCTAAGGATAACAAAAGGGGTAAAAGGTAGGGAAATAAAGCCAGATGCATTTTATACTATTACAATTGAGCTGAAACATATTCTGTACTTACAGTGTTCAGTGTACGGCGTAAGGAACTGTAGCAACAGCGGACTATAACAGCAAACATACAGTTTTCTTTTAGAGCCTGAGCCTTTACAGAACTTAAGAACACTTGTAAGAAAAGAACACACAGGTAGCAGTACAGATTCTGGAAAAAAAATCAACATTAAATTTGAGGTTCAAAGTAGGGGCAATGACAAAAATAGAGAAGAAAAAGGTCTTTTTTTTTTTTTGCTGCCTCTTTTTTCTATTGACAATAGGCTTGTGGTTAGTACAGATTGGTTATCTGTCCCGAATTGCTGAAAAGTCACCACAAAAGACTCTATTTCAGAGACATTTTAAAAACATTTCACACAAGTATCTCCCTCAGCTATTTACAGTCAGGAGGATGATAAATCACTGTAATATTCCCAACTTTTGTAACTAGTTGTTCTAGTTGTTCCATTGCTGGTGTTTGATAAGGAAACTTAATCAAATCAAAAAAACTGTGGTTGTGAATTTCTCCACTACAATAAGTTATTGTCTCAGGATGCATAGACTACTTTTGCTGTGAAAAGATACAATTACAATTACAGTGATAAAGTAAGACTCAACTAAAAGTTTTTTTGTCTATGAAATAGTACCTATTCCTTCTGTTGTATTCCTTCTCTGTGATCATTAAATGATACGTATTGAAGCATCTTCAAGGAGTGACACTGTCATGTGCAGCAGCATTGCTAACCTAACAGCTTACTGTTTTTCTGGTCATAGGGCTATAAGGCTATAATAATAATAATTATGTCATAGCAACATCCAAATCAGAACCTGATTGACCCCTGAGTTCCACAAGATTTATTAGACTGGCAACGACGCACATTCAACTTTCAAGAAAATAATGGAAGTAGTTCTCTCTTCAGAAGCCTGCATCAACAGGAGGGGTATTGTTCATCCTTTTCTTCCTTGAGTGGGATGGTATCACAATGTAGGAAATCAGGTTTACCCTCATTTACTTCTAATGGCTCTTTTTCCCTCTTTGTTTTTATCACAGTAAATCACTGCATCTGCAAAGGTCACAATAATGGTCTTTGTACTTATGAAATAAAGCATGTACATGTACAAAAACACCGTACTATGGGAAAGAATTCAATTTCAAATTATTATTATGGTCGGAAATTAACCCTTAGCCTCACATCAGAGACAATAAGGTTCCTCACTCGATTTGCATGAGAACAGAGCATGATAACAATACAGTGACAATAGACACCTGCCTACGTTCCTACACAATCAAATCCATACGCAGCGTTAAACTAACTGCTTTTAGTCAGATGACTGACTGCTGTGGAGATGAAGGATCTCTTACAGGTTCCCTTTATGGATGAATTGACAACTGCCACTCACTACCTGAGGCCTACTGTATATAGTTAGATAATTGTACATAAGTTTGACAGCATACTTGTCTGTTTCTTTGATATTTTCCCAGCAGTTTTAAAAATCATGGCTATAACCAATTCCTACAACTTGTCTACTAAGGTTTCTAAACCATGGACAGATATTGAAAATCAATACTTGAATGCAAGCCAACTCAGATGTCTGAGTGAAATATTAATTGGCTCGCTTTTTCATAAATAAAAACAGTATTAATTAAAAACCTCAACCTGTAATGACTAAATGTTGACAAAATTAAGCATTTTACAGACTGTTTAACCAATCTGTTGAGACTGGGATTGTTGTCTCTTTTTCATACAAAATATTCATACACCAGAAGTTGAATTCTCAATCCATTTGTGTTGATGGCAAAACCCACTGATGATAAAGAATGATACAAATCAGTCCTGGTGATAAAGCCAATCAATCAGGAAAGCCTTGTTTTCTGATATACAATACTCTTTGTGAATAATTATTTAAGAATGCTTTTATCATATGAATGATTCCTCCATTTGCATCAGATCTATGTATTAAATCCTTAACTTATAAAGACTGTGCCTCGGTTTTAGTTTGTTGATCCCTTTCAGCTGGTTGGCACACACTTTAGGCACCACACAGGGTTCACCGTGGCCAAGTGCCTTTTAGGGCTAAGCAGAGAATGGCAGCAGCTAACTTCTCTCTCTGGACAATACACAGTAATAAAGAATGCAATATAAGAGGAGAATATTAATCATTGATTCACCTCTTTATGAATGTTTGTTTCCTCAACAGGGTTAATTTTAAAGATCCTGAAACTATGCTCAGTGGTTGAACTTTTGCTGGCTAATGGTTTTGTGGCAAACAAGATGTGAACACAAGATTCATGGCAGAACAGGCTGTAGAGCCACATATCTGTCATTGGAGCACATATTATATTATCAAGTCATATTATATTTATCCTGTTGCTTGACCTTCTCTTTTAGTCCCCTATCAGCTGTGGTCTTTAAACATTTTTGAGGTAATACATTTCCCATCTTTTCCACTGCTGCTGCAACCACATTTATGATGGGAGAACATCCCCATTGTGCTCAGCTGGAAAAGCAGCAGTGTGAGGGAACTACCATGTCCCCTGGGTGTCAGTCATATTGCGGCCTATAGGAAATGACATGTGAGTTGGCCACATGCTGTGCCTGCTTGGTGGGATAAAGGCTCATGTCTAAAACCCCTCGCACCTTAATGTGATTCGCTTTAGAGTGCAACAGGCCTTAACAGTGCACAGATAATTATATTAGGATTACGGTGTCCAGGGATGTGAACTTCTTAGACCCTGGACTGTGAGGAAACCCTGTCAGTTGTCAGTCACAGGAACTGAGTCAAAGACATCCTATCTAGGGTGTCCATGGTTTTGACGCTACAGTCTCAATAAGTCATGAGAGGGGATTCTTTTACAAAAACTGCACTGTCTTAAGTGCCTCGACTGACAGAATTCAGCTTATCAAGAAGTAAAAGGATTCCACACATTTGAATGAACATGTTAGGGGCTTAATGTTTAATAAGCACTTATATTTTTGCTGAATAATGCAAGCACTATACGTATGCTACCCATAAATGTCAGTCTGTCCGTGTCATAATGTACAAAGATATATACATTCCATTTTGTTCTAAGAGTAAATACAGTGTTGGCATCTTTTATCCAGCAACACTGGAGTTATACTTTATTTACAGCAAGCTCATCATACTCTAGTTCATACAAGCTTTGGTCTGATGAAACTAATTGCGTTAAAGCAAAATGTAAGTGTATTTTCTCTTGCTGACTTGACAAAAAACTGACTTGCACTGCTGGAAATGTCAATAATTAAATACTGGCATGGCAAAACCTTCTAGGTTCGCAGCTTGCATCTTCACTCTGTTTGATCTTCAAGGCTGGTGCGGTCTGGCATCTTCGGTCTTTAATGTGGGTTCAGGGTGGATTCCCAGAACCCCACACTCTAAAGTCTCTCTGTCTTCCAAGCTTACTGGTGTTGGCCCTAGCAGGAGGCTGAGATCTGCCTTTTGTGTCAACCCTCTCAAGGTGTGCTCGCACTGAACCTGTTTTTCCTGCTGTGCTGAGCCACCTTGAAGCACAAGCACACACACACACAGACACACACACGTATTTGTTGACAAAAAGTCTGTTTTACCTCTGTGTGTGTGTATACACATATATGTTCTCACACACAAATGGTCACATGTGCACATGCATTTCCAATAAGTTATTATCCTGCCTAATATCTGTTAATAAAGGACAATGTGAGAAATACACAGATAAACAAATTCTGTTTCAAGGTCATCACCAGGTACTTTTACAGATCAGACAGTGACTCAGAGAAGAGAAACTGACAAATTTAGAATTTATAGCCACCCAAGGGCCTTGGCTTTAAGTACTGTTGGTGTCACCCACTGAAATCCAGACTGAAATATCTCAACAACTAGTATTTGCAGCGCATTTGTCTATTTGGTTGCACTGTGTGTTTGCAGTGCATATGCTGACATATTGATGAAGCTGTTTTCTTTATTTTTGTCTGTTTGCATGTCTTAAATTGCATTGTACTGTATTGCACAGCTAGCTCTAGTTTTGGTCTAAGTAGTAAATATTAAAGTGCTAACAAACTAAAATAAAGTAGTAACAAAACAATGTGAACATTTTCATAACATCAGAATTGTCACTGCTCAGAGCAGTGCAGTGAAGTACTGCTTCACAGACATGACTCTTTGTTTATAAACTGCATAGGTTGCACTGTTTTGTGAACAAAAACAGTACTGTTTTTCCTCATCCATTTACTTACCACCAAATGAACACAAAAAAATCAAAACGTATTGGAGGCTCGCATCCAGTGACTTCTGTTTCATTTTTATGTAAAATAAAAATGCAAACAAATTGAGAGGAGGTATGGGACACAAATGAGCAAAGTGGGATAGCAAAAAGAGCGAGCGAAGCAGGTGGACCCTGATTGGTGAGATAGAAGAGGAATGGTGCTCCTCCATCCATCCACAGGCTGTGCTTCTCCCCTGCCTAATGAAAACATAATGGAAGATGACAGTAAGCAGGGTGGGAGCACAGCCTTCACTGATACGCTGACTGGACCTGTACTCTAGATCACTGTTTGTGTGTGCTTGTGTGTGCTGTTTGGGGAAGAGATTTAGTAAACAGGAAAGGCAGACACATGCAACTAGAAATGGTTAAACATCTCATTGCTGTGCCAACTGTGTAAAAAAGTCATTACAAATGTGGTGTCGTTTGAAAATTGCACCACAGTAGCAGGCTGTTAAATAAAATCAAAATTAATCAATAATTCTACTGTGTCTGACCCAGCCAGATGTCTCATATGAAGATAATGCCTTTCGCCTTTAACCAATGGCTCATTTTCTGTAAGGAAGAGAAAGAGAGGTGGGTGAGGGATATGCTCCGTGCCTTTTCTCCGTTTCCCCGGTTTGCTTTTTGAATCTGTTAATCCCCTGGCAAACTCTGATGAGACTGCAACTCCCTAGGAGTGCTAACAGCACATCAATAATACATCCAGTCCAGCTGCATCCACTGAACACTCCGCACACACTCACGCACACACATCACATTCACAAACATGCATGCTCTGTATCTCTCTCAAACACACATACATACACCCTTTCCATTCTCCCCTCAACCATGGCTTGACTCCTCGCTGTCACTGTCATAAAAGCCTTGCATTATTTATTCATGGCAGACCCAAAATATGAGCTAAAACTGTCCAGAATAGAGGTGCCACCTGAGGCATTTTCTAAAGGATGCTGTATCACTCAAGAACAGACTGATTTCTTAGTTTGAAAGGAAGGTGACAAGTGTTGTTTGGCTTGGGCTCAGGTACAAAGTGATTGTGTGTTTACACTTAGACTGCATATTTAAGGTGGCGGCTTCCTGAGGTCCCACTAAGTGTACATTAGGTGAAGTGTTAACTGAAGTAAGAGTGTCCTACTGCAACACAACTTCAAAGATTTATTTCCTTTGAAGCAGACTTAATTTATGCAATACAAACGGTTGATTCTTTTGTGTATGTGATTTAGGGAGGTAGAGACAATGCTAGGAAAACAGTTACTGTATCAACAACTCGATGACAACTTGTTTTCTAACAGTTTTTGCTGTATTATTTTTTAAATCAACACTGTGAAGGGTACAGGCAAAGTCAGAAAAATGTGGCTTTAGACACTGGATGCTTCTTCAGGGAGAGCGCTTCCATGCATGTAGCATGTGGTTTCTGTATACAATGTTTTAACCTGTCCGTTTCCTTATTAAAATGTGCATTTGTGGCTATTACATGACAGGGAGCAAAGCTGTGAATGCAAAATTGTCTGTTTGTTATTCAACTCTGCCAGGAGGTCAGGATAAATGAAAACACACTTACAGAAGTGCAGTGGCAACCATCCAGAAAAATTATCTAATTAACTTCAGTGTATACTGTGAGTGCATCTTTTATCTGTTTCTGAGGGTTTGTAATCTTTGGAGACCTTCGTCAAGGCCAAAGTGGAAATGGCTGATTGTACTCACATACATAAATGAAACCTAATCCTGCCAGTTCCCATCTGGCCTGCATCTGTGTTTGAAACTGAGTACAAGGTTGAAAATAAAAGAGAAGGACATTATTTTAAAGATAGAAAAATGTGTACAATACATACATACAGTAAACCACTGTGTTGGCTTGTATTTCTTAGTGCAGAAGCAACAATAACATATGTATAAGAATAAAACAAGGTATCATCCCTTTTAGCAAACAATAATACTGGATGAAAAGAATTACACTGATCGGGATTATTCATTAGATTTTTAATACATTATTATACTTTACAAGGAGAGGCTGTTCACCTTCACCTTCTGCCAGTCATTGTCTAAAAGTAAACGAGAAGCTATTTTCTCTAAAACCTGCCGTGGAAATAATGAAATGGTGTGTTATTCTTCTGATTGATGAGTTCCATCACATCAGCGTAATGATTGATGGAGCTGTTAAAGTTTTTGCACTTAATGGAATCCTTTAAACCCATGACAGCCTGTTGGATGACTTGAATAGCAACCAAAACTGGAAAAGAATTTAAACTTAAATCTAACCAAACCAAATCTGTTGAAACTCGGCTGAACTTTTTTTTCCAAAATATATTGACAGTAACTGGAACAAATTCTTGAAGTGTTATTATAAAGATGCATATTAATCCCTTCTAATTCTTGATACGTTTGTGCATAAAAATATAGACAAAAGTCCAACTCAGCCTAAAAATCACCATTGGCCACCCAGTATCCTTTTAGTTTAATTTTCCGTTTCATGTGCAGGAACTACACTGTGGGTTATCAGAGTTTGTCTGTTGAAAATGTCTGGAAAACAGTGGCAACATTTAGCCATATCTTAAATATTGCCATTGTAAAACCAAAATAGTAATTTAAAACACATGGTCATTTCATACAAGATTAATATAAAAAATAGAGATTCTTGCAGCCTGAACTACAATGATCCCTGGGGGAAATTGGGTATAGTATAATCAGGCATATTACCTAAAACACTACAGTAAATGTTTTTTAAGCCAAAGAGAGCAACCAGTCAGCTGATTTTCCTCCTAAGAGATCAGAAATGTCAAATATTAATACTTAACTA
This sequence comes from Scatophagus argus, assembly GCF_020382885.2. NCBI lineage: Eukaryota > Metazoa > Chordata > Actinopteri > Scatophagidae > Scatophagus > Scatophagus argus. Next base: position 12,498,920 of record NC_058505.1, on the reverse strand, counting down.
CAAATTATGCACAAGCAAAATAAACTCCTGTCTTCAATCAACATGATTACACTGTGTGGTAGCACATGTTAGGGGAATGATTCTCTTTTCGGGAGTCGACTGCTTATCAACACCCACTTCTGGTTCACTATGTTTCGCCTTTCCGTCCTTATTTTCTTCAGATAACAATAGGAAACAGATTGCCTCTTGGTGCTGGCCTAATTGGGATGACATGGCTCATCAACACCTAGGCTGAACCAAACACGTCTCTTTGGTCTGAGTGGGAATAAGACTCAGAACAAACGAGAGGGAAAATCTTTACTAATTCTCTGGGTGTATTGCTTGTTAAGAGGGATACCATGCTTTTATTTGCTTCTCTGTCTTTGATAGATCCCTTCAAACACATACAGTGCCTTCCTGCTGGATGTTAAAACACAAGACACTATATACATATATATATATATATATATATATATATATATATATATATGTATAGTCATTTCTAATACAGTAATTTTGTGTTTTTGTGGGTACTACTGACTTATCTCTGTTTCATCCATCTGTACATTTTCTATGCCACTTATCCTGTCTAGGGTCCCAGGCGGTCAGAGTCTATCCAAGCATGTGCTGGGTGAAAGGCAGATGTCACCAGGGCTCCACACTGGATGCCACTCTGTTGCAGAAATAGCAGACATAGACAGGCAAACAACAACTATGTTTAATTTGGAGTTGCCTGTCTACCTAACCTGGATGCCTTGTTCATTTAAAAGCTCCAGCTGTCTGGCAGCTTCTAGCTGTGAGGTGACTATGCTAATCACTGAACCACCAGTACTCACTTCAGCTTCATTCAAACTCTTTGAATTCCTAGAAAAACTTTGCCACTTTATTTTTATTGGATTGTATGGCTTAATGTTGGAATGATAATGAGATTTTAATCTACATATCTCTTGTATAATATAAACCACTGTCATATGGATATTTGGTTTTTCCAGTTATAGGTGCAAGGACAGTAGTTTCTTTGCAGATTAAACATCAGCTCCCACACATTTGCAAAACTTGGGGATACAGAAAAATTGTTGAGGTTTATTTGGTGGCGTTTTACCTAACATTAGAGTGGTAGTCCTGTTATTAGCAACAGGGACTCCTTTTATGGAGAAGAAAACATCTCTGTGTAAGGTGTATTGCCTTGTGGAATACTGATAACAAAACAGGGATGTGTGGTAAGCAGAGAGGGGATGGTAAGATGCATATGACTCCTAGGTATAGCACACACTCAGAGGTAATCGATATCTGCCCTGTTGCTTTGACAGAGAGAGAAAGGAAGGTAGAGATGAAGGAGGAGAAAGGTGGAGGTGGAACCAGAGCTAAAGACAAAGAAAGAAGTCCTCTGGGACTGGTTTACGGAGGCACCTCAGCTATTTTTCCAGCTTCAAACAGAACCCCTAAACACTCTAACACAGCAACAGCAAAGGTTATTCAAAACCCAGTGGTATCTGGGTGCTGGATCTGTTTTTAGTCTTTGGTCCAAAGATTAGATTAGACAGAATGTTCTGTTTGGTGTCAAGAAAATGAAGGCACCACCAATGCGATGCATCTATGCAAACCCAACAGACAAACCCACTCAAATCTTAGACACAACCCCAAGCATTAAAACTTTACAGTTTACAGTCCTCCCAAATATTTGGACAGTGCACAATAATGGTAATGTGAACATTAACATAATCTTCATGGTCATTATGACAGCAATACCCGATGCCTAAAAATAACAAGAAATTACTACGTTTGAATTGATGTTAGAAGGGAAGCAGTTTGAGGTGAAAAGGTACATTGGTACATACAACTGTTAAGAAAAGACTAGTCTGTTAAGAAAAGACTAGTCTACAAAACCCAAATATTTTGAACACCAAGACACTGAACAACAGCACTCAAAGGGGAACAGTTTAATAAAAAGCAAAATGAAGGCTGTCGATAACCAACAGTCCAAAAACACAACTTCACAAATGATCAAATAAAAGCAGAAAAAAAAGACTAAGTACAAAGAAAATTAGAGAGGGAAAAAACTGGCAAGACTAAAGTGACTCCAAAGAGTGACTGAACTTGGGAAACTTGGGAACAAAACTTGCCTACTGAAAGAAACCAAAACGAACCAAAACACAAGGGAGGGACAGAGAACAACAGAGAACACAGGGAGGATGGAAGAACTGACAAAAACTTGCCAACAAAGTAGTGAGAACTGAGTGTTCTTTCTGCTTGTTTTACATACAGTAAACAACTGGCTACAATAAAGGAGTTAAAGTTCATTTTCTGATATACCTGTACAGCCACACCACCAGCTCTGTGAGTCAATGTACACAGTAGAAACAGTGGTACTTCGATCTAACTGCTAATGTTAGCAAACCAACATACTCACGATGATATTGCCTGATATACAACACAAAAAACTGCCAAAGCCAGTGGAGTGTCATTAATTTTACAAGTATCTGGTCACACACTGTCAGTTTTTAATGATGATGGTGCAAGAGGAGAGCTGCAGCGTCTCCAAAGTTATGTCGAATCATATCTTATTGTAATATTTGCTGAGATATTCACTCAAAACCACAAATGTAAATTTCATGGTGGCACTAGAGGAAAATTCATTTAGATTCCTTCTCTGGGGATTATGAATACCTGTGCTAAATTTCAGGACAATCCTTCCAATACCTTTAGAGATGAGAGATATTTCATTCTGGACAGAGGTGGAGTATTTTCCAAGAGAAGTATAGGGAAATACCTGCATGCATATTCTTGCTTTAAACTCCTTTTTTAAGTTCCTTTATTGATTTTGTCACCGCATTTCTTCATTAACTTAATTAAATGATGATTTGTTCCTTGACCTTGACATTTTAAGATCAATGTTGAAGACAGTGTGGAAAATCTGGCAAGGAAATGGCAAAAATACAAACTACAACAAAAACAAAAAAAAAAACAACAAACACTGCAGAAAAGTCACGCCTAAATAACTAATAGACTGAATAGCAGTAGAATGAATAGCAGTCAAGAGTTAATGACGCAGCGCAGTAGGACAGTAGAGCAGCTCCTATCTTTTGAGGATGCTGCTGTCTCCTGCCCAACTTCAAAGCCTGCTTTGAAGTCCCTAGGTGGAGATCTCTCCATTCTCAGGGAGATATCTATCCTCTCTTCGCTCTCTTTTGTTAGCTAATGCACACCGATGAAAACAGGGTTGAAGCTGAGAGAATGCCAAGGGAAGATCAAAGCTTGAGGGGCAGAGGAGCCATGCAGTTAACTGCTTTGCCAGTGTTTGACTGAATGGGTAATAGGAAAGGTGCACTGTCATTCTGTTGGTATCTAAGATAAGAATCAAAAACACCATGTGGGATTAAAGCACTCTTAAACCTGCAATGCACAATATAATACCTTAAACTAAAAATAGGTAAATATTACTTCTGAAATTGGCTTTTCACCAAGCCCCCACAAGGATATGCAAGGATTTGAACATAGCAACAACTGTAGATCATTTGCCATTCTTAGTTCAGTGGGTAAGAAGATGTACTTAGTGTCACTCTGAAAAGCCTCAACTTGTATTATTAAAATGTGAGCTTATCGGTTTATTATTTTGGGGATATTTAAAGTTCAGCCAAAGAAGTTTTCTAGTGAGCATATGCACAAAAATGTAAATGCCTGCAGGACTTTTTCAGGGTAAGTACCAGTTGAGCAGCTTTTTTAGAAACAGGTCAAAGTATCTAGTTCATTCGCTGTTATACATCTATGTTTTTCACTGGCTAGATATTCTGGATGTTTTGGAATATATTCCAAATGTATGTATTTATGTATTTCCTTTGAGTGGCCATGAAGAGGATGCTGTTAGCATCGTTAGCAGGTCAGATATTGTTTTTTTTGTTTGTTTTTTTTTGCCCCTCAGTTCTAGAGTAAATGTTTTAGAGAAATTACAACCATTATGTAAACTTTCTGATGCTGAAAACCTTAGGACTATACACCGGTCAGGGTAAATATTGATATTCCAAGGTCACAAAAAGAAATAATAAGGGTTCACAGACAAGCATGTCACAGACAATACCTTTTTGAAATCATTTGAGAGCACTGGTGTTTCTTTTTATACTGTACTTGCCTGCTGACTATCTGCTTTGTCAGTGCCTGTGGTAGCTTTAGATACACCAGTTACTTCTGCCTCAGGCAAGAGACTATTTCAAAGTAGACAGCAGGATGATTGGCAAGTGTTGGAGGGTGAACCTGACCAACTGAGGAGGAGGAGTGCAGGACTTACAATACATGCTGCAGCCCCATGATGAATAGCTGCATACTGTGGAAGGAGCTGTTTGAATATGGAAGATGCAGCTGTTTCCATACACACTGCACACCTGAATCAATTTATATTAATGTGGAAGCATGTTAACAGATAAAACTGTTTTCAGATTTTCAAATGATCTTCATGCAACTGCACCTTTGTTTAACCCTTTTAGATTAGAAAGTGCATTCAACTAATAAACTTCATTGTCAATGGGATGCTAATAAGTTAGCAATTTAGCGTTATGCATCAGGTTTATTAAAGTGTCCCAGTGATGAACGCATACATTCATGCAGGTGAAGCAAATAAAGTTGAGTTTATGCAACAAATAAACGAGTAGTGCCAAGCCAATATGAATACACCCTACATGAGCTCCTCAAGCATCAGAAGAAAATATTGCTCAATTTAAATTTAATGACTGCTTCCGCTCAACCTGGCACTGGCAACTGGGCACGGCGCCCATGCTCTAATAACAATAATGCACTGCTTTATGAAACACCCTTCACACAAATGTGTACGTGTGTGTGTGTGGGTGTGTGTGTGTGTGAGAGAGAGAGACTAGCTGAGCACAGCACATTAATAACTTGGGTCTTAACGAAGAGGTTGAGTGCCTGTGAAACGTAGGAGCAAAGTGCAAAATTTAAGTATAAAGCACCATTTCAATCTTCTTTCAAAGTGTGATGGATACAAAAACACGTGGGAAAATCTTGGATTGGGACTATATTCTCTACAGAGGTATGCCAGATGACTACTGTAGGTATTTTTAGTGTGTTATCTTAATGCATCACACTCAGTAGACTATTCAAAGTAATAGGAAAATGAGTACATCAGAAAAATACAGAATGTTCATACATACAAAAATTGTTGTGTAGGCAATTTAAGCTATTACTGGTTCCAAGGTCACCATGAAATAGTACGACTGCAAAGCACTGATAAAGGCTGAGTTAAGGAGGAGTTAAGTGTCTTAGTATCTCTGAACTGAATTTCAATTGCAAGCATTGTTTTTGGGTCCATCTGTGTTCAGGTCCATCTCCACAATGTGGGATGTCAATGAGGAAAAATATTTTACAGAATATAGCAGAGGCAGGAAGAAAAAGACCAAGCCACTTCAATGAAATATCAAAACACTCCAAAAGGATGATTTTTTTTTTTTAAGGTAGAGGTCTCCACCAGCATGAAATTATTCTCTTTTTCCCTCCATCCTTCAGTCCTTAAGTGTATGATAATGAGTAGCAATCAAGGACAAATACTTGTGTTTTGCTCTGTGAAGAGTTAGGGCAAGAAATAGCCACTATACACCTACATACTACAAAAGGATGGGTGGCAATTTCAATCCTTTATAGCAAAAATAATGGTATATCAGCATACAGAAGAGATTTAAATTATATTGTGCTGATTGAGCAGCAGTTAACTGGCTGTCTAGAATTTTGTATGGATTTAGTGCACTTGCACAGCAATCCAACTGCATGAGCCACTATATCCACAGGGGGTGCTACTGCATAATTTAAGTGTATAGTCAGTGGAAAGTCATTTTACAATACAACCTTCTGGTCCCTGCTTCTATAATCCTTAAATAGATACGTTTGTGAGATATTGTGTATGAATATAATGATAAATATGCGGTGGTAAATCACCCTGTGAATATTTAATGGTGGGAGAGCGAATGTTGAAACAGAAACATGTTATAGCAGTACTTCATGAGAGGGAGTCATTGGTACTGTCTGTAATATTTGCCCTCTACACACACATACACAGTTGTTCATGGGCTATTTGACTCAATTGTTGATTTCAAAAGTGAGATTAAGATTTGGAATTGGAGACCCCCTCCACCACGTTGCTACAAAAGCCTCTTTTGATGGCGCAGAGAGGTAAATGGATTTGACCCGCTCACCATGGTTCTGTCCCACACAATCACCTTGTTCCCACAGCACTGACTTCTCAGAGGCCCACGTCATCTGTGAGCCCTCTGTCTGAATGCATCTCCACCTCCCTCTCATTTCTCATCTTATTTTTTTTTTAATCTTTAGTCTTTACTGCATTTCTGTCCTCTCCCCCTCTTCCATTTTCACACACTCATGAATTTCTCCCCTGCTAAATCCCTCTCCGCCCAGATGCTCTCGATCCTGCATCTGATGTCTCAGCCTGCATTCTCCGCTGGCTCCCCTCTTCATCTGAGCTGCACAATTCATTGTCCATCTTTAAGAATGAATGCTGACAAAGAGGCAAATGTAGATGAGATGATGCTGAGGATGTGTTTTTGTATTGAAGGAAGGGTAGGGGAGGTGGGCATTGTGAACTGAGGTCTAGAGGGCCAGCTGCCAACACATTAATCCCTTTCTGTGCTTGAGCAATGGAGCGTTTGGCAAACTGGTCACTGTACGTACAAGAGAGATATGTGTGTGTGTGTGCGCGCACGCGCACTCATGCTCATGCCCTTGTGTGTGTGTGCACAGTGTAAGAAGACACAGTGCTGAGCTCGCTCGACACTGGTCTCTGCGTTTTGGTTGGTGGTGGTTGGTGGCTTACCTCCTTTCAGATGGATAGAGGGAGCGCAGTGAAAGCAGAAAATTAATCCAGCATAGCAAAGCAGCAGAGGCACAGGAAACAAATTGTATTAGCTCAACACCACAGCAGACCCCCTCAACATCGTTTAACGCTCCATAGAGCATCCAGACCACACCAGCGCCTGCTCTTCAGCCAATTACTCAAATATTCTACAAGTGCAAATTAGGTATTCAATTGAGCAGCATCCTGTGAGTATATATATATATATATATATATATATATATATATATATATATATATTGGATGAATATTTGTGGTCAAGGTGACTGTAAACATACAATCACAACATCAGTCAAAACCATGAGGCTAAACCCCAAGTGGAAATTACTCAACATTCAACATCAACATCACTCACCCAGTGCTTTAAAAGTGAGCTTTTTCTTTGTAAGTGGGGAAACATAAATGTTTGGTGAACCTAACGCTCTTTGACCAGCATTTGTTGACAGACACTGCAGTCTGAGCCACAAGCTTTTGTCCAAAGAGAAAAGTTTAAAAACATATCCATCAAAATGTTGGCCAAATGGCCACTCACGTCACAGCAGTGGGGCATCAAATAATGCTTGCAAGCACTCATAATTTCTTACGAAGTTATTTTCTCAAAACCCTCAAGCTCAGCAAGAGGTAATTTTGCAAGCGTAATGTCTTTTTGGACAGTGTCATTAGAAGCACTCCTTTGTTTTCCCAGTGAGGTGTTCGGGGGGGGCAAATGCGTTAAGAGGCACACTTGTTGGTTATTGTGGAAGTGAAATTTTTATGGAAGTGAAATTGTTATTATGAAAATGAAATTGTTACACTGACTTCAATATTGTATGATCAAACAAAGAATTACACATTAATTTGAGGTTATTAATCATTCAAAGCTAGCAAATGGCAATTAGTTAATGCTGATAAATGTTTAATGAATGTATCAATAAATGATCATTTAGTCAGAATACTCCTTGGAGGAAAAAAAAATCGAATCTTGGTGTAGTGATGCTATTACACACACTAAACCTTATGTGCTTTTGTGTCTTATGTTTAACCAACTTACCATGCACGTTGACTATTTCTCCTACAAATGTATAGAAGGGGATGATATTAAAGGTACACTATATGATACGTCACATTTGACACAAATGTCCCCATGGATTCAGAGAATGAATGGAGAATTTGATAACGTTCTCACAAAAAATATTTGACAAAATTTCAAATGTCAAATAGGAGAAAAATGATGAAGTGTGGGGATGCTTTTCTTATTTCATTGTGCCCATATGCAGAGCAGACATGAGCCACTGTATGAAATATTGTTATATTAATTACATCATAAATATTATACACACGCATGCATTTTAATTACGTGTGGTCATGTTTATAGACATTATTGTTATTCATGTACATTACATGTGACTGTTCAATTGATCATGCAGAGCATCAGTCAGTTGTATCACAGGGAGTTATTTTTTCATCACAGCTCTCGCAGATTTGATTCAGCTTATAGTTGATGTTGGTTCAGGGCTTGAACCCCACGAGCCAGGGCTGAGTTAGGGCTGGAAACTGGGCCTGTGCAGGGCTCTAAAAGCAGAGCTTCTGGCCAGCACATGTTCCTCTGCACCAGTCTGTTACAGACAATTAACCACACAGGAAACTATTTTATTTGTCCAATATTTGCATGAAAAATGACTGGAATTAGCTGAGGCGACACCTAGCAGACAGCTTGTGGGTACTCGCTGTCACTTACTTAAATACGCATAACATAAGCCTTCGTGTAATTTAAATGAGTAAGTAATTGCTTTACAGTTGTCCTGAATGGGTCAATTATAGAGACCAGAACTGTTTTTGTATCAGGTTGTAAACATGTTCATTTTTAATGTGAAGTTGGCCACTTTAATCTGGGTTCGACAGGCAGACACCACCTCCACTTTTAAGACTAGACTTAAAACCTTTCTGTTTAGTAAAGCGTATAGCTAGCCTCAAACAAAGTGTGTAGGGTTGGTAGGTATAGTTACAGTCACTTCTTAATATACAGCCACAGGTAGAATAGGGCTGACTAACTCTTAGTCTTTAATCTCTATCATAGCTACGCTGCTATAGGCCTACGCTGCCGGGGGATACAAATATGATCCACCGAGCAGTCCCCCCACCTCCACAACACCACCACCATATCTACTCCCCCACCTCCTCTTCTTTTCTTCCTCTCCCCTGCTCTCCTCTCATCAGGTCAACATATGATTCATTATTTTATGTCACTAAGTGTGTGTCCAGTTCTCCTAGTAGTTTTGTATCTCTCCCTCCCTTTGTTTCTCTCTCTCTCTGTATCTTTCTGCAGGTATCTCTCCATCCAGATCTACATGTTGAACTGCATCCAGCCCTCTGATAAACCCAATGTCTACTGTCAACATCTGCCCATATCGAAATACAACTTTGTGTTCTATCAGAATTAGCTTTATTGACCAAGCATGTTTTTTGTTTCTCTCAATGAATTTACACACTGACAGACACACAACAGAACAAGAGTGACAAAGCTTAACAAAGTCAGATAAATTGAATTTTATTTATATATTCCAATGTTACTCATTGTCTTGATTGAGGAGCAACTCCCAGTAAAATACACACAAGCACACCTTTTCAGACTAAAGCTACAATTAATAGAGTTGTTCATTTGATTGTTTATTAGACTACAAAACCCAAGAGATCTTGTTGAACGTGATGAAATAGCCAGTGTGGTCAGGTAGTGTGCCTTCATGTGTTCCGGAGAAGTGGCTTTGGACGGAGGTGTGAAGGGAGGGGGTGGGATTTTATTTGGACTGTCATTGCAACACCTTAAGAAGTTCCCTATCAGTCTGTAAAACAGCTTCTCACTGGAAATGTTTCACTAGAAACCCGTGCCAAGTGATAACCCGCATTTTTCCCAAAAATGCACTTATATTTTGCACTTAATATTTTCATTCCTTCATTGTGTTATATATTGCATATATTATATGGGCCTGAACAGACAGTGATATAAACTGCACTTGACTGGATGGCTGATCCATACATCCACAAGGTGGTCGGTTGGTTTTTCTAGTTTATTTCCATTTTTGGTTGTTGCAACATGTACAATCTGATATTTTTAGTCACTAACTGCCACAGATGGTAGAAAGTGTACGCTCTCAGGTGCCATTAGATGTTTTCACAAGGCCACAGCTAAAGTACTAAATTGCAGTGACTCACATGGCTGCTTTCCATGTAAAGGCTCAGGCCATTTATTGTAGGCTTTTGGGCCTCTGCCACTAAAGGATAGATGTGCATATTGCATTGTTTAAGGAATGGAAAATTTACATATAAATTGGGAAGTGGAGGTAAGTGAGAAGGGTAAAAATGTAGACAAGGAGGGAGCCACTGACAATACAAGGTTGTTATGCTATGAACGAGGTTGGCATTTGTGATCTCGCCGCATGTTTGCAGAAATGTTTTGGTGGCTTAAATCTCCATAATACAGCTGCTGGGCCTTCTGGATCCCCCTCACTGTCTCTTTATGCTTCTTTGGAGAGAGGAAGACAATGAATAACAAGGAGACAATAGTTAACAACAGGTCTGCCGATATGTCTTCACCCCTAACCCAGGATGCCTTGAAACCAAATCACTCTGTTAAGCTGTCTTTAATATATGCATGACCACTATGGCTGCACTTGATTTTTTTGTCAGAGAAACTTAGTCTCAAACTGCCTTTTATCAGTCCCTATTGATTCAAAGTGTTGATCACAGCATCATCATATCAGTGCATCTCTCCCAGTGTTCCTTGTAGATACCTCAGCCTTTCTGCATGAGTTCTCTTAACAACGGCTGAAACAGACTATAATGAAGACAAATGCCATGCTAACTAACAAACTAACTAACTTTATTTTTTGCAACAGGACTGACTCTAAAAGCAGCTTTCAGCAGGGGAATGAAATGACGGAGACATTATTGAGTGGAATGGATAATGCACACTAAACTGACGAGTAGGCACTGGAATATGATCAGGGTTATGCTATAACTGACTTGTTCCTCTAGGCACTGAACAGTGGCAGCACACACATGCAGAAGCCTGCAGTGCCTCTTCCTTTTCCTTTTGGCTAATCAGCAGTGTTGGTTACAGTTATTACTTTTCTATTGAACAAGTGAAATACAAAAAGTTAAAATGTTATTGTTACATTTTTAAAGTTTAATGAATGTTGAGCTCATTATATCACTTCCATTTATTATATCACTCACATCCATTTGTAAGCAGCAGTATAGACTTGAGTCAGACTCAAGTCGCAAATTTGATGACTATAGACTCAAAATAGTCATGCAATAAAAGACTATTCTGAGAGTATGTAAGTTTTGGAGTCATTTTCTGCAGTTAACTTGTGACTTGATTGCCAAGACTTACTTGTGACTGACAGTCCAACCTGTCTGTAAGTCTAAGAAACAAAGATGTTTGACTTCATAGACTCAGTTCGACAAAGAGCTTGTCAAATTGAAGAAGGATAAAACAATGTTTACATGTTCGACAGATGTGCTAAATTTGTCTTTCCAGTGGACATAATCTGGCAACCTATTGTGTAAATATAATAGATTAAATGGCGTTGCAAACCCTATGCATGCTGCTTTTGGTGAAAATGAAATGAGAAACAAAGTGAGGCCTGCCTTCTGCTGTGAATTTCTGTGCTCTTGTTTCCTTGTGTTTGCACTCCTGTGCATTACACCAGTTTCATTGCTGCTGTCACATTAACATTCACCTTTACTGCTTTCAGTGAACCATTTCAAAGTGGCTGATTTCAGTCAACAAATCAAAATGCAATGGTGGGACGTCTGGCGACAACCCCTCTAAAAGGCATCAATGCAGTTTGAGAGCCAAACAAATAAAAGGTGTCTCCTTATTAGTGGCATATCAACTGGAAATTGATTTTGCCTGAAATAAAAGGTCAGGATAAATGACTTGTGAGCTGCTACCTTGGCTATTTATTAGCCCTCTATCTACAATCTAACAAATTACTGCCCCTGTGAGCCTCAGAAGGCAGAACAAATAGGAAAGCAGGGAAGCTACTTCTAAAATGTCATTCCATAATGTCAAACCATGGATTATCTGTCAGAGTTTTAAAAATACCTAGTGTTCCTTGCATTGCTTTGCTGTCACCTGGTAAATTATTGACTCTGGCTATGATGATTTGACTGTTTTTGTTGCTTCCCTTTCACAACCATCCTCTCCTACTGAAATGTTGGCACTTACCCAACAGGAGGCGTAAGAGTTGGCACACTTCTGCTATCATCATTATCCCTGCTTTAGCTGTAGTTAATGATATAGTATGAGTGTGATTAGAAAAGGCAGTGCTGTTTGCATAGGTCAGATGCCAAAACTATCGAAAGACAAAAGTGTCCCTGCTAGATTCTTCACCTTTGCAGCCACTGAATGAGTTTGATTGGCAGGGGCAAAGGTATTAAGATAATATTTAAATCACCTAATGCCACTGAAATGAGCAGATATTTTTTTAATTACTGAACTATCTGTAGCATGATTCAAAATGAAGGATGTGCATGTCTGTCAATTTCCCTTAAGCCACAATGGCTAAAATCCACGGTTATGCTATATTTCATGCTATGCACCCTGCCCCTGTCTCTTTGGTAAACAACATAGTGATATGTGGTAATGAGTAGAGCATGGAGGATTCAGGGAAAGTGGATGAGAGAGGGGCAAAGAGAGAGAGAGTTGTGTACGGGAGTGTTTTGCATGCTTTCACCTTTGATTTACCTATAATTACCATTGGATTTACCTTCAATGACTCAGTCACTAAGCCAATCTCTTAAATTGGATTTCTGCATAAAGTAGCTTTCCCTGCAGATTGGTGTCCCTCACAGCTGCCTCATTACAATTTTACTTCCCTTCTTCAGCCACCACCCAACTTCCCACCACTACTATCAGTATGTTCATGGAGGAAAAAGAAAAAAAAAAAAGTTTTTGGCTTGACTGGTTTGACCAATCTGATGTGGTTGTCATAGTAACACAGCACCCCCTCCTCCTTCCAATTGTGGTGGGGCCGCAGCAAGGGGACTTGTCTGATGATGACTCCATCTCTCATCCAAATGATGGTGATGAGACTGCTGCTCTCTGCCTCAGTACATAAACACAGGCTACAGAAAGGAAGACAGAGGAAGGCTGGAGAAGGGAGAAGAGGGGACTATCAAGCTCTTCGATATTGTACCAAAGCCCAGCAATGGTTCTGCAGCAAACAACCAATTAATAGGGCAATTATGCATCATATACCAGAGCATTTACATTCTCATTTGCTCGTTTTATTATCTCTTACTGCTGTAGACAGAAATTGGATAACGCAATTAGTTGGGATTGGGAATATATTTCATTCTGAGTCGTATGTTGTGGGTGAGCATTTGCTGTAAGCTTTCCTCAGCTTTCACCCTGTGCCTGCTATGTTCCTGCAATCAGACACAAAACAGCTCAAATCATAACTTTTGGTCTTGTTCTGCCTGGTGGTACTTATGTCAGCAATGCTACATCTTTCAGACTGCACTCACAAGTCATATGTATCAATATTTGTTAGCATATATACCAAGTACTCCTCTTTTTGCTGCCAGGGCTTAAAAGCAGGCAAACTCAGCGTGTGTTTGCAGATACAGATGTCCTCCCTCTGTAATTGAAGATGATGAAGAGGCTGCCCATGTGAGGGGATATTGCTCATGAGCCACTTATAAATCAAAGAGACAGAGTTTAGTAACTGATTACGTGTTTTGTACAATAGGACCATATTTAAGCAGGGGTTTTTCCTGTTTCATTCTACACAATAGTATAAATTAACTGCAGCTAGAGAGATGTAGAACGGAGCAGCCTTTGTGTCAGTTCTAAAGCTTTTGACCGACAACTATAATAACAATCAAAGACAAATCCTGTTACCAGAAGTAATTGTTGAAGTGGTGCTGTGTGAATGTAACATATACCCGACAAATAGCCACAACACTGCAACATATCGGAGCAAAACAGAGAATTTATGCATTTGTGGACAGATTACTTAACTATTCTTGCTGTTCTAATGTGCAGCTGGCCACAGCACGTCTAGCAGGTATGGTGGAAAACTGAGGAGATGTGAAGGAAAGGAAAGCCACATCTGGACAGGCCCTTCCCAAGAGAATCCTTCTCTCCTCTAGCTTTGTAACCTTTCACCTGGGAAGTCTGATTAGCCAGCTCCCATACTTTTATGTAGAAAAGCAGGAATAATGCAGAGCCACGAATATGCAGATAAGGAATGCACCCTGGGCAGCTTTGAACACTCTGAAGTCCAAGTCAAGGTCTTCTACACTGTCACGCTGTAAAGCTCCAGCAGTCAGCAATGTACAGTGCACGTGGTGTGTCTTGATTTTTTTCTTAAATTAATGTCGGAGAACGGTATTTACTTTTTTTTTTTTTTTATTGGTTTCAGAAATATATATGTAATTTTTCGGTGACTTTTCATTTAGTTATTTCAACCACAAGATGTGATATGATCCAAGGTCTGACATGAAGAAAAAAATAAGTAATAAATTTTGGAAAAAGGTGATGTCACTTATTTCTTATTTTCATATCTATTTTCACCAACCAACATTTATCAATACAGTACCACAGCGATCTGGACAGAAGTCAATAAACACAAGCTATTTTTCCTGTGGTTCTTGTGGCAGAGTTGTTTATTTGTACATATGCACTAGATGAAAAGAGAGCTTGTTGAATGTGGCAAACTTTCACCTCACATATCCTCTCTGCTGAAACTACAGAGCAGTCAGTGTAGTCAGTCAGTGGAGGGACGCCTGAAGGAAGGAGGTGGGATTTTTTTGGAGGAGTTGGATAATTTTAAACTAGCTACTCTTGCTCATCTTCAGCTTCAATGAAACCAGCTTTAAACTCTAGATGAGCAATAAAGATCATATTCCTATGAAAATATAATGTGTTACATCTGTAATTTAATCCAAAGTCAGACCAGTGGTGGTACTGTGCTATATGAGGATGAATGAAGTAGACCTCTATCATTTTTTTTCTTGTCCTTATGGTTGATAAACAATTGCTTTCTTTCACACATCATCTTCATCTCTAGGAATTCCTAGACTATAAATTAAAAAAAAAACAACAACAAAAAAACAGTTCACACAGATTTTTGGGATTGCATGCAATAATGTGCCCCCCACTGTGATGGTAATAGGATCATAATAGAAAATGGACAGAAAAATGAAACCGGAGCATGTGGGTATCTCTAGAGACAGAAAATAAGGCAATAATGGCATGGCATTGATTGACATTTCACTGTTGTTTTTAATCATAATAATATGCTTTCAAGTTAGGCATGGAAATGACTTCATGATCGTATAATGACAGCTCAATAGCTGTCATGGTGCTGTGTAGAGGATAACATCTTTATTGTTTTCAATCATCATATGCTGACAGAGCAATGAAAAAAGTTTCTTTCTGGGTGTGTTTGATCTATGATTAATGGTCATGGTTATTCAAATCCATGGTTGCTTTTTGTCTCACCGAGCGCCTTAATTGTTTCTGATACCACACGTGTTTTAATGTGCTTTCTTTTAAGCTCAGCAGCTTTTAATTTCCTTTTTTTTTGTACCAGTAGTAGCAATTTGTTTCAGTTCTGATTTGGATAGGGAAGGCATCATCATGCACACTATTGGAATAGGGACAGAACTGACATTAAACAAACAAAAAAAACATACAAACTATAAAGCGGTTTTGTAGGTCTGCTGGTCTAATCCAAGCGACTGCTGTCTGATCACGACCTATTCAGACATGTAAAAAAGCAGCTCTCCATTGGATACAATACCATGAGTAGAACGGCTTGAAATTTGCATATCACCTTTGCTGACAGCCAATTACAGAGAGACACTCTTTGTGTTTCCTTTTCATTCTGTGGTCTAGTTTTTGAAACTATCAGCCAAGGTGAGAATGCATATTCATGACTGGGCTATGTGCAGCCCATTAGTGGTGTGTGTGTGTAGGTGGACTCAGGCTTATAAACAAGTGGTGCCATTAAAGAGCGTATGAATGCCCCTGACTCTGTTGCCAGTACCTGGGCTCTCCTCAGTCAGTAATTACTAGGAGAGTTTTGATTAGAATGCTCCTGGGAAAATGAAAGACTTTTTTTGTGTTACAAAGAACAAGAACCCATATGGATATTGACCAGTAAAAGTGAAGGAGAAATTTAGCTGCCTTGCACTTAAAGCAGCAGTTTATTAAAAAAAAAAAATGCACACAACATCAGGGGAGAACATTTCTGCCTTTATATCTCTTCAGCAAAAATATATACTGCATGCTGTAGCAAAGGTGATAGAAAGTTTGAAAAATGCGTCACAGTGAGAGTGAACCAATTACAAACTTCTCTGGAAAACATCTTTCAAAGATTTTTGTTTTTAACTCAGTTGCTCTTATGATTGAAAACAGCTCTCCATTATCTCCTTGACCCTTGTGTTCAGGTTCATTAACTTTAACGCTTGAAGTCCCGTCTCAATGGACAAATCTACATAAGGATAAAATATTGACAATACTAAGGACTATTGGCTCATTAAAGACCTAGCCTTGCTAATAAGACTGAAAGAGTTCAATGCAATATTAATGGTATAGGATTTCTCACAGCCACTATTTCCAGAGACCATTCGGTGAGGTCTCCTAATTATTGATGGGACAAATTACAAGAAAGACTTCATTACATCTTCAAGTGAATGAAGAATTCATGAAAGCTTGCAGAGTGCACTGCATGCTAATGAAAAACTGTAACATAGACTAATTAATATGTGTATCATCTATTTATGTGTCATCTCCTCCAACTACCAGCTAAAGTATTTAGTTTGACTCTTAAACACTGTGTTTTTTTAAAGTGATATACTCAGAGACAGAAGTTTCAATAAGTATTCAGCATTTCTTAAAAAGTTCATTGAATTGAGAGGAAAGATTAAGAGGCTGGCTTCCGTTGTAGAGTAGAAAAAGGAGTCATATAATTGTCATTTAATTGTGTTTTTCAGAAGGAAAACACGATTAAATATCAGTATAACTGCTTGTCCCTTTGCTATATGGCTAAGATTATTTACACATTCACCTCTACATATGAAATTGGCATGCACAGCCAACAGGAACAGATTCTGTTATGCCTGTTTGTCTTTGATGTTTCCCATTCATGTCTTGGCTGTCCAACGTGAATTCCTGGCAACAGCCATTATCAACAGTTCACAGTTAGACACTCTGAAAGAACCCATATCGTTTTGTTATGCATGGAAAACATGTTTGTTGAGCCACCTTAATTAAAAAGCTTGACAGTATTGCACAAACACTCTTAGAGCACTCTCAGTCTTCAATTTAAAACAAATTTCTTCCTGCACTTAATGATGACTTGTCGCAGAAATATGGCAGGGGTTGGCAGGACACCACTGATCACAGAAGAAAAGGAAATTCAAGAAATGAGGAATTCAAGAGAAGAAGGGGAAAATGAAGAGAGGATGAGAGTAGTTCTCGATGCAGGTTCTCAGTCCATGACCCAGATGTCATGGTAGTCGAAGTGCTAAACGCAAAGGTTGTTGAAGACAATTTAAAGACGTCACCTCTCATGCAAAAGGATTCTTCAGTTCTAAGACTGATGGGGAGTCCCAGGTATTTAACCTCTAATGGGGATGTCACCTGAGGGTCAGAATAAGAATCAGAATCAGAATTCCTTTGTTTATTCCTTTATTTATCCCATGGGGAAATTCTTTATTCTTTATTCTCCCAAGGGTCGTTGACACTTCATGCTATCATGTGAGTCGTTCTGGTCACGTGAGCCAAGGTGCGACTCATTAGTGAGTCATTCTCCCGTTCCATCATGTGAGTCAAGAGGGTCACCTGAGAGATGGTGTAAATGGAGGTTAGACGGCCTGAAAGGGATCTCAAGGCTGCTCTATTGGGCTTGGGAATGTGGGAAAACTGCAGTGCATTGTGGGCTTTACGGGCAACTGCAAAGTGTGCAAAGTGTGTCGGCTGCTTGCGTGACGCTGCTGTTGTGTTGTGTTGTTTTGTTTGAACAAGTTAAAACATGGTGTAAAAGTCATGATCTCATGATCGCTTTGGTAAAAAAAAACGAAAGGCTGAGATTTCTCTTATTTCCAACATGGAAGCAAAGCCAAGGACCTTGGATCTGCGAGCTGTCAAAGAGACGCCGAATGGTCCAGACAGCAGCCGTGAGACGACCAAACATCACTTTCAACACAATCACCCGACACATGTTGGTGTGTTCTCGGCATTTTCAGACTGGTGTTGGTGATGTTTTTCTGAAATTAAAATGAATGGCTGTTAATCTTCCTCTGCTTATTTCTGTTTATCCTCAACATGTCATTGATATGTCAGGCACAGGAAAATCTCCTCACCTGTTACTTGCTCATATGGTGATAAACACCAGGCCTACACGTTACAAAGAAAGTTAATAAAACTATGCCTGATGGTGATAATAAATATTGTAGTTCAGTAGCAATATATGAAACTATATTCCAACTACTTTAATTGAGCCTGTGGAATGGCTGTTTGTGGTTTCTCCTATGTCAAGTCCAAGCACTCCTCACTGCAGCACTTTACAGCATATACCACTTACGCTAAGTTTGTGAGTAGACGTTTTGTCTTTTGGATGGACCAGTCTTTATCTGAAGGTACTGCTGGGTTTGAAGTGTGTGTGTTTGTGTGTGTATTGTGCTTCGAGGAAATCCTTCATTGTTTCTCAAACAACTCTGCCACATAGGCAACAACGTTTTTCCGTCTATTCTATTCACCACTCGTTAAAGTTTCCTTGATGTGTGTGTGTGTTCCACACATCAAGGGAACACTTTCTGCATGGTGGTGGAGGGTCCTGATGACTCCTAAGTTTGTGCTCCAGTGGGTGATGGGAGTCAAAAAGTAGGTACTGGACTGCGTGTGTGGGTTCCTGGTAGACCTCAATGTTCAAGTTTCCAGGAGAGAAATTAGAGTTTTCCTATGGACAGTTCCCTTTACCTTGTGTCTGTGTGCCTTCATGTTCTTCAGGCAACAAAGGAAGATAACTCCCCTTCCACTGTTTTTTTTCCCCTCTTACGTCTCTTGTTGTGTGATATCCAAGTGATCATCGGTGATCACACTGGAGGCTCTGTCTACAGCGGTGGCACACACATCTGTCTCTCATTAAAATCTGGAGTGTGAGTGTGAATACACAGACCCTAACATATGTGATTGTTGTATCATCTTTGTCAGAGGAGCACCCTGTTACTGATCTACTTTTGTAAACATCTCTCCCTCTCTCCTACTCCGTCTCTCTCTTTCAGTTTCACCATATTTCAGCCTTTTGTGGTGGCTTTTGTTCTTGTTCACTGCTCCCACCTTGAATTCTGAATCTCTTGCACATATATAATTCAGGATCAACAGTCCCTTCTTCTCTGCTTTATCTCCTCTCCTTTTTATCTAATGGTGATGAATGGCAAAATAAAAAAAAAGAAAAGAAAAGAAAAGAAAATGCTGTCAGACAATTAGACAAGGCCGCATGATGAGCCCACTCCCCCACAGTGACACGGACACTGATGTGTCTCCCAGAGGATGGACATACATGGAATAATAAAGGAACAAGCTGAGATACACACACACCTACACCCATACGCTGCAGTCACCATGTGTGCATTTGATGGACACACCATTGCTTCTGTTACAGTTTCAAAGGACATTATGCTGACTGAGCGATTCATATGGGCAGCTAACCTCAGCATCTAAAATCACCACCAGTATGAAGCTGTTACCTCTCCGGGATGCCTCATTATGACGGCCCCTACAAAAGCTGCAGTTAGCCAAAGTGTCTCTGACAAAACTGGTTATTCTGTCAAGGGCTGGGGATAAGGGTGACCTCACATGCTGAGGACGCATGCAGGGAGCCACAGCTGTCACAATGTAAGCTTCTCAAATGGGTGGCTCCTTTGGAGAGATGGGAACATCATGTTGCCTTGAGGCGATAATGCCATTTTTTTTCCAACTGAACATTCTTCTCTTTCTTTTTTATTGCTACTCTGTTGTCAACCTATTGTTAACTTGCGCTTTCCTTTTTTCTCATTTCTTTCTTTTCTTCTTCCACTTCTTCCGGCTGGATGCGAGGATAAAGAGTTTGTTTCCATCATTGAAATACTACATTCACACACCTTTTCAGCCTGCAGTGTCATGCCATCCTCATGTGAACTGCAAATTAGCTGGCCATGTTCAGTAAAAGGTATTTTATCCATCAGCGGTTTTCCATCTCTGTCAAATCAAACCCTGCAAGGTGTTTTGTATGATGTGGTAACACTGAGCATGCATTTACACGAACAGTCCCTTTTATATTTCTGTTTCATTGCTGTGGAACGATACTTTGATTAATGGCTGAATGCATGTAAACCCATATCTACAAATCCTACATGTGTGATGGTTCTATGATTCAGTGGTCAGGAGAGGCAATGAGGTGTAGCTATCATGCACAAGAGTACACATTTACATAAGTGCTGCTGGCTGTTTCTCGCTTTGCTTTTCATTTAAAGACGAAAATGTGATTATAGCTGGTTTAAAATGGCAACTAACACCAACACACAAGATATAGCCACAAGAAAATTGATGTGTATTCTGCATCACCAGACTTGATGAATTCCTGTTTGTTCAGAAACATAGTCTAGTCTATAACTAAGTTGCTGCCTAAGAGAATTTCCTTCTTTGAAAATATCCTCAACAGTGACACCATTGACAGCGCGTCTCTCTACAGTAAATGCAGGGTGTAGCAGGTGGTCAAGGCACAGGTGTGTATGTTAAGAGAACACTCAGAGCTGTCAGCCTCTTCTCTCTTCTCAGAGAGAATTACTGCTGAATCTTTGTGTCTTCTCTTGTAAGGCATGATTTACCTGACAGTAAGTGGGATTATAATGCACAGAACTGTCATCAGGGGAGCCATTTATGGCTGTGACTGCAGGCAGAGTTTATATGAGTGATCAGAATTTCTGCAAAGTACCAATGTAGAATCCCAGAAATAATATCTTATTTTAAGTTTTCAGCTTGTACAATATGAGGTCCTCATGAAGGAAACCTGGTCAGATGTCTATTCCTGAGGGGTTTTTTTAAATACATTTTCCTTACATCTGATGAGATTTTCTTGATGGAAGTTGATCAACTATCCTGTAGCTCCTTGTTGTCATTCTTTAGGTTTCTGGCGTGATTATCTGATATATGATAAATTTGAAAAAAACTGTGCCTATTAATGGCAGCATATATGTCAAATAATACATGGTTGATTAAGGCACCAGATCTCACTTTTTTTTCTTTTTTTTTTCATCTTGGCAATTTAAAGACAAATGGCATGTTTCATTTCCTGGAGTGGCAGAGGTTAAAAATAGGTATTTAGTAGCTTGTCAAGATGACGGGCATTGAAGCCAAGACTTAACAACAGTGCCTGACAATGGAACCATTTCAGAGTTTTCAATTATACATTTTTTAAGGCTCTGTAGTGGAAGCAAGCTTGCCTTGAAAGACATATTGAGAACTCCACCTGGCAGCAAAATGAGAAATCCAGCATAATTTGCATTCTATGCCATGGCTGTTAACTTGTCATCAGCGGTGCTTGACAATTGAATGAAAATAAACATCTACAACCTGCACTCAGTGGAGTTAAAATCCAATTTAAGTTAGGAGTTTGAAGAGGTTTTTGAAACATCCATTATCGCCTTGTTCTCTTGTTATTTTCTCCTTTCTTTTTCACATTCAGAGGATGATTCCCAGTTAATTTATTATTCACTTTCACCCTGCACTCTTGTTTACAAACACCAGCTAGAGATACTCCCATCACGACAGTTACGCGTTGGACAATGTGATGAAACTGAAGTTTGTGTTTTTGTGTAGCTGGAAAACAAAAAAGAGCCTTATTTTTATACAAATAAAATTATTCTGAAATGTGCAGATGTTGACATCCATAACACAGCAGACTGGTTTGTTGTGATTGTGTGTGTGTTCTTTATCAGGGAGAAAGATTTGTTAAAATTGAAATTAGAATTATTTTTGCTAAGAAATCAGTATATATCGTTGTGTATTTTGACTTGTCACAATTATAGATAGACACTCACCGCAGTGTTCTTCATGAATTCTTTCTGACTCACAATATCTATTATCGACACTATATCACCATAAACATATGTTACTCCGTACCAGGATTCAAATCAGAAAGTAACACACAAAGGACTGAGGTTACAGGACTACCTGTTGATGTGGGTTTTGACAGTCTGGCTTGTTGAAAAAGGGGAGAAAACATCTAAGCAGGGCTGTGGCATCTTGCAGTCAGCAGCACACCACAGAAGTTGACAGCACGTCTCCTAGCTATGCCGGCTATCAAATGTCAGTCAGCAGCTGCCACGAGAAATACTTACCCAGAGGTTTTTGATCTCAGATGCTGTTTCCACAAATATGTCCAACAAAGGTTTTAGCCTGTTTAGAAAAATTGAAAAATGTGCACACGAGCTGCAGCATCATCATTTTATTTCCTCCATTTACGTCGTCTTCCAAAGTTTTCTGGACAGATTTCTGTAAACCACAAAAGGAACAAAAGAGCATCTGTTGACTTTTTTTTTTTTAATCAAGACTTCATGCATATTTAAAGAGTTGAGCCAGTAACAAATAAGGCAAGTGTTAACAGTTTAGGAGTATTTTATTTTTATTTTTTCCTGTTTTGTTTTTGATACTTTGTAGTTTCCACATCCAAAGGCCGGATGTGTGTAGATAGCAGAGATTTCAAGGAGACGGGCATCTGGCTGGTCAGCTCAGTGCTCCCGCACTCCGGGCTGACTTCTTCAGCTTTTGAAGTCAGACTCCTTTAAGTGACCTGGGGATACATTCTTGAAAGAGATAGAACCGTCGATAAGCAGTTCTTTTTCTTTCCCCTCCACATCTACAAAGCTCCACAGCACGCACTGGGATAAAAGAATGATAATAATCTCTCTGCTTCTGATCATTCGAACAGACAGATTGCATGACAGGCAGGCCTATGCTCATTTAATGGACATAAAATTTAATTGCAGTATTAGCAAGTTGGATGGACTGACAAGAGTACTATGCTTTTGTGTAAACTTGAGTATGTTTTCAGAACTCTTGAGGAAATCTGAACTTCAGACTCTTAAACAATGAACTACAACTTTTTCATTCGGAGTTTAGGTGTACAAGTGGTTCACTTGAGGGTGCGACTGATATAGAAGTAAACAACACATTTTTATTCACAAACACACCTCTGTAGAGATGTGCAGACATGAGTCCCTGCCCCCCACTGTGTACCTGCATAGCTCAGATGTAGGCTACAAACAGTCTCAGAAGCTGCCTGTGATCTATACATAGACGTGAGGCAAACAGCAAAGGCTAACTTTGATGGAGCATTTTTTATTTTATTTTTTTTTTTTTATTTTTCAAGCATAACAAGCACATACACACCTATAGAGGCACGAAATAAAAACAGCAACTTGTTGAAAAAGTGAAGTTAGATTGAAGATTGATGTCACTCAGCCTGACAAATCAGCATTTACAGACCAGAGGAAGGGATTTACATTTTTGCCTCCGTGTTTCATGTGAAGAAAACAGAGTTTGACTCTTAAAGGCGGTGTATGCAAAATATACATCGGAAATCACAAATAGCGATAGCTGCTTATTCAGATTTATGCAACACAGCACACACCAACAGTACATATGCGTGTTGCTTTGCAGTACTTGTGATAACGGATGTACCTCTCAGTTGGCACTTGTGCTCTCCATTAATCCAGTGAGGGTCAAAGAAAACATGAATGATCTCAAACTTGACCGACCTCGCCGCAGTTTGTAGTTTAACAAGTTCATAGTGAAAAAGGTCACGTTTTAATGAAAAAGCAGATTTCCATTTCCATTTCAGATTTCGATCATTCGCTTGTAAAGCCGACCACATTCCAGTTAATTTATTTACATGTATGATTTTAATTTTAATGATTTATGATTTTTTTTTTGGTTTTGTTTCTTCATTTTCAATCATATTAGATTGCAAATATTCTCTCCCAGTGCAAATCCTGCAAAGCAATACAGACTAGAAAACAACGCATATCATAAACTTATGCACCACTTATGTGTAATGTAAGAATCCATCCTTGCAGTCTTGTCTGACTTTGACTATATGATTATTATATGCAGTATGAATGGGACTTAATACACCAGAAACACTCTGATACAAAAGACTGAAAATATAAAAAAATACATGCTTAGATGCATAATAAAAATTACAGCGAATTTCCAGTGGAATCAAAATAAAGGAACTAAAATGAGTGACAGATATTGCAGAGTTCATTATGTTGAATAGTATTATACACAAACTATGCACACCGGGAGCTTATATGCAGTATGTAAACATTTGCAGACAGACACACACATACACACATAGATAAAGAACACACACATACACACGCAGAGATGATAACATGCCTGCTGTTATCGTCAGAATGTCCATGATGGTTATAAGATGAGCACAAGCATATTTACCCATCTCATTCATCTTGTGCTGTCCTATCCATCTGGCAGGGCTATACAGACACATATATCTCCCTATCCAGGCTACAGAGAGATCTATTTAGCTTTGCTCTGCTATTATCTATTGTTCCTTCACTTTCCCCTTTTGGATGCATGCTACATTTATTTTCCTCTCCCATCCTATTTGTTTTCTCTCTCTTTTGCCGCTTCTCTATTCCCTTGCTTTTAGGTTGTGGTCTGTTATATTTTCTTCTTTACTCCACTATTCTCATTGCCCGTTGATAAGCCGTTACATTAACTCTCCTCTCCTCTCCTCTCTTCCTTCTCCTCCTCTCTTTAGAGGCTGTTAGAGTTTTATTTTGTTCTAGGAAATCCAGTCAGCCTGGCCCATCTGCGTGATTATGCACAGCAGCACTGATTGGTTCCAGGGAAACCATTCCAGTAGAACATGATGTCCTGGATTGAAATAGCCCACAGACTAACAAAATAACTCACACTTCCTCTCCAATTTCAAAGTTACAAACTTTATATCCACTCATTTCAAGTTTGATCAGACACCCCAGTCTTTCCTTAAGTGATTAGATTAATATTTCTCCCATATTATGGACTACAGTAATTGACAACTCTGTCCTTGTATTTTAGGGCCCGGTGCTTCAGGGATGAAATTCTTCATTAAATCAGAACATATCTGACAATGTAATTTGATGCATCTGCTCTTAGGTGACAGTTTCATTAACTAGATTCTTTTTCCCTGACACCTGGATTATCACAACCTATGGTATGGTAGACTACCTTTTAATACAGATTTCTTTCTTTATCCTATGAAATTGAGCTATTATAATTTTCTTTTTCTTTTTTTTTTGTGATTCATTATACCCCCACCACCACCACCACCTAGAAAAAAAGGAAAAAAAACAAAAAAAAAACAAACGTGTTATACTGGTGATAGTGGTCTGGTTGATGAGAGATTAGGAAATGTCTTCAGGGTTAAAGGGGAGATGTATAAAGGCTTTCTGTGGATCCAGAGGGGGCTGTAGCAAAAACTGATGAAGTGATATCACTTGAGTCAGTGTCAGTCAGGGCTGAAGACTATAAATGACTTGCATGCATAAAATGCATAAAATCTTCCAACTGAAATAATTGAGTTGCTTTTTGGGTAAGGTAGTGTGCCAAAACTATCTAGAAATGCTAAAATGTTGGAGTACTCATTAAGCATCTCTTTTATTTATTTATGACTCTCTTCTATTTTTTTTTTGTCATGTGGAACCAATTTTAAGCCTAATAAAGACCAAAGTAAAGATAAGAAGAGTGAAAATAAGGAGAACTCATGTAGGTGGTGGGCGTTTTCAGTAATCTATGTATTTGAACAAACATGCCAGAGTGCCTTTTCAGAAACACTCCAAAATTCAATATAAGAAAGACAAAAATTTTGGATTTGCAAGGAACAAATCAAAGAGAACTTGTTGTAGTAACACCAAACCCAAGAAGAGGTGATATATGATATGTATGGAATATGCTCAATAGACCAGTTACCTGATGGTAAACCAAGGTAAAGACAAGTCTGTTATCGCAGCTGGAAGCTGATGAAGTTCAATACACAGACTACACTTCACACTTCAAGGCCCCACCTTAGAACATCAAGCTGTCAAAACTAGACAGACCAACCTAGTTTTTTTCTGAAAGGCAATATAAGCAAGTGCCTGAACAACCCTAAGGCAAAAACAGAATGTTCAGCTTGCAAACATACTGAAGACCTTCAGACAATCTCACCATGTGTCCACCCTCACTCGCACAAACAAGGTCAGTCAGGGCTGGCAACACTGTCATTTTTTCTTAAAAAAAACTTGCTTCATACAAGAGTCACCCACACGTATGCTATACACACACTTTTCCCCAATCCAGCCTGATATCTGCAGGATTAAGTAATTGGCCTGACTCGGAGGGAAATCTCTGATCTGAGAAGCCGGCCTGGGTTGCAGACTGCCATAAGTTGCTTTCTCAGAGAACTTGACCCAGCAAGGCTTCAGCTTATCTAATGCCCATAGAAGGTTCTGCAGCATGCACACACAGGCGTCACACAAATACAAACACAAACACACACACACACACACACACACACATAGAGACAGGAATGTGTATAGATGTGAATAAAAACTTAATCCATGCACAGTCCAAGCATTTTCACATTGGCACACATTCATATCTGTGTGTACATGCTCATCCACTTAAACACACACATCTGTACACATAAACACTGCCTTAAAAGTATTTTAGTTCTCTTATCCTCACATTACCCAGTCAGGGGTAGCCTTTCATAGTCTGTTTGATGTCCAACACTCAGCAAGATTAAAAACAATCAACAACAATAACAGCAGCCTCTGCAACAACGGCTCTACCATATGGCTACCAAATCTAAAAGGCGTTCATGCATCAAAAATCAAAAGGGAAAACTAGATTTCTATCATTATTATCAACACCATGTGGTTGCTTCAGGGGCTCATTTTAGCAGATATCTACTCCCATAGACAACAGATTGGGCCTCACAATGGGCTGTGCTAATGGGATGACAGAATGTAATGCATAGAGAATACATACAGTTCCATGCACAGATAAACAAACATAGAAAGAAGAAAATAAGTATTGCTAATGTTCTCCAATGTTGCAGAACAAAACAAAGATAAGGATGAGTTCAAGCCTGAGAACACTGTCTAGTTAGTTGACACCCTCTGTGTCATGTTTGGCAAATTATCCTGGTAATATGGAGCTCCACAAGTGCATGAGATTATAGTTTCACATTCTGAATGTATCTGAGGGTAGGTCTCTACCCTGCTGAACCATGCAGGGTATTACAATTATATTATAATGTGGCTACCAGTTCTATGAGTCAAAATGAGAAACACTACACTAGTCAATATGTGAAGAAAGCTAATCTTACTGAAAGGTTGAGCAGGAAATGCTTTGAGTTCACTTTGTGAATGGATCTACTCTACCACATCTAAGTTGGGATCAGAGAATATATCAAGACGGCTGCTACCAGCATGAAAATCCAGCAATGTTTCTTGCTGGATATACTATCCAACATTGTG
The DNA here is from genome assembly GCF_020382885.2 of Scatophagus argus. Classification (NCBI taxonomy): domain Eukaryota; kingdom Metazoa; phylum Chordata; class Actinopteri; family Scatophagidae; genus Scatophagus; species Scatophagus argus. Next base: position 12,471,502 of record NC_058505.1, on the reverse strand, counting down.
CACTTTATAGGCCCACATCTCCCCAGTGTAATAAGTTAAGTGTCAGAGATCAGCCCTTGAGTTATGATTATTGCGACCACAGGGGAGTATGGGGTGTTGGATTTAGGGTGCTGGGCATGTCCTGTTCACCCTTCAGCTGTCACAAATCCCCTTCAGAGGCCAGGCCTCCGCTGACTGACAGGTGTAAGTAATGACTCAAGTTCAGAGGTCATGAGTCAACATAAGCACATGCAGGCCAAGCACAGCTGCATGCAGACCTTTGCTCCTTCAGGATTCCATCATTTAGTCAAAACTTTGCTGATGTAGTGCCTGTGACCAAAAAAGGTTAATTCCACTCTTAAAAAGCAATTAATATAATTGATATGATTTAATTGCATTTGTATTCATTATAGTTAGTCCATTTGAGAATTGCAAAATTATTGGGACTACTTTATTAAAATAAATTAAAAGAAAAAAACAACTTTTATTAATTTATCAAAAGGACCTACTGCACATTATTTTTCATCATTGTTTCCTGTCTGTCACCATTTATTAACTTGTGTGTGCTGTTTACCTCTGCTGCATTGCAGGATGAGAGTGGGGCTCTTGGAAACAAGATGGGGGAAGAGCATGGTAGATGGAGGAGGGGGCAATGCTCATTATGGCACAGGCATTCCAGAAAGTGAGAGATCAGCCTGGAGGCCCTCGGCAGCTGACAGCAGCTGCATTTCACAGCCTTGTGAGGATGGTGGAGGTGGTGCTGGAGACAGTAAGTGGAGAGGACAGTAGAAAGGAAGGCCGGGTTGGGAATGGGATAGGGACGTCTGGGGGGACCTAGTTATCATTCGGCATTCCTCTTCTTCTTTCATCATCTTGGATTATGCCCCACATGTGGGTGTATGGGGAATAAGGGCGTGTTTTCGTGGGTAAGGGATGGTCACTGGAGAGGAGAGAGGAGGGATCTTGCAGATAGACGCAATTTTTGAATTGTATCGACGTTTTGAAAATACAGCTCATCTTTATTAGTGTTCTTCCAGGCTGTTTGAACCTTGACCTTTGACAAACGCTTATACCAACAGCATCTAATCTGATGACAATTAAAGCGTGTACTGCTGGATGACAGAAGCGCTGAATACATGACAGAAATGAGAGGAACAAAAACCTCTAATAATGGACGAAGAGAGAAATGGATTCATTTGAAAATACCTTAAGTTTTCATTGGTTGTCTGGTTAACTGTTATAGTACATTTGCCAGAATGTCACACTGAAGAAGGTAGAAAATCCACCAACTGAAAATACCTGGTATGAATATTACTGGGTAAATCCCTTAGTAAGAAGAGAACACAGACTCTATGTCAATAGGTTTTACCCATGGATTTGCACTTTTCTGTAGCTGTAATCCATCCTGTTCCTTTGGCAAAAGTGGTTGGAGTAAGGTGAAAGACCTCTGTGAGCAGGCCAGAGAGGGACAGCAGCAGGGAGAACACATTCAAATGTCTGCCTGTCTATAGCAATTACACTAACCAAAACTGTGTGTCTGTTTTGGCTGTTAGCATGCGCAGAGGCTGTTGTGTCCCTTTCCACTGTCTTTAACAACCGAACGACTCTCCCCTGAGAGCCACTTAGTCTGTCCTCCATCCAGCCTCTTGAGTTACTGCTCACCAACACACATGCTCGCCTCAGAGAAGCCGCCATCTGGACACACATCCATACACAAACACGCACATGCATAAGCTCCAACACACACATGCACACATGGGAACACTCAAAAACGAACACATGCAGTATATGTGCATCCTTGACAATTATATTAATTCTAGGAGGTCAGAGACTGCTTCTCAGGGACCTGCAGCCATAAGACATGAATATTTTTTTCAAGCTAACTCACAATAATCACAGCAGTCCGTTGATTCTGGTGACATTTGCCTCAATGTGAAGTGGGTAAAAATGTTTTCCAACTTGCACCTGTAGTCTTGCTCCTTTTAAAAGGCTTTTGGTGGACAAAAATGGGGATGCTGAAAGATGGACTGAGCCATTATCATCCTATCAACATTCTCTTTTGTACAAATTATTAATATGGGGACATTTCTTCTGAGAGGACATGTTCCTTTTGAGTGTTGTTATTTCTGTTCAACACTTTGATTGCCACAAAAGAAATTTCACTCACATCCATTATCTTTGTTCTGGCAGCAGAAATCTCAGAGATGGATATCTGAAAGCCTGTAAAGTAAAGCAAATATATCCATGTGACTGGGTACCATATAGAGGTCTATGAGAATTATGATTTTCTTTTCTTTTCTGCATTAGCTGCAGATTTGATAAACCCTGTAATAGTAACTGTGCACCTGGTAAGCAACACACCACAGTATCCTAGGGAAGGTGGGCTTCACACCTGGACACTCACAGACACAACACCGTCTCATTGCATATATGCTCCTGAATCATTTTTCTCATATGATAAATGTCCCCAGGGAGAGGTATACCAGAACACTCCTGTTCATGGTAAGCACCTTAATGTCTAGGCCTCCGCAGATTTTTGTAGTATTAATTGTAAGTTTGATCCTAATAATAAAGTCACATTTTCTCAGACATTGCTGCCTGAGAACCCTAGCTAACCACAACATATTTACTACTGCTATGATTTGTGTTTAGCTGACAATGTCTGTTTTTCTTGGGGATCTTAGCCAGTCAGATCTTGGGGAGCTGGAAGTATACATTTATATATTCTTCTGTCAGTCTGCTCACCCTGGTGAGTCATAAGGCTGAATGTGTTGTATAGTCCCTATGGTGCTCTGCATCAGTCAGTTAACAGAGTCACATAAAAAATGACTGTGCGGTGAGTCTCTCTTCACCAAGTATGAATACCATTATACCAGCTGAAGTACATCTATGGAATTTAGCTCTCAATGCAATGAGCATCTGTTAAGATGGCAGGTGCTGGTTAAGAGCAGTAATGACTACCATTAACCAATGTTTCACTGCTCTTCATAATTCTGCTTCACATGCATCACTACAGTGTCATGCTCGGCCATAAGAACGTACTTTAAGCAGTTGCTGTTAGTGTGGAGAAAACTGGGTGCACTGTATTTTTATGATGTATCACTTTATGTATCATGCAGCAGAGGAAGAGTCTTAATTTACCATCTGCTGCCATTATAATACAGGTAGATATTGAAGTAGAGGTAAAGGGTTCATATCCTCCTTGACATAAAAGGCTGAAGGCAACTTGGTGGGAAATTTACATAACTTTATCCGAGTGCCCTCATTAGAGAGAGGTCAGCATTGTCTGTTATCATCTGCTCTCTTGCATCACCCTGTGAGGGCAGTCAAGTTAAGGGCGTTGTCAAATTTCTACACAAGAATGACACAGTTTACCTTCTGCACTTACCCGGAGCAAAGACATCGAAAGGCCTTTCAATAATACAACAATATGGCAGGGTTTCCACTTCCATTTTGAGGGTTAGATGTGATAAAACACAGTGACATGTCTCTTTACACATCAGGCAAAGAGACAAAGAGAGGAAAAGCTTGTAGCTTCTGGCAAGGCGTGCTGTGTGCACAGCTATGGCTAGAAACATGGAGGGATGTCAGCTGATCAGATGTACTTTGGCTGCCAAGGATATGAGTTATGAAGTTGATATTAAAGAGAAAGAAGCAACGAGTGGGAAGTGTATGACCTTCATCACTCACCATTATTTCTCCCTTTCACGATCTCTCCCTCTGTTCTGCAAGCCATGAAGCAAAAGGAGCCCTTTTGTGTGAACTCTCTAATTAGGAGGACCTTGACGTGCGGATCTTGTCCATTGTTCCTCTTCATTTTGGTGGGAAAATATTTCATTGATTTTTGCAGCAATCGAAAGCAGGCAGAGCTGAGAGGGGCTCTGTGTGGGATTAGACTCTGCGGGGGGTTTCTGGAATGGGTGGGGAGCTTGTGAGGTGGTGTGTATATGTGTGTGTGTGTGTATGTGTGGATTGAGGGGGTGTTGTCCCTTCTCATAACCCCTACCCCTTCTCACCCTCTGAAAGAACCAATTACAGCTGTGATCCTTGAGCCATCATAACTCACCTCTTCCTCCAGTTCCCATTGTTCACTCCATACCAGCTGTACAACCGCACACTGCCTTTCTTTAGATCCAGCTCATTTATAAATGTCTGCATTTGGCAAGGCTTTCATTTGCCTTCTCTCAAGCACACCTGAAATGAAATATGGCCATGTTTACATAATTGACCATTAATTGCTCATCAAATGTTCTTTTATAATCCTATTGGATACTAACCACTAATAATGACACCATCATTGGTTAAGTGGGCTTTACATTTTTGTCATTTCCCAAGCTCTTACAACGACAAAAAGGAGACTGTTAACAGGCCTACTGCTGTTTTCCCAGTGGAGTATACAGCAATCACCTGTTTCTGTCTCTTTCTCCCTCACTTTCTTCCGATCCTGTCACTCTAGACTGTCTCTAAATTATGCTTTACCCCTGCAGGTGCCAACGTCTCTCTGAAATGATTATTCCTACCACACAGAAGATTGCTTTTGGTAATTATATGTATCATAATTAAATTTGATGAACTCCTCCGAGACATAAAATCTCATTTGACCCAGGTGCTGGATTTCTCCTTCTATGCACAAAAGGGGAAATGTCCTCTACTATTAAAAGAGATACACTTTGGATCTTGCAACTGACATCTTAAATTAAGCAAAGCAGCATTTCCACGTTTACCGAATTCACTGAGGCCCATCAATAACTTAATTACTGAACAAGTAAAATGCAAATCCTCCATTATTGTGCCAGAATGAATTGAGCATTGAGATTAGCTATGTTGTTCTGAAAAAGGCCAAAATTTAGCTGCTGAAGCAAGAAAAATAATCTGAAGGTCAACACCTGTGTAGTCAGACCACACGTGGCTGCAAGAATCAGGGGGCTTCACGTGTGCCAGTCTTTACAGAGGCAGACACAGATCACAATTATGAAAAGATAAACACTAAGCAGAAGATTGTAGACAAGCTGTAGACACATCAGCTATGAAATTCACATGACTTGTCAGTGCTGCATTCTTCAAAGGCTTCCAGACATCTGGGACTTGCATCTTTGTCTTCCATTAGACTCAACTTCACCTCCTATCTCATCTCCCTTTGTGTGAATGCTTGAGTTTTGCCTGTGGTTTTAACATATAGGCTCTCATCTTTTCAGATCTTCGGAAAAGAGATGAGGTCATAAGGTAAAGCTCCCTCCGTCTATGCATAACATCTATACATGTTTGCAGTCTGTTTACAATTTATTTACATGTTGTGATTTTTGTGCTGTGTACATTCATCATTCTGAACATTCTTTTTGGGTGGAGTTTTCCTTTAATCAAGAAAGCTGAACGGCGCTGTGCAGTAATATGATATACTTATTTAAAAACCAATGTGTGGTATGTGATCTTTAGCTATATTAGTTAAACTGACATATTAAAGAAATATATATATATATATAAAAAAAACTAAATAAACTGAGTCAAGTAACACACAAACTGCTGATGCTTCTATATAATGCATCACCAGATCGCAACCATAGTGAACAACCTGTGGGAAATTTTAGACTGATGTGTAAAACACCCTCTATCACCATGATCAGAAACAACAAAGGAGGGAATATCTTTTGAAAGAACTTTTGAAAGAACTTGAAAAAAAAACACACACCTCCACAGAACTTTTAATCAAATTCAGACTCAGGTAGAGCAGTTTGTGCTGCACAGTTTTCCTAGACCCCCAAGATCAGAGTATGCAGACAGCTCTGGGAGACCCTGCAGCCAGCAAGAATTAAGATTAGACCTAGGCCTCAGACAGTCTCACAAGGCAAGCATCTAGTCACGGGGGATTGACCCAGCAGTAGTCATGTTAGGTTCTCTGTGTTTATGCTAAATTATTATTCTTTTAAAAAGTGCACAGACAAGGACAAGGATCTGAGAAATGCTTACTTTGAGCTTTATTATCCTTCTTTATCTCCATTTCCTGTGCCATCATCTTTGTCCCATGGTTACAAGTTCACTGTGTTCCTCCGCTGTCCTTCACTCAGTATTCACTCCAAGTTTTCCACTCCTACACTCTGATCTGCACTGCTGGATGGATTGCTTTTTCTCCAGCTCTCTCCCCTTCTCTGCAGGAGTTCCCTGCTGTGCACCAATCCCTTTCTCGCAGGTGATTGCTCAGGGAATATTGATTAAGGCAAAGATTTGGTGCTGAGAAGTCACTTTTCAAACTTCCTGTGACTTTAATGTGAAATAAAGTGAACTGACTCCCTTGTCAGTGATAAACACCCAGTTATGGATGAAGGATACTCCTAAGAGAATGCTTTCCATACTCATCTCTGTCCTCATCTCTTCGGCTTTCTGTCAGGTTCACTCTGTTCACTCTCCTTACACACATACACACACGCAGTCAGCTTTCACATCTAATGTAATCTGGTACTCTTTGTCATGAGGGCACACATCTTCGACTATCTCCTTAATTGCTCTGATTAAAGTGACAAACAGGGCCAATTAAGCTAAAGGCACGCAGGAAAGATGCAATAAAGAACATCACCATATCAACCGTCATTACATCTATTTAACCATTAGTGGAGCTCCGCAAGTGCAATTAAAGAATCCACATGACCTTGGAGTGTCTACTGAGCCTGTGAAATGTGTGGTCGTATTTAAGACGGTCAGTGTTAAAGAATTTATACATAAATGAAAGGGAAAATTTCAATAACACAATTTTGGTCCCTACTTACTTACCCTATTTGTAAGTTTGGCCATCATTTCTAATGGTTATGATAACATTGTACTCAGCAGAGTAAATTATGAGAAACAAGCATTCGGTCAGTTACCTTCTCGGCTTTTTAGATAACCCAGGGGTTTAATATCTGTAAGATTTTCTGACTGCCCTTGTCTTTTTCCAAATCTGACTTTTTTTTCCTCAGCAATTAAAAATGTTACAGTGCTATTATTAAATTGTACAAAAAACTGCACTCTCTATTAAAGGTCTGTTGTGTTGGAGTTGGTAACATCCAGTGGTACACCTCTAAATACCCCTCAACTCACCCTGCACTACATTGGTGGTCAAAAATGCCTTCTCAAAAGCAAATGCTTGTCATTTCTGAGTTACTATGTAGTCATGGCAGTGCAATATGGCAGATGCTATGGAAAAGGACCAGCTCACTCTGGAGATATAAACATTCATTCTCAGGTAACAAGACCACAGCAATTCTGAGACTGGTTATTTCACACTAATGCACAGCTACATCACACCTGGAGAGAGGATGAAAACAGACTGGAAACTTTTAACCAAAGAGGGCAGTGAACGGCCCCTTTTCATCCTTGTGTTCAGTCACTTTTTAATCCAAAGATCTCCACGATTTCATCAGCACCGTGTCTAAGACTTTGTAGGGAAACAACAGATGCTTTCACCACTTCTTCACTGACATCACTGCATACACCCTCATGAGAGGACAAAATGACAAGTGAGTTTGTTTAATCATTCCAAACTTTAAAAGATGGAAAACTGACTGCTTTGTGAAACTTTGTTGGATTCCTCTCTGTTTGGCACAGGTGCTTCGCAGCAGTCCCTCTGCTAATATGAAGTTGGATATTACTGTATTAATCTGTTCGAGTCAATAGACAGCTATAGAGGAATGCTGAGAGTTGGATACATCCCCATATCATTTGACTTACCTCATTAACCATATCATTACTGAGAAACAGGCTTCGTAGTGTGTGAAAAGTGCTCTAAAAGTCTCTGGCAATTGGAATTTACAAGACTACTGTGACTGCTTGTGTATTTGTGTAAAAGTGCGTGTTTGAGGCCCAGATAAGAGTCTAGATTGGAGGATAATTTCCACTAGTTTGTCAAAATATTGTCACTTTTGTTGGAGAGTTATTTTTTTGGGGTTCGAGTGACGGCTCATTTATTAGTGGCTGATGGCTTTTAGCACGTGCTGCCAGCCAGACTGGCAGTAACAAAAATCTGTTTATTTCCTTATCCATTATGAAACCAAGCATTAGACGTCACACTCGTGCACAGTGCTGACAGTAGTGTCACTGGATAATAACCCTTCCTCTCTGCTTTCTTGACTCATCATTAATGAAAACAGAATTATCGCCCATTGACTCACAGACCATAAAGTGATTGACTTGTTTTCCAAGGCTTTTATTGAGTGCATTTTAGTACAATAGTTCTCAGAAAGTTACAGCTTACAAACTCTTGACACGTACTCATCACAATTTACAAGTGATAGCTATACAGAAACAAACAAAAAAAGGAAAATGTTCACACGCTTAAACAATGTACCTGTGCACAAATGAATGTCTGTACACATAAATGTGCCTGCTATGCACATATATTCTCTCTCTCTCTCTCTCTTACACACACACATACGTATACACACACACACACACACACACACAAATAAACTATGACATGTGCACACTCATATTCAGCTCCACCATCCATTGTGTACCACAGGGGAGGTTGTGGGTGGTATCCTGTTACGGTTCCATTTCACCAGGTCTTTCTCCTCAATGGCTGCCCACAGCATTCACTATCTGTGTGTGTGTGTGTGTGTGTGTGTGTGTGTGCATACGTATTTGTGCAAGTGAATGTGTGAGCATGAAGTGCAGTGTGTATGTTGGTTTATATGTGCGTGTAAATCTACAAGTCCACAGTCTGAAACAGAAGGGAAAAGAAAAGAATGGAGTGGTTTATTGGGTTTAGTTTTGTAGGGTTTCATGTCAGGTCATTTTCAGGTGAACACGGCTTCTACTGTTCTAACCTATAAATGACAGGCATGAAATCAGCTACTAAAAGGACTGTTGGTCACTTCTCTGACAGTTACAGCACCATGAAACATTTAACAAGCTCTGTTCTTGTGTTTTGTATCAGTGTGTGATGAATGGCTTCCATATGAAACAGCTTTCAGAGAGGAATGGTAAACTGCCTCTCCATTTGTCACACTGTAGTGTCATTACAGTCAGATATTTAGAAAGACAAACAGAGCAAATGGGAGAAAAAAAAAAGAATTACACTGTTGCATAATGAACATATTCTATCATCTCATTCACAGGCTCTTGGGTTGAAAAGCAAATACATGAGACTGAGCTCAATAGAGGACTAATGCATTCAAATTAAATCATTGGCTTCAGTGAAAGGGATTTATGCCGATCTCAAGGAGCATGTGATTATATTTAGGCATACTTGGTAAATCAATGACTTGAAGAATTGAAAAGAAAATTTGATTTTGTCCATGATGCAACCCAGTTGTTTGATTACAATATTTTCTATTACCAAAGTATACCAAAGAAATGAACATTTAGATAAAGCCAAAATGTTGCTACATAGACCACACTGCAAGTTGACAGGGGCTGTTACACTTCAATGAACAAACTTTCTTCGATCCAACCATCCTTTCTTTATGCCATTTCTGTCATGTATTCCCACTGTAAACTGACCAGTCCCCCTTTTTCTATCACATATGCACACACTCTTGGACCACTACCCACCTTCTCTACATTAAGCATCAGCTAGATGCAAGAATAACATAATTAACAGTTGCTTCAGTGTATGTGTGTGTATGTATTTGATTTTTGACGCTCCCATCAGTCTCCCTTCCCGTGGCTGATCAGATGCCTGTCAGACAGGGGTCCCAGCAGGTGTTTGCACCCCTGCCTGAGCCCACTGGAGCATGAAGCCAACCATTTCTCAGGCTGGCCTTGGCCAAGCCCAGCCCAGCCCAGCCTGGGCCCAGGACAGCTTGGTTACACCCAGGATAAATGAGCTGGAGGTGTGCCAGTCAGCAGGAGTAGCCAGGGAGAGGGCAGTACAAAGGAGGAGGCTGACTTGAGGGGGGTGAGTATACTTAATAATCTGCTAATGGGCCTGCCATCAATTTCTAATTTTGGATGCATGGTGGTTAGAGCTGTCGTCACTCATGTCATTTCAAACAGGGGCAAAAGGGATTTCAGCAGGGTCACAGCTACTGCACAGAATTGATACTACAATAGCTCATGATAATTGTCTGTGAGCTAAGAGACTTTGCTGCCATGGGTGTATGTCAAAGGACTATTGCCTCAGGAACACTCAATTCCATTTGCTTTCAGTTTTAAAGGCCAGTGTTGTTAACATTATGTCACCGGAAAGAAAGAAAAAAAAGTAAGATGAACAGCCAAACCAATCCTAGTCATCACCAAGCTGTCCTGAAGTTGTTGCCACTGTTACGCCATCACATTGAAGTGATCAGTCATGCCGCAATCATAAAGTACCATCCCCTTACTTCAAAAAGAGAAGTCATCCTCGTGCATCACACACTACCCTCAAAATATTTTCTTGCAAACAGTACAGTGTAATTTCATAAATAATCATCCATGGCATCCCTCTTGAATCATATATTCATGAAACTGTGGCCCAACAGCACTCAACCTGCCAATTCAGATGGCAGTAGCGCATAGTTAGAAGGCATAGATTTGCCCAACAGCTTAGCTACAGCAGCCCATAGAAGGCTCTGCTACATTGTTCGCAGGGTGCCAGTGTGGGATGTTTAAGTCTGCGTGTTCAGTGGAATGGCATCAAGCGTCTGTTGGCAAACCTCAGCCCAGATGTTCATTTTCGCTGTGTGGAGAAGTGATGCTGATTCACTCCGTTTTACAGCACCTTGATTAGCTACTCTCCCATGCATTTCAAGCTTGCAGCAAATTTTTCTTTGCTTGAGATATTTGCGGCACCCGTGAGAGAGACTAACTGGATTAACCCGAAATAAAATCTACCAAACGTAGAGCAATTTGTTGGTACTTACCATGGATGTGGGCCAGCCAAGGTGTGGGGTTTCCTTCCTCTGGATGGTGCTGAGAAGTCCCAACACAAACAACAACAGAACAAAAAGAAATAAAAACATAAAACATATCTGTACAAGTAAGTGCTCACCAGCAAGAGACAGCATGTGTACACCCACATTAAACATGATCTCTGATAATATGGATATTTTGTCAATTATTTTAACTCCTACAGCAATTTTCATAGTGATTTACAATGCCAGTTCTTCACCCACAATTCCTTCAACGTTTTCCAAGTTAAGATTCAGTCGGGATTGTCCTTGTGCCCCTGGAACAGGGAGACGTACAACCCGGTGTCCATTGTTCAGTTGTCCGAAGGGAACCGGGGCACAGTAGAAATCTACACATTGTGTCTATCACAATCTAGTCAACAAACATGTCTTTGCCAAAAATGCAAGCAGAGAGTTCTGTACATACATATTCATACATTACCACCTTCAATATGAAGGTTTATTATGAAAGATATAATCATATTTAGCAAGAGATAAACATATTTATATTATCAGAATCTGGGTGGGGCTGGTTTAGAAGTCCTTTGGCAAGGCCTTCCACCCAGGACTCCACAGGTAGTGTTAAAGTTAAAATACAAGTGGGCGGCATCTTGCTATAGTGATAAAACAAACAGATGGTATAAGACAAAAATATAACTAGCTCTGAATTTTCACCAGTCTATTTACGATACATTTTTCAAATTCTTCAAACAAGCAAATGATGACGTGAAAGTCGAAAATGGTGCTCCACTGTACATCCCTGTATGCTTCTCCCTTTAACTATTCCTACTGGTAATTGCTTTTTCTTCTGGGACATATTTCTGGCCAGGTCAAGGCATCTTCATTGTACACAATGACGACGGTTAAATCACAGGTCACACATTGTTTCTAAATGTCTCACACTTCTGTTTACAATTTTAATATCTTCAAGTCCAGAGAATATAGAAGCACAATATCACTCATTTTACCATACAGTCTGTAATTGTGAGAGATTCCCTGTGTCAGTGTCTGATTGTTGGAGTTATTTTGGTTTACAGTGACATGAATCGCAGTCAGTATAACCACAGCAACTCATGTCTATCTTCCTCTTATGGATAAATGGAGAAACAGTATCAAGTCTGGACCCTGAACTCCTGGCGTGGATTGTGTGAAGTGTGATAGCTGATATCCATGTGGTAGTGTAGACCCTGGTCTCCTGTTGTCATCGTAGTGGATTAGATTAAGACGATAGTCTCGACTCTGGCGCGTTCCGATGGATCAGGGGTCATTCGAAGGCTCCCATTGTTATTGGTCCTACGAATGCTGCCTGTTCCGTGGCACAGCGCCCCCTGTAGTCATGCCATAGTGGTAGGTGACTGGCTTATCTGAACCCTCATGGACTGGATATTACTGAGGATCTTCTTCTGGTGGCCTGCCAGGGTCACTCCTATTCGCAGCAAGTCCCTAGGGAGAAAGGCAGAGAGTAAAAAAGTGAAAAGCAAGAACATATTTTGAAGCAATAAAGGAAAGGATTTCCATCATATTGAAGATGGAATGGATCATTTGAGTATGAAACAGATGCACTAGCAAAAAGTGCATCATATTACCATCATTTTCTGCTGCATTTACAATCCTAACATCACTAAATATGAAAGCACAATTTCAGGATGGAAAGCTAGTAGCAATGAACAGAAAACACAAATTTACAAAATTAATCACTTGAGAGGAGCCTAAGTAATGCATGTTGCTTTGCATTGCAAAGAGATCGCATAAATGCCACCTAGCCTGAAGCGTACATTTTTAATAAAAAATGTTGGATTGATTTTACATTTTCACATAACTGTGTAGACCAGGCAACATTGTTAATTAAAATAAATGAAGTGCAATATTTGTGTCTATTGGTACTACAAGTACTACAACAAGTGCTGTCATGACCCATGGTTTGAAATATTCTACATAAACAGCGGTGAACAAATATGCATCTTAACAATGTGTATGTAAATACTGTACATCATTATTCATATTGGAAAACTGCTCATGGAAAATCTTTAATTATTAGATAATAATCATAATTCTTGCAGAGCACAGATAGACCTCGATGACTGTTATTTTCTCCAATAATGAGCTTTTGCTCATATTTCTTTATGCATTACCCACACAGGTTTTACTTTGATCTAATCATCTAAAGACTTGAGTCATAGGATGCATTCATGCTAAAAATACACACACTTGATGCTGAATCATTTTATATAAGTATGCCCATCAAGTGCCATATGGCTCTGAAACTCTTCATTGGCGTATGAGCAGGTGAACTCACTCTGAGGTCATTTGAGCCACCAGCTGCAGGGATGTAAAGCCTGAGTTGAGGAAGTTGTCTCTGTACTGGCTCATCTTGATGGCAGCGAGCCAGTCCTCTACTGAGCTGAAGGTGTTGAAGTCAGGTATGGATCTGTCCAACAGTGGCTGAGAAGGCCTGGAGGAAGGAGAGCGAAGGAGAGGGGTAAGAGGACGTATATAGCAGGGCTTTGATGCAATATTAAGCAAGAAGGATTGAAAGAGACGGAGAAAAAATTGGGGTTATGATGTTTGCATGGGTGTGTGTGTGGGAGGATACCAGATGGGGAAGGAGAAAGAGTGTGTGTGTGTACGTGTGTGCTGTGTGAATAATATATTCTGACCCCTTCCATTTTTACCTAGCGAAAGAGCAAAAGCAGTAAAGAGATTCTAGTCCAAATATCCATCCCTTCACCTGAATGCCAAGCACCACTCATTACCTTGCTGATACTATCCCTACAGTGAAGGATGGTATTGTCATGCTTTTCATTGTCACTGAAGAAAATCATGCTCCATTGCACAAAATCAAACTCATGCATGGCCAAAAGTTCACCTTCAAACATGGCAGCTATTCCAAAGCACACAGCCAAAACAAGTGGCTTCAGGACAAGTCACTGAATGACCCACAGTGGCCCAGCCAAAGCCTGGATATTGGAATGAAAAATCTGTGAAGAAACCTGAGGTTCGCAGTTCACAGAAAGTCCATAGCCAATCTGGCTGAGCTTTAGAGTATCTTTGAGGAATGGTGGAAGAAATTGTCCAAACAAGGTATGCATGCAGTTTCAAATGAATCAGGCACAATGGTGCCTTTACAAAATGATACACACAACATTCTGCATATGCATATGTAAATTATGTTTCTAAAGCCAGTATGGAGTCAGGTTGAATTGGAGAATCATACGCAGCACGAAAAAGATCCTGAGGAGGAAAAGTTCAAGTTTGATGCAATCACCAGTAATACATACATGTTTATTTTATGAGGGGATAGGAAGTAAGCATATGAGTGCTGTGTTGGTTTGTGCAGACAGCCTGTGTAAATACTGTATACCAGATCAAAAGCATATTTGTGTGTACTTAATGTCCACTTCAGGGTGAATGTGTGCTGTTGAATAAGTGTTTTTACTTACACTGCAGGGATGTTGGCTACAGCTTTGAGGCTGGTGGGGTTACGGATCATCTTGTCCAGGGTGCTGACGATGTCGGTGAAGCGGGGTCGTACATTACGGTCCTTCTGCCAACAGTCCAGCATCAGCTGGTGCAGGGCACTGGGGCAGTCCATAGGCGGTGGCAGACGGTAGTCCTGTTCAATAGCATTAATTACCTGGGAAAGAAAGGGTAGGAAGGGGAAATTCTGGTTATATAATTCTGAAAGTGAGATAACTGTCCTAAAATAAAATCCTAATTTTATGTACCACATTCCAATATTACAACTAATTTCTCTCATTTAGTGTTTTTCCACAACCTGGCTGCTTGTCAATAATACACCTCATCAAAAACAAAGTACTAATTTGACTGAGTTTTCAGTGACTGATGACATTAAGCACATCCGATTTGTAATCCTGACACGCTCATCCCTGCCTCAACAACATCCTCACCAGCACTCCAACTCAACCCCGCACCGACACACTCCCTCTGGTCACTCAAGAGACAGTTAGCATTCAGGCTGATGTGCCCTTCTTCTTGATTCTAGCCAATCACATGTCACTCTTGGAGGACAGAGCAAGGAAAGAGACAGAAAGAAAAGCAGAGGCAGTGCCACTGTAGAGAGAAGTCGCCGGGGAATGGGCAGATTGCATATAATTAGCACTGAAGTACAGCCACTTGACACATGTCTTTTAAAGGCTGCACAGGCTATCCTAGCCTTGTTAAAGAGAAGTTACGACTAAGAGTTTCAGAGTTCGAGTAAAGTGTTTTGTAACAATTGAATGAAGTTCACTCGGAACTTGGAGACTTAGGCAGAAGTGGAGTATCTATAATTCAATGACAAACTCTCACACTCCACACCTTATTTGTTAGCCATAATACATGACTGTAATAAATTTATGAACAATGAATTCAAAATAAATACATTACATTAAAATAAAACATGTTTAATCTGCATTTATCTGCACTGAACCTGGCGCTCGCCCATAGCTACCTCACCCCTCCGTACTGTCTGCAGATGTAATCTTTTCTTAAAAATGCATGGTTGCGAGATAAGGGTCTGGTGTGAAATCAAGTGATAAAGATACTATCATTAAAAATTACAGGGTGCTCTGTAGGTTGCCCGCTCCACCCTGAGTGCAACTCAGCAAAATCTTGACAAATGGTGCATACAAAGAAGTGTTTTTTTGTGTGTGTCTGTGTGTGTGTGTGTGTGTGTGCATCTGTGGACTGAGCAGCCGGACATGCTGAGCAGTGCCAGTCCTCTTCTCTGCATTAGTCCCACCAGGCAGTGTTTGCTGCTGGCCCACTGAGGCAACATCTGCTGGGTTGGACGGTCCTCGTGGAGCAGGGTCCATAGAGGCCTGATGGTTGGCTAGTTGTCTCACTAAAGGAGCTTAGGGAGAGAGACCTCACTATATCCAACGGTTGTGTGTGTTTGTGTTGGTGCTTGAGTGTTTGTGGGATTCTGGGTGTGTGGACCTTATCCAAACGGACATGGGGAACAAAGCAGAGCCCTCAGCAATCATTCATTGCTCTCAAAAGGCAGCCAGGAAGGAAAGGGGATAGTGTGTGAGACTGTTTCCATAATAAGTCTGCTTTCAAAGTCAGAGTCAAGGACATCTTCAACGATGATGCTATGAGATTGGAACTGATAAAAAAATGTGTGATTTATTACAGCTTCCTCTCTTATGAGTTATCCTTGATTATCTATGGGGTGAAAAGACAGTATAACCACATCCGCACAGAATTGGCCATCATATTAATGAGGCAGATTATTCAGATTCAAACTTGTTTTTTACTGCATGGAAGTTGAGAAAAGTGTTAACACTCAACGTAAATGTTCCTTTTTATGATCCTTCTTAAAGCTTGCATGTCGTTTGAACTTGCTTGGAAACTGCAACCTTCTAGAAGAAGGTGCTCGTATAGTGGTGAGGCACTGATGCGGAGTGGAGTGGATGTAACCTTAAAAGGCAACACATTTTGTTGACAATTGCCCCTTTCTGCCTGCCCTGTCAATCAAAATTGCTGTTCTCTCCAGAACCTGAATATTTATCTCACTAATCTCAGCATCCTGTTTCAAAATGAAATGCATTACATTAAGAAAACAATGATTTGATTTCATGGTTCTTTTGAAGTTTATACATAAACTCACATCCTGGTTGGACATGTCCCAGTAAGGCCTCTCTCCAAATGACATTACTTCCCACATGACGATGCCATAGCTCCACACGTCACTGGCTGAAGTGAACTTTCTGTAAGCGATGGCCTCTGGTGCTGTCCACCTCACTGGGATCTTCCCACCCTGAAAGAAGGAGGAAGGCACAAACACAGTCAGAGGATGAAATAACAGAAATGCCGGAGTTCCAAAACAGCTCATTATTTAGTAACATTTTTGTCAGTTGTCACACATTTGAGTTAGTCATTACCCTCAACACTGCTGCACTCCACTGTATTAGCCCATCTCTGTAACTCTTAATCCCCTTCATCCACCCAATATTTCAATCCTCCAACAGCCAAAATATCTACATGATTCTGCCTCTTTTTCAGTGGCGAATCCCAACAGCGTTCGCCCTTCACACATCGACCAACATCACATTTAGCGTCTCCTTTCCCCACAGCACTGTTTGGATAAAGGAAGATGGGCTCGGGCTTCTGCTCGTATGTCGAGCGTGTCTGCCTGTAATTGGGCTACCTGGGCCTCAGGCATGCCACGCGCCCTGTTGACTGAAATTGACAGCTGCTTGTTTAAGATTCTGTACACACCCTCACACAGACACAGCTGGGAACATATGCACGGGCACAGACAGAGATGATTGTGCGTGCACACAAACAGACAGACACACATAAATCCCTATTTGTGCACCCCCCCTCCTCCACAGCACCTCCCTTATATCTGAGTTGAGCTCGCCACCGGTTTAATAATGCCAATTAGCTGAACCTGAGCATTTGCAGATAAGCCACTGTTGGAAACAAACCCAAACCCAGAGAGCAACCTACACAGACCACACTGTTCCCTGCTCATTCTGTGAGAGCAAGAAGAAGAGAGGAGTCAATGAAGGGAGGGAGAGAATTAGAAAAAGAGGGGGAGAAATTAGTGATAGTTGAGGCTACAGAAAATAGCTATTCTAAGGTGTTTTCATAATCCAAGCTAAAGTTTAACAAGCTGGACAAAAATAATCATAAACAGGCTTGCTTATGAGTTTCCCTGTATGTTTGCAATTACAATCATGTAGGTGTTACATGTCAGTGCTGTGTGGCAGTGCAGAGGTGGAAAGGCTGAGCTCTTTAATGAGCACCTCTTCAGGGTTTGACCTTTAAGCAGCTGCTGACCCTGAAAAGAGATTTAACATCTGACCCTGAATGGAGACTGCTGTTGGGACACACTGCAATACATACAGGTGTTACTCAGCTCTCACTACGCACACCAGGCAGCACAGAAAAAGACTTGAGACATTGAGAGGATCAGGCAGTGGTGCAGTGTGTGGATGTGAATGTGTGACAGACAGAGAAAATGAGAGAACAAGAGAGATATACGGAGAAGAAGGGATCAATAGACGAATAAAGGCTGTCTAAGCCCCAGCGACTTCAATGGCTCTCTCATATCTCAGACTAGTTCATATGTGGATCACTTCATCTAAACTGAGACCCCAGGACACTTTCTTTTGCTCTTTCCTTTGCAAACAAAGCTATGCAGATACAAGCCAAACCTTGTATCATCGCTACAAAAGCAGGAAAAGACCAATCCCCGTTTTTTGTCATCCGTCACTCTGTCAGAGGCAGTGCTTCAAGTCAATTAATTTGTTTGGACAAACACACATAAGATGAAAAATGAACAAATAACTGCAGAATAACATGGGAAAAAAGCTGCTCCAAGCAAAATTCCATCTATTACAGCCTCCCTTTATCATTACTTACTCCCCTTACATCCATTGCTCCGTACATCTGGTCTCATGCCCCAGGACCCTGTTGGGATATGAGCTGAGTGTCACTGAAATGGCCTCAGCAAAGATACAGGCTCCACAAGAAGCTCCCTGTGCGCCTCCAATGAGACAGACTTTAGTAATAACATTTCCAAGGCGGGTGAGTCAGAGGCAGCTATGCAAACCCTTAGTAATTACTGCTGTGGGCCAGTGATAGCTCTGCCAAAATCCTGCTTTAATAACATGAAGGGCTGAACAGCTCATGCATATAGGCAAGAAGGCAAAAACATAATAAAAAGCATTTGATTTTTTTTCAGCAAAAAGAGTGTTAATACCACGGGGAATGAGTCGGGGGGAGGGAGGGTTGTAGAAGTGATGATGGGAATTAAAACAGACCTAGTGTCAACACAAAAGCATGAGTGCTGAAGCCTCAAAGCATGCGAAAAGCTGTTTGGATATGGTATATTGTGTTGGCTACTGAAAAAGGAAAAAAAAAAGCTTTTTGTTTGCCTCGAAGTGAAATATCGCCCTTAACATAGAATTCACACTGTCCACTACTATATCGGACAGTTAGCACCGCCACTGCAGCTGCAGAACTATGAGGCCTTGAGAGGAGTAATCTATAATGATATGAACTGATATTTTGCAAATCGATAGTCGATGGGTCTTTTCTGGTTGATAGATGTCCCACATCCTGCACGTGGACAACACATCCAGCCATGTTTGTACACAGAACCTTCATCCAGCCCATCTCGAGCAGATGCAGGAGTGTGCTAGCACCCTTATATCACCAGAATGAGGTTACAGTACGTGATTGGTTCCACCTGGTTGTGACCAGCTGTGACAGCTAGTGATATGTCTGGAGTCTGACTGCAACAGAGATGTGCTGGGACTGTCAGGTTAAGCGGTATCACTGTGAGACGAGTGTGTTCCAGTGACAGCCATGTCTGAAAAATGAGGGATAAACATGTGGTGGCCATGTAATGTGTACTTTCTGCTGTCTGTTATGGTGTCTTGGCCCAGTGATATGTGTGTGTGTGTGTTTGTGTGTTTGCACATGTGCAAAAACTGATGCTCATAGCAAGGATATGAAACACCTGTCATGTCTTTGCAGTGGCTTGAACTATTCATCCACCAATGTGTCAGATACCTAAATGCAGACTGTCACTGACATGCTGCTGCAGAATGTAGCAAAGTAATATCTGAAGCAAATAAACCTGTCAGAGCACAGTCATCATTAACATGCAGGTTTATCCCTGATAAACCTACTGTAATTGAAAAAGAAAAGCCCAGTGTTTGTTGTTGCTTTTACTAAGTTTTTTTTTTTTTTACTTCATGGAAGCTATTTAGAGATTACAAATAAACTGTCTTCTTCATCTGGAAGACAAATATGTAGATATCCCTTTCCCTGTCTTTTTTTCTCCCCGTTTCTCCTTTCTTTTACGCCTCCCAACTTCAGTAATCCATTTCCAAACAATGCACACCCAAGTAGACTTGAGCACATTTACTTAGGCTTGGAAGAGTGCTCCATCAACATCCTTTTAATGAAATCTTGAGAGCAACGATCTGCCCTGGATGTCTGCCCAAATAGAATGAGAAAGAGAGTGTGAGGGATGGAGAGAGGTAGAGTGACATGGAGAGATGAGAAGAAGAATAGCGGAAGCAAAGAAAGGGAGTGAAGCTTGGTGACAGAGATGTTGGTTTCTCAGACACCCATGGGAATGTCTGGGGGAGAGAAAGACACGGGTCTTTCACCATGTAGACAATGGAGCCACGCAAAACTGGAGGGAAGTATTTGTCAAAGTTTTATTTTTTGTTCCAAAGATCCCAAATATTTCCAGATAAGGCTAAGAACTCTTGGAGGCCTTTTGTTTTTTTGTTTTGATTAACAAATGAACTCTAAAAATTTCTCTGTACTGTGCGGGAAGATAACTGTGGGGAATGAAAAAATGCAGCACACCCAGAATAGCCCCTCATCATTGCTTTACTTCTGAAAAAACATTGCGATCAAGATTAAAATAACTGTGCTTCATGTTTGCAGGAGCCTTCTGTCTGTAGCTTTCTGATCCCATTACAAAAATAATTGCTGCAAGAAATGGAAAACCTTTCAGGTTACACTATAAATTACCACGCAGACATTGTATAATTTAAGTGATATGTTTTATTTATCAGTTACTAGAGAGAGACTGTGCTTAGAAATGAGAAATAGGCTTATCTTAAGATTGATGCCATTGACTAGTATACAACTATAACTGTGTCCCAATAATCTAATAATCTCTGGTAAAAAAGCAGGAGGAAAGTCAACATAGTGAATTCATAACATAATAGATGTTACGTGTCTGATGTCGTTAAAAATGTTCAACACTTCTTTATCATTCCAGTACTCTTTTTTGACAGTATATGTTTGCTTAATTAGCCAGCCAGCTGCAGTCTGAATTCAAGGACCTTTTGTGACAATTTCAAGTGATAAATCTGCTACTCGCAGTCGTGTGCTTTTGCTCACCGGTGGAGTTACAGTTTACATCCATGTCTCTCCAGTCTCATGTAATATTTGTGGCGACTGACAGAGAGCTTTGTCACATGGTGCAACTGCAATCATCTAAAGCTCAGTCTCAGCAAAAACCCATGAGCTGTGGAATACAATGCTTCAAACATGAATGTTGCTGGAAAAGAAGCTACAAACTCTAAAACATGAATGTTCATCATCATTTTATCCCATTAGACATCTGTGTAAAGTCACAGTGACCTTGACCTATGACCACACTCTAATCAGTTCATCCTCAAGTACAAGTGGATGTTTATAGCAGATTTTAAGAAATTCTCTCAACACATTCCTGAGATATCGCATTCACATAGACAGACAGACGGACAGCCAGAAAACATCATGCCTCCGTGACCACTTCTGTCATGGGGGGGGGGGGGGGGGGGGGGGGGCGTCATTTGTTTGTCATGAAATGATAAATTTTTTAAATAAGGAGTATTACTGCTCTATTTAGATATCATATTTAATTAAGTATTTTAAAAGTCAATTACAGCCTAATTAGACTTGAGAGAATGTCAGCTTTGCTGCCTTTATGTTTCACAGTGAATACGATAAAACATTTGCATACACTTCATCATAAGGAATCTGAAATATAATTTTTTTGATACATGAACCTTATTTATATACAGCACACATTTCAGCCACAAATACAATACCAATTTGGCTTGGTGAGGAAGTTTCAACGTAGGACACAACAGTTCCACTGCTGTCAGCACCGAGTGAGAAATGTGAGTTTGCAGACGGAATTTTGTTTCCATCAAATCAATTAGACAAAGTACACCACACATATTTTACTGTTATAGCTATGGCTTTGGGCAAACATTAACATTTAACAGCTTGTTGGCATGGCTAACTGACTGAGTTTATGTCTATCTACATGGCTCGAATACACACATCAAAGAAAACACACAGGCATTATTATACCTCATTGGCTTGTTCTGAATCAGTCTGGTGCAGCTACCAAATGTTGTGGTTAAGCATCTCTGGCTTAAATGTAGTTTGAGCCTTTGAGTCTGTTCTTGTAGCCTTCACTGCTGTAGGGAGCTTTTATGAATTACTTTACATGTTTTGCTCAGTACACAACAAGATGATCTTCACCCTGTTTCCTCTACATTAATTTAAATATTTAAGCATTAACATTGTCCGTTATTTACTCTGTCAATTATCCCAGTTTCCTAGCATAACTAGGAACTAACTGTATTTAATTAAACAGAAAGAAATTTCAACTCCCTCAGGCAAAGGCCACCAATAGGCGTCTGCGTCTCTGATATCTGCTGACCACACGTGCCAACCCTCCTGATTTTCCTTGGAGACTCACATTTTTATTGTCCTCTCCCAGTTTCCTTCTGAGGTCTCAATTCTCCCTTATTTCTCCAGATTTATGACAAATTTTCACACCTTTTTTCCCTTTTGTTGTCACAGCCTGTTACTGGCACTGTATAGTGAAGCCTCCAGACTCTAAACGTCTATGGTTTCCACTTGGATAACAATACAGCCACACCAAATGTTGTTTCCTGACGTGCACGTGAAACTGAAAAGAGCTGCTCACACCTTTCCGCCTCATTGAGTGGGAGAGAGAAAAAATAGGAAAGTAATACTCAAGCAAATTTCAGACATCCTGGAAAGAATTTCTGTTTCTTTCCGAATGTTTTAAACAAAACTGGCACACGTTTTGCAAAATCTGCCATGTCGTCAAACGTGGAGGGGCCAATTTTGCTGACACATATAAGCTGCTGATTTAATCATTAGACCTACAGTTGGAGCACGTATCCCATCTTACATGTACTATTTCATGGTAATATAAGACAATGGCTTGTCTTCATGATTCTTTCACAGGATGTGGAAAATAGGCAATTACATCTACAGACAGTTGTGTGAACCCAGGCAGGCTTGACTTTTCCTTTGCTGAGTCTAATATTGTTCGTTATAATTGGTAAATCTACTGGGAAGGTAGTTGTGAAGCCTTTAATGAGAAGAATATAAAAAAAACAGTGGTCATGTCGGTGGTTTCTTCTTTAAAAATTTTAAAAAGCAAAAGTTCTTATTTTACAGTCTCTGAATTGGTTAACCAACAAATTAAATGTCCCTTTTGTGACACTGCAGTCTACAGTTAAATGTTTTACAGCGACGCAGGCTCACTAACAGGAAGGGTATCTCTTTCACCGATTTAGCAGTTCACAAACCAATTCATTGTGAATCCTGCTCAGATGCAAATGTGGTCCAACACTCACAGATGGTGAATCAATGCCCACCCTATACTGACTGTGGCAAACATGACAGAAGGTAGAAATCAAGGTGGTGTGCGTTGAATGGTTGTTCCTTCTTTGATGCAAAAACTTTTTTTTGTTTTCAGAAAATACCCTTCCTCCATATTCATATTAGTTCCAATTCGTGGATATTTTCTGCTGCTACGGTTACCCCAAGACTAAGCAAATTAATCTTTACAATCTGAATATAGTTAGCCTAAAAACATCTTAATTAGTTTTAAATACAAAACCAAGTGATAAGAAAACAGGGTAGAATACTATGCTCAGGATTTCGCTGCAGTTATTCATGAGCGTGACTGGGGTGCAATTCCCAGCTGCAGCGTCTCCAGCTTGGGAGAACACTTGCTCGGTCACTGCAGTGGTGACTCACAGATGGGAGGGTGTACAAGTGGAGAATCTGTGCAGGAGGGCCCTCCCAGTGAAACTGAAAAGTAAGTACCAGGCATGTTTATGTACTTGTCTATGCAATTCTAAGCTAAAAACTGGAATTGGAGCTGCATGGTATTGTGGGAAATTTTTCCCCTTTTAAGGGGAGAAAAGGAGAAAGACGTTCTGAGGTGCCTACCACACATGATATGTGATTACATGAATCTACATCCAACTGTAAAGGTCCATCCATCCATTTTCTATACCGCTTATCCGTCAGGGTCACGGGGGAGCTGGAGCCTATCCCAGCTGACTACAGGCGAGAAGCGGGGTACACCCTGGACTGGTCGCCCATCAGGGCCATCACAGACAACCACACACTCTCACACTCACACCTAGGGGCAATGTAGAGTAGCCAATTAACCTAATGTGCATGTTTTTGGTATTGTGGGAGGAAGCCGGAGTACCCAGAGAAAACCCACGCAGGCACAGGGAGAACATACAAAATCCACATAGAAGGGCTCAGACCGGGATTCAAACCTGGAACCCTCTTGCTATGAGGCGACAGTGCTAACCACTGCAGACATTTGTTTTGAAACTTCAGTAATGTAGACACAGGTTGTTTTTGAGCAACAAAATAGCTTACATCTTCCCCTTAGCTATACTAAGAAATAAAACAAAAAAGACTCCTGATCTTAAAATGTTTTACTATTACAAAGTGAAGCACATTTCCGTTATTGACAATACTGTAGTGTGAAACTGCCATGTGGTGTAGTGTGAACTAGACAGCAAACGTGAGATCCGTGTTTACAGCTGGTCTTTTTAAAATACAAACCTCATTAGTGGCTTTCTGAAATTGCTTGTTAATCACAATTTTACTAAATGTATCTTTTTCACATGAAATACCAATAATTCTTTTTCTGTCTGTGCCTATCTCATCTTTGTATAGATGAACAATTGCTGTTGCTGCTGTGAAATTGTGCTGTGATAATGGGGAAATTTTAGGTTGTGTACCTTGTTGTGAAACCAACCAGCAGTGAGATGAGGTGGGGCCATTACGGTGATGGTGCCACACTGCCACAGAGCAGCCATAGCAACAGCAACAAAGGGTTTTCTAAGTAAATTCTGTATTTTATTTTTTTGTAGATCAATATGATATATCAGAAAAAAAAATCTACAAGAACGTCCCTTTGTTTGCTTTTGACCTGGTGCATATGGACATATTCCCATTTCACTTCTTGTTTACTCAGAGACTCTGTCTCTTTAACTTTATGCAGAGCATAAATATTTCAATACAAGTTGAATAGACAAGCCAGAAAAAGTCCATGGGCCTACAGCCAGAGAGGGAGGGAAAGGATGCAAATAGAAAAACAGACAAATGACAGAAACAGCAGCCTGGTCCACATAGTGTGAGCACCGGAGCGGAGCTGAGAGAATGTCACTCAGGTCACAGGGATTTGACGGATGAGCTTTGTTACTGGCTCTGTGTGACCTCGCCTTTCAACCCCTCTCAGCCTCAATGACACAAACAAACACAACACACACACACATAGACATACATTCATATGCACAGACATACACATGGAGAGACAGGCACCTAGGGGACATGTATGTGTATACCAAGAAACATAGTAAAAACACACACCTCTAACCAGATAGAGTACATGCCCACCCAGTCATTTTTTTTCAATTAAGTACACATTGCATGACGTGAGGCAGTGACAGCCTTTTCACATCATCAGCTGAGGAAAAAGCAAAGAGCAAAAATTCCTGATTGAAAACTGCCCTGCTTACTATGGCCCTGTGGGCATGAACCATTGAAAGAAAGGGTAACACCGCTCGTCTAAGCTGTTATAGAACTGACACACTCCATTCGTAAGCCAGATTTTGGTAGCATATCGACACACACGCTCTCTATCGACCACTTGCTCTCTTAGCTTAGCCACAAACTATGATTTAAACCCCAGTGTCCACGGCGAGATCTCTGACGTTCACTCACCTATGAACACCAAACATACAATAAAATATAAAATGCATCATCGCTGCACATCACATCATCCATCACACCAACACTGAATATGCCGTTTTGATGCGTTGTTTTAGGAAAAGCCTTGAAATGTGGAAAAAGACAGATAAATGGATGCATGGATGTATGGCTCCATATATAGATGGATTGGTGACTAAAGAGAATAATGTGAAAGTCTTCTGGATTCACTGGGTGTTGAAAAATCAATCTTCTTTTTGTCCTGTAAGAAGGGTCATTGACATCTCACCTGGACTTGTGACTATGTGTTTACTTGCTTCTTAAATTACGCAACTGTGTTTATTTAATCTTACAAATCAATAAAAACCAACAAACAAAAAACAAAACAAAACAAGAAAGCCATAGCCTTTGAAGTCTTTAAAAGAATTATCACCTTAGAAAGACCGGTGGAATCTGAGCATTGTCCTGTGAGCCTAATTAATCACGACTTGGGTAAGCGGCCAACAGAGAAGGAGGACAGCCCCCTTCTGTCTGAAACCTCCACAACACTGCTCCAGAGTGAACTCACAACCAGGGTTAACGCAATTACCAGCGTGTCCTCCCAACCATACATCCAGCATCACACCACAGGCACTGTAATTGGTGTGCCTAGAATTGCAGGGAAAAATTAGAAAAGCAGTAGAGGGAAAGAGGTGATTAATTTGCTAGAGGAGGAGGTCGATGGCGATGTAAATCACTGCATGTCAGTGCAATTTAATTTCCCTGATTCCCTCGGCCTTGTCTGCCATGCCAGCCTTGCTTGCTGATTGGCTGGCGTCGGGTCATAGCTAAAGAAGTCATTGAATGAAGGACACCATGCATAGCTTAATTACAGTATGGGACCCTGTATGGGACCTTTGGACCTCTACTTCCTCCTGCGCTTGTTTGCATTCCCCCTGAATACAGGGGGCGAGGGTTTAGTAGGACAGGTGACATGAAAACTCTTGATTTAGAAGGAAAAAAATAATTATGGAAGTGAAGATTTCATCTGGATGCTTATGATAGTAAGACAGCAGTGAAGCAGCATGAAGATGAAGCACAGCCTCAGGCTTGATGTGCTTGAATTTAAAATCTCGATCATTAACACACAATCAAAAAAAAAAAAAAAACAACCCAGCTGCACAGGTTCAAACTTGAAACTTCCAACCTAACCTGGTCCATTGACTTTCTAGATAATGCCCTCAAGGAGATTTTGTTTGCATTAAACAACATCAAAATGCCGACCGCAATCTATAATCCAATCCCCTCCTTTTACACCCAATTTTATTAGCAAGCTCAGCGGCGCAGACATCAGAGGTGCTGCTCCTCTTTGTTGCTAAAAGACCTATTCAGCAAGGTTTGGCCACGGAGGTCAAACATACAATGCTAGCTGTTCATGGGGAGCAATTAGCTCTCAGCCACACCATTGTGAGGTCATAGCTCTTCTGCCCCTATGACACTTCCTGTCCACACCTGGGCTACCATCTCCTGCCAATCGATAGCCTCCCCCAGGCTTACACTGTTTGTTGAGAGAGGAGTCTACCTGAGCTCAGACACAGAGGTGAATAATAAAATAGAAATAAAGTCAATGTTGTATTATTGTTTGGTTTCTTCACCTATATTTAGATGAAAACAAATTATTCTGAGAACTCTTTTCATACCTGCAAAGCACTGACTCTCGGGACTATTTGACTGCATATTTTTGATCTCAGGTATTGCATGTGTTGAAATACCTCTGACACTAATACTAAAATTGGTTCTTTTTATAGTGTAATATATTCATATTCATTTGTAATGTATACAACACTACCACAAAGCCGTACAATGACAGTATATACAATGAATCATTTTCAGTATGAGCCCCCAAGCCATTTTTCTAACAAAAACAAAAACAAAAAAATAAATAAATAAATAAAAACCTGGAGGCCAATGATCCAAAAGGAGGGCCGGTAAAATACAGGACAGAGCTCCATGACTTGCAAAATGAAATAGTATGGTAAATGCTATTTGTCCCATATTGACCTGTTTTGCTTGCACACGATCTTACAATCTACAAAATGCAGGCAGACATGACAGATTAGCAGTAAACAAGCTAATTTTTACAAAAGTCTTAAAGCAGAGTCAATGATGTGATACTACATACACGCACATGAACATTCACACACACCCACCCACACGCATGTACACATCATGTCTCTTATGCTCACACACACACACACACAGACGCCTAAATAATAATACACACACAAACTCAGGCATGCCGGGAGTCCTAATGACCTGCACATGTGTTTGCGAGGGTGTAAGAGTGTGTTTTGAATTAGGAAGAGGAGAGGCAGAAGATGAACTAACGATGGCTGCTAATAATTACAGATCTGTAGTGTGGAGGAGTTAATGAGGAGCCAAAGCCTCCCATGATGCCCCAGTAATAATGAATGAGGAGTGAGAGGGAGAGGAGGGAGGAAGAGAGAGGGGGTGGAAGCTGTCAGTTTGAGAGGCCGCAATGCCCTTTGGTTTCTCTGCACTCTGGGCATGTCAACGAGAGAGGAGCTCTCCCAGAGGAGGCTTGTCTCCACACTAATGAAGATGTGACAGACCTCCAGTCCGTGACTTGCAGAGTATAGGAAAGAGGATGAAGGAGGAAAAGGAAGACAAGAGAGGCAGCTCATATAAAATGAAAGGCACTGAAAAGGTGAAAGGTCTCCAAGACCTTCAGAAAGAATGAGACAGTGTCAGATAAAAGCAAAACCCATTAGATTGATAGGTTGTTCAGATGTTTTTGATTGCTGTATATGTGAATACAAAGTTGACCATACACGTGAAAGATACATTTTATGTGGATAAACAGTTGAGTAAAAGAGGTAATATTACCCATCGCACTCAAACAAAATTAAAGACTGCAAGTACTCACGAGAGAGCTGGTGTAGCTGGGATCAGAGGTATCATCCTGTAGGTATCGTGACAGGCCAAAGTCAGACACTTTACACACCAAGTTGCTGTTGACTAGAATGTTTCGTGCAGCCAGGTCCCGATGGACGTAGTTCATTTCAGAGAGATATTTCATTCCAGCTGAGATCCCACGCATCATCCCCACCAACTGGATCACCGTGAACTGACCGTCATTTTGCTAGAGGACAAAGAGAAAAACAGCTATTATAAATAATATCTATTTTGAAGATATCATCTTTGACATAACATAAATGAGAATACCTGGAGGATAGAAATTACAACAAATGCTAAAAGACAATATGTTGACGAAAAAATTCCGGGCTTGAAAGTTGTTTGGATCTGACTCACTATCAGGAAATATCAGTGCAAAATAAATTAAATGTCTGTGCCATTTTGTTTGCACTACATGTATATATATATATATATATATTTTTTTTTTTTTTTTCTTGTAAATATTTTATTCTTCTTTTTATTATTATTATTGCTTTTTTGTATTTGTATGGTGCACAGGACAGAGAAAAATCCGGAGTCAAATTCCTTGTATGGTCACACATACTTGGCAAATAAAGCTGATTCTGATTCTGATTCTGATTCATTTTGAGATGGATGACTGCGTTTGTCATGGAAAGAGAAGATGGCAAAATTTCTGTGCCAAGTTCTTGTTAAGTTTTACAGAGGAGCGATACAAAGCATCCTGACTGAAAACATTACAAATTGGCATGGGATGTTCAAGGCCCAGGACAGGAAGAGTCTACAGTGGGTGATTAAAGCAGCACAGAACATCACTGGTACCCATCTACTGAGCATCAGTGATATCGATGAGGTGCCTGCACAGTGCCCAAAGGACAATACCCAGCCTAGCCAAAGCCTGTTCACCCTGCTGCAGTCTGGCAAGCAATACACCAGACTACAGAGCAGCTTCTTACCCCAGGCCTTTGAGACTCAATCAATTCATCCTCCTCATTCCAACATCAAAAATCATTTTGTGTTTTGTGTGCAGCATAAAGGGACTACAGTTTGCATTTCGTCATGCAACCCTTTGTTGTAGAATGATGAATAAATGAACCTTGAACCTTGATGTGTTCAGAATTTCAGCGAGCATTAAGGCAGCCCAGAGGGACTTTACTCCACAATTAAAAAACCCTTGCAGTATATCATTACTACCACAGCCGGAGGGTACATGCACATACAGTGACAACGGGCCAAGATGTATTGTCACGCGTGGCATGCACATAAGAGATGAACAGTCTAATCCACCTGCTTTTCCCATTTATTCGAGCGTTCGAGGGGATTATGTTCACATATTTCATTCATTTTTTTTGGTCCTTTTGTTTTAAATAATTTGTTGTTCACACTTTCAAAATTGGCACGCTGAGCTGCTTTCTTGCTTTCAAGTATCTTTAACGTCCAAAGGAAAAGTATATTTGTGTAAGATAAGAAAATGGATTCAGTTTTGCACACTGCAGGTGTAAAGCATCATTCCATTCTGGCACGCAGGCATCCGTCTCTTTAACATCCACGTATGGTGCCCCTAACCCAGTGTGAATGCTCTGAAGAGCAAGCTTTGAACCCCTGAAACACAGTAACAAATAAGAGGGTAAGGGAGATCGATGGAAACACAAGTCGGATGTGGCGGTTAGCAAAGCCAGCTTCAAAGAGCCCCTTTAAACCCACCCTAGATCAAAGTGGAATAGAACACCAATCCATGAGACTGAAGGAGGAAAAAAAGCGAGTTGAATATTGATTAAGCTGTATGTCTGCTCAATCCTGACTATAAAAGAAGGAGTGAAGAGTCCATTATTAGCTCCAGGCATTAATAGATAAACTACAGGCTGATACGGAAAGCTAATGGAAATTTTCCAATTAAGAATGATTGGAATCATGTTCATTGTCAGGAAACATATTCTCCGTTGGCACAAGATAGGTTTCGAAGTCTCATTCCAATTTGTTTTAGAAGGGGTTCTTAGTCTCCTTCTTAGAACTCCTTTTCTGGGATTGTTTTGCAATTCCGTTTCTAATCATCTCTTGAATGTGACTTTTGATCCCCCACCCCATGTTACTGTTAGCAACTTTGCATGATATGGTCCATATAGGTGGTCACCAAAATTACTCACCCTGAGGAATGAGTCAAGGGCACCATTCTCCATAAACTCTGTAACAATCATGACTGGACGGCTCTTTGTTACTACACCCTCCAGACGGATGATATTTGGGTGGTCAAACTGGCCCATGATTGACGCCTCAGAAAGGAAGTCTCGCCTCTGCTTTTCCACGTAGCCTGCCTTTAGGGTCTTGATGGCTACATAGATCTCCCTTTTACCAGGCAGCTTCAAACGTCCTTTGTACACCTCCCCAAATTCACCTAGAGTGGAAACAGAGAGATGCTCAGTAGTCCCTTTGTGACAAACAAGAACTGATGTACTTTTGTGTAACAAAAAAAAAAACCAAAAACTGAGACAGAAGATTGGTTGAGCTGATGAGAGTTAAATATATTCATTTATAAAACATCACTGGCATCTCATGTTTCCAGAAATATTTCCCAAAGTGCTATTATAGATCTTGATTTGGTCTATATCACGCATGCAGAGTGTTGTCCAATACTCCTCTTGTGTTGCTCCTTCATGATGTTCTTAACAGTGTGGCTCCTATGACTCACAGTATTTATCTATTCTAATAGCTTGCCAAGTGTCTTCATATTCCCCAATCAAAGAATAACAGCCAAGCAGTATCTGGTAAATATCTGGAACCTGTTTGATTAATTATCACCACGTCCGTGTCCTGCAGAGACACCACACAGTGAAATCAACAAAAACGGAAATCTTTAATTAGTCAGTCCCCTTGCATCCTTCCCCCTATCCTATCTCTCTGTCACTTCCTCACACCTAGCTTGCTGAGTAGGCCAGTCAGCAGGAGCTATTCCAGGCCCAATCTCATTACCAGGGGTATTTTAGCCCCTGTATGAACCAACAAATATTGTATCAGCATGCCCTCACTGCTGTAAAAAAGGTGTGTCCTGCCCCATGGAAGAAAGATACATTGGAGACAGGTGTATCCCCTAAGTTAAAGCTATTTTGATCTACAGTTTCTTAGAATTTATTTTAAAGGAACCAGTCTATAACTACTTGTTTATCAATTTTAACAATGCGTAAGAGATCACTCTGCAAAAAGAACCAAATGTTCCTACCTGTTTTACATGTAAATGAAATGGGATGATGCAAGGTAGACCATGTTAGAGGGCAACACTAATAGGATCCAGAAACAGAGAAGCACAGGGAATAGGCTGCGAGACTTGAGTTATTTCTAATGCCATTAGGTCCCAGGGTATTTGGCCTATATGCTGCTAGTGCACTTGACATGGGCCCTTGACATGTTCCCATCTGATGTCGCTGCCAAAGGGCTGAGCTTTACAACCTTGAACAGATTCAGGCTAAACCTGTTTGGATGCAAGCACACATGCACATATAACATACAGAAATAGAAAACAAAATAGCAGTCCTCATTCACCTTGCATATATATGCACACAGTAAGTGCCCACACGCACACAGATTGTTTCATAGCACCCATTCACCATACCTGCACCAATGACCTCTTCGATCTTGACAGTGGAGACATCAATCTCCTTGGCGAACTCTCGTACAGCTTCGTTGGGGTCTTCATAGGTAAAGGGATCTATGTAGATCTTCATCCCCGGGGAGCCTGAGAAGTGGGTCGGGCAGCCCAGTGGGGAGGGGCAGTTAGACATGTCGGCTCGCAAAGAGAGTTCTAGAACAATCAAAGTGCTAAATGAGCTTTCCAGAAGAAGAAACTTCTCTTTTTCTTTGGTTAATGTCTGATGTTAACAATTGATGGATGCAGCTGCCCTTCAAGTCCAGTCGCTAAAAGCGCCTAACAGTAGTTAATGATGATAACTCTATCTGCTCTACAGTCCTCCTCAGGGACAGGAAGTAAATATTAGCACACACTGCATGCATTAAATAGTATAGTTGGACGATTACAGGTACAGCCTCAGTTAAAAGCAGAGCGGGCAACAACATGGTGGTTTGAGGATTTCGTAAATGAAATGGGAAAAGACCAGGGGAGAGAGAGAGAGAGAGAGACAGAGCGAGAGAGAGAGAGACGAAGGGATAGAGGGATGGATGATGGTAAAATAGAAAGTAAATGTAAACAGATTTTTTTTACTCTTTTATCCTTTAACCTAGCAGTTTCTGCTCTTTGATAGTGGTAGAACCAATTTCCCTGCAGCCTTTCCCTATTGGAGCTCATAAAGAGATAAAACTACTGCACTATCAAATAGCTCTTTATGCTGTTCTGCAATAGGTGGACTCAGTTCACACAGAGTAGATGTCTGCAAACAGAGGACAGGTATACTGTGGGGAGGAATGCTGAAAAACACTTGTAAACAAATTCAATACAAGCTGCCACAAAACGGACACTACGGCGAGCAAGCAGACGTCAAGTCATCATTTCTACAGTGACACCCGAGGGCTGCCCTCTTCCTCAGAGCTGTTTAGTCAAAACCTTGGCAGCCATGATTGGAATAAACCCATCTCCATCAAGTCAATTTGTGCCTGCTCTTTTGCATAAGCTACATAGAGAGAGGAAGGGGTCTCAAGAGACAGGAGAAGGATAAGGTCTGGTCTTGGAGGGATCAAGGTGCCTCACCTCGCTCTTGACTAGAAGCTGATTCTAGTTACCGCACTAATTGCCTTGAACCCTGTCTGTGTGAATGTAATTGCTTATTAGAGATTCCATGCAGATTGCATTCAAGTTAATCCATCAGAGGGTTCACAGCTTTGCATTCCATAAAGTCATTCTATTTACAAGTGTCGCCAAGCTGCTCGCTCAGCAGCACAACTGGCTGGGACTCAAAATCTCTTCAGGGAGCATATACAACAACAAATAGATGAGAAGACATAGGCTCAAAATCTAAAACACACATGCATGCACTTCCACGGTGACATAGGTACACCCATTACTTTCTAATTCACAGTCCAGAGGCCACTTCCATGTATAATTTATAACACAAACAGTTTATCTCCCTCTCCCTCTGGTACAGCCCTGGCTAACTGGACACATCTTTTTATGGCCATGGAATAAAAAATAGATTCTAGCTTTAATATTTCAATGGTCCTTCATCTGAGTGTATGAAGCAAATGTATCCAAACATCAGTTCTATTTCTGCCCAACACATAAAACAACAAGCATGCCAGGAGAGAATGCATTACTGCTGCAATTACTCATACAGCAGATATTGAACATGTATACTAATTTCATACCCTTTTCAATCAGATGGCCACAAATAAAAACTAAATGGGAGGAATGGACAAACTCATTAATGTATTGAATTTGGATTATAAATCTAAACAATATCTCTAAACTATGACACAACTGCTAAAACAATCAAGAGCATTTGGTTGACAGGAATTATAAATTACTGTTCAATGCACTGCACTTAACCATGTTATTTTCACCAATGTCCAGCATTTAGTCTGCTATTAGTCTGCCCTGCTCGTTTACTGAATGGCCCTAATGTATCCACAAATCAACTGTATGGCAGTAATGCTTACATTAATCTATTACTGGCTATGGGTGCAATCAAATTACTGGTCCTACTATACAGAATTTACATGTTGCCTAAAGACAAACACCAATTTCCATAAGTATAACAGTAGCTATATACAGAAGTTAAAGGAATTCTTTCAGTCCTTCACCAAAGAAAAATAGTTTCTTTTCATTTATTTTCAATATTTAGAATCTAGCAATTTCAGTGTAATTATATTTTATGTGATTATCCACTCAACAACTGCAGGACACTCTATACCTATAGTGAACACATTTCCAGTTCATGTCAGTCCAAGATGCACACTAATCTATTCTGTGGCTCTGTAAATCTAATGAGTTGAGTTTACTTCCTAAACAGAGACTAATTATCCATTGTTTGATGTCAGAAAATCATTTGCTAGGCACACATTGCAGCTTATTAGTTTGGAAATCACAGACAGGGATCTAAAAAATTGCTTGCGATTAAAAGTCATATTTGTACAGATGTTAGCTTAGGTTTGTCTGTCTTGTGGTACCTTTTTTAAAAACAATTCTAATTATTCTTTAGCTAACTGAATTCATTTGAATGCAGCAAGCAGTTCTAAGTAAAAAGGAGTATAAACATAGCACAAGAACAAGAACAGCTGAAGCTACAATGTACCAAACCGGCTCGAACATAACGTTAGTGATTTTAAGATGGGTTGGTAGCTGTATGCAGAGATTGCAGCATTAGGGAATATAGTAAACACGCAGTGCTAGGAAATGTCTGTTAATTAACTGATGTTGACAGGTTACTGATGTATGGAAAAAGAGTAAAAGTGGAATCCACTGACTGAAAAAAACTCAAATGTTGCGATGCATTACAGTGTGTGAGTATATGTGGTATACTTGGATGAATGCTGGCAATACTGGATTGATGCAGGCAAGTAAAACAAAAAAAATTAAACAAACAAAATATAAAACAAAAACCTCCAAACCGCACAAGCAACACTCGATTAATCTGTGGGATTGATGTGTGTGTTCATATGTGTGTTCCTGCTTGTCATGACATCCTATCCAGTGTTTGGTGTTATGTTAGAGATCTTCTTTTGATAACCATGACCACTCAGCTGCATCGCCACAAGTACAGTATGAGCAACATCCCTTGTGACGTCTGTCACATTAGGTGGGCTGGAAATGAGAAGCCATCACCTGACGTGTGTGGCAACAGCTGGTACAGTTGGCAGATGGGTGAATGCTGGCGACACATTTTTGGAGATTCACCCAAAACAATTGGCTGAGCGGCACTATTTAATTGTTGCCCTGAATACTGTAATTACAAAACTGTCAGTCAAATCTTGAGAGAATAGAAGAAAACAATGAATCGTGGGGTGGGGGATTATTTTGTGAGTGTTGGCGGTTTGAAGGTTGAAGGAATAAACCTATGAATAGGATCCCTTATCAGCATTTTATTTGCTCTCCAATTCAAATTGCTTATTTTGTGATTAGGGCTGCAAGCGTCTCTGATCTTTTGTTTATTTTCACCACTTGTCTTAATTGCATTTGGTTTTCTCAGGGATAGCCTGTGACAAAACTGACTCTTCTGCCCACAGTAGTTTTAATGAGCCCCCACGGTTGCCACAACTGTAGCTGTGACACAAAGTAACCACGTTGAAATGCTTTGCTGTGTCAGGCTTAACAAAACTCTATCCCCTCGAGTAAGCCCCTTTTCAGACTGCTAGGTCGGCAGTACATAAGGCTTTCATTTGAGGCACGAATCTCGTACACAACCCTTTTGTGTGTGTGTGTGTGTGTGTCAGAGGGTATGAGTGTGTGTCCCTCCAGGCTCCTTCCCTTCATCAGTCACTGCCAAGGGGGTGCACATAACATGACTCAATCACGTTTATTGTGCAGCCCTGAGAGATGACTGTCAGTCAGTGTCATTGTGCAAAGGAAGGAAACTGACATATACATCCACAAACACCTGCTGCCTGAGGTTATTTCTCTTTTACCTTACCCTCTTTTCATTAATGCATTATGTAAGATTACATGCTTCATGTACATGTTCTATATCATACATGATATGACAGCAATAGGACTGGACAATGGAAAAAAAATTGAGGTGTAGCAAATATCTCAACTAAAGCAGCACGGTCCCATAAATTTGCTATTTGAAAATGTCCAGTGCGTGGAATTTAGTGGCATCTAGCAGTGTGGTGGCAGACTGCAGCCAACTGATCATCCCTCGTCTCAACCTCCCCTACAGCAGACATCAAAACGTGAAAAGCTCACTTCAGAGCAACAACTCTGTGGATGAGGACTAACTCTTTCTGTAGATAAACAAAAAATAGTTAAATCGACTTATTTTCAGGTAACAAAAATAAAACAGTTCTTAGTTTCAGGTGATTATCTGCTAATGAAAATATATTAAATTATTTTATGTTCTATTTCTACCCACAAGTTCACGACTTGAAAAGTGTATAAAAAGACAAATTTTATTATTATCACTATTGTTACAATTATTTGGTTTTCCAAGTTATTTTATGTATCACATTTGTTAAAGGCATAATATGCAGAATTTGTTGGTTGTTGTTTATAAACACACCATTAAAAGTTGGTCCCTTCTCTCTGATTCAACACGTGAAACACAGACAGAGAGGAAACGTAAGAGAAACAGAGGTGAAGATTTAACATATATATATACATATATATATATTTAAACACATTTTTGTGTTTTATATGCTAAAACATGAATAAGCATACCCAGACCACCACGAAATTCCCTGAATTTTGTATGATAAAATTTGTCCTGTCCACTGTTTGCTCAGCGTGTCTGTGTACGTGGCCCCGCCTTGAACCTGTTCAAACATACTCACAGATCTGCAGTTCTTTATTAGAGACCGAGACCACAGCAGAGACACAGAGACAGCATGTAACCTTTATATAATCCTGACCTTGCTCTGTCATTGGCTGGGGGGGGCTACACAATAACACCCAAAGGTTGTTGCCCAGAAATGTACCAAACACAGCCAAATACTAAGAAAGTGAGAAAGTACAGGTAGAGAGCAGAGTACAGACATTGTTTTCTAGTGCAATTCTGCATATTATGCCTTCAAAAAATTGGATAAAAGTTGAAATAGGAGAGGTAAAAATAAAGGTGTGCAAAATTTACATTGGCTGTACTGATCTGTTCATCTTAGGATAAAGAAAAGTGTCACACTGCATTGACCATTTGGTCACCCAAATTTGTTTAGTGGCTTTTGTGATATATAGCAAAAACTAACTACTAGCTCAAAGGATGGACTCACCTCTTCCTGTGCTGTAATGTTGCAACTTGTCACTGTACACCGCCTCCTTGTTGTATGCCCTTTTCCTGAGGGAGCAATGAATATTGAGAGAAGAGAGAGAGAGAGAGAGAGAGAGAGATGACAGGATGAAAGGAAGTGTAAACGAGGCCTTATTACTGTTCATGTTTCTCTGTATGGCCTGAAAATGACGTGGCTGAAATTGAATCAGTTGCAGAGGGTTAGCAATGGCAAATGAAGTTTATGAAAATGAGCTTATTTTTAATTAGACCTTGATAGGATCTCTCTGCTTTTCATCTGTCTCCTCTGCCTCAGCATCAAAAGAGCGTGGCCCGTTTGATGAACGCTTTACTTGCTCAAAGTTGCACACAGCACTGCAGAAAATTTGGCTTTCATATGTCTATAGCCAGGCAAGATAGCAATGTGACAATGTGACAAACTGCTGCAAAATTAAATTGGTTTGACTTAAGTAAGTTAACAGAGCAAAGCAGGAGTTATTCTCTGTTTCTCTATGGAACTGAATATTCCATTTCAAATATGTCAACTTAACTTAACTTTCCTTCCCA
The DNA here is from genome assembly GCF_020382885.2 of Scatophagus argus. Lineage (NCBI taxonomy): Eukaryota > Metazoa > Chordata > Actinopteri > Scatophagidae > Scatophagus > Scatophagus argus. The sequence goes on along the minus strand of NC_058505.1, from coordinate 12,433,791 downwards.
CCAAAGTGATTGCCACTAATAAATGTGCTACGAGTATATAAGGAGCCCACACAGTGAATTTTCCAATGTATTTTCAATTTTCTGGGGTTGTGGCTACATCTCTAATATGGTAACAAAATACAGCAGTAGTTGAGTTTCAATGTCAAGAATCTCAGTTATTATGAGATACATTTTACGCATATATCACTGTTGCATTGCACCTGACATAATGTGTTAAATGTTTTATAAAATAGTTGTATATGGTCACATTCTTATTACAAATGAAATCCATCCAAGTGTGACAAAAATCCATCTTTATGCCATGTTGCCATCTGTCTTCTAAAAGTTCTTGGCAAATGGAGGAGCATGTTGGGTTACTGTACAGGACAGAATGGTGTTTATGTTATCAACTGTGAAACTTGTGTTTGCTGCAGTTTCCTTGGAAGCTACATGCTGTCATTACAGTGGCAAAGTCAGGCTAAATTTCTTGCTATTTTTGCTCTGGCGGAGAAGAAAGTTTGGAACCTGATAAGAAGCTAAGTTTATTTGTCATCGATGATCATAGAATAAAAGGGTAAACCAGAAAAAGGCAAATGTGGTTACCTGCTGCACATGATGGAGATAGCGACAAGAGAAACAATAAAGACCACTCCTGCTGCTGCTGAACCCGCAATCAGAGGAAGCTGTTCCCTCAACTCAGACTTGAAGTCATCTGTGTTACACAAAGATAAAAACATACAGACAGATATTATGAACAGCTCACTTGGAGCTTAAGAAGCATGACTTTGTTGTATTTGTAGGTGTATGAGGAGTAGAGGGATGGAGCGCACTGGATGTATCCAAGGATAAAACAAACATATAGATTTCTCTCTCTGTTGAGCAGTGCTGACTGAAATCTGGCGTGCTTTAGCCAGACTGACTGACAGGTTGAGTTTGATGAACCAGACACACAGAGAGGGAGAGAGAAGCTTAAAACTGATGGTGAGAGAGAGAGAGAGAGAGAGCAAGGGGGGGCCTCTCTGCCTCGCACCTGTCAGAAATGAATGGACAAGAAAGTGCACCTTGGAATGTTGTTTCTCAGGTGCTGAAAAGGAAGCTATCTACTGCCAGTCACACATACATCCCAAACATGTTCTATGTACATGGCCAAGGCAAGCTGGTGGTAGTTCAGAGGACAGCTTAAATGCCTGCCTAAAACGCTACGCAGCAGAAACCTCAGTTATCTTTTTGTGTGCCTGTCTTGCCGCTACTTGGGCACCAGCAGACACTGTACTTAAAGCAATGTACGATTTAGCATGCTGCAGGCAAATCAGCATCTTCTAAATCCAATCCCCCGTGTAGAATGGGCCTATTGGATTAAAGTGATAAAGGGAGAACTAATGCATCTTGGTAGCAGTGCGAGAGCTGGGATACACAAGGAAACTCAATATGACGGGAATTGCTCACTCTTTTAACTTGCACATTTATCAAGTATGTTTCAAGCAAACAGTGTGAATGATGTTCTGGCTAATCAAGCTTCCAAGCAGTTGTCCTGTTCTCTTTTGATGGATATTAGGCGTGAGAAGCCTAGATAAATCTCCCCTTCAACCATGAGAGTGTGATTTTCCCTGACAGCCAGAAATCACACTGCTACCTGTTCTAGGGGTAAATAGGCTCCCAATACAATCAGTTAGCTCTCAAGGCCTCAGACGATTACAGAACTGGAGGACTATATGTTATGTTACTGATCAACCAATCACCTCTTTTTCATCTCTGCTTCTATGTGTGTAAGTGTGTGGCAAAAGGACACATTGTCAAGGTGTATGAAACTACGCTGACAGGAATGGAGGATTATATACTTTTTGTTGGAGGAAAAACATAGGGGGAGAACAATGGTTGGGTGGTGAGATGGTGTCCTCCTGAGACAAGTGGAATGGCTTGACAGGGAGAGCGGAGACTGGCAGAGGGGCAGGAGGTGGAGCTGTGGGTGTGATTGTCAGCAGCTCTCCAGCGTCTGCTACTAATTGCCTTGACGAATGTCGTCCTGTGGCAGTGAGCCAGCAGAAGAACCGTTAACAGTGTTTGTGTGAGCAAGCATGAAGCGCATGCACGCATCTGCACGATCATTTGCGACCATGAGGAAGAGCAAAGGGGGCCATGACTGCGCCACTACATCTGCTCTGCACAGGTAAATAGCCACAATGATCACCTCCATCATCATTATTATCCTTCCCATCTTCCCCTCCCTCAAGATCATCACTGTCTCATTCATCGTTATCATCCTAATTAACATAATGCAATGTGGAAATATCATTCCTGTCGTTGATACATTATGAACTACGGCCGCACATGCATAGCAGTCTCGCAGTCCAGCACGACACTATGAGACAGCACACTGAAAAGCAGCAAATCTCATGAATGTAACACACATCCAATCAAATGTCTGAACCATCCAGACTGAATCACGCCATGTTAATTTTAGCACCTTTTTCACTGCCTGCCAAAAAGTACCACATGAAGGAATCATGCGCAACGCCACCAACGCTGCACACACACACCTTCCTGCACTTACACTAATAAACATAGTTCCACAACCTTGCCAGAGTAGCAGGTGTTGCAGCTCCTCTGCAGCCTCTCCAACAACCCAGCCCCCCCATAGCAAAAAATTAATCTCATCAACTACTAATCACAGCTATGCATTCTGGGATGGCTCTCCAGCAACAGAAGGGCCGGGTGAAAAACCAATTAGCTAAGCATTTTGGATCAAGCACAGCTAGCTGCACAAACAAAGACGCTCAGAATTCTACACATTCAAAGAAGACACGCACGCATGCACGCACACACACTCAAAACTGACCATGAAGGAAATTAATTTAGCTGTAGAAATAGAAGTGCAATCAAACATTCCAGTTCCCCTCTATCTCGTCTACTAATAATAATGAGACAACAAATACAAAAAAGCAACAAGAGCGTTAGAAAGAGTTAGGTTGTTTAACTCATACACACATACATGTACACGTGTATTCATGTGTATGTGTGTGTTTGAGTGAGAGAGAGAGAGAGAGAGAGAGAAAGAGAGAGAGAGAGACCGACACAGAGACAAAACAAGACAGGGAGAGAGCTGTTTCTCCTGGCTCAGAAATCCTTACCATCTGTGAGGGTTTGGAAGCACATCTTGCTGCTGTATTTGCCAAAGCCAGCCACAGTCCGGGCCCGCACCTGTACGACGTAAACTGTACCCGGCCTGAGGCTCTCCACGCGGGCAGTGTTAGTTTGGCTTCGTAGGATGGTAGAGTTAATCTCTGCATGGTCCTGAAAGAAGCGCCAAGAGAAGAGAGCGGGTCAGGGATTTCTTACAGAGAAGATTTCAGGGAAAAAACTCTGGTAAGACAAGATCCAGTGGTAGTAGTTTGACAGCGAGACAAGAAACAGACTTGTCAAACGTCGTATATTCAGGAAATAGCACAAAGATAGTAGAACAAATTTGGAGGAAATCTGTTTAGGCCGTATATTGTAGCTGTTTTAAATCAGAGATACAGGAAATGTAGTGTACTTTTGATTAACCACATTGATAGAGGACAGATGAAAACAGCAGATAAGAGAATAATAGAGTGGACAGTGTAGTAAAGGTCTCTCTTAAAAATGATGGACCCCTTTAAATGGCAAGAGGTAATACATAAAAGTTTTGGTCAGTTTGAACATCACATTCACCACATAACAATTTCCCAATCACACATTAACACACATACACAGTATGGTAATTATAGGCAATCATGTCTTTCAAATTACAAAGAGTAATAGCTTCTTCTGAACAGTAATAGAATAGCACTGCATATTTGTCTGTGGTGTGCTTTACCAGGCAGTTTAATTACTGCAAGAAGTTTGAACATTACATCCTCTTGTTTTGTTGTCTGGAGCAGATTGCTTTTTAAATATGATGGCAGGCCAGTTCCACCCACAGAAAGCATTTTATTTTTTCATTAAACGGAATGCTATAAAAATCCTTTTTGCAGTGTTTGTTGCAACATTCTATTTAGATATTTGCCCTATTTCTTATGGTCTGTTTTTAGATTTCAGTACCCGTTTAGATGCACTCAAAAGTTTTATTGTCACTTGTATAGACGTACATTATGAATATATACATTTGTTGATGCCTGCAAGGATGCATGCATATAGCCATCCATTATGTAAATGCTTTGGACCATGGGACCTGCTCTCCAGATCCAGCATCTCTGTCTTTCTCTCTCCAGGCTCAAGAGAGCTGGTCAGGCAGTCTGCTGCAGTGTTTGGGGTTTGCTGGAGGTATCTGCTATGGGGGATCAGTAATTACTTAGGCCTGTCACCTTCCCATAACCCAGAGCGAATATGACAGCCAGAAAATAAGACTGCACCTACACTACACCCACCACTGCAGGCTGCTGATAGCTAGATGCAGACATACTGTTGGGAGGAAGGGGGGCAGTTGAATGTGAAGGGGCAAAATTCCTCATGTCAGTAGAACAGTGTAAATACAGAGACATACCATTTAGTGTTTTTTTCCCCCTTTTTTAAGCCTTGGTAAACACATTGTTGGTTAATGCTGGACTACATCTTATTATACACGTATGAATGCTGAGATAATATGAATACAAAATCTTGAAAACAGTGTGGAGTGGAAAAAGTAGGTAGGTAGGGAGGAAACAAGGAACGGAGGTGGGGGAAGAAAATGGCAGGAAACGATAAGAAACTCGAGGCAGAAGCAACCCACATCGAAATCATTATCCAATCTGATTGGTGTAATTGAATCATTCCGGTTGCTCCGTCATTGAGCAGACGAGGTAAACACAGCTATGAAATCTGCCCTCACCCGCCAAACCCCCACATAATGATGTGTGCAATCACATTAGCTCTTATTGGACACTCTGGGCTCGATGAAGACAAATGTTTGGGCTTGGGAAGGGAGATCATCGCAACAACAGGCTTTCATTCTATCTCTGAGAGGAAAGGGACGTTTATAAATGGAACGCTGGATGTAAATGGTTTAGAGAGTTTAATCATTTTTCAGACCTTTTGTCCATTAGATCACACAATCTGTTATCCCTTCAATGTGCTGCATACAAATACGAGGAAAAAAAAATGTTAGACTCGACTTTAAATCGGCAGCTTTTACATTTGAAAAAAGCTGCAGAAACCAGAGTTCCCATGAGAGACAGGAACCTATAGTCACCCGTTCATCGAGTATAAGACATGGTTGGGTGCACGTGGACCACTTGGGGTCAGGAATCGCCAACTCCTGCTTTCAGTCATTGTGCATTTCTCAGGGCCACACCCCCATCTGTTGAATCTGAATGGAGGACAGGTGAGCAGACAGATGGTAAACCGCCAAAGGGGGAGCATCCCTTGAGGGAGCACCAGCTAGGAATGGCCCTTTCATGCTGCCAGTCAAATGGGGATTATGTGACACACACGCACACACACACCCACATCTGCCACTTAAAAATGAGTTGGCATTTGGCACTCCAGAACGTTAGGGGATAGCCAATGAAAGACCATGCCAGGAGGGACTTCCAGCCATGAGAGGTCCTCTCCTGCTGTCAGTCAAATGGGGATTAGGAGGACCACACCCTAACTTGCTAAATAAAGGAAGAGTCACAGGTGGGAAGGCAGATGGTGGAGCAACCAATCATAAACATTGCCAGGGGTGACATACAGGAAGCGCTGCAAGCAGTTTAGTCTCTGCAGCATTCAGTAAAATCTCAGAGTTAACCTTAGCGTATCTATATTTTATTGGTAGCTGTCTCAGAATGCCTCCCATGTACTGAATGATGGTGTGGCACACACACCTTTCATATTTTCTCCAGGAGGGAGCTATAAACAAACTACCTACATACATGGACTTGAAAATTGACAACTGAGAATTGGGCATATTTAATTCAAACCATTTTAGACCATTGACTACATTTACTAGATGTACTGTGCTACATTTGCCCCAGATCTATTATAAGCACATTGCTGGACCGCTGGAAGTCCAATACTCATATTTTTTATTTTTTTTATTTCAGTTTATTTTTTTTTATAATTGCCAATTTCTTACCAATTGCTATTGCATTGCCAGCATTGCTTTGAATTTCCTTTCTGACATATTTCTGCCCTTTCCGAGTGATTTTGAAAGATCTTATTTTATTTTTTTAGGGGGTTGGGGACTTTGGGTTTTCAAATAAACCTGACTTCACTTGTTGTGTGTGTGTGTGTGTGTGTTGGTGTTTATTTGTCTGTTTTTCAAAAAATGCCAACCCAACCACAAAAAATAGACAGCATGGCTGCCTGGCACAAAGACAGACATGGTGGATTACCATGTGTCCTCTTCACAGGCTCACATGCGCACCATGCAAATACACAAACACACAGACACACACACATAAAGCGAGAGACAGGGGGAGTTTATGAGTGAGAACAGTGTAATATTATGTTTGTAAAGTGGAGATCAAGAAAATAAACTTTCCCATTAATGTAAAATTAAAATGCATTGCCTATGACAAAAAAGAAAAGGGGGAAAATAGTGGCTAACAATTCCAGTCTCTGGGACTAGATGGGTTTATTTACCAAGTGCAAATAATTACCATTAACTCATGAATTCTAATCTATAATCTAAAGTAATGGTTATTATTTTGTACAGATCATCTGTCCCAACCAGGTGGATTTACAAGCTTTTACAAACAATGGCATAACCATAGCTACATGTTGCAGACAGAAAAAAAGGGTTCCCAAATATACTTACAAATACACAAATATACCAGATGTTAAAATACCTCGGTGACAAGTCCTAATAAACTCCATGTGGAAATACCATACCACAATCTCTGTGATATACCTGAAAAGTAGACTGTGGAGGCCTTCTGGACTGATCACCCACTCCTAACCAGTGAAAAAGGATTTTCATCTCATTCTGATTCTGTAAAAACAACCGCTAAACAGTAATGAGCATTTTAAGAGAAAGCTGAGAAGAGCCATATTATCTATAGTTATTTGGAAAGGAAATTTATTTGCTTCAGTTCATTTGCTTTCAGTTTGTTCTCCCTGTTCTTTGCAGCCATCTCCTTTTGAGATGACTCTTTGTATGCATTCCATTCACCTGGAGACTAACAAGGAGGCCTGAGCGAGCGGTGTGGGGGACAAACAAAGAGGGAGAGAAGAAGAGAGTCTGAGGGAGGAAATGTGAATACCCTTGCTGGGGGACTGAGGGAGTACTGCACAAGTCCTGCTTTTCACAGGTTCCATTAAAAATCTAAACTTGTCTGTACAACATCTGTGTGTGTCTACAAAAGTGTTGACTCTGAAGGCTGGCAGGGAGAGAAGAAAAGAATAATAAATACTTTCTCCTGGCTTCTCTTCTGAGGAATTGCTAATTATATGTAAAGCACAAGAGGGATTTCAGAGTGCAAAAATGCAGATGGTGCTACGGTCAGTGTGCTGCAGATTTTGGTGGCATGCTGTAAACTTGAATTTATCTTAGGTTCTCACATGGCAGTATGACAGTACTACTGTCATCCTGAATGGATACACGTGAACCACTGCTGACACACAAACACCGACACGAGCTCAGACACACCTGCACCCTCTGTCTGAAACCAACACACACCGAGCCATCAGTAACCATAGCTGGTGGCGGCTCTGCTCCAGCCTTAATGGAAGGCCTGACCTTCGCTATGCCGAGTTACTTCCACCCTCCCCAAATTTTCAGGCAACCAGAGAAAGGGTAGGAGAAAAATTGAGAGACCGGGAGCATGAGATTCGACTTTTTCTCTGAAAACCTTTAATTCATTTCATCTTGCTTCCCAATTTAAAGGGTCCTGGGACCACTTACTCTGTAATGAGAAAGTGGGTTGAGGAAGGGAGTGAAGCCTGTTGAGAGAATAGCCTTCAGCACTCACTACAGCTTTCAGGTGAAGCTGTCAAAATGAAGCCTTTCTGAGTCATTATCAGGCCTTTCCTTCATGCAACAACAATATAAACTGCCAGTCTACTGCATAGGTGGAAGACTGGGTCTTATTTTTGAAGGTTGGCTAAACATTACTACTGGTAACATTTTATGCACAAACATAATGACAGACACTATGGACATCAAACAAATATGATGATGAATACATTTTTCTCACAACACGCACAACTCAAGGTTCCAGTCACTTGTGGGGACTCAGAACAAGTCATTGAACAGTAAACATCTGAGCCGTGTATGCATTAGAGAAATACTGTCATGCCATTCATTTGTACATCATGTAAACACATGATAACCTTTTTTGAATGAATGGGGCACCATCTTGGAACATGCTATCCAGTCCTTCTTAAATGTCCAGTGTATGGGATTTAGGAGGATTTATTTTCAGAAATGGAAAATAATATTCATAATTATGTTTCCATTAGTGTGCAATCATCTGAAACTAAGAAACTAATCTACAGAGGATCGTCTTCGTCATGGAGCCTGTCATGTTGCACCTCCATGTGTCTACAGTAGCCCAGAATGGACAAATCAAACGCGAGTTCTAGAGAGGGTCTTTTTTTAGGGTCCAACATAGGTTCTACAACAAGCTTGGATAGAGAAGGAGAAGGAGAAGCATAGGGTGTTCAGTTGGTTGGAATCTGCAGCCTCACTGCCAGATGCCACTAAATCATACGATCCACATTGGACATTTAATGCATCCATACTTGCATACTTGCATTCTGGAGGTCAAGGTCACATGAGCCTGTGAGCCCACAGTTCAAAAACATCTCGAGACCTATTGTTCCCTGTCATCCCTTACCTTTTCTCCATGCTTCGCCACTCTCTGCTGTGAACTTTTAAATCAAGGCAAACATGGCAAAAAAATAATCTTAAGAAAAAAAAGTGTAATTACTTCTGAAAAAGTTCTTATGTGTCTACAACAATTAAAGGTGTGAGAAATATGTTATCAGGCTGATGGCTAAAACTACAACATTAAGCAAAGGTTTGAAAAAGGTTGAATTTTCTTTTACGATTACCCTGAGCTATTACTCTGCACAGAAAGTAACAGTGCCACGCTGCTGAAGAAGTCACTATTGTAAATGGGTGTAGGGGGCTTCCTGTGAGATGGAGTGTACAGAGAGACAGCTCTCTGCTGTGCTAAGGACTAGCTGACTGTGTCAGACACGCTGAGACAATCAACTCCAGCACCATAACAGTATGACTACTCTCAGATTAATGTGGGCACTGGCGAGATGCATAAAAAAGGAAGGCAAGTACTGCAAGGCCATTTTTATATAAAAAACCCATTTTTTATGATTGTATTATCTAGCCTAGAGTATAAGCTACCCCTGGGGCTTGGTAAAACTGGGATTGAGGACTGTGTGACACACATGTCATCCACCTATAATCGCTTTTTATGACTAAAAGGCTACATCATCATGCTACCGCTGCATGAAACTTACAGATTTTCTGGACATCTCAAACATTCAAAAAATCAGAGGAGAGCTGGCTGGGCTGACCTCGGTGAAATGCAATTTAATGCCCTGCTTCTCCATCTGCAAGGAGCAGGTTCAACATGCATGCAAGTAACCCTATCCAGTATGCATGACAGAATTTATGTGGACTTTTCATCATGCATATAATAAATTTTAACTGGTACTGATACAACCCATATGGCCTACACTTGTGTTTAATTCTTTTGCCCAAATTTGACACCACCTGCTTTTTTTCTTTTGAGTGTTGGTGATTAATCAGGCACAAAAACACATCTGCAGTGACACTTTGGACAGCAGAGGCTGGCAGATGAAAAGTCTGTTTGGTGCCTATAAAAAACTTTGTCAGGTCCAAAATACAGAGTGTCAGTGAAGGACCACCAATGTGGAAATCTCATCTCCACAGCCCTGTGTGTCACAAAGCAATTACTCTGACTCACCTTCTGTGTCTTACTCACACTCACATGGTGGTACATTTCCTAGAAATGCATACTGTACACAGGGATATGAATATACATCAAAACAGAAGTAGACAGTGTAATGCATTACTTCTCTGTCACCTGAATCATGCTGGTGCAATTAGCAATCTTGCCCTCATTAATTCACTAATTTGGGATTACGCTATGCTATTTGTGTGAGGACACACTACATAAACATCAATAGGATTAGGTTTCATTGATATTCTTGAGATACTATTAGTGTTATTTACATGACAGTAAGCTGTTTGGTAGAAAAGGTTTCTCAGGGCCTTGGCAATCTGATTCAATTTTATGACCTATGCAATACCAGGGTGGGGGCAGGGAGCAACTGTTTCCAACTGCAAACATCATTTAAAAACATGATTGTTGTTCTTAGAGAATTTAGTGTGACAAACACTATTCTAAGGTGGGGCTGTGAACATTGATCCACAAACCTTAGTCAAAATGAACTTGTGTGAAATAAATAACTCAGAAAAACATTTATAAACTCTATTGATATTTTTCTTTTATTTGGACAGCACAATGTGAGAGCAGGTGCACAAAGTCTTGCAAAAGTCTTAGCTTCAGATGACAAAGACTGGGGAAAGAACATGCATGACCAACCTTGCTATACCTATCGATCAGCTTTAGGAGGACAAACAGGGACCCAAACAAAAAGCTAGAGTCTCCAATCTCTAGGTATCATTATGTCCTGGACCTTGGGAAAAGCCTACAGGTCAATACAGGAGCAGCACAGGCGCTGTGGGGTAGGGCTGGCGACTTAATAAAGCAGACGTATTGTGTGTGAGCAGACGGGTCGATGTGACTCCCCCCAGACGCAATGCATTTTCACAGCGGGACAGGTTGCTGCACTGTGCAGAGTGGGCCTGGAGCAGAGGTCAACCTATTCACTTCATCAACAGCAGAAACCAAAGAACAGTGGGAGAGATGGAGTGAACACAGTGAAAGAACATATTATCAACCCAGGGGACTCTGCTCACAGACATCCAGGAAAGCTTAGATTTTGAGGGGGGTGTACATATAGTTTGCTATGCATGTGCACAGTAGGAGACAACACCTCACCTAGTTACTCAAAGGCAGCACTGCTGCCGATAGACATGAAAATCCAGGTGTGTTGGCCTTTCCACACACACATGCACCTCTTACCTTCTCATAGTAGCGCAGCTCATAGTCCAGGATGATGCCATTGGGCTGTTCAGGTTGTGGCCATGACAGTGTGAAGCTATTCATGGTGGAGCTGATCTGGTGCATGATGGGAACTATGGAGGGAGCTGTAGGGCACAGAAACAGTAACAGAGATTCAGAATGAGTACACTTCTAAAATATTGATTAATACAGATATGTTTCAAACACAACTGTCTGAATGATATAAGATATTCTGCCTTGATCCAGAGGTATAATAATAGTACACTGAGGGTCTCCTTTGCTAATGTTGATTTCCTGGTACAGTGAGGTGAAGAAAGTAGTTTGGGAAGTCTCTTTTGATTGTCCAGTATTCCCTCAGACACAAGGTGAAACTTCAGCTTAAGCTCAACATGTGGAACCGTGGTCTTTTGTAGCGATGTAGATTCTTAATTTGGATTCACGATAAGTATATCATCCAGCTCTGGCTCAACCGCTTCATTGTCTACCAGCTAATCATTGCTGGTGGACATTTTAAAAATAGGGTACAATTGCTAAACATATCATCTAATGTTTGTAGTTAACATAATTCATCATCAGGTATCTATTCTTTGCACAGAATACAAGTTTAAACAGTACAAGTGCCACTGTCATCAGTAACCAGGTAGCCAGTAGAGTCAAGCTGATCAGAGTTGCACTCAACCATATTCTAGCACTGCAATATGTGCTGGCTTTGGACAAAAAATTGGCTGCTCATTTGGCAAAGATTTCAGGGTGTGGACTTCAGTGGAGTGTCAGCTCCAGTTAGCAGGACTCGGGATACCTTTGTGCCAGAATTGCCAGTCACCATGAGCCTGGCTTGAGTCCAGCAACCAATCGAGTTGGATTTAGTCCGCTGTTGGACTGAGTCACATTGGCTATTTGGGCAGAATATTGAAGGACTAAGTGTGGCATCCACGGGAGGCATTGGATGCAGTAATTAGCACAGCTTCAAAGATTTTCAGATCTTCAAAAGTGGCAGCTAGGTCATATTTTAAATCTGCGACAAAGACCTACATATGGCTATAGTATACAACATGATGTAATGTCATTTACCAATAACTGTCAATGTCCTTCTAAAATATGATTTTAACAGACAAAAAAACAAGTTAGTTCTTAATAGAACAGTAGTAGTTTTAAATTGCTCTCATTCAGGATCCACGCAGTTAGTTTAGGAATGTATGCTGAAATTAAATGAGCAAACACGTATGACATGAACAGAAGAGGTTCATCTGATCTATCTAGAAGTAAAAACAAAACACACAAAACTGATTGTGTTGTATTATGCAGTCTTACAGTAGGCAGTAACACAGGCAACATTTTATGAAAATTTGTATCAACTGATTTATTGCAACACCCCCTGTGGTACACTCCACTGCTGATTTCAGTGCAAATGATGTCATGGTGAGCCATGAAATTGCTAAACAGCGCAGGCAGGAAAATATATGCTTGCATCCAATAAAACTGCCATTCTGCAGGCACAAGCAGACTGTGCTAGATCTTCAGCAAAACAAACATCCTAAGTTTCTATGTTCTATCTATATAAAAACTATAGTCATAAGACGACTTTTCTCCAGCTAATACAAAACATGTAAAAGACCTCACCTGTGTGTGAACCACACATTACTCATTAAATTAAACATATTGGAATCAAACTGGTCTGGTTTTGTAATCATTTAGGCCCAGCTGCACAGTCTATTCTATCCTGCAGCCTCAGTACACCTGAATGCACACACATGGGCTGCCAATTAACCCAGAATTAACCCTGTTTTGAGTTGTACTTCACATGCTGCTCAGAGATTGTGTTATTGGACAGAGGAAGACATCACACCTAATAATAGATTGCACTCAATATGTGTGTGTGTGTTTGTGTGTGTGTGTGCTTGTGTTTCTTCCTGTGAGTGGTTTCAAATTTTTAAATTTGTCTGGGCAGAGGTCTAGGAACAACTGTCTTCCTTTACTGTTACCATTATAAAGGCCCAAGTCTCAAATATTATACAGTATTACAACACCCTGTTGAAATACTGCATGTTTCAACAAGATCTGCATCTGAGCAAATGCAGCATCGGATTAGCTGCATAACCTCAGAATTTTTCTTATCTTTTATCTAAAGGGATTAAGGGTCTTGAAAAAATTAACTCAACAGAAATTAACCCTAATTTTTACCATCTTTGTTTTTATTATACCTTGGCACTTCTCTTCAGTGTTGACATTTAACAAATCTGTGGATATCGTCAAGGGTCGTCAAGGGAGTTCAACACCCCAGACATTCTACTTTGTGAGGAAAAAGTACATTTTTCTGGTGCTGACAATCCCTCATTCTACTGTTTGTTGTGTTAATATGTGGGCAAGCTCACAGGTTCCTAAATGTCACAGACAGTGCAGATGAGTCGGTTCCTAAAACTTTATATACACCATCCAGGGCCCATTTGGATAATTAATTTAAGGTTGCAGTCATGCTAACTGCTGTTTCTGTCCCGTCTGTTTTTTTTTTCTGAAAATAAATAAATTACTAGTTCCTCTGTAGAAGAAGATTTTTCATGGCAGGACATATCTGAGAAAAGCGTCTTAGAGCAGCAAATGTGAAAACTTTACGGGAAATGGGTTTAAAGCGCCTGAAAACATATTTCCTCATCGGCTTCCTGCTATAACTGATACGGTCCAACATGAACAAGCATGAACTGTTTTCTGCAAAAGTCAAAACTGTTTGGCTCTTTAGAGATTTCAGTATTCGTGTTCTTCTGTGTGCTTTTTCTACCCATTTGAAGTGAGCAGGGCTCAATTGGAAAAATTTGACTTCATCATGTCATCATGTAATGGTGAACCATTACGGTTGTGCGGTTGTTTGCTCATGCACGCAGCACTCAATGAAATATGATAAAACCACATGCACACAAAGTTTGCGAAGCAGAGCACAGTATTTGAGTGCTAAACTCTTAATAAATACCACCTAAGGATGTTTTCCCTAATTTAAGTTTGGCTGTTGCTTATTAAGGCAAAGTTTTTTAATCTTAAAAAGGATCTGATAAGTTTTCAGGAGCTATAATTAGAATCCTTAGTGTAAATACACCAATCTATGATAGAGACAGACGTGTTTATAAAAATGACCCAAAATTTTAAATAAAAATACAGCTCAGCTTTTATGTACAAATGAATCACTTTAAGGGGATGTGAATACGCCCCCGAATCAACTATATGATCCCAAACTCCTCCAAGGTGCTCAGATAAACTTTAATTTAAAGTTCAAAGATGAAACCAAGCAAACTTATTCATCAAACCAATTTGTGAGCATACAAGTAAGTTTGATTAAAAACTCATTCTGCTGCTGCTCATATTAAGTTCAAAGCCTTGGTGTTTGTGTACAGTGCTGGAAAGGAATCTCCTACCCCATGTCTGCAGGCATAAATACAACCCCTCACAAGCCCATGCTCTACATTTTGTGCCTATCAGCCTCTTGGCTCTCAGCCTGCTCGCTGCTGAGGCCTAGTCATTGCTCCACCTGGTCTCCACTCACCATCTTTCTGAATAACTCCTCTATTCAAAAGGCAGCAAATGGCGCCCTCTCAACTAAATGATCCTTTTTATTAGATTCCTTAATGATTATTCTACTTCTTTTCCTTCTCTTTGTATTTCAGCCTTGCATAAATCCACTTCACAGTCACAGGAGCTCTGCAAGATGAAAAGCACCTGACCTTTATACTCAATGTGGTTGCACAGAAAAGACACCATACTCCGCAGTTTTTGGGTAAATATTTCTGGATTTGATTGTCAGATAATGACCCCAAATGTAAATGTAAACAAATGAATGAGCTCTGTTTATCCTGTCAGTGTGAATGGATTCTGGTCCATCTGCCTCCCTGCCTCTCACCTGCTGCCCTCCCTCCCTCTTTGCTGTACTCTAGACAGAGAGTGCGAGGGCTAAGCTTCACCTCAGTGCACTTCAGCCTCTCTGCCTCTCAGCCTGGTTCACGCTCCACTGACCAGGGCTAGGGCTGCCTGGGCCGCATTATCAATTACCGGCCACAGGCATACACTGTTCCTGACAGACCCAGGGGAGAGGCACTCCACACAGAAATTCCTGCAGTGAAAAAGGGGTTGAGGAGGAGAGGTATTTTTACAGCCAAAGCCTCAAGTCCAGGTCCCAACTGAATCCATGCATTCAGAGAAGAAAATAAATAAATAAATGACTAAATCATGCATGTTTTCAAGTACCCAATTTCTAAATGACATTTTTTCAGGAATTCAAATTCTGGTTGTGGTCATTGATTATGATTATTATGGCTTACTTGTGATTTAAGTTGTAATATTTGGTCATTAACTTTCATCTTTACAAAACGAATTCTCACTACATTCCCTGAAGAAAAAAAACTTTTCTCACTGGCGTGTCCCACTGGACAGACAGTGTCCATGTTTTCGAGAGATATAAAGTGCACATGTACTTTATGCATGTGTGTTTGTGTGCCCGAGAAGCCTATGTGTGAAGAGCCTGTCAGAGACAATGTGTTGTGCCTGTATGAGGGTTAAGTTCAGCCCAATGAAGCACTGCTGTCCCCTCCAACTGCGTCCCCCACTGTCACCCTGGGACGATGATGCTGACAGTGATTGGTGACTGTGTCCTGCACTCCTCTCTCCTCCCTCCATCCCTCCCATCCCTTGCTCCTGTGCTCCACTTTTATCTGGCCCCACTTGCTGCCCCTGGCTTTTAATGCAGAGCTTGGCTCACCATTAATCAAAGTCAAAGCCTCCTAGTGTCTGGCTGAGAGAGAGCAAAAGGAGAGACAGAGAGAGAAAAAGAGACAGAGAGAAGGTGGAAGAGGGTTTGAAAAGAACTGTTGAAAGAATGAAAAGCTTCTTTACCTTTGCACAATTAATCTGCTCTGGAATACAGATGAGTTGGAGAATCATTTTATCATTTATTATGGCTGGCACAGACCTGAAACTCTATTTCATTTTGTCACCTTGATTCATATGACATAGTGAGGTCATTAAATGTGTTGTTTTACACTTTAAAAAAATCAGTATTGCACTGCCACAAAGTTGGGAGACAAAATAATTAAAAAAAAAATGGTTTCCCCCTTTTAAGGGTAAAGCTTGGAAATGCATCTCAAAGTTCCCGGCAAATACTCACATTTTTCTCCTCACAACCTACATGTTTATGATGCAGCCTTTCTTTTCACAGCCAAGTTAACCATGACGACATCACACGGGTTATTTTCTTAAACTTTAGAAAACTTCCCCCCAGAGCCACCGAACACACTGTACAACTGTTTTCATAGGCTGAGAAGTACATGACTAACAAACTGAATTTGATGTCTGAAATCAGAAAAGCTCCCTTTTAAAGTGTAAGTAAAAAAGTCTTCTGTACCATCTAAAAAATAGCCAGTACTCTTTAGTTTTATTAGCCCCACTCCCAAATGAGCATAAATGTTTTAGGTCTCCAACTCTCTCTCTTTTCACTGTGTCTTCCCTCTCATTGTGAGATTCCTGGGATAGAGTGTAGATGGCTGTCACTGTTCCTCACGTAGCACAGCTTTCACATCTGTATTCTCAGCTGCAAGTTTCTGCTCTGCCTCAGTTACTCTCAGCGAAATGATTGGACAGAAAGTTGTACTATAATTGGTCAGCTGATGTTGTAGCATTCAACTCTGTGCAGAGAAAACAAATACACAAATACTTATGGCCACATTCCCAACCACATATACAAGCCCACTTGTTCTTTTTCTGTGGTGCGCTTGTGTGGTTTGTGCTTTAAGATGCTGGCATGCCACTGAACCATGCAGCCTCCTAATAGGGGGGCTCAGTGTCTCAGATGAGGATAGCAGCCTATAGTCATGTGCTGTGCCTCTGTCAAAGGCACAGGTTTTACTAGTACCCTCCCTATTAGCAGGGGCTCAGAGGGCCAAGCCAGCCATGACTATATGGTAATGGGCCTCTCTCAAACATCATAAAGAGGGATCAGTTCAGCACCATGGATTTCTGTCAAGGAACCATGGTTGGAATTATTTTCAAAATCACATTATACATGAAGGATTCTGAGTGTAACTCTATGTGGGGGGGGAAAAGAACCTCTAAACTGTATGAGTATACCTTCACATAGACACAAACACACACAAGCTTCCTACTGACACTTAATACACTATATGAAGACATCGCAATTGACAAGGGGACTCTCTAGCATTCGAATCCACACTTTCATTTTTGCCTGCAGCTAATACCTCACTTTCTGGATGCAGGGACAAGATCCAACATTTATGGGAGCAGACATCAAATGAAATAAAAATTGCACCCGGAGAGAGAGCCCTGAAGAACCGTCTAAGATGATGAAACTGCTGGACGAAAACGAGGAAAAAGGCAATCCCCTTCCAAACAAATGGAAAGCCTTTGCAGCCTGTAAACTGAGAAGACATAATGAGTGGTGTCTTGAATACTCTACACGGACATGTTTGCCTAACATCTCATCTGATTTTAGAACCCCACAGAGCGCAGATCTCTTTAATTCATCTGGTTGTTTGGATTTCAGTCTAGCACACAGCATCCTAGCATCTTGAATGCAACCCACCCGGTCAGACTTGCCCATAGAAGGCCCAGGATAGTGATGTTTGCATTTCTGTGGGAATAGCTCTCCAAACAGAGCAGCTAAGTGGAGGAGGATTGTTTGTAGATATACTTGGCATTCTGTGGTCTGAGGGATTGTTGGCACACAATCCAGGTCAAGAGGGCTGCGCCAGTAAGATCAGCGAATTGTTGAGCATCGCATTAGCTGAGTAAGACAGCACTGCCATGAGATTTATGGACATTTTTTCACCAACAATGTTCACCAAATCACCCTTGCATAACCACTCAGAGTAGAAAGGAGTTGTAAAAATGTTTAAAAGATGAAAAATGTCCTCCTCATCTGAAGCAGCTGTGGATGTAGGTTAAGTGTCCGGGATGGATTACATAAGAAAACATGGCTGCCATGCCTGTAGTTCTCACCGCAAGTACTTTTATCATCCACAGCATGACAGCCATATATATTCAACTTTGGGGTCATTCAACAATTCAATAAATCCACTAGAAGCAGAGGGTGTCTCTTACCCTTAAAATTAAACCACACTATTTCACAAAGAGACATAAGATGGCTATTTTTCAATAGCTAACATAGATAAATATGACTAAATTCAGGCCAGACGTGAATGATAGCCTAAGCGGGGGCAGTATATAACCTCTGTGTCTGTTTCTGTATGTGTGTGTGTGTGTGCTCTTGTCTCCTGGAGAGCACAAGCTGTGAATGAACTCCTAAATCACACTATTGATCAGTCCTTCCTCCCAGATACACGCTGGGATCGAGGGCAGTTAAATGGCCTCCTTGGTGATTCACACTAAATCCCTCCTGCTCCAACCTCACCTCCATCATGCCGTCCTCTCCTCATCCTCATCAGCGCTCTCTTTTTCTTCTTCTCACCTTTGTCTTCTCATGGCCAATTTCCACCATAACCCTTCTAACTGCTACCTGACTGTTTTCTGGGTGGTCTCTTGGTTTTCCTTAATCTCACACGAGTCCACCCTTAAACCATGTCAATTTCAAAAAAGACACTACTGAGACCAGTGCAAACCTTTTTACCGCGTTATCTGACTTAAAGGACCACTTCACCTTCTCTCACAGGTTGACATTCTTATGGTACTGGAAGGGTAATAATATAGCATTACCGTTGTCAACCGTTTATATCTCATGGGAAGGCTTTATTTATCCCTTAAATCCAAGATCCACCAACCTAAAGTTGTTTTGAGCTGAGTAGAGGCAAGAAAGACTTATTTTGTTGTGAAGGCCTCTTTTAATTATGTTAACCAGACAGAACTGTAAGACTTCAAAACTAGTTTTGGGGGGTACTGTTGACAAGTCAGCTAGTCACTATACAATAAAGTTGAAAACTGGTGAGATGCTCCTCTAAACAGAGATGTGCTGGATGGCATTTATTTTCATAACATGGTCACAGTGACATCTGTAAATGCATATATAAATGCACGTGAAATTTACTTTCATAATACATGGAAGCAAAACCATGGATTTGAGAAAAGGTGGGTGAAATGGAAAATAAATAAGAGGGTATGTTGATTAATTATCTTCTATGCAATCATATTACTCATCTCCTCCATCATCTTTTTTAATAGCTGGGCTGAGCACAACAGCACATTACAAAAATGGCTCACCTTCAAAGTCAGAGGCTGGGCAGAGAGAAGGATTTAAAGGAGACAGTTAGCAGTGCACACTTCACCTTTAATATACTGCCACATTCTTCTGGTGATAATGAACATCAGTATCTTTCTAGAGTCATATTTTTGGGATAACTAACACCAACATGAAACAGAACTCAAATGAAAGCATTCAAGGGAGTAATCACATCCTAGATATCTGTGCACCTGTGCATTCCCTGATGTGCATAAACAATGCCGTGCCATATACACAAAGAAATCTGTCTGTTCAACTGGCAGTCTTGACTCTGGCAGAGAGAGGACATTTTGTGAATTTTGGGTTGTGCATTGTTCTTCTGCTTAGTCCAAACAGTGCCACCCTTTGCTTTTGTCTCACAGTGCTAAAGTTGTCATTCTGATGCTGAAGCGATCAAGTAGGCCAACAGTTTTCCAACTGTGCTGCTGCAATTTTACTGCTTTAATAGTGAGCCTTTATATACTGTATACCCAAGTTACATTACTTGCCGGTTGCAACAATTGCAACATACCGGGTATGAATGGTGTAATGATCCAATTGGATGTCTGATGACTAGCATTGCATTGGGAATTAACATGTTCCTGAGGCCTCAGTTTTTATAGAATACAAACACCTTTCCAATGGCAACTTGATTTTCGTGGGACTTGCTTTTTATCATGCCACCTGTGCCAACCCTGCATCAGAAACACCAAAATAAACAGACAAGATGATTGCAAGGTTCCTGAAAATGGCAGCGTGTTGTATTTCTTAATGCAGCAATCTCTACGAACCTACAAGACTGTCACTGCGTTTAGTTTCTGGAACGCATTATCAACATTAATCCATTTTGGATACTACTGCCTCTTCAGTGGTCTGCCAATGAAACCCTCCGTTGAAACTAGGAACAGTGCAATTACCTAGCTACAAAGGGCCACACAGGACTGGACATAGGCCTGGCAGATTACTGGCAGACACCTCATTACTGCAGCAGACTTTAACAATAGGGCTGGGCATTGCTTCTTCTACATCTATCTGTCAAGTGTGCTATTAGCCTGTCAAATGAGGACAGTCAGCACCATTAGGCCACTCTGATAATCAGACCTATTTACTCCCTCATTTTCCTCTCCTTCACTGTCACAGCCTTGCAGTCTGGTCAAAAAAAGAAAAACTCTCCCTTTCTCCATTCTTCCCTATCTTCCCTCCCATTCCTCCCCTGACTCATTCTCAGACAAAGACATGTTCAGTTGGTCATTACATTCCTCTGAGAGTCATCGTAATCAAATACGATATACCCTACACCAACTGGGCCAAATTTAATTTCAAAATGTACTCCTATACAAAAGGTATCTGGGTAAAACATTTTCCATTTCACTGGTCTTTGAGATTAATGTGGAGTGAGCTCATTCTTCAATTAAAGTGGAAATCAGTACATCAGTAACTCTGAATTCATTTCACATGAGGTATTTCGTCATTGGGTCAAACTATGCATTTGTCTATGCAAGTGCTCAACTGTACATGACAGAAAATCATAGCGCATAGCCAATAAGGAACCAAGCTGACAAACATGTAACTCTTTCCTTATGGGAACCAGTATGAACTCAACCAACAATCTCTTGTCTTTCACCACACTGTAACTCCCTTTCATGTCTGTTATTAGATCCCACAAGCTCCGGCTGTGATTTTCACGGTCCGCCTCATCCACAGAATCACAGAAAAATGAAGAGAGGGCCTCATTTAAATTTTTCACTTGGTCAATACTTGTCCCTTGATAGGTGCTTCTGCGCACAAGTCAAAGATCTACAAGACCATGAAAAACACTGGGGCAAAAATACAACCCGCAAATACAATATCCTCGAACTGTCATTTCCATTGGCTGGGTTCAGGTCCCATCACTGGCACAGTGTGAGCACAAACTCACACATATATAGTGAGACAGAAAAGGAAAAAGAAAGAGAAAGATAACAAGATGATGGTCATTTCCATTGGCCGGACACAGATCCATCACAGGCAAAGTCAGAGTAAGTACACACACACAAACAGAGAGAGGACAGAGGAAGCAGGAGTGAAGAATATTTCAGCGTGGCCTGAAAACAGTAGCTGTCCATGTATCCATCTTGGGCCAGCCTCTTCCAGTCTGATATTAAGGTATTGGACTGTAAAGGGAGCCGAACCTGGACAGCTGTTCTAAGTCTGTTCTAACTCTAAGTCTGTAGTTCAAAATGTTGTCAGTTGGTGGAACAAAGACGTAATGGCTTTGAGGCTCTTGCCTAATATTCAGTGTGTTCAGTGTATTCTGTATTCAAGGAAGGAAGAGTTAAGTAAGATGAATTCTCTTGATGTTTTTATTAAGAAATCAGGATATTGTCCGTGTATTAATCTGAAGATTTACAGACATGTTTCAACTGGGGTGTAGCCTGCCGTGAAGAGAGAAGTACTGACTTGCTCTGCGGCATTGCTATCAAAACAAAGTCTAATTAAACAAAGACTGAAGAAAAACAACAAAGAGACATGTCAGTCTGTGAAGCAACCAGCCTTCAACATCCAGATGTAAGCCTCAAAACGAGGACTCATAAATGACTTGTGTTGTTTTTGCAGGGGTGATTGCCTTTACCGAAGTTGAAAAGAAAGAATTCCTGGAATGCCCAACAAGTGCAAACATGGGGCTTTCTATCATCGTATTTGATTTGCAAAGGAATGGACGTGCGGTGAATATTGCTTGTCCTGTCACAAAATGCAACATGCTGTGTCTTTGGACTGGGCTCAAACTCCTCCATCGTGTGGGGGAAGCTATTACCTTGATGCAGGGAAGTGAGACTTAGAAAGAGAGCATGTATGTACATCATTCTAAACTAAACAACTTGGCTCCATGCTTTAAGCCGTAACGAAATTATTCATGATGGACTGATGTGAAATCTTAGCAGATGCCGTCATGCATCTTGCGCAAGATGACGGTCTTTTGAGATGATTCACATTTATGCAACAATGGTAGAATTTACAATGTCAAAAAAGGGTAACTGAAATGAAATTACTAAAGGAGGGAGAAATCCACATTACAGACTGCAAAGAGGATAGATTTAAAAGTAACATAGGGAAGGTTACGTGGTCATGATGAAATTGCAGTTGGATAACAACAGTCGTCATCATCAGTACCATACCATACCACTACCACTACCTCCACATCATCATTATCATCAGTACACCTTGTCACAGAAGCCACTTACCAGCCTGGTTGGTAGTAATGTCTATGGAGACATGCTGGGCAGGGTATGGACTCTTATTGCTGACACCATTGACAGCCTGAATCTCAAAGCTGTAGAGGGTGTGAGCTAATAGGTTGCTGATAAACACCCTGGTCTCAGTTAGACCCAGCTGTCGAGGGACAAACTCCACATTGTCGTCACAGTGGGAGCAGGAGCGACGGTCAGCCTGGCACTTCTTGCACACAATGTTGTACACAACGTCATCACGGCCTCCTGTCTCCCTGGGCGAATGCCACTCCAGGATCACAGAGGTTTCATTCACGATGGAGATCACATTTCTCGGGCTGGATGGGACACCTGTAAACACGCAGAGAAAAGATGCACATTTGTTCTGCAATGTTTAGGTGGCTGGTGTGTGTCAAAGAACATCCACATGGTTGTCAGAACCCAACGTTTCCCCACAGAACATTGCATTGCAAACAGATGATTAATGTTATTCACTTCACGTGTCAGTGGTGTTAATGTTGTGGCTAATTGGTGTACACCTGTAACCATTTTATATCAGTACAGACTTTATCATAAGGCAAGCTGCCATGACTCTGAAAGCTAAATGACACATTGGTTTTCAGGAGAAAATGAAAACTGTTTCACAAATCTGCATGCTGTTAGGTCAATTTAGTCAAGTTAGTCAATTTACAACCCTATAATAAATATAAATGTTGTTGTTCAACAGTATCTTGTCTTTTTTCCTCTTTTTCACCATCTTCAGCACAATTGGAATGCTAATTTATTCCATTCACACCCAGGGAGTTCATACAGCGAAACGTTTGTGTCTATCAAACATTGGTTATTTAGCAAAATGCAGTGTTGCATGGAGTATTCTTATCCAAGTGGCTCTGGAGATTCACACTCCCATTCACTCCCTCATAGCCCGCAGCTGGAGCAGAACCTCAAAGACGATATTCAGAAAGAAATCAAGAAATAATAAAACTACTGTTTTGCTTGAGTGGTGGCTTAATATTAGGGTGCAGAAAAGTGGCTTGTTCAGCCTCCTGCTACTGGAGCATAATTATTTAAGAGTTAAAATCTGTTCAGATGGTAGTGGAGAATTTTGCTTAGCTGAGGCTCTGTGTCCCTCCGGCTGCTCAGAAACAGCTCTTCCTTTTCACATACCAGACACTGCCAGTAAAGAAAAAAACCTTAGTCAATGCTGCTTAGGTTAAATGAGGCTGCCCTGCAGAGCTGATCTGGTACCAATTCATCCTCCATAAAGCCTGACCTTTATCATTAAAAGAGAGGTTTAACTGACCCGCTATTAGATTCATGACTCATGTGAAACTAAAAATCTGCTCAATTCTATAGACCCTTTGAGGAATTACTCAGCTCTCTACCATACTGTATGTCCTTTCCTAGTCTACTTTCTTTTCACCCCTGAGAAAGTATAACATGAAGAAGAAGAATACATATACATTTTTAAGCATATTATGATACAGCACTTGAGTTTCATATTTCTGTGGGCATAGGGCTGATAGTTACTTCAGTCAACACATACACAATTAATCACTGCTGCTGTAAAGCCATGTGGGATAACCCTGGGGAACTGGGACAAAGCAGTGGAACACACAAGGGTGAGGGAGCGGCAATGTTACTGGTGTGAACTGAGCTCAGTGCTACAACAACAGAGAGGTCAGTGACAGGAAGGGCGTGACCTCTATAGTGTGATTATTATGGTCTGGCTGAGAGGACAGCTAGCGTTCAAGAGACATGGTCAAAAGGCATGTACCTTGGATGCAACTAGATGTATGACACGTGGAAGAAAAATATGGCGATAAAAAGTGTGTGTTGGTAGGAACAAGCTATTTGATGGAATTGGCAGCACTTTAGCTTTTCCCCTTGGGGACTGCACAGTAGACACTTTATATGTTACTCACACTGCTTGAATCATTTGCATCATCCATCACATACATGACCTTGTCCCCAAACTTGCAATGCTGGGAAAACCAATGTACATCTAGTTATGTGAAAAATGCATATGACACAAACACACATCTCAAAACTATCTGTTTCCATGTAGTTATGTCTGCACTGCTTTTATCAATGTATTTATACATAGGTGGAAGAAATGAGTCTTTCCTGTTTGAGGTGTGAATGAGGTGTCATACTGCTTCGTCCCAATTACAACCAAGCTCCGCATATGCAAGGATGGCACAAGAAATTAGATGTGACTGCCACTTAACTGGTGATTTGCAGAGTATTACTGCAGCCTGTGGCTGTTTTAATTTGCCATACGATTTAATTTGTTGAGAACGTTACTTACAGGCTCTCAGCTGGCGTTCATTTAGCTATGCCAGTCAGATTTGGTTGTGCTCATATACACGTTGCTTTCACTGAATTTACAGAGGCAAAGCATCATCTCCAAGCAGCTCATGTTCTCTTTGTGAAGAGAACTGTGAACTGTATCACAACACAGTAAGGGCTCTATTTTAATGGTGCAATTACAACAACCAGTGCAAAGTGTTAGGCCATTTGCACAAGGACAATGAGGATGAGTCAATGTACATGTGTTATTTTTGTTCAGTTTGGGCAATATCTTTATGCACATAAGGGTCTGGAGAAGGTGAATGTAAATAGGAGTCATGCAGTGATAACCGTATCTCTTCAGCCAGTCACATTATTTGTTTCATACCCTTTAAACAGCTGTGGTGATAACTGGGGCATGTGATGCTTCTGATGAAACAAATCAACAGTAGAGTGCCAACCAGCTATTCAAAGTAGGAAATAAATATGATATAAGTGTATGATTTATGAATAACATGGAATTAAATTATTATAGTCAACAAGATGAAAACAAGATGATGTGGTGTTTGACCTAAATGAGATACACTGAAAGATGTGCTTGTGTCCCAGGTGCGCTTAGGAAATAGAAGGACAGCTAGATCTTCATGAATCCAAACATAATATATACAAGATTTTAAATGTGTCCCCATGACAGTTAAGCGCAACGTACAATTTTGTGACGTGCTCCCTAATACCTTGAACTCATCTGAATAAAAAAAAAAAATCATCTAACTTCATTCTAAAATTCTGCCATATCATGATGTGCATTGTTCAGAGTTATGATACATTTTACTATCCCACTCCCCATGTCTTCCACATACAATATATGTACGATGACGCTGTCTGACTTGGTGCTCCTCACAGTGAGCTAGCTTTAAGGTGCCATCTGGACTGTGAAACACCACAACCCAGTTTCCTCCCTCGGCTGCTAATATAGTGCCCCAGTGCCCAAAATAAACACTTCTGCACATTGTTTACTCATCCACCCTTTGAATGGTCTTGAGGCGGACGCTTCTCTTCTTTCAAACTGTTTGTTTTTATGATGTGAAACAGGCCTTGAGGGACCAACAGAAGGTCCCTGTGTGGAGATACTGATCACAGCCAGAGGAGCTGGGAGAAAGAAAGAAGGGCTGTGTGGGTTGGTGAGACATGAAATAAAACATGTTATAAGGACTAATGCTGTCTGGCTGGGAGTCTGAGAGAGTCACAGATAGTCTGTGTGTGTTAGTGTGCTTGTGAGCATGAAGTGCAGCATGGGAGATGTGCGTGCATCCACAAAGACCTGTCTGAGGACCCAAAATATGCATACAAATAAGCTTTTATTCAACTGACAAAAGCATAATACAGGTACACACACCCACATTTCTCTCTACAGCAACTCCAAATGTTGAATTACCTTGACTCTGCTATAGGAATGTCAGAAAACTGGTGCCATTTTGTGTGAACATGCACACAACCATGTGCACATTCATATGAAGCTTTTTGTTCTCCTAGCTAGTACAGGGATTAGACCAGACCAGTTACTTTTGACTTAGCTCCATTTAAGAACTGGACGACTGACTGCTGTGGGAAGCACCCTCAACTAACTCCAGAACTCACAATAGAGTTGATGTGGAGAAATAAAAAAAAACTTGGAGAAAAGAACAGAATATTTATGCACTTTGATGACTTAGTCCTCTTTCTCTTTGAAAACAGAACAAAAAGAGAGGAGAGACAGTGACTGGGAGAGCAAAGAAGAAAAAATTCTAAATGGGATGATGAGTAGAATGGAAAAGCAGATAAGTCTGCCCTTTCAGTTGGGAATTTTGATGGGTTTTGTTTGTGTTGCAAGCAGGACAGTGTTTGACAGGGCTCAAAGAGATTTTCTGGTGAAATGCCACAGATTTGAGTATTGAATAAGAGCCAAGAGATTCCAGGCCAATGTGGTATGGATCAGGAACGTAGAATCCCATCAGAACCATTTCCCTTCTCCTACCCCATATTTATTGAATTCCATCCCAAAGGTTTTCCTCATGAATTGGTTGGTGGTTGGCAGTGGTGGTTTTGCAGACGTAAACATGCATATGCAGCATTTTTTTCATGTTGTGTCTCACTGGGACTTTTATCCTGTGTTACTGTGGGCTATGTGTAGAACATCCCCAGACAGCTCTTCTAATCCATCATTTCTCAAATGTACAGATTCAAATCTTAGTTTGTCACATCCCTCCTACTGTGTTAATGTTTTATTTTTTTTTTTCTATCTTTGTCATTAGTCTTTTCCTCCCATTAGCCCCTTCCTTCTTCACTATTCCTCACACCAGGATGTACCATCACTGCATATTTTTCCCCTAAGGACCAATCTGTCAGGTTTCGGCTTACGCAGGACTCAGATGCAGAGATAGTGATAGAATATAGAGTTTTATTCTCCAAGCACAACCCCCAATCAAGCCTCTCACAGAGCAACAGAGAAAACAAGAGGCTATGAAATTATTCTTGGGCTAAAGGCTCTAACTAGGCTAAGAATTCTACAATCTAGTAAAACAGAAAATCACTTCTACAGGAGGAAATAAAAAACTTAGGAAGGGAAAACAAAAACTTCAAAGAACCAAAAATCACTCTCAATTGAGGATATCTATCTTAGAAAACAAACAGAAATAAAACTGAAAATCACTCCAATAGAGGAAGAAAATCCTAAGAACATAAACTAACAACTCTCCTTGACTAAACCTGAACTATGAAACTTACAACGAAAAATCACTCTGTTTCAGAGGCTAGAATAGAACGAGACACGAGGTACATACACAAACAAAGACAGTGGAATGGACGAGAGCTGGTGCGAACATGAAGAACGAAACACACTGGCACAAGACAAGGGAAACACAGACTACTTGAACACATGAGGGTGATGGGGACCAGGTGGAAACAATCAGGTGGTTGGGAAGACAATCAGACTGGAGACATGAGGAAGGGCAAGTGACCTGAAACGAGAGGAGAGTTACTTTTCAAAATAAAACAGGAAGTGACGAGACAGAAAGCCAAGACAAGACCTCACCGCGGTGTGACACAATCAGCACAGGTTTCATCATTTGACTCCCCTCAGTTACCGCTCAGCTTGTCATTCTCCCTTCTCTGACTCACACACTGAGAGAAACCCACTGGTCCAGCATGCGGGAGCTGGCTGACCCCCACCCCTCCACCCCCACCATACACACACACCATTCTCACATGTACAAATTATTTCTTTTTCACACATGCACACCTACAGGGAGGCTGAAGTACGTCAGACTGGGGCCTGGAGCCTGAACAAGGAACCAGGTGGGGATGCAGTGCAATGCAAACCACTGTGGCAAAGCACACTATGCTGGATAGCCAAGCTGAGAGGAGTGGGCTTCACACTGCGGAACAGAACACTTGGTGTTCTGTCCCTCAGGCAAGGCTAGATTCAGCACAAGACAGAAGATTGGGATAAAGCAGGGACAGGAGGTGGACGAGTATTTGGAAGTACATCCCAGGCTTGGCATATCCCTGAGGGAAAAGAGGGTGGTGTATCATGAGAAGTCCCCCCCTGCTGACAGAGCCAGGCGCTGGACAATCCATCAGCTAGCTAATCAGACTGATCTGGAGCACACAGGGACTCATGCCTGTGACGATGGTGATGAGCGCTAAAGCTACAGCTTCAGCTGCTGTTACAGATTGGCCTGATTTAAGCTACTCTACTAGTGCTCTTATCAGGACCCAAAGTATTAAAGAGATTTTACTAGGATGATCTCAAGGCCTCCCCCTGCTGAGATCTAGGGCACCGTGAGCATCAAGCTCAGCTGTTACTGTATGGTTCAGCCTTCAGAGAAGACTTTGAATAAGCTGTTGTAAAAGAATTCTTAAATTGAGGAGGAACTTAATTTGGTTTAAAATGTTAATGTTAAAAGGGGTGGTTAAAAACAAAATTGTCACTCAGACATTTCAAATGGATGTGTAGATGAATTCGGATACAGATGACTGAACTTTACTTCATAGTGCACTGTGTAATTGTGATTGTAGAGGAGGGCAATCCCTATTAACTTATAAACGCCATAACGGGATACTTAGTATATATGTTGTTTAAAACCCTCATCTATTGTTGCCTAAATGTTAAGATATTGAAGACTAAAGTTAAACTGGCATTGCAGAAAACAGCATGTGAAACAGAGGACAAAAAGAACAAAACTGACAGAAAAGATAAGAGCAGAAAGGAAATGGAGTGATTGAAAACAGAAAGTAACACAGGCTGCATTTGGAAACCGAACACCGACCAGAGGGATCCGTTCAAGAAGCTCCACTGGGGAGCTGTTGTGGAGATTGCTTGGGGAGAATTCAAGACCTCGAGCTAAAGACAGATGCTATACTTGATGGAGCGTTCACTAATTCACCAGAGAGCTACGCAGTATACCATGGGAGGGCGGAGAAAACTCAAGGTGAAAGTGGGGTGTCATCCGCTGAGAACATCGAAAGCCTAAAGGTGTAGATGGCTACACTTGGGAAGCGTTCAAACAGTCAGCCAGTCAGCCACAGTGCATTGGTTTTCCTCCGCAGCTTTAAGGCACTTAGTCAGAGTTTTAAAAGGGAAAGAGACGAATTCAGTGCACGTTCTCATTGCGAAGACTACCATACCAAAGGAGTGTGATCCTGAGCTCGATGCTGAGACCAATTAGCCAGGTCTATTTAAATAAATCAGGACTAAACGAATACTTAACCACACCAATAATGCTTCAGTGTCTGCTGTAGTGAGGAGAACACACCATTAAGACACTCCCCAGTGGCAGTGAAAGAAGAAAGGTAAACAAACTTTTTGGGGTCTAACAGTTCTCTCCTCCTGTGTAACTGTGTGTCAGCAGGGACGGCAGGAAGGCTTAGCATATTGCTTTTACATCATATTAAGATAACTTTGATGCGGTGAGAGGCCTTATTGGATCTCCAGCGGTTAACGGCAGGACAGTGTCAAAGCTTCGCTGCATCTGCCTGAGTAATTAGGACTTCAGGGGATGATAGCAGACAGAAAGAAGGAACAACAGCAAGAAAGAGGGACAGAGAGAGGGAGATAACTGAGGGAAACAGAGAAGAAGCTCACTGATGCAGCGATGGAGACGTCAGTGATGGAAACCCTGCAATGTAATGATTATGACAAGACTGAAAATACAACAAGGGTTCTAGTAACATGCTAATTTAAAAATCACTACGGGTGCTGGTTTGATGACAGCGAGAGAGAGACACAGAAGGAGCGAGATAGCAAAAAAATAATGGGTTATATGCATGACCAGTGTATTCAGGACTGACATGGCATACAAATTTATACTGAAATGGATAACAGAGACATACATATGTCTATTACAGGTGCTAGTCCTACAAGAATGTCAGTGTGTGACAGTGTTAGGGGGTGTATGTCATGTCATGTACGATAAACTCACTGGTGCAGGGTTCATCTGGCTGATCACCATCACCGCGGTAGTAGCCGTTACGGCACACACAGATAGTGGCGGCCTCAGCTGTGGAGCGGCTGTTTGGAGGACACTGTAGACACAGACCTGGACCCTGGGTTGACTTGAAGGTACCCGGCGGGCATGCTGTGAGAACAGAAAAACAATGTCAGACACTGAAATAAAAAAAAGGTCAGAGATGTAAACAGACTGAGACTGAAAAGTATGCGCTAAGTTGAAACTGGCACACATAACTTATAACACAAATTATATACACTTTTGCTGTTTTGGATTAAACAAATGACACTTGTTCATTAGTGAGCATTAGAGATGCTGCTAGATCAGGGATCGGCAACCCGTGGATTCGGAACCACATGCGCCTCTTTCATCCCTCTTCTCCCATGGCTAAGAGAGGGCGAGCATATTTTGAGGGAAAAAATGATGTGAATAAATAATTGACACTTAATTTAAATTGATTTAATTATATTTATTCAGGTTTTTTTCATTGTAATGGTTATTTCTTTGAACATTGAGGTGCTCTTGTGACATTAACGTAAAACTTGTTTTAATATTTCATCGATTGTACACGATTTTGTCATGTCCTGTTTGCGACACCTGTTGCTGCCAAATAAGTGACTTATTTTGGCCCCCGGTAAGCTAGCAATGGACAAATCTAAGGAGAGAAAATTAAACACATTTGTTTGCTTTTAATGTTGACAAAACTGGTTTACCGGTATGCTTAATATGTGGTGAGAAATTAGCAAACATTTTTTTATTTTATTTCATGTATACTTTAGGGCTGTGCAATTTAACGCGTTATTATCGTGTATGCGCGATAATTAATTAATGCCGACAATTATTTTATCGTGCTGTTTTGATTAGAATAATTATTTTTAAAGTCCGTTGCTCATTAGTTATCTAACTGTTGCTCACTTGCTAACTAAAAAACTAGTTAATGCGCGATAAAATAAAACATAATAATTGCCTGCGTTAATTAATTTACGCATTGACGTTGCCAAAGCTCTGATATATTTTTTATATTACTGTATTTGAAAATGAATGTAAATAAAAGTGCCAGTGACCTTTTCTCTCAAAGTACAGAAGAATTAGCTAAAGGTTGCTGACCCCTGTGCTAGATGGATCGTGTTGCCTTTGGACGGCCCTGATGCTGAACCAAAAAGTGTTGGATGCTGTTGGACAATTGCTGAGTATCTGTGGCAAATTATTGCCGTTTTTTACATTGTGGCCCTTTCTGCATGTTAAAGGTCAGTAAAGGGGAACTGCCTGAGTACCAAACATTGATTTCACCTGGTTCTGTCTTATTTTTCACCTCCACTGTTCATTTTCTTCCTCCACGATCAAAAGACCGTCGGCTGACAAAGCAAAAACCAGTTACAGTAGCAACTTGAGTAGAAATTTTAACAAACCACATGTGGCAAAATGAGGCATTGGTTGCTTGTGTAGGTTGGCTTGATGTGACTGAGCCCTAAATTCTAAAGGCCATGGTAAAGGACAAAGATTATTGTGGCTGATGTTATTGCACCTAAGTCCAGGCAATAACCTAATCCATTTGCCCTCATATCCCAAAAGAATACAAAGCTGAGGAGTTTCTGCACTGTGTGGAAGGATTTACTGACTATAATAACCATGATAAATGTCTAATATTTTAGCCGGCTTACAGATGGGGAACGAAGCTGTGGTGCTGCTGCACTCCAGAGAGGGAGGGGTTATAAATTTAATAGGACAAGCATCTTACAGTTTCTCCAGCTGCATCTATTTGCCTGAATAAAAGATTGTAAAAGCTATACTGTGGCTGAAAGATGTGATCTAGTTATATTCCTTTTCGTACAGAAACTGTGACAGCAGTATTTGGGCAGTAAGTAAAAAGGGAAAACGAAGTGTGTGAAGATAAGATACAAATCAAGAACAAAAGGTTTCATATGATGTCTGTGGACAACAACAGACTTTGTCACGTAAACACAAAGATGACGCACACTGTAAGTGTTTCAGATGGTAAAAATAAAAGAAATTAGTTACATCAGTATTGAATTTGCTTACCAATTTAATGGTTCTATTGTAATGGTCCTATTGTATCTGACTAAGAGTGCTCTATTCCAATATTTATGAAGTGCTCGCTAAATGGAGTTATATAAAGCCATAATGGCCAGGGAGTTGATCCCTTTCCCAGTCACTGTCGGGTCAAACACTGGAGCATGTAGTAGAGTAGCTACGACAAAAACTTTGAGTCCTTTGTGTCAACAGATTTAATTAAAATATTTTACGCTTCATTAAAAAATGCACTGAAACTAGGTTTGGAAGGAGGAGTCTACTTTATTTCGCTGTAAAAAGAGCAGGTTCCTGTTTTTATGACTCTTTCATTTATGCCATTCAGCCTGCCTCTCTGATGGGTTGTTAATGAAGGATGGAGAGATAAAGAAAGAATGCAGGTGAAGGAGAAAGAGGAGGCATTGTGCACACACGCACACACACACACACACACACTCAAGCTACTGCCCCAAGACGGGGGCTGCTTTACCATCTCCTCCTTGACACACCAGAGGCTAACTGCCTGACTTCATGTCTCGTCACACAACAATGTCCACAAACAGCTGGACCAACACACAAACACAACTGCACCACCAGACCACAACAACCACAAAGAGCTTATAAGACAACCCTAGGAGCTGTGGGGCACATCACTGCTGCAATGCACAAGAATACCTCGGTGAGAGAAACTGTGCAATCCTGTGGATGCTCCAGACCCTTCTAGAAAGTAAAGATGCATGTATGGAGGGTTATAAAGAGTTCTACACAATTTGTAAGAGAATAAAGTTATAATAATTTTTCTATAGGGCAGTGAGAACTTCTATTTTAGTGTGTGGGGGTGTAGGTTTGTGACCTCTCTTGACCTGTTATACACAGATCTCAAGTATGAGAAGATCAACATCCTCCTAATATAAGAACATTGAGGCTCTTAAAAAGCCTTCCTGGCCATATGGGGAAGCACAAACCAGCTGCAGAGCCATTTTATAAAGCAATAACTTCCAAAGATATCAGAGCTTACAAGTCGATAAAACACGGATCAAAAATTCATTTTCAACAGGAGAGAGGAGAGAGAACTTATGTGTCATCATTTTTGCTGTATAAAAATTCATAGATCAGGGTGAGAGACGAACCACATGCATGCACATGGCTATCACACACACACACACACACATATTTTGCTCAGAAAAAGGATCACAATAAGTTGTTCAGTGTATGTTTAATGGGGTGTGAGCGAAATATGTGCATTAGGTTTTGCCCTCGGGTTGTGTGTTTACAGACAGACAGCAGCTAGCATGGACACTCATAAATGGGCAAAAGTGAAGAGAAAAGCAGGAGAGGCTGTGCTGAATCAGCTGTCTGAGATGGCTGTGTTGTAAAAGTGCCTCATGGCAAACTTGTGAGCAGAAGAATGCATATACACACTCATTCAAGTAAACACACACCCCGAGAAACACTCCAGCACTGTCTTCAATGTTATCCTCACCTACAAAGAACATCTGAAATGATTTACACATGTAACCACTGCTGTCCCCGTTAAACGAAATGGCGCACCCACATTTTCCGCCACTTGACTAGCATGTGCTCTACAGAACCTGAGATAATTTAATGTCTCTCCTTGGACATCTGAAGATGCTGCGATCAGCATTACAGGAGGGGTGATAAGTGACAGCCAGGCAAAAGCAGCGATACCCTGACACACTCATGCAAACAGCCAGCACAGGATGCATGTCTGTCTATGTTATAAGCCCTATCCTCTAGCAGAGGCTCTGTCTAATTCGATTCCTAGCATTATTAATTAACTGCACACCGATCTACCTCACAGAGCAAGAGGAAGGAGGAAACTGATATGGCCAAAGACACAGAGAGAGAGAGAGAGAGAGAGAGAAAGTGATTTGAACAATGTTAGCAAACCCTCAGAGGTCTACTTGTAAGGACGGGCAGTGGTGGGCTGCATAGCGTTATGCTTCATGAATTTGGAGCTGAGCCCAAAGTCTTTTCCCCCTGATTTGTGAATATTTAGATTGGAGGAGGCCAGGAGTTCCTGTCCTGAAGAAAAAAAAGTACACAGACCCATCACTCATCAAATGTGTTGGTTTTCAGGGACAGGAGGGGATAGAACATTAGATCAACAAGCAATTAGTCTCCCCAGCGGGAGAATAACCCACAACTGAACTGACTCCATGCAAATAAAAAAAAACCCAAAACATTCCTCCCTTTCAAGTGGTCTCTACAGGATTCTCTCTGCATTGTTCTCTTCTCCTCTCCTTCTCACTTCTTCTCTGCCCTCTCATCTTTTTCGTCTGTCCCACCGGTAATGAATAGCTCTCTCTTTTTTCCCACCTTTCCTCCCCTTGTTGCTTTCTTGTCTTGATTGACAGGTTTGAGGCCTTGTTAAGGTTGGCTGTCTTTCCTTCTCTCTTTCGCCCTTTCTCTCTCTCTCGCTCACTCTGTGGTTAGTTGACAGAGGTATGGCACCTGTGGATCACTGCGCTCTACTCATCACAGTCTAACTGTGACGACCTCATGTCACTGCAAGCCTGACCAAAAGAGATGAGATGATGATCTCTTTACTGTCAGTCATCATCTCAGCAGGTACTCTTCCTCTTTAGATGACTGATAACGACAAAAATCTCAATCTGAATGTAGCTCATAAACAAGCATGTAGACCAACTGTTTACACCACCATGTAGTGTAGCTTTTTTTTTTTTTTTTCTTTACACACACACACACACACACTCGCACATTAAAAATAAACAGTTAATTTGGGGGAAAATTTGATCTTCTTTCTACACCGTTGTGATATATTGATTGGCCAGGACAACTGCTACATGAGAAGATTAGTTAGTAACCCGTGAGCGTTTAGTGCTCAGGGGTTACTGTACTTAATAATGCACTTGCTGAGCATATAATCTAGTGTACACTTAAGGCAATATATCATGCGTGGAAGTACACTGGTGCTGTGTCACATAAGGTGCATGTGTTTGGAATGTGGAGCTGCAGAATGCATATAGCCCAGCAAAATCAAGGGTAATTGTAGGTATGAGCTTTATGGAGGTAGTGGAATAAAAATTACATTAGCTTGTCATGCAAATCTCACAAGGATGTGTGTGAGATAAAATGAAAATGTACAGTTAGACATTACAGGAAGCAAAGGATTAGGACAAAGACTGGTTTTGGAAATGGCTTTCCTCCTCAGACGCAATCAAAGCTACAATATACTCCTCTAGCTCTTCCTCTGGCACCACTCTGAAGTATGCACGAGGTTTTAAAACACCAGCGATGGCTTGGCAGCAAATTGTGGGAAAAGCAGTCAGACATGTACAGCATTTGATGTGAAAAGGTACTCAAGCTTATGTGATAAATCTGAGATTTAAAGGAAAGAGTTCCACTCTGTAATATGAGATATTTATCACTTAAAATTTCTCCAGCACTCCAGTATTGACTTTTAGCATGAAAGTTAAGCACATGAAAAGTTATGACTCATTTAAAAACATTTCCATGTATAAAATAGTGATCCACGGTCTTTTTGAGTATTTTTTTTTTTTTATTTACCAGCTTTGAAACACAAATTCGGTTAATCTCAGGTTTTAAAACATTGTGTAGAGAGTGTGTGTGATCAACAGAAGGGCACAAGTTGTGAGTTAGCGTCAGTGACTGTTAGACACAATTCTTGGTCACCCAACAGAAAATGAACCCTGGCCCTCATCCATCACATGGGATGGATCACAGTCTTAACAGGCTTTGGAGTCATGCAACAATGCTACCCCCACCATCTCCACACACACACACACACACACACACATTCATACAGACAGGCTTTTGATTAGGTCAAGACCCCAGTTGACCCTTATTTCACTATTCTGTTTCTCAGTCACTCAGAAAGACAGCTCTCACCCCCTCAAAGCACAGGAGGCTGCACACATGGCAAGTGCATGCCTTCATAGGTTTTCCTATGTGATAAATCACAGGTTATCAATCGAGTGGTGAAATGAACACGTTTGTTTGACAAAGCAGACACAAAATGTGGCAGGACAGCCAACAACTTAAAACAAAGAGGCAATCAGTGCTGCAGCCCATTGGTATTCAGTTTCACTCTTCTGTCATTGTTCATTTTCCAGCCACAATCCAACTAATGAGCTGCTTTTCCAACCCAGGTGTTCCATTTCTCCACAAGGTCATTGAAAAACACAATACAATTATTTGAGACAGAGGCATGGCTCGAAACAAAGGCTTGTCAGAATCATCAGTAAATGCCCGCAGGATATTAAAAGTCTGGGTAAACTGCCTTTTAGGGTTATGATTAATTCATTCAAAAAAAGTGATTCAAGAACAATTTTGCATATTTCTCATAAACTGCCAACACGTGTCAACAGGGACCCAAGATCTGGAACTAAAACATGTGCAACTTCTAACAAGTGCGCCCATTTATTCTTTACTGAGGGCATCCGTGGCTCACGGTGGTGACATCACTTGGCAAGTCTGGTCAGTCTCCACTACTCCCTGTCATCACCCTCTAATCTCACAAAAAAAGAGAGAGAATGTGAGGAAGAATAAAAGAGGGCCAGAGAGGTTTTTTTTCTGGAATAAAGGGATGGTTGAAGGAGTGCAGCGCTTGGAGCATACCTCATCTGCTTTTGTTAAGGGCTGCGGTGCTGAAGAG
Source organism: Scatophagus argus (assembly GCF_020382885.2). NCBI lineage: Eukaryota > Metazoa > Chordata > Actinopteri > Scatophagidae > Scatophagus > Scatophagus argus. The sequence continues at coordinate 12,396,883 of NC_058505.1, read as the reverse complement.
TTCCTCCCACAGAACACTCCCCCTGATCATTAATCATCTGTCCATTCTGGCCCTGTCACAGCCTCTCTTCCAAGCTAAAACATGCACCTACACCCACACCCTCCACATACACACAAACTCGCCCCCACACACATAAATACGCACACGTACAATCTTCTAAACTTTCTGCTGCCTTTGACTGGGTGCTTCTTCACCAAACACCACTCATCTTGACATACTGTACCTGTGTTCTAAACTAGCTAATACAGCAGTGTTTGACGCTGCAGAAACCTCAGTGAACAATATTTAAAACCCCTTGAGAAAGCTCAGATATCCTCCAATTAGGGTACCTTTGAAACTCCACACAGTGCTATATTGCTTTGTAGTGTTCTATCAGAAAAGAGAGGCATTTGAGCATTTCAGAACACATAATGAGGTGAAAATGGAGAAAAAATAGACAAATCTACATTACAGAAAAAGAATCACCTCCTGTGATCAATTTTTGATCCATTAATGCATTCATATTCAGTAAATAATAGCTGTCCAACACCATACTCCTTCATGTGAGAATAGAGGAGTATAGCGTTTGCTGTTATAGTTTTTGTAAAATGAAAATCATGTCTGACTGGATTCAACAGAGGGCAGTGCAGCAATGAAATAGATAGAAGATGAGAGTGTCCAGTTAAATAAAATAAATAGGCCTGTGTTTGATATTTGAAATAATCTGTTTGCTTCACATACGGATGTGAAATGCGACAGTCTGACTGCTAATGCCGATGAACAGAGCAGGTGTCTGCTAAAAAATGAATATAGGAAGACACAGTGTGTTAAAATTAATGTATGTGAGTGGGTGCGCGCGTGTGTGTGAGCCTTAACAAACCAGCGCACAATTTAGCAGACAGCCGACGCCCCTGGGCAGGCTGTTACCATGGTAACCTCACAGCCAGTATTTTTTTGGCCCACACTTTCCCTTTGAACAGCCGGCCAATGACAGACCAGCCGACTGGGAAATCTGGCTTACTGAAAGCGCATGCATGAGTTGCGTGTATGTGTATGTGTATGTGTATGTGCGTGAGCATGATACAGATCAAGAGAGCTATATAATCTCTTCTCTCCACATAGATTCGTCATAACCGAGTGGTGCATGTTGGCAGTTGGCCGCTCTGTATCGTGCATGCCACATTGGCTCAGGTCAATTTTATTTCCAGGAAGATGCAGCTATGTGCCAAGGCACTGAGCATATCATTCAGATAGAGGAGTGGTCAGAGAGGAGCAGAGGGAAGAGATAGAGGAGATGAGGAGGTATTGGTATTCCAGGAAACGACACTGTGCCAACCCATCCCTGGCTGGCAAGGTAGTAGAGAAAACCTCCCTCGCCGCTCAGCAGGAAGTAACATGTGCTTGCACTACAATCTACACTGTAATCAGAACCTAACAGGGGACTGACCAGGCTCATTGCCCACTGCCAACTAACAGAGACAAAAACGGGGAGAGGCAAGAGAGATATAGATGGAGAGTTACTCAATGAGGGGGTGAAATCAGTCAAGGGAAGTTCTGTGAGCAAGGAGCATTTTATTGTCAGCATTTGATTGCAATATGATTGCAGTACAGATATAACCAACCTAACTTCACTCAGATAGCTAACTGAAATCACAAAAGCCTCATTCCTTACCACTGTAGAGACATTAATGAGATGGTGTAAGGATATTCTTAAACTTTATTGTCAAACTGAATCATATTTGGCAAAACTCTGCAAGAAAATGGCGCTTCAGTTCTCTGGAGTTTATAATACGAAACTGGTTGTTGTGTCCTGTGTTGACTGTGTGACTTGCAAAGAAGGATGATCAGAATGAGGTAATAAAATCAGCAGTTAAAGGCCCCGTCAATTACCTTGCGATTCTGTCGCACGGTGAATAAAGTATATGTTCCAAGATAAATAGCTTTCTCTTTCTTACCACTTCAAGTTGAGAGAGACCATTACCTTCCTCTGTCTCAGCACTTGTCTCTTTTAAAAAGGATCTAGCTCATTAACTTCATGGATAGATCAATTAATCTATAGCAGTTAGCCAAAGATGCCCACTCTTGCTCTTTTTGCTCCTTTGCTGCTGTTCTGCTCAACACTGTCTATTACATTTATGGCCTACAAACCTTTTTTTTCACCGCTCATAGTCCTGTCATGAGCACAGTTTAACCTGATGAGAAAATGTGGATTGTAAACAATAAATCATTATAGTGGGAACGAATTAGAGACAGAAGGAAAAACTTGCTCACCCAGAAATTTCCTTTAAATTCTGCATAGAATCAGATAAAATAGAGAAACAAAAGGAATTGATCAAATGGAGTTGAACTTTTATCAGCCAACACAATAATTTGGCAGCACAGGGGCCCTTTACCTCTGTAGCTTTGCCTGATGCATAATGCATATATTGTGGTGCCAAATTGGATTTTTTGTTTGTCATTTCTCCACACAGTGTGTGATTGAAAATTAAAGTGCGAACAAAGACTGAGGCAGCAGCTTGAAGCTTAGAGTTTACAGCTACGGCCCTCCCTTTGTAGTGATGAAGTACTGATGATGATATGAGGATGCACAGCACATTTAATCCATGTGGATCATTACAAAAAATGGGAAAAGGACAGACTGTGCAGGTAACACAAGTAAATCTCTGAGATGTGTAGTTGTCTTGTTACAAGTGACTTTATTTTTGCTATAGTTGAAAATCCTTGTTCTGCTAATAATATAAACTAAGAGCTGGACAATATAATTAGGCAGCTATGAGTAGCAGCTAACAGTAAAAAAATAATATACCTTGATGGTGACGAATAGAAAAAGAGTTATTAAGTAATTGTAATTTTAGATGCTTCTGCAGTTATGTCTGAAGCTCAGGCTTACAGCTGAGTTGCCAGGCTTTAAGGCGATATGTCTATTATATTGATTGAATACAAAATGCAATTCCATGCAACAGTGTAATAGGAATCACTCTCAGGTGAGCTAAAAAGGATTTTGACAGATCTGATCGTTGAGCCAACAAGAATGCATACAGTTTAAACATAGATAGACACACAGCTAATTCACAGATAGACAATACATGTATATGTCTACTATGTTGCCTTAAAATGCATATTTGTCCAAGTTGTTGTATTCTGTAATCTAAACAGTCAAATTATTGCTGCACAGTCCCTGCTGCTTCCTACAAGTGTGTGGCCATAATATCACCCAAACAGACTCTTTTAACAGTGAGTCAACAGAGCTGCTAGGAAGCCTGAATGCTTATGCTGCAGCAGGACTGCAGAGAGACTGTGAAAGAAGATAAGACTCCCAGGAGGACTTAACATCACATGAACTATATAGACAGTAAACAAATGACAAATTCTTCCTCATAATAAAATGCTATAAACTGTTATGGCAATTAGCTTTTCCAAAGTTACAAGTACAATGATTTATGTATTCATGAAAACATTAGTAAAGAGCCTTAAAAGACCTGTGATATCCTACAGAGGAAGATTTTATTCATTCCCCTGCACTGCTTTAATACAATATTATTTATTCCACTTGTTTGAAATGAAGTTTTAGACATGTCTGTTTAAAGCTGTAATGATTTTAACTCCATTAGATGATAATGTCGAACACAAAGCACTTGGAAACAGCTTAAAAGCTAGAAGCCATGTAAGGAGAACTTAAAGTGGAATATTTAAAAGAAAATGCATGATATAGAAAGAGATGAAAAAACAAAAGTCTAAAATGTTTTGAGAGTTGCTTCAGCAAGGCTTGATAATAGCTTCAAATATCTGTGTATCCTAAAATACCCAGCCCCTTGGCACAGGGTTGAGGCCCTGCTAATGAGTGTAGAGGCCTTTGAGGGGGGATGAGTAATTATGCACATTTGAAGGTAGCAGAGGAGTATAATGATAAAACAACTGGAAAACGAAGGTCCCTTCACTGTTTACCATTCCCTAATTTGATTCCTAATTGAGCGTACATAACACAATGTTTACACCAAAATATTCTGGCAAAGACAAGCAACCATGGCAGAATAACACAGCTGAACATGGCCTGCGCTTCCCTCCTGATGATCTCAGAGAGTGTAATCATGGGAGGTCCCTCCATCCCCAACACAATCAGAACATAGAAGTCCAGTGACAGGTCTTCAACCTTTAACCCACTAGTAAGTATCCTCATCCAGTCACGCTTATGCTCATATTTTCACAAGTGGCAAAGAGACTGTCAGACACGGTAGGTGGCCAGAGGCCAGTGGCAAAAAGGATTTGCAGATGGGTGACAAGAAAGGAAAGAGGAGAAAAAGCACTAGACTGGATTTTTCATATCCAATAGCAGGCTGAAAGTCGATGGACAGGTAAGGCTGGAGAACCAACGAGGTGAAGGGTGGTGTGAGCAAAAGTGATGAAGAGGTCGTCACACTGCACCCTGTAATGATAATGGCATCAACTATCACAATAAACAGCTACATCAATAAAACACAAGATTCACTGGTGAGATGTTCTTCCAGTGGAACTCTTGTATCCACTGTTCATCACCCCTGCTGCTATCACGTCTAATGAGAAATAATGATCATTAAAAGAGAAGATACAAATTATGTGCGAAGCGTGGGTGAGGAAAAGTGACCGGGATCAGGGAAAGTGTGAGAAAGGGAGATACAGAGAAGTGAGAAAGTGAGAGTAAAACAAAGTGAGAAAGCACTCATGAGTGCATCTTGTCACTCAAATTGTTGGTGGCAGAGTCCCACAATATGCGTGTTAAGCAAAGCAGCCATTTCTCATTGCATACTGAGTGACGGCCAAGCTATTATTGCTAAAGCTGACAATGGGCAACAGGAAATAATTAAAAAAAAAAGGCTGGATAACAAATGCTGTTTAGAAGGACTATGCACCTGTCCTGTGGCAGCTCCATTCATGGTTCAGGATGGGTGTGCTTTTACACATACAAAAATAACAATTCTGTTGACATCAGGTCCAGGCATGACCAGAAAACTCAATGGATGAACGACACGCAAGAGGAAATACATTCTTCTTACTGTGCAAAGACAAATCGATGTGTTCATCAAACATTCTGTTGCATAGCGTGAATGAACAGAGGCTGAACCTTTTCTCTGGCACGCAATGCACCTGCATGTGAAATCCGTCAGTTAGCTGGGCCCACATCGCATCAATATTCATGTCATATTTACATCTGCATGACCTCTGCACAACCTTATCAGAGAGCTGTATTCCCTTCCAGACAAACAGAAATGCACTATCATGCAGACACAGTGTGTGTGTATCTGTGTATGAACTGCAGGCCCCTCCACACCTGTCCAGATCTGGACAGCACTGACCTTTATCAAGCAGCTTTAGTCAATATGCCCTGAGGTAAGAAACTGACAAACATATGTGCCCATTGTGTGTGGGGTGCAGTCATGTGAGACGTCCTTGAGCTGCATGACCATATTCACGCGCTGATGGAGACAAGAAGTCATTCAATGGAATGAAGGGTGAGTGACGGGCAGACAGGTGCTGATGGATTATGAATATCTTGGACATTCAAAACGGAACATCAGAACAACTGAGGGTGGGAAGCAGAAGGTGGAAGAAACACTTCAACTTGTCCCACTGTTAATGGAGAAACTGTTAGCGTCACACCAGTCTCACAAAGAGAGGTTTGACAGTGGTTTATACTGATGGTTTGTGATAATTATAATCCTATAAATCATTTAATTGTCTGATCACACAACTCAATTATCACCCAATACTGAGGCCTGACAAATAGAAAGGAATGAAAACAACTCTTGCTATGTGGAGGTATTTAGATTATTAGTGCATTTTACAATGGTAATTTCACATACAAAAATCTTCAAAGAATACATGGAAAATGTATCAAAAGTATTGTTATATACTATGTAGATACGTAAGTACTAGGGCACCTGATCATTACACCGCATTCTAAACACATAGGCATTAATATGAAGCTATTACAACTTCCACTCTTCTGGGAAGGCTTTCCATAAGATTTTGGAGTGTTTCTGTGGGAACTTGCACATTGCACATTCATGCACTAGAGCAATAGCGAGGTAAGGCACTGTTGTTGAATGAAAAGGCCTGGCTCGCCATCCCCATTCTAGTTCATTCCAAAGGTGTTTGATGGGGTTGAGGTCCGGGCTCTGTACAGGCCAGTCAAGTTCTTCCACACCAAACTCATCCAGCCACATCTTTATGGAGCTCGCTTTGTTCACTGGGGCACAGTCATGATGGAAAAGAAAAGGGCCTTCCCCAAACTGTTGGCACAAAGCTTGAAGAGCAGCATTATTCAAAATGTCTTGGTATGCTGAAGAATTAAGTTTTTCTTTCACTGGAAGTAAGAGACCGAGCCCAACCCCTGGAAAACAGCCCCATAAATAGGTGTGTCCCATTACTTCTGTCTATATGGTGTACATAACATAAAGTCTTTTACATGTATTTATACATTTATGTTTGAGTGTTACAGCTAGCTGTTGTGCATTCATTTTGTTATAAAAGCATTCAGGAGTCTGTCAGTGAAGAGAGTCTGCTGTGCTGCACTGAAAAATGAACAGAACTGACATAAGCAGTCTGATGAACCAGTGAAAAGATGGTGTGAGAGCAACATACTTATCAGGTCTTTGTGACATTGTGGACTTTGGGAAAGACATCAACACCTTGTCCAGCAGAGAATTAAGGGGAAAAACACAACATGACCAACTGGGAAAGTGGATTAACAGTATAAATGGCAGAAAGCCACTGACATGAGGGTAAAGTCTGACAAGTGAGCACAAGTGTGTGTGTGTGTGTGTGTGTGTTTGTGTGCGTGAAAATGACAGAAAGTGGGCATCAGTATGTGCCTTAAGGGAGACACATGAAGGTGGTTTGATTTCAGATGTTCCCAAATAATCATTAAAAATCATCTCATTTTTAAGAACAAAAATGTACAAATAAGACAACATGGTTTATCCCATTTAAGGTTTACGATTTAAAAAGTTTCCAAGTTCACAGCTTTACTGGCCATGGTTACAATTTCTCCTCAGAATTCTACTCAGAATAACTAAGAAACAATTATATTAGCAGATATTAGCACATTCAGCCATGTGAAACAAGTTTAAGTTGGGACACTGATGGGGCTGCACATCATTTACACACATACTGTACAGCTGCTATAAAGACAGCAGATTCAAGACAAATGAACACTTTATTTACTGTAGCTGATGACACAGGAACATTTACGGTCTGGCGTGTTTCTGCACAACTGGAACTTAGAGTAAAATACAAATGGCACTGCGACAGCGACATAGACTATGCACCACATCCCTGTACATTCATAGCCAGGAAATGCACAAATGAATGCACTCACAAATGTACACACATGGCAGTGCATAGCTGCATAAACAGGGTCAAATAAATATGATATGCAATAACATCATTTATGCATAAATACACACATACTCATCCAAGCAAAGAAAAGTCAGACACATCGCTGTTGATGTCATGTGTGTTCTCCCAGGTCAACAGTCTTGCACGCATACTTGTCACGATGTATTCGTACATTTTGCATGCAAATGTTGTATGAATGGGCATCCAAAAACGCATTAACGAAAGGGGTGTACAGACATACTGTGACACGTGGTGAACAGGAACCCCTTGGGTGCAAACAAATTCACAGTCTGAATTAACAAGCGCACACACACAAGCTCACACTCACGCACACATCCGAGAACACACCTTCCCTGGGCAGGACATATTGGATTAGGAGTGATTTTTTTTACTCTCTTGGCTCCGTCTCAGAGGTGCTAGATTAAATGCCATTCCCACTTTACTACAGATGGCTTGAAAATAAATCATACCATCCATATACACACCCATGAAGAAAACTCCACACACACTCACCCACATATATACAGCATACTCGCGAACACACACACACACAAACAAACACACATAAATACAGAGAAACACTCACACAGGGAGATATATAACATGTTGGCACACCCAAACACTAAAGCACCTGTACGGTCCAGCGCGTCTGCTCTTTGTATTTCAATCACTGAATCAATGGTTCTAAATTGATTGTAGCTGAGCAGGGGCCAGAGATGTTCCCCCTGGCTCGCTGCCCTGGCCCTCTATTGATTAGATCTGAGAGAGCCAATTGCTTTCACACTGGATTAAGGTGTTCCGGAGCAGTGAGCAGGGAGAGACAAACAGAGAGAGAGCCAGAAAGAAAGAAAGAAAGAAAGAGAGAGAGAGATAGAATAGGTTTTGCAGCCTGAGAGAGACACAGCAACAAAGCATTAAGATCAGGCCAATAACACTACTAATTAGTTAACAACCCCTTTCTATGAGGAGAAGACCATGTAGGCACACCAACATATGGGTGTCTCATACACACTCACACACAAACATGCAAAGACACAACATCAGGTCTTACAGTACTTCAGAGTTAGACGCACATGCCATGTATATGCAAACCAGTATACACATGGAAACTCTTTATATAGCAATGACAGACACATGCACATCTGCCTCCAAACACACACTCACACACATACATACACACATATAAACACCTCTACGTTGCAATCTGTCAGATCAGAAGGCACTAACACAGATCAAGGGTGTAATCTCATTTGACCCTGGAGCTAAGTAGCCTAGGGCAACAGCATTACACTTCAAAGCTTCACTCTGTTTGTTACACATTCCAGCTCCAAAGTCTTATGCACTATAACCAAGAAGAATCAAACCAAACTTTACTATCAGCTGGCATCACAGGATCTGTTCTGACCTGGATCAAATGATAAATAATTTGCAAGAGGTGGATAAATCTTTTTTTTTTTTTTTTTTTTTTTAACAAGGCAGAGTTTCTCCCCTTTCCCTGTATTTGTCTCTCATGTCCGCATTCATCATCCCCTTCGGCACATTCGTATTCCACTGGGGGCAGTGTTAAGCAGGACATCCACTCAACATCCCATCACTCTTCCTCTCCGAGTCGTTTCTGCAAGGGGTTCTGTATTGAAGAATGGGAAGGGAGGGACGGGGCTAAGTCGGTCCCAGCCTCAGCCATAGACGAGCCCTTTTGTCTGGCCTCTCAAATCATTTCCACAATGGAGAGGCTTCCATCCCAGATTAAGCGCTTATGAAAATGAAGAACTGAGTGCTCCGAGATGGGGCATGCACAGGCGACGTGGACCAGGGTCACGAGAGCCGGTTAAAGAGCCCCTCAATCCCAGCGCTCACAGAGGCGTTTCTTAGGGAGCAGCAGCCCTATTCACAAGGCACTGGGAGTGTAAAAGCACCACATTAACTGCGCGAGTCAGGCAAGCTCAGTATACATTTTGTTAATACCTCTATTGTGACAGTCCCTCTATGACTGCTCCTCTAGCAGAGCACCAGAGAAGGAGGACAGTGCTAGAGAGGGAATTAAAGAGGCATAAAAGATGAGATAGAGGAGGGAAACAACAGAGGGAGGGAACAGGATTTGCCGTCCCATTCAAACCGTGATGGGTGTGAAGTATGCACAGACATGCCTGTGCACACACACACGTACACACACATGCGTGCATGTACACGTGCACACACACACAGTGATATCCTGCTAAAAGGGCTGCTGTGAATCCTGTTTGCGGGAGTCTGACGTGACACTTGGCTGACACCATAAACTTGGTGGAGAGTCAAGTAACCCAACAGACCTGCGAAGCCAAAACACATAATAACAGGCCGACCAAGGTAGCCAGGAACATAAAGGTCAGAGAGAGAGAGAGAGAGAGAGAGAGAGAGAGAGAGAGAGAGAGAGAGAGAGAGAGAGGCAGAGATATCGTGAAATTGACTGAGTGTATGAGCATGTGTGCCTTTGTGTCCCTATCACTCTGTGTTTGGTTCATTCCCCAAAGGATCTTATTATACTTCGCGCTGGCTCCAACACAAAGGCAGCGTCTCTGTATCTCAGCCCATCCAGCTCCCCTAGAGAACGTTCTAGACACAGCAAATCCATTTGTTTGTCAGCTTCTGCCTCTGTTCGGACTTGGACTAATCAGATATCATTCTCTTTGAGAAGCATACCACTGTGCAGTCTGGCCTAGCACTACAGTAGCACCTCCCAGCACTGAGATAACATCTCTGCTATTTCAGAGAGGACTTTTTGTCTTTGTAAGCACACAGGCATCATAAAACTGTTGGAGGGGTCAGCTATAAAGGCATGTCAGTACATCAAATAATTATCTTTTTAATAATGATGCCATTACCTAAAAATATCTCTCCTTCTTTAGTTGCAGTTGAGCCTTGTGGTGGGTGACTACAAACTTCCTCTTGAAGGGTGTTGCCCAAAGTGTCCTTGAATTGGATGAGGATTATTAGGATGTTATTGTTAACTGGAAAATGTCCCTTTGAGATAACTGCCAACAGTCTACAAGGAACATAACATCCTGTTTCTAATAGCAGCCATCTAATCCATGTCTAGCAGCACAACACAGGTGGAAACTGTGGGTGGATTTCATCTTGTCTGTGCGCAAAATTTATTGCTTTTAAGAGCACTCCACCAATTTAGTACTGCACTAATACAATATTGGCAGACTGATGGACGGCTTTTCAGAAAGTGTCACAATTGATATAGCCCGATGTTGTTTTGTCTCAAACATTCATTAAAACCGGGCACCTACATTATCCATAATACAACATGACCACCAAATCTCAAACACTTTTGTCCACCACAGAATTGTGCCACGCTTACAGTGGCTAATGCAGCGTTGCCTTTCCTGGTAAGCTCATTTTTTTATAACTTCAGAACCCACTTTTTTTCATTTTGAAACTTCTTCAACTTGAAAGTAGTCTTCAGTTCCCACCAACCCACCAACCATTAATTTATCAGATTTCACTAAGCTCCCCCTGGAGCTGAAAAAGCCTTTATACAACTTTTTTTCACATATATGGTAGCACTTCACAAGACTCTTTCCAGACTTTAGTGTGTGTGCAAAATCTGTACAGTTCCTCTTTAAAGAATAAGGGAGATGTTCTTGAATGTAGAGGACACTACTGCACTTTTGAAAGCACACCTATATACCTGCACATATACATTACAGTAGAGTAATCCATTCTAATTAATCGCTGAGTGAGTTTTAAGCAGCCTAATTTACACAGTCAGTGTTAACTAACTAGTTAACTAGCTACTGCGAAAGTGTGCAAAGGTTAACTCTGAGCACAAAATATGTCTGTCTGTTGATTTAACTAGTGAGGACTGAAATGTCAGGACTGCTCAAAATGCAGATTTGAAATAGAATATCAGTGTCATGTTTTGACTGCATCTTGTTTTTTTTTTTCTTTATGCTGTTGTGTCACGTCTTACTGAATCTCCGTCAACTGTGTTGCTATTAAATTCGATCAATTCAACCTTCCGACAAGACATACTCCAACACATAGGTAATACTGAGCCTGTTGACACACACTGTCTTCCTGCTCATCACACAGGGTGATCGATGCATAACGGTTCTTGGTTACAAAACACAGCCAAAAAGACACTGAGAGGTTAGCAGGCTTGATTAAAGTCGAGTTGCCCCAGCTGATGAGGATATGCTAAGCTCTCGTCTCATGTACTCTACGCACATACAAGTACACACAAACGCACACAGAAATAAACAGGGACACATAAGCGCCATGCAGATCTGACTACAAATCTGGCTATGCTAATTCCGGTCTGGGAGAAAAGCTGCAGCCCCCCCAGCCAGTGTGGGAACTTAGTAAACAAATGGAGCACAAAGCACAAAGTGCTCAAAGAGAGGATTACGAAGTCGCTCTCTCTTTTCTCTTTCTCCTTTTTTTCACAATGCTTCCCCAGCACACATACACACACACACACACACACACACACAAAGATTGACACACACTCCTCCTCTCCCCTATCTTGCTTTCAAAATTCAATATTCACACAATGTCTTCTCCAGTGGGCGTTTTCAGAAGACTGCCATAGCAGGGGGCCCCTGGCATGAGGAGTGACAACAAAGCCAAGATCAATAATTTGTCACAGAAAGATGTGTCTGCCAGATTGAGCTTCATAGGCTCTTCCTGTCTGTCAGTCTGAAAGGAGACGTTTCCTCTGGTTTCCGCAGAAACCACATGCCCTGACCCTGAAAAGTACAAACTGTGTTTACTGTCAATGAAACATGCAATTAAACATGCACAATGACATAGTGCAATGCGGATTATGGGAGTTGTCTAATTGCAGGATAATTAGATATTGTGAAGGTTTAGAGGTTGTGTTTGATATGACCGGCCCAGTTATAGAGAGCCGAATTGGTTAAGGATAATGCATGGTGTCATAACACAGATTACACAGGCATAATTCTTCATGTGTGTTTAATCAGGGATATTTAGGGAGCACTTAAACTGGAACTGTAATGTAATGCTGTTTGCTACAAGTGTGAGGGAATTATGGCAAACATGATTAGGTTATGATATTGGACACGCGAAGTTCAGCTTGAGATGATGGAAATTGTGCGTATGTGCATGCGTATGAGCGCATGTGTGTGTTCGTGTATTCTTCCATGTTTTTGTGTGGACCGGTGTATTCGTGTGCAGGCCTCCCACAAAAGAGACAAACATCTTACAAGCTTTGACCCAAAGTCCAGAGATTTTGAGCTTTGAATTGATTTCAAGCACCCATGCGGACTGACAGAATCAACAAGACGCATGGAAGAAATGTTGGTTTGGCTTACAGGATTTGTGTGTTGCAAAAAAACAATATTGTCATGCCGACTATATGCTGAGCAGGGTCAATAAGTCCATACAGGCTTGTAACTTGGAGACCCCTGAAAAAAGCCTGTTAGACAACAAATTCACATTCAATTCAACTCTGCGCTGTTACTCAGATTCCAAGAACATATTATCTTTTTTTACCTTACAGTTAGACAGATGATTTTAGTTTCATTTTAGGTTTGAGATATTCTTCTGAAACTTTTGCTGCCACAACAATTTTATGGAGACAAATTGAGCTTTTGTTTGGGGGGACTTATATAATTAAAAAAATGACACTTAAAAATTCACATTAGATATCTCTAGAGCTAAGTGAGGAAATACGCTTTAAAAAAATAAATTAATTAAAAATTGGGTGAACCCTGTATTCTGCTCCAGTAATAGAAAATTTGGACTTATTGTAGCCTGTTATGCTGCCACATTCTTCTTGGTTGCTTTGTTGACTCACAGCATGTGGAATGAACAGAGGTACTGTGTATTGGCCTTACTATAATTGCAATTCAATTCTAATTAGATCGTCAGTCCGCAAGTTCCACAACATAACCTTGACTAATCCACATCTATCATCCTGCTGCTGATAACCTCCAGGAAGGGATGAGACAATTCTCTCAAATTGAAATGTGTCCTTCTGCCATCAAACCAAACAGGACTGGCTGTGTTATTAGCGGAGCAGTGAATATTGATGGACAGTGATGAGAGAGTGGGAGAATAAACAAATGAGGGGTGATTGGGGGGGTAAACTCTATCAACCAGGGGGGACCGTCCATGGAGAGGCTCAGCACGTCTCCTCATTACTGCCTGCTGAAGCATACTCCACAGGGGGAGGAGAAAGAGAAAAAAGGGGGGGTGTGTTTTGGGGGCAGAAAATAATATAAGGAGAGTGAAGACAGTTTATTACGTGCTGTCCAAGTTGACTTTTGGTCTTGTGAAGACAACACAGAAACAGAAAACAGAGACAGACACTTTTCTGCAGTACAGCTGACAATGTCTTTTGTTGTGTTCCTAAATGTGCAATCATAACTTAAAAGCATGAGGCGAGGTATTTGATTGATGGGGGTCACAGATGGGGTGACGGGGTGAAGTGGAGGCCCTTGTAGTGCTGGGCTTTTGTCTGGGTAACATAGGCAAATTAAGCAGAGCCCCAGCCATCTGCTGAATGCTAGGGTTCTTTGTCTCCCTGTGTCCCTGTGGCTCTGACTGACCTCAACACCCAGTGTCCATCATTGACTAAGGAGAGGAGAAGACAGGAGAGGAGTAGACTTATTCATTAAAACATGACTGGGACTAAAGTAGAGGAAGAGAACTGAAAAGAATTTGGTGAGTAACACTGGAAGAGATGTTGGGTTGGGTTGCTTTCTTGAAAAAGGTTCTTCTGCAGCAACTAAGGGAAAGGCCAAGTGTGAGATGACAATGAAAGAAAAAGCCCAGTGACAAAAAACTGAAGAACTGAATGCAACTGAAAGGAAAGACAGAGAGAGTGAAAAATAATAGGAGTAAGAGTATGTGTCCCTCCAAGGTGGGATGAGAAGAGCTCTGTGTGTGGTGGGAATTTCTATTATGTGTGAACAAAATCTCTGAATTCCTCTCTCATTATTGGGGTCTGACTCTGGTTGGTGCAGTGAGAGCTGCGCATCTGTGTTTGGGGTCATTATAAACACTCTGTTTGGACCTTAAATTCAAAGAGTCTTTGTTTGGGTCACACTCTTTCACCACTGCTCTCTGCCATCCCGCTATTCAGCCCGTTGAGAACCATGGAAACAACAAGTCTTTCACTCCCTGCTCCTATAGCTTTTCTTTGTCTCTTCCACCCACTACTCCATTTTTGCCTTCATCACACTGGTCTTCACTGCCACTGGACTAATAGGAAGAGGAAGCATCAGACGCTTACTTAATTGGGCTTCAAGGTGACTTAGTAGATCTTAGAGTGTGTGTGCTGGTACACATGGATGCTTCTCTGCAAATGAAGTAAACTCTGTGGAACAGAAGTAGACAAGGCTAAATGGGCTGGAATTGGCTCTAATAGTTCACTGGGCCTTTGTGGTTCTTGTCTGCCAGATCCTTTACACTCAAATAAGACATATAAAAAAGTAATCAAAGTCTTGGTGGATGTGAAAACTGTAAAACCTAAAGTTTACAGTAAATTTTCCAACATCTCTAGCTCTAAACAAACGAAAATGTCTGTAGAGATTCAGTGGTTGTGTGTTTTGGGTAGGCTTCGAAAATCTTATCTTATCTTATTTTAGTTAGATTTTCCAATATTTCTAATACAAAGGAAAAATGGCAGCTGGTTGGTGTATATGACAAAGAAATCTATATGGAGGATACACTGGGGTTTATAAGGTTTGAGGTTAGGGTTAATAATGCGATAAATGTACCTTGAACATTACATTTTAAAAATGCACACATGGAATAACTAATACTTTTCTGAGCGCATGGCTGAGTTGTGTGTTTATGTGTGTGCCAGTGCGTGTATGTGCTCGTGCCCCATGATGGCAGCCATTAGACAAGAGTAAGGCAGCCATGATGAATCGGCACTTAGCCCAGGGAAGCGCACTTGCTCAATGGGCTGTGAATCTCCCGCTGCCACTGTCAGCCTGCAGAATGTTAAATAAAGTTATTTGAATATTTTTAATATTAATGAGCCAGCTTGTCAAAAGCCCGATGGAGCCTAACGGTGAGGGAAAAGATTCACATTGCAGTGTAGGCTTATAGGACTGCTCCGGTGAGGAATTTCTGTAAATATATGACTAAATAAATACATAATCATGGATAGTGCGTTATAGATTATATGAAGGATGGATGAATGGAGTGGATAGAGTTCAATGATTATGTAACCAGAATAATAAATTGTAAATAAATTGATAATAATGTAATTACATTTCTTATCTTATTTCACTAGTATCCAATTCACAGGGGATTGCAAAAAGCAATAGCTAATGCTCCCTCCAGCCAAAGCTGTTACCATCCCCTGTCCCCAGGCCAGTCTCCAAGAACAGCTATGTGCTTTGCATAGGAATGGTGCACTGAGGTTAAAAAAGGAGAAGCAATAAGCTTTGAGCATGGTTAACCAATTACAAAAGAAGACAAAATATAGTAGAGGGCCTCATAAAATAATACTGCCAGCTTTACAGACTCCAGGCAGGCATTTATCAGCTCACAGAAAATTTTGCTCCCCAAAGAAAAAGAGTTAACAGCAAAATGAAGAACAAGCAGTCCAAAGTTTTGAACTGCTCTTCATACTGTGCAATTTAGCCCTGTATAGCAATTTCTACCACATCATTCACTTTTAAGAGTGTAGACGTCAAAATAATTATCTTACCAGGGAGTTTTAATCACTTCATGTTTGAGAATGCAACCAACATTAAAATGATCAATGATTATACTAGATTATTAAGAAAATGTGAAGCAAACCTAATCAAGGTGATTCTACTAATCAGTCAGCTGGAGACCACAGCAACGACCATAAGAGCATCCATTAAAAACCATCAAATCAGCTTTTCTTAGACGCTTGAGCTGCGCAGGACACGCACAAGACAAGCTTTGCATTGAAGGAGGTAGTGGGGTGCTATTTGGAGTGTCTCTGCTCAATTTAACAGGGAGGTGATAAAATATTTAGCAGATTGCTTACATGGCCGAGGGGAGGGTGTGTGTGTGTGTGTGTGTGTGAGAGAGAGAAAGAGAGAGAGAGAGTGGGGGGATACCCAAATGGCTTGTGTGGGAGCTGGGGAGCTGGTAATGAGGATGGCATGCTGGCATCATCGTTACAGAGCACAACAACTCTACATGGTCTCACTGCCCAACTGACAGCAGGCCACACACACCCACAGACTCCCTCACCCAACCACACACACACACACACACACACACACACATACACACACACACACAAACGCTTTCTGTCGCTAATTAAAACATATAGATTAGGGAAAGTGCAATCAGGTACAGCGGGGCTCGCACACACACTGACACAACACATGTCTTAGCATGCACATGCATGCACACACACACCAGAAGCAATTTTGTTGATTTTCGCTGTCATAACAAATGAGTTCCATAATCAAACATAAAAAATTAATTTAATTGTCTCTTAAAAATAAAAATTCATTTGTCTCTTAAAACAACATTTGTAATCTTTCACAACATTTACCTTTTACCATGCAGAAATAAACACATCAAAAACTCTGTGACTGACACTCCAATGGTATGTTTTGTTTTGGTAGACTGCGTTTGTGTTTTGTTGTGTCACTTTATGTTAATGTACTTTACACACAATATTGTTTCTAGCCATTTTGACATCAAGTGAGACTGATTATTTTGTAATTAGCTGGGTTAAGCCAGTTAAATTAATTTTAATGCATAATGTTTACGGTCCCACACCAGCTATTCATAAATACACCAAACAGACAATTTTCACATAGTCAACAAACCAGCAGTGAGTAGGCAAACATTGGTGTGTACATTTTTATTGTCCCCAGTTGGACAATATCACACTGTTTAGCATAGCTCAAACAGATTTCTTCTCATATTATGATTTCCATTGTGCTTTGAAGCACCACAGTGACTTCCTTTTCCTATGTAATATCTTTGCTTCTCATGTTGCTCTCAATGAGGGGCGTTATTTCAGCATAAAAGTGTTTGCTCTCATATTCTTTTTGTTCCTGTTCCTGTTACTTCATCTCTAATGGGCAATTACTTCAGACCAAATGCTGAGGCCATGTTATTGCACCAACCCCCAATTGATTGGTTGCCCATAGTACTCAGCTTGCACAAGCACTTTAAGGTTAGATTTCCTTGTTTAAATAATGGATTGCAATCCCTTGAAATGAGACTGCATGGAAAATAAAAGGTTGAGATTGCTCTTATTGGAGAGCCCTTTCAGAAGAGATGAGAGGGGAAGAGATTCCATACTAGTCTCCAGAGGCTAAGCTAGTTATGAGAGACACAAATGGCAACATATCCTGTTTCTCTTTAAACTCAATTAATCTCCAGTCATGCATGTTTGTGCCCAAGTTTGCATTTGTACCATGAGGCTTAAATGTACCATAATTTCTGCCCCTAGGGTCTCTTAACTAAGACAAAAGATACAAGTAGTGTGATTTCATGGGAATTGTTGATCTCACTGTTAAATAAGCACCTTTACTGATGAAAATCTATCTATAAGTTAGGCATGTTGATGGACAAGGTTATGTTTTAAAGTTTCATATGTTTAGTTGTGTTTACCGACTTTTTTCCTTATTCCCAGGCTGTCACTCTGAAGTTATATAGACAGACAGCGCAACAAAACCCACCATTGTTGTGAATGAAATACAAAGCTCTGTACAGTGTATAACAATGTTCTAGTCTTTCAATGTGGAAATATTACATAATATCTTTAAGGTCAACTTAGACAATATTTTACAGTACCTTTTGTAGTGGCACATTAAGAACTTTCTCCCTCCGTAGGATGTTTTTCATACCTCCCATAATGCCACATTTTCATCGGAGACAGACATGTCAAACTTAACAGCAGGAAGTCTACTTGCTGTGGGTACTTACAGAAGGAAGTCAGGGGATTGTGGGAATTAGTCGAAATATATGTCTCCTCCTCTGTTCAAAGAGTCTTTGTAGTGCACTGCCTACCAGTAGACTGTGTATGTGCATGTGCCCATGTGTGTTTGTGGTGTTCACAGCAGTGCCAATGCCTCCCACTAACACAAGCCACAACAAGCCTCATACCAACACTCGGGGATACCTCCAATTACTGTGCTGTGACTGGGGATAAGTTTGAAGTAAACAATGGAAGAAAAAAAGGAAATTCTGAGAAGAAAAGGATGGATCAGCATCAATTAAGTTTGCATGACAAAAAAAAAAAAAAATTCTCATACATTAATGCCTGGAGGTTTGTTTGCATTAGAGGACAGGCAAGGTTATTTGCCTCCTTTGCTACAAAATTCCCATACTGAACCTTTCCTTTTTAACCTGTAAAGAAAATATCTCATATAACTGGCTCTGGTGAGATATAGCTGCAAAGTAAAACTAATCTAAAGGGAGCCTCATATTGTATAATCAATTCAAAATGCTATTATGTATCTTTAATCATTAAGGAATTGTGATGGAAATAATTGTGGGTGGTCTCATCATATAATCAATCTGTAAATTATTAGTTTGCACAAAATGAATTGAAATAGTTTTTCTGTGGGCATGAGTTGGATAACAATGTCCCTTCAGACTTCAGACTGCAAGTTAAATGTGATAACAATAGAAATAAAGTAATGCAAAATGAAATGACCTCTAAATACTTTAAAACATAGCTGTAATAAAATGAGCTGAAGAAAAAAAATTGATGTCAATTTAAAACTTCCTGTTGCAACTTTTGCCTTGTCATTTTCATTTGAAAGTCACCTTAGCCAAGGACTGAGTGTGTGTGGGTGTGTGTTTGGGTGTGTATGTCAGTGTAGGGTAAGTTTTGAGTAGGACATAAAGAAACGCAAGACGGATACAGTGGACACAGTCACACACTGAGCTTTGTAGATATGTGGCACTCTCATATCTGTTTATTGATCAGAGCAGATGTGCGTCAGTCAATCTTATCTGGGCTCCACACACTCTGCAGCAGACCTCCAGAGGCAGGCAACCAATACTGCGCCACACCGAGAGCCCCAAGCCTCTCATATTATCATCAGACACCTTGAGCAAATTTTCTCTTTGTATGTGTGTCTGAATGTGAGAATAACTGGGTGGAGAGTGAAAAGGTGCATTAGAGGACAGACAGAAACCAAAACCCCAGATTAACCTTGTCTTTGTGTATGCGTTATTATCTGTTCCTTAGAACCTAGTCTTCTGCACATCATACTGAGGCAAAATCAAACCTCTCACCATCTGTAAAGTAGAATGCACAGAAGGCTGGCATTCACTACAGATTAAGAATCAATGCTAATGTGCCTTTCTAGTACACTGCAGGTGGCTGTGATCAAGGAAGAAATACGACACATCACGCTCAGCAAAACATATGAAACACAATCAATTCAGCTGTTCCAACGATGTGGAAAATCTGTGATCCAAGGAACGCTGATGCCTTGCTATATGCAAGCCTAAAATAGAACAAATTCCTGTCACCTGTCTTCACTGAAGTGATTTGTTCTAATATGAGTACTCCATCACTTTAAAAGCGAGTGAACGATAAAAAGCAAAGAATTTGTAAGTGGGGCTTTACAAACAGCAGAGGTTTAGAAGTACCACTCTAAAATAGCAGCTACAGGATGTTTATGACAACTTTGTCTAGTTCTGCTTATTACTTACCTCGACATACGTTGCCATTGTCAGGTTCAAACCCAGCCTTGCATGTGCAGCTACCAATAGGAACCATCCACTCTCCATCCCCATTGCAGTAGAGCTTGATAGGGACATCAACTTCCTCAGAGTTTGGAATGCAGATTCCTCTGGCAATAACCAGGGAGGTGCTTTCAGCCCCTGTCATGGTTTCTGGAAAGATCGCAAAGTTCTGGACCACACTCGGGCACTTCTTATAGAAGACCCTGACTGACAGCAGAGACATACAGGCGCCATAGTCCTGGAACGCAAGGTAGAAGCCGTTTTTAGACAATGGACCGAAGCTCCGCACTTCTGTGTTGACCTTCATCAGGCGTCCCCCAAAGTCCACCTGAGAGAAACTTTCATCTGCAGCAATGGTGTCCACCTTGAGGTAAGGTGCCTCCATCCAGAAGGCGGTGCCTTTCGTGGCAATAACAGAATCAGTTTCATAGTAGTAGAGATTAAACGTCTCCTTGCACGAGCCAGGGACATTGGGGATGGAGCTGCAGTCGCGCACAGTGAATCGAATCTCCACATAGATGCGCTGTGCTCCACGCCGATCAATGAAGGTGGTGAGGAGCCAGTTGTTTTGACTGGACTGGAAGACATTACACACCTGGTAGGTCCTGATAGTGTTGAGGTTTTCATCATAGCCACTCACCTCCTCCCACTACGGAAAGAGAAAGACAGAGAAGAGAGCACATGGTTGATTGGTTAGTCATCAGTGAGAAATCTGCAGTACTTTCTCATTTTTGACTGAAAATGCTAATATTGACTGAGCCACAGAGAATTTGTATGCATATCAGTAATCTCACTAAGGCACCAAGTTTGATTCTAGTTCCTGGATTAACAGAAAGAAATCAGCCTGTCAGCTGTGGGGGCTTATTTATCCATTGAGGATACACAAATGTCCTTTTTCTGAATAATAAACAAGTCCTTAAGTGCAGTAACAGCAAAAACACCACTTTGCCGTCTTGTTCTCTAAATACGCTCAACAGCTGTAGTATGTGTACTGCCACTGTATAAGCACAAACCCAGTAATTACTTTGGATGTACTGCTATTTGCCATCAATGCTGAGCGTGGCTGGGCACAAAGTTGAGGCATTATAAAATATGGTGTGTAACAAGTTCAAGATTATGCACTATTGAATTACAATTAGACAGATGGGCGGTACGACATGGCAGCCAAGAGCTGGTCTGATGGAAATGCATTTGCGTATGGAGTGAACTGAAATACACTGCATGCCATTTCTTGCAGGTGTGACCCAGAAAGTATGTTGGATGAGCATCAGAAGGCATTTGGGTTATTAATCCAGTGCACCAAATCACAATGAAAATGTTCCATTAACATTTCACTGCAGTCACTTAGAATCTGATTCTAAGTGACTGCACGTTCACTGAAATAAACAGAACCTTGCCTAGACGCTTGCTTCCAATAAAAACCTCCAGTAACCATCCAACTACACAGAAGCTGGTCAAGACAGTCTACTAATATTCTATTTTAATTTGTAAAGCTATTTTCATAGGAGGTTAAGCTTTGCTATACCACATTAGAGCGGAGAGAAAAAAAGGCTGCATACACTGCGACAGTCACATAAAAGCCCCACTGACTTGATATGAATATTTTGTAGCGTAGAGAGAGTAAATTGAAACAGTTTTGAAATTTTTCCTCTCAGATCACTTTCCACTGTCTGTAATAATACCATTTTACTTGAAGCAGCAGCTTGGCTCACAGATTTATTTCTCCAAATTCCCACCCCACCAATGATCCAAACAGCTGTAGGCGAGGAGGAGTTAATGAGGTCTATACTGGAGTGAGTGGGCCTCCAGTCAGTTCGTGTTTCTTGTGTGCATATATCTCCTGGTGCTTCCTCCTTCTTCTGACCTTTAAAGCCCAAGCTGTTCAATCAGGCCTAATGGAGAGGAGAAGACATCAACTCTCCACACGCAGCCCCAAAAACCGGTCCAGTGATAGAAATGATTCAGAAATCTTGTTAGATGCGTCCATAGAAATACAAGACAACACACACGAGCCATCAGATTTGAGGTTCGAAAATATACAAAAATGATGAGGATGATAAAACTATTTGGCTTGAGGAATACATGTGAAGAGAAACAAGAAGGTGTGGGTCAGACCGGGGCAAGGAAAGGGAAGGGAGAGAAGACACGTGGAGACAGTGACGCTGCTGACATGATGAACGAGTTTACAGAAATCTGAGCTGCAAATTAAACTCTTTTTTCACCGCTGCTGCTCCCTCTGTGCCCACTTCGCTATACTCTTCTCCCCCTCTCCCCTCTTCCCCTTCTGCTCTCTTCTCCCGTCTCTGCTCTGTAATGACCATTCATCAGTATTACAGGAACCTGTCCCTTTCAGCACTGCCTGTTCATTAATACAACCAGCCCTAGGCTCCTCTGCACCCGTCTGCTCCAGTCCAGGAGGGGGTCCTTATTGCCCCTCGTCTAGCCAAATGACCACCATCTTTCACGCCAGAGAGAAGCCCGAGGCGTCTCCGATAATGCCCGTCTGAAATTTGTCCAGAAATTCATTGGCTCATATAATAATGAACTACATGTTTTTTATTTCCTCCCCTGGTAGATTTTCGATGTCACCATTGTGTCAAAGACGCACACACACAAAAACAAAAAACAAAAACAACCCAAAAACAAAACAAAAACTAATACAGGTGCATGAGTTACTTAGCAGAAATCAAACTCGCTGCCACAGTGTCCTCCTATGCCAGTGCTTTCTACTCATCTGCTGCTCACATCTGTGTGTGTGTGTGTGTTCAGAGAATGCGCTGTTTATAATTTGATGGTTTACCGACCACATATTGATTTGATGGCTGTTGTTTTGCTGCTGAAGAGCTTGAGGCTGCACACCACATTTCTGCTTCGATAGGTCTAAAACATTTGATTACCCTGAGTATTAACATTGGCACAAATCCTTTAGCATCTTTATCATTATCATTTGCTTTCTTGTAACAACACTGAAAGAAACAAGGACACGATATACATAAGCTATATATGCTACGGTTGTATCAATACTTTAAGTTTCCTATTTCTATTTCTTTGCTCTTCTACAGACCTTTTACATCATTTAAATCAAATCTATCTCCTGCACTACTCCGTGACATCTCTCTGACCTTGGCAGAGGAGAGAGAAAAGAGAAGGCATCATCACCTGTCACCTTGCTGATAATGGAATTCCCTGGTCCTTTCATCCATTTCTTCTTCAAGGATTTGTGTATAAAATAACACTGTTAGTCCTGCATATTTAGCCCATGCATTATGGACCTAAGCGCAGATGTATGTTCCAGGTATGTATCATTCATATCAGCTCAAGGTGACCGAGGTAGAAACTGGGGTGTGTTTAGTTTGTGTGCACATGTTGTGTCTACTACCACACAACATGTTTTCCTGTATTTTTCCCATAAGTTCAGACGATACCAGACAATGTCCTCTTTAAGGCAGTGTAGAGTAACTAACATCGATATGTAGAGAATTTTATATCTTCATAAAGTCTGCTCTCTCAGTTAATTTTAATGTACGTATTTCCGCATCACTATGTTTATATGTTATCATCACCAATCTCACTGAACACAAACTTTCTTGCTGATGAAACACCAAACAAGTACTAAGAGCCCCTTTACACAACACTCATTTTTACGCCAACCAAATGTACCCATTGGCTCCACTCTAATAGCTTTGCTTTTGGCAGTAATATAGGAGACACTCTTCCCCTGCCCCTGATTGTCAAGTGTGCCCATTGTGTGTGTCATTATGGCTGCTCTGTTTTATGGGCAGTAGCAAGGAGATGGAGGAGCTATGGATTCACAGAGCGCCTAATGTTTGTGTTAATGACCAGTCACAGCTAGCTGAGCTGGAGAAGAGAGGGCGGAGGAAAGAAAGAGACAGAGTGATGGATAAAAGAAAAGCACAGGAGTGGAGAGGAATCAAGGAGAAGGGAGGGCGGTAATACATTCAGGCTGATGTTCCCCTTCCCACAGCCTCAGCTCCCCGCCATCAAGCCATCGATACTTTGCCCTCATAAAGGCCATTCATCACATTGATCTCCTGCCATTACCTTCAAAGGCTAAAATAACACAGAGTAGCTCAGATGGCCACAGTCTTGCTCTAGAGGAGTGCAGCATCCAACGGCGAGCTGGGGACAAGCAGAGCCCCAATCACAGAGCTGAGAGTAACCTATCAGAACATGGATGTAACACCTGCAGACAATAATAGGAGAAATGGGCTGGACTAATGAGTCATTTAGAATCGGCATGGTGGGAAAATGACAGGAGCTACCATACACATGCTGCAAGATTCCAGTCAGGCTGGATACTGAAATAACAAGAGTTTCTGATACACTAATAGTACAGAAGGTCATACAGCCTCTTTCTATTACAGAACTCTTTCAGTAGGAACATCAGGACTTCTCCAGGAAGACTTCTAGGAACCTAACTTGCTTTTAATATAGTCCTTGATTTTAATGTGGTCCCTTGACTGTATCGGTATTATGGATAGGAATGGCAATTTCTTTTATTGACAGTTATTTTGTCAATTATCAACTTTTTGAATATTGTAATAAAGAGTAAGATAAAGTCAAAAAGGTCAACTGATCAATCAAGTGAACCACTTGAGAATGGTTGGAATTTTATTTTCTGTTTCAGAAATAACCAGAAAACACTGAGCAGCACTGATCACTACTTTGGAGGTTGTACTCTGGTGTTTAGCCTTTGTAGCAATTTCAGTGTCTCTATTCCTTGTTAGGGGAAAAAAAGTTCTCCAGAATAGTTTAAAATCTTCAAAGTTTTTCAGGTCCTGTGGAAACGCAAAATAGAGCACACAATAGTGCACAAAAAAGACTTTTATTTCCTAATGTGGTCCCTTCACTTTTTCCTGGGACTATTTAGTGGAAGGGGGCCAATGGTTGCCACAGGAATAAAGTCTGAGCAATATGACTTCTGCCCTGATATACTGTAACTCTACCCTCAATCATACAAACTAGCCAAAACACTGGCAGTAATAGATCTGGTTTTGGCTCGGGCTTAACCACACACATGAGGATGAGTCTTGACTACTTTTATCTCATCATTCAAGTTCTGTGTATCCACATGAGATGGAGACTTGAACAGAGAAGCATCTACTGGGCTGATCTTTAACCTCCAGTCTGTTGTCTGATTCTCATTGGAGTCACACTCACAAAATGCCTTTCAAATCCACCAGCACCGGTTAATACAGCTACATGCTCAGACATACAAAATGCCACTGCAAATAGTAGATCAGCAGTCTGGCAACTGTTTCTGGAACTGCCGTCAAAACTCCCATTATTCAGTCTGACAATGGGCTTTTACAGCAGGACCCAAGGCAAGACATGCACAAAATAGTAGACAGCAATGGCCAAATGGAATCGCTCCACTGCTACTGTGTTTCCCTCTACTTTGTCCCTGACTAAAGTGCTGATGCAGTTTGTGACTGAATTTCTGTGCGCCTTTCAGTTAAAGCTCAAGTCTAAACTTACCCTTCAAAGGAACATTGTCAGTTAGACAGGTTGTTCTCATTTTTTATGTTCCCCAAAGGATTATGGGACGAGATTGTGTTTATATAGTGTTTCTGCCCAAACTATGGCGAGTGTGTTTACATCTGTAACCCCAAGAGGAATGGCTAGCACATTTGAGAGCACTTTCTACCCAAGAGTTGTCTGTTCATCTATCATCGTAGGAGTACAACATGTGGGCGGAGGCAAGCAGGAGATTGGTTTTCATACTACAAGCTATGGATGGACATTTTAATAATAAGCCTATTTGTTATTCATGACAACGCAACATTGCACTGAGGCAGGGAAAGTATACCTTCATAGAATTCATTTTTTAATAATTAGGCATGAATAAATCAGCTTTAAAAGAGCTGGCTATTGATAAAAAGAAAGAAGAAAAGAAAATGGAATGGCACACATGCAGGTGAAATTCACACTGGCAGGTTTTTAAAGGCCAAGGTCTCAGAAGGACAGTGGATTATAGGTGGACATGAAAAACTGAGATAGGGATTGAACTCTTTATGCCCCTGCTGAAAGATGCTCTTCTCATTTTGCAAAGCTCACCGCCGACGGTAATCACAAGCCAGATAGCTTTTTCTTTCCAAAGGCTCTTTCGAATCCCTCAGACTTAATGAGGATATTTGCATTTCAACCTCTGGGTCTGTTCCTTGAAGTCAATACAATGGACATGTCACACGAAGCAACAGTTGGTTTGCTCTCAACAGCAACTGCAGCTACATTTACTCACATGCCGTCACGAGGTTTGAGACACATGCTCACAGTCTCTTGTAAATTCACATATTCTGAAAGATACGCCTCATCTCTCACCTCACAACCACACACACACACACACACAACTAGACTGCAGCCTCTAAAATATGCAGTGGCATGATTGCTATTATCATTTCTGATCAGCTGTGTTATTGAATGAGGGCTGCTGTCAAGCCAGTTGCATGGGAATGATTATTTTGCGGGGCATCTGTGGCCTAGTTCCGCCTGGCTGAATGTGATGGATGGGGAGGAAATGGTGATGTCTGAAACACTCCCAAGTCCTGCCAGATCCCAGCCACTCTATAATTACAGTCACACGGTTTGACTGAGCCCAAATAGAACTCCGTCCACATGACACTCGTTGAAGATGTGCTCCCTGACCAAGCCTATGGCCCAGATCAATACGTTTACTGAACCAATGTGCTAAGCAAGTAAGTTCACACTGATGTTGCTGGATATAAGCAAAAACTATCCCAGATTTTTTTTTTTTTTGATTTGTTGGCACTGGTGGCTTTCAAACCAAACTTTAATGTGTGTTTATACAGTATGAGAAATGTGCTGTGTTGACACATTATTTGCAATTTGGTCTCATTACAAGCTCCCAAATGTATTTTATATGCTTTTTTTCCAGGTTCTGTAAGTGATGAACATAATGTGATATCACACTGCGCCATTCAATTGAAAAATCCACCCAGGCACCTCAATTTCCAACTCCTCCATCCAACTTTGTAATATGATCACTAACACTCACATTTTCAATTACGTGCTGGTGGCTTGGAAGCAGCAGCAGATCTGCTGGGCTGAAGATGTTTTTAGATTGAGCTGCTAGCAAATATAAACCTATATACTGTAGGAGTTACTAAATGTAGCTTCTACTGTTCACTGGAGACCTCATGCATAAAACGTTTTTGTTTTGTTTTGTTCACCTTAGAAGACAGAAATTAAAATTTTAACTGTGGGCAATTTAGCCTTGTCATTCCTACAGAAGACTTAAAAAATCAAATTAGTAAAACAAACATAATTGTTTGTGATTTGTGGGTGGTAGAGCTTCTACAAGGTTGCTTGACATTCCTGTGTGTAGGTGGGAAAACAGAAACAAATTATTGAATTATACATTGGCTGATGTTTAAAAGAGAAAGAAATTGGACTAACTGGACAACTTGTCCTTAGTACTTTTGAATAATATTAACATTTAAACGTGTGGCATTGAACACGACTGCTTTCACATTTCAGTTCTTGTGGGCGTCAACATGGACATTCTCAGCTATAGTAGGTTATAAATGCCAGTACTACCCAAATAACAATTTTGATGGCTTAAAAAAGATGTAAGTCTGTAAGGAAAACAAAACCAAATTTGCTCTTGATTCAGTTTAATCACCATTTAAGGAATGAATGAGTAGGCCTGAAAATATATCACTTGAAGGTTTGGAAATTTTCAGTCAACAAGGTATTTAAAGGAAAAAAAAAAACGGTCAGTGTAATTGTACAGAAAAAGAGAACTGTTTCCTGTTTCATTTCACAGCGCACCTGGTAAGACCCACAGCTGACACTGAATCAGCAGCAGCTCAGTTAGCAACGTTACCCTGAATCACCCCATGTAAAAGCTGTGTATCTATGGATGGATCTATTGTGGAGGATGAGGAGGAGTAAGATTATACTGTATGATTCACCATCACTGTGTGTGTGTGTGTGCGCGCGCGTATGAAAAATTGAAGATATGCCCTGACACAGCGACAGATATGTAAAGAGAAGAAAATGAAAATTCTAAACGTAGAAGAGTTCTTTCACTTCTTTAGAAGTGCAAGAGAGAAAGAAATCTACAGAATGTAAAGAATAAGAGGTTTAATAATTCAGAGTCTTCTACCGATATGAAAACGCTGAACAGAAACGATGAACAGAAATGTAATGTTGTGACAAGGGATAAAGGCAGTGAGAGAAATGGAAAAAGGGAGTGAAAGCTGTCACCCTGTAGGCTCCCCGGACTGCTATGGCTCAAGGCGAGGCCATTTACGGACAAACCACAAAGAGCGTGTCAGCAGGGGGACAAGGTATCAAGGCATTTGGGTGCAAAAGGGCCCCTGTCTGTGTGTGTGTACACGTGTGTGTGTGTGTGTATAAAAATCTTGCAATGCATGACACTTGACAGCCCTATCCTCCAGACACGACTCAGGGAGGGGTGGGGTTCGGTGAAGATAGAGCAAAAAGGGAGTCAGAGCTCTGAGACAGACAAGCTGGAGTAAAGAAAAGCAAGGGTGGAAAAAAGACTTCGCAAACAGTCACTGTGAATAAAAAGATGGAGGAGAAGAATGAGAGGATTTAAAGCTATTTCTGCCATTCCTGTAGGACAGCTGATACAGCAGGTGCTGCAGGTACTGTGGGAGACACACACAATCACTCCCACACACACAAGTCAGACTCAGCCTCAAGCCGTTCCGTCACCCTCCCCCAAATTCATACCAAATTAAGGATAGACTCATTTCTCCTTTCTTTTTTTGCCCTTGTTCTATTACTTTGTTCTTTTATTTATTCTTTGTTGAAAAAAAGTTGTCCTTGGTTCCCAAAACATCCAAGAGAATTCTTACATGTGAAATATGGAAGGGAAATCCACAGGAAGCAAATCAATAATTGAGGTAGCCGCATGTTATTTCATTTCCAGGAGGAAAGTAGAAAAAGGTAAAAATGAAGAAATATTCGGGGAAAGTGGCACAATTTCAAAACGGCCTGATTTAGCCTGTAACTATATTCTGTTTGCATTGCATACACACTGCATTGTTCTGCTCTGTCTGTAACTACACACACTGGAGGTGCTGCTGCTGTCGTCATGTCTCCCTTACAAATGAGATTTAACGTAAATGAACTCGGACCTTCAAAAACACAAATGTTTAGAGCTAAAATATTATATGGGAGTGGTGCTACGGAAAAACAGAGACTAACAAAATGACACACAAACACAAACCTCCAAACACAGAGCCACACATGCACAAACACACACAGACAGAGAGTCACGGATGCATCCTGATTCGTTGTTTTACTATTCTGGTCTTCATGCTGAGCAGAGATGTCTGTGGCTGAGCTCAGAGCAAATTCAGCTGTCTGGATACACACGTAAATTACTCTCAATAACCGTGGAGGCAAAATGAAACAGGTCTCCCACTGGCATGACAATGTCAGCTGTGTGTATGTATTTGCAAGGGTGCGCACACACATTCGATTTCTTTTTTAACCATAACTCATTCCTGAAGAGTTTATAGGAGTTATATGTGCGAGTGTGTGCTCATCTGGGTAAATTCCTATACATGTGTGCAGTTTGTGTAAGAGTGTGTGTGCGCATGCATGCATGTAATGAAGGCACTCTTCTCACCTGGCCGCCGAAGCGCAGCCAGCATGACTCACTGTCGTTTTTCTCTTCTCATTCTATTTCAGCTTGGGCTCTGCAGGTTCAGAGTTCACCTCCACCCCTCTCTCATTCCTGTCTCTCTTTCGCACGCCTTCAGACTCATCCTCTGTCTTCTTTTCCTCTCCATGTCTCTCCGACTCTTTTCATCTACATTCAACCAACCTGCTTCTCCTCTCTCTCTACCTTCCCTAATCTTTTTCACTTTCACTTCACTTTGCTTTTCCCCTCCTGCGTTCCCTGATGCCCGTTGAGCCACTGCCGGTCTGTCTGTCAGGGTATGAATAATTGAGGTGTATTGAGTCTGGTCAGCAGATGGTGAGATGGCTGTTATGGATCTATCTGTGCTCTTTAGGAATCGCTGAGTGTATGCTGACACCTGTCCAGTTAAGGCCCACAGGAGCTTTGCGGAAGCACAGGGCACAGCGGGGGAGTTAGGCCGGGCACGCCCAAAGACCAGTCTCCTCTAAACTGCACCTGCACTCGCGCACGCTCACATATGCAGGTGTACATATGCAACAGCGCACTCAAGCACCTGAGTGTGGAGACACAAGGGAGTGTAAGTAAAAACAAACATGTCAGGGTGGCACCCATTCTCCCCCCACTCCTTCTCATGCACCTGCTACAACCAAAGGAAAGACGGATTTCGGCAAAATCTCCTCCTTATTGTTCTGCTTCCGTCTCACTCTCTGTGTCTTTTCCTGTCCCCCCACCATTTATCCTCCACATCCCTCTTGCTGCTGCTCACTTGGCCCACTCTTTATCCCTCTCCTCCCCAAGTCCCCTTACAACCATACCAGCATGCCTTGTTTCTCCACGCTTGACAGCACCCACAGCCTCAGTCAGCATGGCCACTGCCGCCCCGCTGGCCCCATAGTCCCAACCAACAACCCTCCCCCAAAGGCTCTCACCTCAAAGCCTGGACTCGGTCGGTGACCTCCCAGAGTCACATGAGTTAACCCAAGCTCTCCTCCACACGCACACCCACAGCTGAATGGTGCAGTTCTACAGGGCTGCTTTTTCTTTCTTTCTTATTTTTTGCCCTGTTCACACACAATTGATCTCTTACCCTCTATCACTCTGGTTTCTCCTAATCCTCCCTTCACTCCCCCCTTCCTGACCCCACAACCCCTTTCAGCCCCTCTGCCACATTTCTCTTCCCAGCTCTTTTCTCCCTCACTCCACACTCTCCTCATCCCATTTGCTCCCCCCTCTGTGTGAAAGCAATCTTTTTCTGGTTCCCCTTTTATCTAAATTATTCAAGACTGACGCAGAAATAAATTAAGATAAAGAGATTGGTTTAATTTCTCTAATGGTTTATTCCTTGATATGTGTGTCCACTAAACACCTAATTCAGAATGCCAGCTCATTTTAATTTTTTTTTTTTTACATTTTTTCAGTATTTTACAGCTGACTTGATTGCCACCATTTTTTGTTTTATTTTCAGATAACTCACTCTATTTTGGCCACATCTCAAGCTAAAACAAGAGTTTTAACTTGTCATCACTGCTTCTAAGCTTCTAATGGCGATGATGGGACAAAATCATGACTAAAGAGCTAAATAATGATACAGAGGAACATGTCGACCAAACTCCTGGTAATACTGTGTGTTTATGGTATTTTATATTCATATATTTACCTGTTGTAGCATAGTGCAAAAGGATGGTTAACATTACAGTTCTCATGGTATCTTTAAATATCTCTTCTGTTGCTTGCACCCAGCACCACACCATCCTGCTTTTTTTTTTTTTTATTTAAAAAAAAAAAGATCACCTAGTGGACACACCACCTTACTGTTCTGCTGTTCTTCATCTCCTATATTGCACTACCTCATAAAATTCCCTTCTTAAAAGTTTGTAAACCAAGAACCCCTAACTTTTCACCTTCCTTATATCCTTCTCAGCACAATATCTGTGCTTGTATTATGCACACTAGGAACCAGATTACTGAGAAAAATCAAGCGGGAAATCGGATAATACATTTATATACACAACAAAAGTGGGATGGCTCTAAAAGCCCTGCTTACACTGAGCTGGTGAGTAATCCAATTTCTGCCTGTCCCCTACCATGTCTAGAATTAGTACTGGTAAATATTATTTAATGGTAAGATCACATTTAGGGAATCAGTATTATGTTTTTAAGGTTTCATTTTAAGTCCAACACCTGCATTTGATCAGTTTATTATTGTTGTTATCCCATATCGTAATTTATATTCGAAGTACACATTTCAGATGAACTGTACACTGAAAAGAACTACTACATGCCTACAGTTTACCTACAGTGATAAAGAGCTTTTTCCTCAACTCGCACTCTTTCTCCCAGTAACTGGCTCATTTGTTTCACAATGTTTCATATGTGAAAAGCCAACTCAGTCCTTGTACATCATCATTATTTACAAAATCAATCATATTGGTTCTTATATTTCTAAACAAAGTAGGGTGTAGTTACCAGTAACAAGGGCAAAACAAAACAAAATGAAACTCATCAGTTGAACAGCACATTGAACAAATATGCTTTTCTTCTTCCAGACAGATACACACACCCACACAGTTTCAACAGTAAGTGGTAAAATGCCTGCTCTTCTCTGGGATCTCTGTTTTTACATAAATTATACAACATAATATTCAATACAATATTCATATTTTATCATCATTTTAGAATTCACCTCACTGTAGGACTTTTCTTTTTTGGGATTCCTTTCCTGCACGTGCACATATAAAAATGTTTGTTTTGCTTCATTTGCACACTTTCTTTACAAGAAGGGTGAGACAGAAAAAACGTCAATAGAAGCAAATATGTACACCAAGGTGAGGTAGAAACCCACATGTAAAAAAAACCTCAGCTAGAAGAGATAAAAAATATAACAGTGCAAAATGAACGTGTATATCTTTTACGTGCCTCACATCGTAAATTATGATTAGCTGCTTACGGAAAAATCAGGGATAAATGCAAACATGACCATGAAATAGTGCTTGTCTTTAGTATAAACAGGCTGAGTTAACACACTTTCCCATCACTTAACCTGACAAATAAAAGACAGTTTATCAATGAGATAATATTTCTGAAATCAGTTTAATAACTAAAGTTGAGAATAATCATATTAAGAAGAAGTGCACATAAATGTACATTAATGAGAATAGTGTGTAAATACACGAGAGGGAGGATGGAGTTCAGACAGAAAGAGAGGGAAAAAAGACATGGGAAGTGCAGCTCCACAGGGGAAAAAGGGACTATATCCAACTGAAATGAAACAATAGATAAAAACAAGCTGGAGCAAGAATGCACATTATGAAGGAATATGTAATATTGTTTGCTGTACACATCTGTTTCCCCTCTGAGCTGTGCCACTCTGTGGCAGATGCTAACATATGAGTGTGCATTCGCATACTGCCACTCCATTATACATTCACATGGCCAGCCGTGATATGTCCTCGTGTTTACACCACTGGAACTAATGACACTGCTTCTGCAATCCTTCAAAATTAACCCTTCAGGTCAGCCAAACAATAACACACACAAGCACACACACCCAGACACACACATATACACTTTTTATGAACTCCTGAAGGAGAAGTCACTAAAGGAAATTAATGAGATGTATCGAACAGCACAGGGACAACGCTAGTGTGTGTGTGTGTGTGTGTGTGTGTGCATATGTGCCTTGTCTATTGTTGTATGTGTGTTAGAGAGGCAGTTATGGTGTTCACAAAAGAAGAAAATTGACCACTTAGTCACTGGGTATAGACAAATATACATTATCAAAATCAGTATGTGTCAGTGTGTCATGTTGTATTTACATTGACACCACTGTTCACAGCTACTACAGGTCACAGATTTTTACCTTCAGCAGAAGCTACAGAAGTTTATTTTCAGGTATGAACAAATATGTTACTCAGCTGTATCAGATTAGTAAAAACCGGATGATACTTCATTATTAATATTCAGACATTGTTATGATAATGACATTATGGTTTGATACAACTACATATTTACTTTTTCTTTTAAAACCTGTTGCATTGACTGTGTATATTTAGGTGTGCATGTCAGAGAGTGTGAGAGAGTGTGTGCATGTCTACACGATCTCACCACATTTCTACCAGCAAGGTCAGGCAGCTGCATAGCAGGGTAGGTTCTTCCAGTGAGCGGTATGAGTGTATTCTCCCTACAGCAGGTCTCTCCCTGCCTGAACTTTTACACCAGTGGTAGCTTAAAAACTATTCTCAACACAGAAAAGAGGCTCACTGTGCCTGGAGGCTTGTTGAACTGAGCAAGCTTCGATGGAAATAGCACTGTAGATGTCTTTACTCAGTAGGTCTTATTTCCTCTTCACGGAAAAAAGGTGCGATCATGTGAGGCTGATACACGGAAAAATCTACTCTACAAATGTTTTTTTTCTGGTCTCTGCCAAAAAGCAACTTACAAGTCTAACAAGTTCAATTATGTTCTGTTTACATACAGTTAAAAAACATTTGTCTACAAAATGTAGGCATCGCATTACAGGACACTCCTTTGCTTATTCTAGAGAACGATATTTAGAATAGTAAAAGACTGGCCTGACAGATACATTATTTTGCTGGGTGAAGAACAGTACAAACAGAGATAAGCAAGTCCACAGCTATGAGACCCCACTGAAATGATTGCATGCACACACACACACACACACACACACACACACACACACACACACACACGTATATACAGGTGTACATATAGTCATTTCAGGTTTCAGGTTAATTTGGTTAGTACTCTTTTGGGCTGCCACACTCTCCAGTGTTTAATCAGAGCCAAAAGTCTGTTCAAGAGCAATAAAGGCTCCCTTTACACCTGCGTAAAATGCCTCATAAAGACTCAAAGACCCAGAAAATGCCAGAAATGGTCACTGTGTGTCCTGGTCGTACAGAATTCATGCTATCAGAGCTGGTCTATAGAGGCTTTTATTGAATTATTAAATTACAGCAGAGAGAACAAGCCCTTAAAATTCTATTTAGGTCCATTAGTGTAAAAGGGCAATCATACACCCCACACTGTGATTCTTTAAAAAAAAAAAATAAATAAAAAACCTGTTCCCATTCTGATGACTTGGCACTTTCTCCCATTTCCACACTCCTTTCATGTGCATGAAAGTACCTGAAAGTTGAAAATAGTTCCCCTAATATCTGAAAAAGCCCAGAGCGTTTCCATCCTCTTAGCTCCTCCTCCCCTGTTTCATCCTAATACCTCTATTTCCCTGCATAAATGTATCATTACAGTATCATTATGTCTATGGTATCCCCCCAGCTTCCATTTACAGGGACTTAGGTACTGTGTTCTGGGGCTTACGTGGACCCATTATGTCATTAAGTCATTATGAGCGGGGACAGAGAGAAAATAATACCCATAATAGGAGTTACATTGGGCACTACTTAAATCTATACTCCCAGCTTCCCTGCCTTCCTGCCTATTAGTCTGTCTGGCTTATCTGTACGTGTACCATCCTTATCCTCTTATCACAAAGAATTCGAAAACAAAACTTCTGGAAATGATTTTTTTTTTTTTTACACTCAAAGTGTTAGCAGTGAGTGACTCACCCCAGAATTAGGATATGCTGTCCAGCCCAGTTCAGCTGTGGCCACCCGAGTGTCCATCACGGTCTCTGCAGCAAAGAAAGGAATCAAGGTAGAGGGGGAGAGAGAGAGAGAGAGAGAGAGAGAGACAGTGGTTAGCTTCAAAAAAAGCTATTTTGAGTATCATTCCACAGAGCCGGACTGCATTCAAGCCCCAGTGATCACTTGACACTATCATCAATGAACAGAAAAGAGACGAATCCTTCACAGTGTTTCATCCATCTCTGCTAGACTTCTGTTAAGACAAGAGACATGGAAACAAAGCCTTGGCACTTCGCTGGAAGGAATGTCTCAGTGCCTCTGTCATGCTGTTAAACGCTGAGCTTCGTATTGTGTTCTCTCAGTGTGAGCATGAGACTACAGTATGTGCATCCTGCCTTTGTTTGTGTGCGTGTGCATGCATGTATTTGTACGATATGCAGTCATTTGTGGAGAAGAAAGAGTGGCTATTTTTCTATTTGTGCGTGTTCGTCTGCACATGAGAAACATTGTATGTGTTTACACATGGGAGCATGTAAGTTCTGAACTTTGTCACACCCAAAGAAAATGGCTTTAGAAATGCCGAGATAGGCCTCAATTGCAAGGCCACTGCAGTTTGTTTACTCCTAGTGGGGGCATTCTCTGAAAATTAGTATGGCAGAGGGCATTAATGAGAAGGGGAAAGATGCCTTTTGTTTCCTCTGTGATTTGGACAAAATCTCAAGATGTACCTTAGATAACCCTATGGTATACTGGTTGCATACAAAAATGAGACAACAAAATGGTATAACCTCAAAAAACCTGGCACAGAAAGGAGCAGATCAAGGCGGATTTGATTTTATCTATTTCACTTTGGACTTGGGTTACACAAAGAGTCATATCTGTAAAATATAAGAAGACAAAGATTACCCATTCTTATGCAACACCTTACCTGCTAATCACAGTGACACACCACAGACATGTCTGGCAGCTCACCTAAGAAGTTTGCTATCTCTGTTTCTCTGTTATGATTAATATCTGTCTTATTGGTATTGGCACACTGAAATCTGGAACTATGGGTCTCTCCTATTTCTCCCTCATAAACACACACACACACACACACACACACACACACACAGCATGATGGACTGTTGACATGTTGCAGTGTAATGATAGATGCATAATTTCCCCTGTAAAGGACAGTTTATTCTCTGGCCTAAACCTTCCATCGTACTGAGAGTAAACCAAGGCAAATTTCATGTTTTCTCGATGTCCCCTGCCACAACATATCCTCAGTCATTTTAGTTGTGGTCAAAGAGATAAAAACTGGGAGACAGAAGAGTAAATGGTATGTCTGGGTGATAATCTGTAATAGATAAAAGGAAGTGAAGTGTGGGAATTTTTGGAGGAACTGTGGTTGCTGTGTCTTTG
This sequence comes from Scatophagus argus, assembly GCF_020382885.2. Taxonomy (NCBI): domain Eukaryota; kingdom Metazoa; phylum Chordata; class Actinopteri; family Scatophagidae; genus Scatophagus; species Scatophagus argus. Next base: position 12,360,187 of record NC_058505.1, on the reverse strand, counting down.
CTTTGGATATCATCCACTATCACAGCAAACGGTTGGCTAGCAACGCCCACACATGTTGTGGATAAGGGAGAAATTTCACTCTGCTTTAATGCAAAGACATAACCAGCAGACGTTGCCCTTGTTCAAGAAGAGGACTCAGCACCCTCCCTTACTGGTAAGCATACACCCGCAGCTGTTGCTTATTTGGAATCTCACTGATCTTGCAGTGATTTGGAAATCATTCCAAATGATGGAACACTTGAAGCCCGTCATCTGCAGTTCAAGTGGTCTTGGTAAAAAACAAGTACACTGAGGATGAGTGACAAGCCACCAGTAGGAGGCAAAGAGGCCTTTCATTCTCAATCTCCACTTAGTGGGAGAAACTGTCCTCAGACATGAAACCAATTAGCCTAGGTAATTCAGCTGCACACACAAGCAGTATTACACGTTAAGACATGCACACACATGTGGCACACACACACACACACACATTCACCAGTCAACTCAGGGAGCAATTTTCTGTGTACACCTATAGTGACAGCCTTGTTCACACCCGGCTTCCATCAGAGTATTTCAATTTCCCTAAGATCAGCCTTGCCTTGTGTAGTTTCCACAGCCAGCCAGCTCCAGCCTGCCAGCCTGTACAACTTGCTGTCAGCTGGGAAGATAGGAGCATGAAACAGCCCTCAGCGCCAGCCAGCGTTGTGGGGACTGCCAACCCTTTCTCAGGGGAAATCACAGAAGCTTTAGTCAAATCACACAGGCACTTGGTAGGCCATTTTCAATTTCCTTTTAAAAGGAAAGGAGGGAGGGGAGAAGGCACAAGATGGTGAAGGTGGGAGACAAAAAAAAGGTCAAAGGCCCAAGGGAGGGGTGGTTAAGCCGTGTCACGTGACCTAATGTCAACCATTAGCAGAATATCAGAGTAGCAGATGAGTAAATGGAGTATGCTAAGTGGTTATTAGCAGTGAGGTGGGCCTCACACAGCCGTCATGCCACAGCTCAGACACCTGTCCACTGTCGCTTGGGATTTGGAAAATGTCTCTTGTGTATGTGTATGTGTGTGAGTTTTAAATGAGCTGTTATGTGGACCATTCATCCATTTAATCATAAGTGGATTTGAAGAGTTTCATTTTAAAATGAACGACCCACATTAATTAGAAATTCAGCTTTTGTTGTTGTTTTTTTTTTTTTTCAAAATACAAGAGGCACATTGTGGTTTATTGCCGAAATTATAAGTCATCCTTTGACCCAAGCTTACAAAACAATTAGGTTTCAGAGGAACTCATCATCTATGTTTAAAAAAAAAAAAAAGGAAAAACTGACTAAATTGCTGGTACACTTTACATGAAAACATCTTTCAGATAAAGACACAAATTAATATGTATACATTTTGGGATTAAACATTTCTCTGTTTAATGGATATTTCTCCAGACCCGTGCACACAGTAATTTGCCTGGACGAAAAATGAGGCTGTAAAGGCTGTGAAACTGATTCATCTCTCCTCACTGTCTGTGGCTTGCGGTAGTTTTATGTTGGGGTACTCCTCAGTTTAGACCATAAAACCCTCGTAAAAACAATTAGCACTCCTTTTCCCTTCTCTTGTTATAGTTATATCTGAACATACGTCCCATTACTGTCTCTTTCTTTCTAGCTCACTCTCACTCCCAACACGTCAAATACGGCAACTTGACAACTGGTCCTAAGCTTCTGACTATGTCAGTGTAGGTTCCCCTCTAGCATCATTTCTGGAGGTTCCCTTCCACCAGTCTGTATCAGTGGTGGTTGGGGTGGTTGGATGGCTCAAACACAGAACTTGCACGCAGGTGAACCAGGAAGAAGTCCCATGTGAAACTAAAAGTCATAGTTAATTTGTTTCCTCTTGAATTATGTAAGTCATGTAACTGAACCTGTCAGCTAGAGTATTTATTTTGACCCAACCACAATCTCTCCCTAAACCACAGCCAAACTGCGACCATTTTACAACATTAATAGTGCCAAACTCGTAATATGTGAAATGTTTATAAGTAAGTCTAAGCGCACCTTGTTTATGTCAAGCCCTGCATGTGTAAAACTAACGCTATATGGGTAAGCACAGCATCGTAGCCTGGGGCCACTGGCCAAGCTGCCATATTTGACGAGTTGGGAATGAGAACATGTTGCTCTCTCATTTGGAAGACAAGGAAAGACAATAGCCAGCTATTGTCCTGGTGTTTGGAGGGTAGCCCAGAGTGTTTTCTCCTGCATTCATATTCTGCTATGTCAGCTCCACCTGCAAGAGTCAATATATTAAACACCGCCAGGTTCACTAGCTCTTCAGTCTGTGGGAAAATTATTAACACAGAGAGCTTAATGTGGACTATGTCACCATGCCCCATAAATCTACTGGAAAACAATAGCTTGTAGGTGTCAGGGTAGCCAGTTTTAAATGTATTCAAAGAGCCGCAAGCTCAGGAAATGCATTGTGACTGATAGTAGAATATTTGCGACTTTAACACATACAATACGTGTGGGTTGGCTCATTGTGTAAAGCTTACTCGAGCTAGTACACTACCAGTGTACAAGTCAGAAAAAAGTCACAAGCTGAGCCAAAACCAAGGCTCAACGGAGAGGCCTACAGGCTCCAACCCGAGAGAGCGCAGCTCCTTCTCATTAGCAGCAAGTGGTAGATCAATACCAAATGGTAGGCTGCTTCCACAGATAGAGAGAGCGGGATAGAGAGGGGGGGGGTGAGGGGAGAGTAATGAAAGAGCGAGAGAGACTGCATTAAACATTGATGGGGCCTTGCCTTATGGATCGATAAGGCAGCCCTCTTCACACAATTACACGTCAGCAAGGAGTCGCATGATACATCACATGGACATGCATGATTACATACTGCTAGCACACAGGCCAACAAACATTTACAGATAGACAGTTTAGAGAAGAAAGAATAGCGAGGATGACGTGTTGTGTCCTGTCACCCTCTTTGAGCTTTTATGCATGTCCTTCTGCAGTTTGCGAGTCAGAATAGCAACATGTCTGTGTAATTCCTCCTTTTGTCACCATGTCTGTATGATTGCATGGCTGTTGGTCGATAGAACATGTGCTGAAGCGCCTCTGCTGAAGCTCGCTGCCTGCATATGTCAATATGGCAGACAATACTCTGTGGATTTCCCTTCCCATCCCATAACACATCTTTTCCATTCATTTATCTTTTAACCCCCGCCTACCTTCACTATGTCCCCCTGTTCAAGGATGCTGCTATACTTTGTAATTCAATGAGACAATCATGTCCAGATGCTGGATGTTGGGCCAAGAGGGTCTTCTCTTTGTGATTACAGCAACAAACTGGAATAAGATCTGAGGGCATTAAATGACATTATTTAAGTGGGTTTTATCTTCTCTCAGAAACAGAATCAAGACAGGAGGACAAAGAGAGAGAGAGGGGGAGAGAGAAGAGAAAAGACAGACAGAGGGAAAGGCAGAGACGAAAAACCGAGAGGAGAAATCAGCGGGATTGAAATGAGCACTTAACAATGATGAAGCCCCATGGTAGCCTGCTGAGCCTGGCATCTTAATACGGGGCTGAAAACAAAGTGACAAATAAACAAGAGCAAAAGCTGCAGCGTCTCCCAAACTAATCAGCCGTCCACTCGGGGGGATTTATGAATAAAAAAAGGAACATTTTTGACAGAGCGAAGAATTTTCTGAACAAATTGTGTGGAAGTTTGTCACGCAGACGCTATTCACTCACTGAACGATCACTGCATCCTGGGAAATCACACAACAAAAGATTGTTTATTGGACTGGAAGGTAAGACCAGATGAAGTCCAGCATGGTCGAAGGCATCAAGATGATTGGAAAACTGTGACTGGGTTTACAGCATAGCACTGCTTCAGGGTAAAAAGAATATGAAAGAGGTGATATCTTTGATTGAGCCACCGTGTTCAACAGAGAAGACGATCCTTGTGAACACAGATGTGAGACTTTTCTAATCTGCGCCACTCTAAAGCTGTGTCACTCGCACTGAAGGGTTTTCGCTTTAAATAGAAGATACAGAACAATCAACAGAAATACATCCAAAGAAATATGTTACTTCTATGTCTCCCTGAAGACAGAAATGACAATGTGGCTGATTTGAAAATTGAACAGAAAATAATCTGCCATCCTCTGAGACATTGGCACGGAGTGATGGGACACACAAGTCCCTCATCGCTGAGCCAAAGACAGAATTAAAAGAACAGGCTCACAAATCACAGATCGCACACACACAGACACACACACACACAAATGTATTAACAGTGTTCTGGGCTCGCAGTCACTTGCTCTGGCTGAGTGAAAATAAAATTTTCAGCATGAAAGAAGACCAGGTCAGTATCAGAGATGGGTGACAAAGCCAAGAGAGATAAGAGGGGATACAGCAGACTGGAGTTACAAAAGCCAAATGAGATCAGCAGCAGATGTTAGAAAGAATGCCTCACAAGACAGGCAAATTAATATACACGCAGTATCTGCAGAACCTGATGAAATTATCCTATCATCGCAGCAAGGTGACATTCTCTTGGACTTATACATCTGGGGTGCCATGTCGCATAAAACTTAAGATTCAACCTTGCGGCACCGGGTAAGCAGCAACGCTCGCACTTTCCCTACTATCGGTTTGTAATAGAGTTGCTGTGGAAGGGAAGCAGGAAAACACACAGGTGGAAAGGAAGCAGGGTTGGCGAACGAGCACAGAGATGCACACAGTCAATCCAGAGGTTTGGGACAACAGACCTGTGCATCGAATCATATCTTAGCGGTCAGTCGATCAGTAAGCTACATGTATAACACAGAAACATCACATTCATAAGAAACCCTCCACTTCACACCTCCACATCTCCCCTTCTGCCTCCTTTTCTTTGTTCTCTTCCTCCCTCTCTCTCTCTCTCTCTCTCTCTCTATCTTTCTCCCTCTCTCCCCATCCCTCCCCTGGTCAGGCTAGAGAGGTTAGGCACATCATTTGCATTCATTAACATTACATTAGCAGACAGAGTGATCTTTAGAAACTAGGCTGCTGGAGAGTGTCATCTTTAATTCATCATAACCTCACCAACCACCCACCAAACCCTCTCACTCACTCTTTACCTCCACCTTCTTCTCCTCCCTCTTTCCTCTCCCTCTTCCCTTAATCCCAGTGCATCCTTTCTCCTCCTCTTCTCTGCATGTTTTTTCACTCTCCATTTACCACCGTCTTTCATCTTCTTCACTGTCCCCCCCATCCCTTTTTTGCCTTCTTGCTTCCATTCCCTCCCCTTATCTTTCTTTCTCTCTGCCTCCGGTTAATGACAGGTTACAGAGGAAGTTTGATTTCTCTTCCTGCGTGAGTTTTATGTAAGATAGGATGGAGAGCAGACACACCCAAAAAGCACACACACACATCAGCCTTTTAAGCATCAGTCTGGGAGGCAAAAACTGAGGATCCAGGGGCTTTTCACAGGGGTCTCTGCTGTGACCCTTTGACCTATGACAAAAAAGAAGCTTCACATAGGAAGTAATTTTCCAACTATTTTTCCATTTAGAGCTAATACATAAATAAGTATTTGTATTTGGTATACGCAAGAGTGAGGACATGTATATTTACATGTCTGCATGCACAGCTTTTGAGCGTCCATGCTTTGATCTGAGACAAAGAGTATAGACTACTATTGTGCTAAGTATGTTGATAACAAGCTGGTCTCAAACTGGTCTCATCACAAGAGTCAATTAAAACAAACAACCTAATTACTCAGAGCATAAGGGCCAAAGATTTTAAATGAATCCTCCCCCTCATAAAATAAGAAGGCAGCAAGGAGCAAACATAGGCAACAGCTAAACCACTGGAGGGGCTGAGTTAACGCTAAACACAGATCAATGTAAGCTGAGCTAGTCTCAAAAATATTTCACAACATGCGTATCAATTCCAGGCCAGACAGAGGAGATATTAACATTTCCATGAAAAGGTTAAATTATATCAACATAATCTGGTGAAACACAGTGTTCAGCATTCTGACAAAGGATATGTCATTTCAAACGTCTCCTTTTTCCCTCTGCTTCTGACGCACACAGCGGTAATACGATCACCCTTCATGTAGATTTTTGGAGTGAGTCTGGCAGCGATGACACTGCTTAGGGAATTCAGCAGTTACTTTAGTACAGCGTCTTTTAATGGATTCTCACAGGGACCAATCAAAATCCAGCATCTCTGCTGTTGTGCCCCACTCCCACAGGGTGAGGATAATGACTGCTTTCAAAGAAAATACACAACAATGCATGTGTGTGTGTGTGCATGTCACAAAGCACACAAATTGTTATACACACCATCACTGATATGCAGCTACTGGACAGGTTTTGTAAGATCTTTATCTCAGTGCTAATTTTAGAATGTAATAACATAAAATATCTTGGAACCCTGTTTTGATATAATCTTCTTCAATGGAAAAAGAAGAAGAAGAAGAAAAAAATTGTGTATTTCACGTATGTTTATATATCGTATTACTGCTCAGGACTAATGCTTACATCAGGGTGCCAAACACATAGTGCAGAGAAACTCAATATTAAACCATTTCATACCTTGCAGTAATGAGCCCAGGATCTGCTAAGGTTTGCTGTAGCAGCAGCAGACCAGCAGCAGTGACCAAGCAATAATCCAGATGGAAGCAACACAACCACAACCTCCCACAACCATCACAATACTCATTACTGCTGGTATTACCTCAGTCAGCCTGTCTGCTTTTAAGAAACCTGGCAATTTGCTGCAGTAAAATGAGGTAATTACAACTCTTATCAGGCTCCTCACCTCACAAAACAGCATTTAGAGAGAGGGAGACTACTCCCCAATCGTTCACTGGCTGTGGAACAAGGCTTTGGTTGGCTTCCCAATTACTCAGCCACACCCACCCACTGTCATTTATTCTCTTTTGCAAGTCCTCCCACTCTCCTTTCTTTCCAATAAAAGCATTAAGAGCAAAAAAAATTGATCACTTAAATGATACAGCTGAAAGAATTCCTAAATCAGTGGACTGAATTAAAAGTGCAGAGCAGCTAATGTGAACCATGAGGACCAGAGGAAGGATCACTTTACGGCACTACAACTTCAGTACCAAACTCTGTGTTTACCTTGGACTGTTAGAATGGAGAAAATGGCAATGTAATTTAATCTTTTCCCATAAGGAGAATGGCTTTACAATGAAAGCCTATCCACTATGGCTTTGACATTTCTAAACTTCACATATGAAAGTTATTCACTCTGATTCTGCCTTAACAATACTTCTTCTGGCTAGAGACACAAGTAGACTGACAGAGAAGAACCAGTCCAGGTCATACTGGGATTGTGTGAGGCTGACATTTAGCAGTGTAAGCTTTAGCTAATGGGATATCCAGGGTGAGTTAAAGCATCTTTGTTTTTCAAGCAGACCAGGAAATTGTGCTGAATGAACAAAATGATGTCACTCAATTAGGTCCCGACCAGTCCAGGGTGTACCTCGCCTCTCTCGTAGTCAGCTGGGATAGGCTCCAGCTCCCCCGCGACCCTGGCGGATAAGCGGTATAGAAAATGGATGGATGGACAATTAGCTCCTTCTGCATGCTTTCACTCTAATTAAGACAGTTAGGATTGTCATTAATACAATCCTGTGTGTGTGTGTGTGTGTGTGCTGTTGGGAGTGTGAGGGGGAAAGAATCACAAAATTAAGAACAAAAATTGAGAAAAATACAGCAATCAATAAAGTTAATGTCAAATACAGTATGTGCCCATTGTTTGGATGGATGCTCAGTTTGACTCGCTTGGCTGCATTTTATAGCAACTGGATGTGAGGAGGGCAAAGAAACAGACAGAACCGACTGTCCTTTCCTGTCACACACTTGAACTGAGATAATTATCCCGTAATATGTGGTACCAGCGTGGAGGGCAGAGAGAAAAAGAGAGATAAAGAAAAAGAATCAAATCATGTCTTTCTCCCTGATTTAGATAGGGGAGAGGGAGATCAAGGGAGGCTCTAGTTCATACAAAGAGAGAGCACTGAGGAAGATATGGAAGGAGTAATTGGAGAGACACTGTGATGGAGAGGGCATCATGTGGCAGAGCCCTGTGTTATCTTATCTAGAAATGGATCTAACCTTAGCTGAACAACAGAGTCACATCATTTCTTAGAAACCACCTGACCCCATTTCTGTCCTACTGCCCGTATATACAGAAACACACTCTGCTCTTGCGTGGCACTTGCAATATTTATGAACAGCTAAACACAAGAACAAAATGGTCTCGCCTTAACATGGACATGAACATCACGCTAGCGGCAGAAAAAAGGAAATCCATAAAGGAATACAACAAAAGTCACACATACGCATGCACATGAAGATACAATATATGCAAGCTCACAACAGCCATTAAACACAACAGAGTCCAGCTGCACCTCGTGTCACCTCAGAGTCCGACTAAAACTTTGGGTGGCATTCATCAGTGAAAAGTGAAACAGTTCTTCTTCAAGAAAATTAATACAGCCTGCCCTTTAATCTCGCAAAGAATAACTTAATACTGCTTATCCTGTGTCTCTTCTAGTTTCTCCCCAAGAATAAGGTAATGTAGCACTGACAAAGTAATAAAGAAGACTGTGTTTAAGAGAGGCAAACATCAGCTAGCTACATCCAATTTCATCAAACATTGCTGTTAACCATTTTTGGATTCATCACAAAACTGACTTGTGCCTGCTGAAAAACTCTCCAACTGGCACAGAGGGGAAGCAGACAAGAGAGTCAACGAGAGATAGAACCTTGAGGGTTTGATGCCGTGCTCTCATCTGTGGCAGTAAATGAACGACCTTCAACCACCTTGAACCCACTGGAGCTGAATTTCAATAAAAGTCAAATTATCAGCCGCACCCATGGGGCTTGGGAAAGGCAGTAAGCCTGAATTGGCTGTGCATATAAGACGATTTAACAGTCATACGGAGGTGTGAGTGAGTCAATCATATGACGCACTTGTATTTCTCACTCAGAGGTAGTCTCACCTGTGAGCGGTGCTTGCTGTACCCTGTCGGGAGAGGGTGCCACTGGGATGGATTTGCATTTGCGTACGTGTTTGCCAGTGCTACCATGTGTGCGAAAAGATATTACACCGACAAGCGATTTGGAAAGTATTATTCAATTTAGCCGTTTTTCTCCCTTGACGAATGTGAGATGTGAGTGGTGAGATCCAGGTAATTGATGCTTCAGTTTGGTATTCCCTAGCCATGTGCTCTTCACCAGGGGGAAAGTGCTGGCTGAGCCGGTGTGAATGAGAGGAAATGCACAGTGTGATCTCACTCCCTTAACCGCGAATGAGGTGCTCTTCAGGGAACTCGTTAGTGCAGCTCCACCACACACATACACACACACAGCTTGACCACACTTACATAAGCAGAGAGGACATCCCAAGAGTCTGGCCAAACTATTGACAACCAAGGATATTCTCAGGTTGAGATCACCTCATTCTCCCCTTCATTCCTCACCATTTATCTCCATAAAAATGCCAGTGGCCCCTTCAGTGCCTGCAAGCAAACAGAAAGCTTGCCATTAAAAGAAAACACTAAATCTACCTTCTTGCAGCATATGCTCACATGCCTGGGGATGTCTATATATTTTTGGAGATGGGCTTTGTTTTTCCTTCGGGGCTTTGCTGGAGTCTGCATTTGGCAGTGGGGGAATAAGATAGAAAATAGTCCTGAGGCTAAAAGAAAAACTTTCAGCTGAGGATCTTGACCTTATAGCATGAGGCTGACAGGGGCGAGTCAGATTCTCCAATGAGAATCTATAACAGGAGAGAAGGAGGGAAAGAGAGATAATTTTTACCTCTGGGGAGTCAGTATGAGACAGACTTTTTTGAGTATATTTGTCTGGAAGTCTCCTGCAGTGGAAGGCGGTGCATGCCCTCTCTATGCTTTTCAGTACTTCTTTAGAGTTGGGGAAGGGAGACCATAAAAAGAGGAAAGAGGCTGATTCTTTTATTTTCCTGGAGGAATTTATGTTTGATGCTCCTCCATTTGATGCTGCTGTTTTTATTTCCACCATCAACCTGCCCACTCCTTTTTTTCCTCCTTTTTTTGATCACTTGTTCGTTCTCTTTATCGCTCTCACTCTCTTTTCGCACTTCTTTCCTTGAGCCACTCTGCATGCAAAGCCACAGCTCAGTGAAACACTGAAGTCTTCTGGGAGAGCAAATGTCATTTCACAGACATTACATCCAGTCTGTTTTGCCACAGGGAGGGTGTGGGTAATTTTGATCTCGTGCCACCCACCAACACAAATGCATACACACACATCGTATTTGACCTCATCTAACTTGGCATCCAGGATGGCCGGATGCTTGAGCTTTGGCCCAGAATGCAGCCGCAAATGTCACAGCTACGCAGTGACAATAGTGGGGAGCGTAAACATCAGCCATCCCTCTGGCCCTCTCTGCTCTCTCAACAGTAGCTAAGCCAGTACTATAGCTGTCATCTTTTAGGCAACATCCACCAACACTGCTATCATTTTTTTTTCCTGCCACCTTCAGTTGCTTGCTAATGTAACGGAGACAACACGTGTGGTTCAGAGGGTGAACTTCTGGATTCAGCAAGACAGCCTGTGGTTACCCTCTCAGCTAAAGATCTGTCCGCCAGAGGAGAGCAGAGAGTTTCCAGTCAGCGCTGTACTTGGCAGCCCTGCCAGATGAGGCTGTTTGCTGGTGTGATGTGAGGTGTGCTCCAGGAGTCAAAGTGCGACACTCTGCGCGCTGCACTACAACGGTGCAGCTAAAGAGCCGAGACGCCTCGTTAAATATGTAGTGCCACCGACCCACTTCAAGCTGTTCCTTTACTTCACACGTAAGAAGCAGTGGCAGCAAACACTCGCTCTCGGCTCTACACACTCACTAACATGCACACATTCAAGCATCCACACTCGCACATGTAAATACAGGAAACACAAGCAGCTTACACAGCTGTAAAAGCTTCTCCAAGCTGTTAAATTGTTTCTCCGGTTGTGTGTCACTGGGTTAGAATAGATGCAGGTGTCTGTCCAGTGTAGGTGTGTGTATCTGCTGGAAAATAGCTCTGATGGGAGACACAAGTGGTTTTCAGGTGTTTGGAGAGAACAGCACCCCATCAGGACCTACTGTATTTTAGATGAAATGGCAGCAGTGTTTGTGTTGACGGGAATAATTGCACCTTTGGGTGTGCTGTGTGTAGGAGAAAGTGTATAGAATATTTTTAGTGTTTGTTTAAAGCTGCTTGGAGAATTTGCTGTACTTCTGTGTGCCAAAATGTTTAGACAATCGTATTTATATATATATCGCTTTGTAAATTCCTGTTTTTTCCTTATCTGAATCAAGGGTCTAAGTAGAGAGGTTGTTGTATGCTTTGCAGATTGTGATTTGTGATATTGGGCTATATGAATAAAACTGACTTAACTTGAAACATAAAAGAATAATTGGATATACAAGCTGTATATTGATCTTAAGAGACCCTGACGACTGCAGGTGTTACAGTCATCTCTGCCATCGACCTCCTGCATCATGCTGGAAGAGGCAAAACACAGACAGACAGATAAAAAAAAAAAAGAAAAGAAAAACGCCTCGGGAGGTTTCATTACAAACGTTAAGTAGAGCAGAAAGGCTCTGTACCATCCACAGAAAAATTAACACTCAGCCCATGGGGTTCAACAATTCTATGGCACAAGATTTGCACTAGGCACACCACTTCAACACAATGTGGATATGAAGAAGGAGACACATTTCCTGATTTTTTACTCGTATTAATATCTTTGACTATTTTTTTCTCTATTACACACACGTTTTGCATAAATCTAACCACTGTTATGCCAACAATGGCAACGATTCAGTCATTTCCCATTTTGAATAAGTTGGAAAAGCCTCTGCAGTTGGCACTAAAATCTTCCATTGATATACAAATGAGTGGACAATAATTTCTTCCAAGCAAGCTGACTTAAGCTTCTTACTCAAAGGCAAATATTACTACTTTTCCACATTTAACTGCTAAATTAATCAATGACAGTGCATGGCTGTCACTTTTTCAAAACATCAAGTGTTAAAGAATGAGCGCTACCATGTTCTATGTTCACATTAATTCAAATGCTACACACACGGACTAAGCAGGAGAACAGGAGAATTAACGTCACATTCATTAGTGCTGCCCTACATATAGGAATAGTCTTCACAATTTCTCAGGATTTACCCGCAGTTTTTGCTTTTGTGGTGTTAAATCCAAAATCCTTCTGTGTATCTCTTTTCGGGTGGCTTTGTGTGCGCATTCATTAAGTCTCGCTTGTTTTCTCCATATTGCATTAGTGAGGAGATCGTTCACATTTTAAGAATGTCCCCGTGTTGTTGAAGTTCAAGGCACTGCCTATTTGAACACATCATATGTGTTCAAATAGGTGTTGTGTTCACATCATATGCCTGTGATGTTCACATCATATGCCCTAATACATATCAAGGTGATATCAGAGTGTTGACCTATCATTGGCCTATCTATGGTACATGTATGCTGTAACACTCATGATACTCACTATTGAAAAAAGAGCCACAGTGCACCTAGTCCAAGGCTGTGCACATACTGCAGGTGTTTAAATAAGATAAAGCATAAAACCTGTATGTATGAGACGGTTGCAAGAACAAAGATCTCACGCGCTATCATTAAAGGCAATTTCCCAAATGTTTGCCTATGTACAGAGTACATTTCATAAAATGCTTTTACTCAGGCTTAAGTATATGCTGAGCAAACATGATTCCCGTTCCATGAAGTGTTTGTTATCTGCGGTTGTGCAGTTATTAATGTGGATAGGTGCTGGAATGACTCCCAGAGTTTTCACACACTACTACTCCTCTTTTCTCCTCCCCAGGGGTGTTGTTAGCCTGCGTGTCCCCTGACAGCTCGCTCTACATAATGAGGCTGACAGACCAAAACAAACACAGGTATAGAATATAGGTAGGCAAAAAAGTAAAAAAAAAAAAAAAAACACCTCGCAGCAAGTAGAGCCAAAGGAGTTGGAGGAACGAGGTGGGCAACTTACTGTCTTTGCTGTGTCTGGCTGGGGCAGAGTATGAGTCATAATTCTGCTTTCTTTCCCCTGTCTTTTGCTTCCCCATTCTGTGTTTTTTTTTTTTTTTTAATCTTTCATTCACTTCTTTTCCTGCCCTGCAGTACACAGATACAGTTGGCCATGGCCCTGTAAAGGCACAGGGCAATAACCGATGGTGAGATAATGCACTGTACTATCTCCTCTTTCTTTACTCCTCTTTTCCTTTCTCTCGGCCTCCTGCCATCGTCTCTGCCCCTCTCCCTCTCCAGGTGTGCTGGTGGCTGGGGCTAAATGATGAACAGAGCCACAGTGTCTGCTGTCTCTAATGGGGACATTATGCAGGAGGATGGGAGAAGTGCTCACACCAGCCTCGTAAATCACACACTCCTGTAGAGAGACTCACTGCAAGGCCTCACTGCTCCACTAACCCTGCAATAGATACACACATACAAAAGGGGGAAAAAAACCTACTGAGGCACATGCACAAACACACATGGACATATGCAAACACATATTGAGTATTTGCATACATAGACATGTAAACACACTTACACAAATACACATCTGCACTTGTGCTGCTACCGCACAGCCCATTTGCCTGACCTCCAGCACGCAGTCACCATTTGCCATGTAACTACTGACACAGTTCGCTTACATCTGTCCAGTGACAGCACCTCTGCCAACAGGACAGTGTGCTACACCAGAGCTTGTGTCAATGTGATTGAAGTTTGACAGAGCAGTTAAAGCATTATTAGTGCTCCCTGTCACAGCCCAGCAGACACAGAGGCCTGCCGGTGGCACAGGTGAGGTAAACACAGGCCCCATTTAGCATATTACCCATCAGTCAACACGACAGGCAAAGCAGATAAAGAAATGCACACCCACTGTGAGTGGGAAAACAAGCACTCCAGTCTGCCCCGTCTCACAATGAGGGCTATATGAAGGTATTTTGGCAGGTGTGTGTCTGTGCACAAGCAACCCACCTACACACACATATACCCACATTTATACCTGCACGCTGAAGAATACCACACAGAGACACATGCCTCTCTGAGCACACACAGGCTGATGACAGAAGAGGCATTATCGGACGTGGAATATCTCCAGGAGATGCCTCACATACCTAATTGACTGTGATGAGCTGGTGCCAGCATGCTTTGATGCTTTCTTTTTTTCTTTTCTTTTTATTTTAATTAATCCCTCAATTTCCACTTTACCTGCACAAAGATAATCTGGGGAAATCCACAAAATGGGGATTTCTTCTGTTGGGTTTATGAGCCACAAATCCTTGGAAATATCCCCAACTGCCGATGCGCAGCTTGATGCTGCTACAAATATGCTAATCTGAAAAATCCGAGGTGAGGAATTTGATTTATTATCTGACTCAGTACAAATACTGCTTCACAACAACATACTCCATTTGACACCTGTGATGTTGGAAGTGAAAAAAAAATGTCAACTTCCACTTCCAGGATCAGTTAGAGGGAGAAAAAACCTTGCCAGTTAAGACAGGAGCAATACTCTTGGGACTTAGCACACACACTAACAATGGTAAGCTTTTAACAGTTAGCATGTTGCCAGAAGGCAGGGGGCCATGATGTGGCAACAGGGACTCAGCCAACAGAGCTGTTTGGACTAGAAACAGGCAGCTGGTACTGTGGAAAGAGACCCGTCAAAATGCTCTCTCCTCAAGAGGCCATGAACCAGGTTGACCTTTGCTAGCTCTGTATGACTATATACAAACACATACACTAACAGGAGTATCCTTTGGTAAGTGGCAGTCAGCAGGAGACCATCAGTTGCTTTGTGCCTTTTTACTATGGCTCCCAAGAAGGATGTTAAAAAAAACAAAAAAAAAAGTCAGTGGTAGGTTAAAAAAACAATAGAATGAGACAGACTAACAGAGTGACTGATTCAGCAGACAGAAGGGAGACAGCACGCATATTCTTACCGCAGGGTTTACTGATGTGTCTGCTGATATTTGTCTTACATCTCAGAAATGGCATGAAGCAACCTTTATCCAGCATGATTCCTCCCAGAAGATAATGGATTGTGAACACAAAACCTCCTTCTCAAACTTTGCATCTGCCCCTTCCTCTCTCCTCATCATCAACAGACACACACACACACACATACAGAAGCTCAGACAGAGACAGACATGCTTACACACACACCTCTGTCAACACTCCCCGAGGCAGTAGTGTTAATTCTTCCCAGCCTATTCTCAGTCACACATGGCCGAGGAGGCAGTCGCCAGTGGAGCCTCACTGCTAGATTAACCTTTGCTCTTGCCACAGATCTGTTTTTCAGTGGGACCGACAGTCGGACAGGGGCCATTGCTGGCAGATAGTAACTCATTGTCACAACACTGTCAGCGCTCGGCTCTGCGTTAGTGGCTTTTGAAGAGTGGGACTGTTGACGTGGGCAGGGTGCCAGCCAAGAGGAAAAACAGGCCTACTGCCCCACACAGCACCCAACCTGACCTCTCCCCTCAGGATGTGGGGAAAGGGTGGAGGAGTGTGAGTGTGTGTCGCCTTGTGTTTGTGTGCACACGTGCATACATGTGTGGCGGTGATAGTTGTGAGTGTTTTCTCTGTCCTTTAGCAAGTGCGTATTTTGGCTGCGGATAAATCCCAAAGCTAGAGAAAGAAAAACAATACTGGCACTTTCTTTTCATTTCCCTCAGTGTCTCACTGGTGCACAATGTGTGATCCTGTTTTCCCTGCTCCCCCCTGTGGTCTGTGTTACATTTACCAGAGGAAAAGGTCACATGTCATTGTAAATGTAATGAGCATGCTCTGAAGAAATACAGCCACTGGCACTCAGATTGCGCAGTTAAAACAGGAGCAAGTAGTTCAAAATTGTGAAAACTTCAAGAAAAAACACAACTTGGCTTTTATTAATTCATTTATATTTGTTTTAAATGCTTGTGGGCATTAGTACACACTCCAGTAGAATTAAATGTGAAACCATCACAAGCTTTAGTAAGGCTCTGTGGTTCAGCTAATGGATTGACCCACTTGTGCAGCAGCAGAACTATTCAGTGAGTAAAACCAAAAAGAATCAACTGGCTGTGAAGTATCTGCTTTACTGTAAAAATCAATACTAAATGCCTTTCTCCATTATCATTGGAATACACTTACAACACTCACTGACTGGTCGACATTCTCACTAACAGCTCTCACTTAAGTCAAGTGTTGTGCCGCAACGGAGAAATAAATGCCTTAGACTTTGACGTCTTTTGACTTTGTAGAGTAGATTTCAGAGACTACCGAGAGGAAGCGAGAGACAATGAGAGGGTGAAAATGCGTGATAAAGAGACAACATGACAGGGCTGCTGAACTGCTGTGCTGCAATTTTGATAAGATATTGGCCTTTATGTGGCACCGAGTTCAACCAAGCTGCCAGAGCAAAGGCACAATGGACGGCTAATTTCCTGAGAGCGAAGAATGGTCAGGGGCTTGTGAACATTCCACTTCCACCTGCCTCAGCTGCACTCTGCCAAAATCCGGTTTAAATGACTTATAATATGGTGGAGAGAGAAGGAGGATGAAGGGGAGGAGGGACGGGGCTGAAGCAGCCACGGGCAGCTTTGTACCTCTTTGTGTGCTTTGAATAACACGGAATGGCAAGATAGCACCAAACAAAAGCGGAACAGGAAAAGGCCAATGGAGATTTCCTTTCAACAGCCTCGTGTCTCTCTCTCTCTCTCTCTCTCTCTTGTTCTCTCCCACCCCTCCACCCACCACCATGTTACCCAGGTGAGTTGCTGTGCTGCTAACCATGTGAAAAGCCATTCCTGTCAAAAGGGTTCCCAGGTGGGTAATGTACACTTTAGAGCACCTTATTCTCAACTAAAAGTACGCAGCTGCTGGAAAGTCATGGAACTGAGCTGCTTCTTAATATCAGGATCAGCCTCAAAAGTTGGGCGGGCAGGAGGTGGGAACTTGTTGGGCTGGGAGAGAGAGTGAGAGAGAGAGAAGGATGTGAGTGAAAAAGCGATTTGGGTTTTAATGAAGCGCTGATGAGCCTCACACCCCGGCAGCAATAACTCAAAGTGCGGGTGGAGACACAGGTCTGGCAGGACTAAAAGCTGCACTCGGTATGGCAACAGTATCCTCACACTTCTTAGCCAATGGACTAGATACACATGATGCATATTGTCTCACATCTGGCTTGAAAACCAGTAAAAAGTGCTTCACTTTTGTTGTTCAGAAAATATATATTTTTTTGTTTTCAGGACAGGTTACAGTGTGGCCGTGAGCAGATGTGCGGGGGGACTATATGGTATGTGCGGGTAAAACCCAGTCATGCAGGCAAAAGCACATTAAATGTTCAGATTGATATGTCAAAGTCAGTGGACAGGATCATATAAAATCCCGGGCCAAGTCTAAGCAAGACCTCAGGCCTGTTCCACATTACAGAGAATATAGAAAAATCAAAGCACATTATGTTTATTACACTTCTTGAGTTACGGCATCTTTCATGGTCTTTCCAATAAAAACGTCACAATATTGCTCTTAGTCTTATACAGCCGTACATGATGTATTTTCCTTTTTGCTATGAACAGCTGTGTAGACTGTAAAGATGTAATTGTAGAGGAAATGCTTTTGAGGATCAGACAATGAAAGATTTCACATTTTGCAACTGCATATCCAAAGTAAAGACGTGTAAAACTATAGCAGATTTGAATACTAAGATATGGATAACAGGATTAAAATCATCATGGGTGTAGGCCTTGTCAAATGCATCATGTAAAAACCTGTCTACCCACCAGCTGAAAAGGCTACCGTAATGAAGTACAACATTAAACAGAAAAAAAACTGACTCTGCTTTTATTTGGAATGGATTTTTGAAGAGGATAATAATGTAAGTTGCTCCAGTTTTTGTTGGAATTAGCATGCACCTAAATAAAATGTCACACTGAGGAATTCCATCGTTACCCTGCTGTTGTATTATTGTCCACTGGTTTGATTAAACTACTTTAGTGTCTGCAATGATGATAATGCAACTTATAAGGCATAATTATGTCATCTGCCTCACTGCCCTCTTGGCATCAGCTTTGTTCCATGCAGATTAACCAGTGGCTGTTAGTGGCAAACTGGATGCATTATAGTCAGCTCGGGAGTTCTCTAGATAGAAGTGGCATGAACTGAGCTCAACAACATCAGCAACTGACTCCAAAAAGCTCAGGGTCACTGCCAAAGCTCATATCTCACAGTATCAACTTTTGTCAAAGCTTTGCAGGTTACAGTTTTTAGGAGAATGAGGAAATAGCTTAAGAACAGGAAACAAAAAGTCAAGAAGACTGTTTTTATTGTTATATAACATGTTTTACTTGATGAACAAGTGGGTAGTCACCAGAGGCTACTAGCAGGCACACAAGTATGCCACTTAGCAAAAAAAAAATAAAAAAAAAAAAATTGGCAAGCACTAAACAACCGTTACAGATATTTCATGATAGGTTCATGTATACGCTATACCTGTGATGAAAAAACACACACACACACACACACACACACACAAACACTTTTGTCAGTCAAGTTGACAGGCAAGTCTGTAGAGGCTTTTCATGACTGGATAAATGATGATATAACTAACATTCATAGATGTAGTTAGTGCATATGCATAAACACATGCACGGTTACGCAGTCATACACTCACTTGCGTGAAACTTTCCACTTTTAATCATAAGCTACCATATGTCTCCTTTCTGTAGCTCCCCTGCGGCCTCGCTCTCAGCCAGGCAGCAGAGATTTTGGGGAGTCCACCTGCGATGGTTCCAAATCTAGAAACTCAGTTGCTGAAAACTTCTCCACCTTGTTTCACGGTGGCCTAAAGCCAGTGCTGAGGGTCATGCTCAGTTCAGAAAAGAGCCAGTGGGGGTTATGCGCTAAGAATAGTCTCATGAATACTTATGCCTCAGTAATTAAACTCTTTCGGCTGCACTGTGCTCTCTTTTTCCTCTTTCTGTTTATCTTGAAATTTTGACCCTCACATCCTCATACACCCAAAAGCGTAACTTCCTCTGACTGAAGGAGAGAACAACTCGCCAGCAGAGAAACGACAGACAGCAGGGATTCCAAGACAAACCATGGGCACTTTTACAGTGCAGCACCTGTGCCAGTAGCAATGCACATCTGCCGTGCATCTGCTCATTACAGGTGATTAGCGAGATGATATGGTGTACTCTCCACTGTCTAAATGTTACCCTGCAGTAAATGTACCTGGTGCCTCTCTACATCATAAACAGCACTTACCTAAGAAATACCATTTAGAAACAGGGGAATTTTAAAGCCAGGATATGTGTAAAAACTCATGTTCCCCATCTGTCCTGTTAGGCTTTAGAAAAAGCAAACATAATTCTTGTTGTTGCTTTTTTCTTTATCCCTGGCCTTGGTATCCAAACTCCTGGGTGGGCTTAAAAATAACCTGTCAGACATTACACCTACATCACAGCAAAGATGACCCAACAAGCAAACAAACACACGCAAGACTGACTCAATAATCAGCCCACATACCTACGGAAGACTGCATACCAGAAAACAGCTCCCAGCTTCAGCTACCAAGTAAAAATGTGAAAAGCTCTGTCTTCTATGGTACAATATATGTGGAATGATGGGCTGGGCAAGACAGTAACATTTCAAACCCACAAGTTTCTGTTCACTCTTTTTTTCTCTTTCTCTCTCTCTCTCTCTCTCTCTCTCTCTGTAGGAATGTCAGCACAGTCACAAGGGGAAACTGCAAAACATCCATCTTTTGGACTGTTTGGTTAACCGACAGAGTAAAAAGTCAAAAGGGGGGGGGGGGGGGGGGCAAATAACATTCAAATGTCAAATTAAGTACAATTAAATGCATTCAAGGCAACCTGTGGAATAAAGAGACAAAAGGAATCTCTATCAGTATTCCTAAGGACAGTGAGAATAAACTCTATTAACATAACCATTTACAACAACAAAACAGAGCGCAGAGTTGAGACATGAAGTCACAGGACTCCAAATTGAGAGTCACAGACAACCAATGGTGGGTAATTTGCAAATAATATCAGTAATTGAAGCAATTAACTTTGTTTTGTTGTGGAAAGGAAACCATTTAGACACTCATGCGTTCAAGAACACACACACACACACACATGCACACTCTCAGATACAAAAAAAAAAATACATGCACATAATCTCTCTGTTGCACACATACACACAGACACATAACACATACATACCTTCACCGTTCAGCTACAGCTCACATTATGTCTTTTTAAATATAAAGCCGAAACGCTAAAACCAGCATCATGTACGGTATATATAGCTACTGACAAGACACTTATTATTCACATTAAGAAGTAACAAACTGTTAAAAGGCGTTCCCACATCAGTGTTGTCTCTCTTATTTCCGCAGTGCACCAGATGGTGGTCCTCTCACTCCTTTGTTAACACATTTTTTCTTTAGTGTTATTTTTGTGTCTGCTAAGCCTCAGTCTACCAACAGACAGATGAGGCCTTGGACACAAAGCAGGCTAAAAGCATGCGCCCCTCTATTTTCCACAATGGCTGCTCAGATAACCAGCTCGCAGTCTTTCATGGCGTGATGCAAATCTCTGCCCAGTCGTTAGGGGGAATTTTTCAGCACACCTGCTGAGATGGAAAGGCCCTCTATCAAAACAATGCCACACCAGACAGTTTAAATGAGTTCTGACGCTAGACTGAGAGAGGAAAAGTTCTTTAAAAGCCTTAAGTTATGCATATATTTGTCATGGAGAAGTAGCTCGCTTTCCAAAAATAGCTGGCAGAGACAGCAGCATTTTTTATACTTTCATATGCACAGAAAAAAGTGAAAAGTGTAGAAAGTGTAAGATGCTCCACATTTTATTTAGTTCTTTTTGTATACCAGGCTTTTATTCCAGACAGACACACAGACAGACAAGTCATGGCAGCTGTAAGCTAGCAAACAACACTGGCTGATATTATAATTACCTTGATACTATCATCCTCTAATAATGCAAAACCTTGCTTTTATCTCACAGTGAGGGAGATCCTCTCCCGTGGGCGTTACGAAGAAAATTCTCATTGCAGGATTCATCCTTAGATGTGAGCAGCTTGTGTAGTGCTACATTACAGACAGGAGGGTAATTTTAGTTATGAATTGCATGAGTAAGAAACGGCAGGAAGAAACGGCAATTGGAGGCATTTTTTTTGTGTGGGCGTGTACATGTAACCACTTGTAGACCACTTGTGTTAAAATTTGTCCTTAAAGATATTACGTACATTGTTTGAATAGCTTGTTTACATACTACGTGCCTGCCAATTTGAGCGGAACACTTTGAATTAATGCCTTTAGTTAAATTAATATTGTTTTATAGCAGTATTTCGACCATTTCTTAAGCTATCCAAACCAGAGACACTGTCTCTCCATAGTTTTGGAAGTTAAAGAAGACAATAGGACAGCACCTAATCTGATGATCAATAAGAGGATTTAACTGCGTTCAAAAGACTGCTCATCTACATTCACCACAGCAGCCACAGAAGAATCTTGCAGGGGTTCCCGGAATACTATCTCCTTTTCCCTGTGTTCTTTTCCGGCCCTGCCTTTTCTCCGTGTTCACCTTTCGTCTGTTAATCCCTGTCTTTCATGCCAACAGGAATGGGTGGATTATAGCTGGGAAAGCATTCACACAGCACACAAGCCCCTCACACTCTAGCATTATATCCCCTCTCCAACCCACATGCTCTTCAGCAATTGTCTGTGCTTATGGCGGGAGTGTATATGTGTGCAGCGTATGCTAACCACTATGGGACTTCCATGTAGGTGTGGGATGCGTGTGGGTGGCACAGCGCTTTACAACAGAGTATAATTTACTGGAAACAGTCCATCACTACTTCCTCTAATCCTGTTCAAATTAGCCAGTCTTCTGGAGAGTCGCTCAATACATACATACACACACACACGCACACACACACACACGCACACACACTTATACACGTGCTTACACATTCCACAGCTGCGTCTTTTTAGCAACTTTGGAGAAGGATAAACACACCTGTTTAGAGCAGACCTGTCTGTCTTAGGCACAGTCTAAATGGAGTTAGCTTTTAATCCTTTTCACTCTCCCCTGTCATTCTTAGGCTTTCTTCATCTGTGGACACAGTTAAACCTGACCAGCTATGAACATGCACATGCACGCACACACGCACACACACACAAGCTGCAGTCTCATTTGAGCTGAGCCATTGTGGGACTGAATCAGCAAAGCAAGCACAGTCAGTCTTTCACAGATGATGGGCAAAGACTGGCAGCATCTAATAAAATGGTATTAGACGGTCCAATCTGTTCAGTCCATTTAGAGCTGATGTCTCTGCATTCCTTCCCACTGCAGACATTTTGAGATATGGACTCGTTTTCAGATCTGGTGCAGAGGTAAGCACTACACAAGAGAAGTGTGACCCTCTCTCTCTCTCAGGTCACCTTCACATGCTTGATCAACCATAGATGCACACAAACACACATTTATTCTGGGGTCAGAGCGGGTGCGATTTCTATCAGGCATTAGCACTTGTATTAACACTCCAAAATGGCCACCTAACATTTTAAGACCTCAGAGCTTTCAGTAGTCTAGTGAATGATGGGTGCTCTTTAAGGCACTTAAATCTGCATACAGAGACCCTGACACAAAGCAACACAAGAGCACATGTTCATACACACAAAAGCCATTCAGTGTGTAAGCAACACAGCAGTGAAAATAGATAAACAAAGCTCCAACACACTTAAAAATATCCAGACCAAAAATATCCAGTAAGAGCACCAAACAAACACCAGCACATTTGCAGAAAGAACAGCGACAGCAAGGCTAGGCTATCATAACTCAGAGAGCATGAGAGCATGCACATTTCCATTCCAACCAAAGACACTTGGTTATTCGTGATCTGAAGTGTGTGCGCTACAGATGCTCAATGACTGAGCAGAGAGACATCTCAAACTACACCGCCCCAAATGATGGTTTGGCATTATGTGTCAAGTCAATGCAAGATGGAGCAACATTTAATTAACATTTCTAATTGTGCCTTGAAGGCTGCCTCGATTTAGTGGCAGCTTCATTCGTGGCTGATTGTGATGATGAGGTTAATGGCACTGGATATTTGGCTGCTTGGCAAACAGTAAGGGTGAAGATGCTGCAGGGTCTGCGGTGTGCCTGAAATCCCCACATTCAGGTGTGAGTGAATAGGGACTGTAAGTGTATGCATTTTCACATTGCCATTTGTGTATGTGACAAAGCATGTGGCTTTGAATCATGCCTGAATTGGTCAGTTTGTTCAGAATATTTATTTACTTCTTTTAAGACACTAGCGTTGCTGTCCAAGACCTACACAGCATTTCTTTAGAATATTCAGAGCACGAGTTATGGTGTCTGTCTGTGTCTGTACTTAGAAAACACCATCTTTACCAGGCTAGTTGGTGGCACTGTGTGTTAGCCTGGACGGACAAAGTTGTTGAGCCACTCATTTGAAGCAAATTCCAGTAAAGCCTTCAGCATAGAATTGTGCACAAGCCAAAAGCAAACACACACTTGTAAAGGCACATTTCAGACCACCACACTCAGGCCATATTATTCTGCCTCACTGAGTGCACTTGACTCTCTGCCAGTATAACTGTAAAAGTCACTCCCCTACCTTTCCTACTTCTGCCTACACCCCTGTCCTGATTTCCTCTGCCTTGCTGCACCCTCCTCTCCTTCCCTCTTCAATTCTAGCTCTTCCTCCCATTTCAGAATAAACACTGTAATCCTGAAATGAGTGAGGGACGTAAATGGGCCCTTGTTTTATTGTTAACAAACAGTCTGCAACATAGCAAAGCATTCATTAGGAAGCAGCGCTGAGCAGCCGTTTACAATGGCAGTCCAGCGGAGAAGATGGAATTGGTAGAGCAAAGACAACAGCTGTAAGATAACAAAGACAAACCTGCTAACACAGAAAGAGTCAGAGAGGCACCCAGAGATCTGAAAGCCATTAACTCTGGTGCAGGCTAGGAGAAATGGGGTCTGTGATGGCCTATTTCTGTGGGCTCTATATCTCATCAGGGGCTCTCACCCCAGACTCCATGTTGTGTGATTTATTTGGCCTCAAAATCCTTCTCTCTCTTTCTCTCTCTCTCTCTTTTTTTTTTTTTTTTTTAAATCAAGTGTGTGCATGTGTATGCCCAGTTGTGCAGCCTGCCCCATCTAGGTGTTCCATCACCCAATGGCTTCGAGCTCAGTTGTCATGGAGATGGGACACAGGTGCTCCAATGGCTCCCTAGACACGTGTGATGTCATCAAGGAACAGGAAGAGGAAATAGTTCTGCTCTAAATTTCACTCACATGCAGAACTACTTAATCTTGGCCACAATGTTGTTATGACTCAAAACTTAACTTCAGCAAATTTCTGGGTCACCAATCCATGTCAGGCTATTGAGTCAGTTTTACAATAGTCCATTCACTTTGCACTGCAGGCCAGCTGGTAGGGTATAGCATCCACACGCACTATAGAGACTCTGCAATAAGACCTAGAGCAGTGAGCTCTGTCTATACTAACCCAAATGAAAAGTATGCACCCATCAGGACAGGAATCATGGGGTTAATGCCTGCCTGTCCTCAGGTCTGGACTATGAGGCAGGAAGGGAGCTGCTGTGTCCACCAATCATTTTAGATGATGGAGAAATTTATTAAAATGGGGCAGCTGCTGCTGTGCCAAACCCTAATTAATTTCCCTGTATGTATGTGTGTGTGTGTGAGAGAGAGAGAGAGACTCTGAATGAATATTTTCACACAGGTTTGTGGGTAACATTTGTTTTGTTGAAAGCAGCAGGTTCCAACCTGACTTGTACTCCCTTCGTTGTGAGACAATGTAAAACATGTGAGCTTGGCAAACCAGAGACCTATAGATCAGACAGCCGGCCTCAGCCAGATGGCCCTGGCCAAACAGCCCTCCTCTCCGTCAACCTCAGTACTAATTATGATGTTTACATCAGGGCCGCATATGTCTGCGTAAGTTTACGAGATTCCAAAAGGAACAGAGAGAGATTAGTCTGGTGTGAGTTAAAACTGCACTGCTGAAGTTTTTGCTGAACCCTCACAACTACGTTATTAAGTGTGACGTAGGCATAGCTGGGCAAACAAATGAATGCACTTTGAATGTTTCAGACAGATAAGAGTCTTACTCTCATTACTTGAAAGATGACTTTAAAGAGTTATTTTAATTTCTTGCAGCATAAATCAAGTAGTTTCAAAGTAGGAGTGAGCAATCTTGCCAAAGAAATATCACAATCTATTTAATCACATTCACAAACCACAATCTAAATTGCAATCTTTTTTTCTCAATTTTGAAAGGCTCTGTAGATTATAGCCAGGCTTAAAACAGCCTATGAATGTATCTATTAGGATCATTAACACACAATTTCATTAAAGGCAGTTCTTTTTTGATGCAGCTTTAGAAAAGAACCAAATCAAACTGTGACTAGTCAACATCAATTCTATATATATATATTTATCGACCCAGAAAGAAGAGGTTTATCAAGATGTGCTGAAGAACTCCCCCACCACCCCATCTATCCGTCTACCTTTAGAATAGCTATGTTTCTTACTTTATTTCAAAATGTTGTATGTTTAAACCCCTCTATTCAGTTTCCAGTTCTGGTGCTGTGGGAGTGGCAGCCTGTTGCAGCAGCTCCGGCTCACCGTTGAGCTTTTCTTGTGTTTTTTTTGTAATTATATCTTCTTTTTGTGTGCTCTTCTCCTTTGTTTTAACTGTGCAAACGTCTGTGCAGTTTGCACTAGTTTTTCTTTTTGTTCTTTGTAATTTCCCAGTTATGGGACTAATAAAGGATTATCTTATCTTATTATCTTATTCTTTTCCATTCTTTTCGACATGCTCTGCTGCTTTGTTGCATGAGCCTGGAACCACAGCAGGGTGATGGCTAACAGCAGGGGAACATGTTGAGGGTTTAAATGTTTAACATGCAGTCAGAAGTGGAGCAGACGGGCGCCCAGCCAACAAGCTTGTTTTATTTGCAATAATGGCTTCCTCTTAACAAAATATCTGTTGGCTGAGGCAGTTGATGTCTGTGTCTGTGTGTGAGGGAAATTTATATATGTCAAACATGAGCAGCCATTACTTGTGACTAGAGGTACTTTAGCCAGCTCATCATAGATCTTTCATTATGGGTTTGTGTGTCTCAGTGTGTGTGTGTGTGTGTGTGCGAGTGTGTGTCTCTGAGTGATTGTTTTTTGATACTGTGCTACCCCTCACAATACATCCTCTGTAACGGCTGGGTGACCGGGCAGGCCCCCTTCTAGATGGTGGGGTGGCGTAAATCAGAGCTGATTTGGCTTCCTGCCACAGATGTGTCAGCTCACCCTGTCCAATGAGGATCCACCAATAGACATTCCATGAATCTTCCAGACGGCTGCAGTATCCCCCTGCCTTTTGTAGGACAGACTCCCCAGACTTCTGGTAGTGCCCCCTGCATGTCACTCCTTTAGATTTGCTGCAATACAATGTCATCTCTCTTCCCTTGGCCCCTCAAATAGGCCTGTCAGAGTATTTCCACTGGATCAAAAGCCCAGATGGCTACAGTCAGCAGGAGTGAGAGGGAAAGCCTCGAGTATAATGACTAGAATGGAATCAGATGACATGGAATATACTGGGTTCAAAATCTCATTGTGCTGCAAGAACATAAGGATGGATCGGCCTTCATTCATGTGCAGCCGAACAAATGTAGCAGGATGTGGGGAGGCAAACATGATTTCAACTGAGAAATGGTGAGACACTGAGAGGATCCCTTTTTTCCGCATGCCATACCTGCTGTTCTCATGTCCAAGTTGTTTTTCAGAAGGAAGCAGAACACCAGTCCCTTTTTTGTATGATTGTGTGTCTGTGCATGTGTGCTCACTGCATGACTGTTTGCTGTGTGTAAGTTCTCCTGTGACCATGACAGAGGAGCAACTGTACAAAGTGTTCAATGACAGAAGTGGTGTGTGTTCACGCTGCTGTTCTCTTCCTGTCTCTGCAGTCGGACAAGCAGACTGATGTTACAACGGTGGAGCACTATTTTGCAAGCATGTCAGGTCACTAGCTGTACTCTGTGCCTCAGGAGAGAGCAAAACAAGAGCATGGTTACCTCTTTGTCTATGTCCTCATCTCCCCTGTTCTCGTTCTGTTTCTCTTTCTCTGACCACAGGCTTTTCTTTCTCCTGAAGTTAACAAGTGCCACCCGTCATCTTCGGTGTTCCACTGCCTGCAGACACAGCAAGTTTCACCCAGACTCTAACCTCTGCAGAACACAACCCAGGCTGGCCGAGCAGCTATAATCAACAGGATACAGTGCAGCTCGGTGAAACATGAGACACTGCAAGGGTGCTTTGTATCAAGCCTCAAGGTACACACTGGAGACCAAGTCACTGTATTAAATTATTAGGATCATTGATAATCCCAGTGCAACAGTCATTTGATTGAGAGAGATTGCCTTTTTTTCAAAAGGAGGTACTCTACTTAGTTGTCAGAAGATCTTTGAACATCAAACGAATCAAATACTGTCTGATATGAAAAAAGCAAATGAACTAGTAAGAACACACATACACACACACACACACACACACATACACTAACACTGGGGACAGTGCAGAACATCTGTGATCAGCATTAGTCAGATGGATCTGCCTGAATTAGCATGAAAATCCAACTAGAAGACAGCGATAAAGGCGAAATTGTTTTGGCACATTGGGAAAGGGGAGACCGACAGACAGAAAAAGAGAGAGAAAAAGGGCAACAGAGACTGGGACGTAACCAAACAGTTTCATATTTTCACTCCCAAAGCTGCACTGGCTCAGTTTTGTAATTTACTTACAAGGGCAAGGCAGCACGCCTGAGTAAATGAATATGGTTTGAGCAACAGCCCGAGCAAGAGATTAGAGAGATAGGAAGGAGAAAAGATGGAGTTTAGAATTGATGGGGAGGGGAGGAAAAATGAGAGAGACTGACAGGGGAACTCATTAACTTCTCTTTCATAAAGCCCAAGTCACTTCTAGTCCCACACACCCACATAAAATGGCACACAATACACTCCGGTGCCACTCTGATAACCTCCACATCACCACACAGATAGTGATCGTAACCTCATCTACAAAATCATTTACTCACATTAAAAATCCCTTACCTGTAGAACTTCATTAGCGATGGGATGTCCCTGACGAACCTCTTCGACTCTAAAGTTACTGCAAATCATGCAGTGCTGACAACAGCCTCTCCGCTGCTTTATTCGGTGAATAAATTACTGGAGTGCTGACACTGAAGACACTGAATGTAAATATTTTGTAGACTCAACACAACTTAACACCATAAAGAAACCCAATATCTTAAAGCAACAGCACACACGCTTTGAGAAAATCTGTAAATATGAAGGAGAGGCAAGACTTTTTTTTTATCCCTTTTCTATTTGCAAGCCATCTTCAAAGACTAAAATCGGAAAACACTGAAACTGGCGCTGGGCCCTTTTTTTCCGATTCCTTTTTGCTGCCATCGTTTGCAGGACACGTTCACTCTGACTGGGAGGCATAGGAGCGGGACTAGAACGGTTGGATACTATAGAAACAGAAAGCAGGGATTGTGGCATTAAAGCCTCTTCTATATCAGAACATCCATGCCTTCCCCAGGGGCCAGACAGCAAGGCTAATTTCAGAAGCGTGGGCCCTGTCAGCTGTCATTAGCATGCACGCTCACAGACACACACACACAAAAACACAAGTGGGCACATTTATCTGAGAGCACACACACACACACACACACAATACAAAGCTAATTCCAGAAATGTGGGCAACTGTCAGAAGTCATCATCTGAATGCACAAAGCCAACCAACATGTTACACAACCTGGCACTCTGATGGTTGGGAAAAGATGGAGAAAAAGAGACACACAGCAGGAGAGAGAGAGAGAGAGAGAGAGAGAGAGAGAGGAAGAATTATTGATTAAGGCTGAATAACAACACAACAAACGAAAACACAAAATAAATTGCCTCCTTAAAGCGTCTGCTTAACATGGTCTCCATAAAACCAGGCAGTGTTTGAAGCTGATGAACTTTTTGCCATGTGAAGGTGTGTTAATTACAAAAGGAAATGTTTGGGTTCCCAAGGACCATAAAGTAAAACAGATAGAATGTCAAGAGAGCTGCTGTGGTCATCCCACAGTATCAATTTAGATGATTTTTTGAAGAATGTGAGATTGTCTGATGAATGTTTTAACAAACTGCAATGCTACAGTCAAAAAAAGTATCATTTCATGTCAGCTGGTAGCAGCAGTCAAATGTGAGAATTTGGTCCTTAATTTCTGACTGAACTTTGGTTGCATGTCAGCAATGCTCTAAATCAGACATCTGCAAATGAGTCTCGCTGAGATCCGCCCACCGGAGATTTCACTGTGTTTCTCTCACAATGATAAAATGTCATTGAGCTGTATAGGACAGCTCACAGGGGCTTATAGGCAACTGTTCATCACCAATATGGTAATCTTAGCAATGGTGTGTGTGCAAGGTCCATCAAAGGAAATAGGTTTAGTGATGGGCAAACATAAACCCAGACCACACACACTCAGACTGTTGCGCTCTTTCTCGCTTAACCCTATATGAAACCAAGCAAATCCGCAAATACGCAGACACACAAATCCCAGTGAGCGAAAGAGAAGAGGGGAATTTTTTTCTTTGCTGTTCTCACATCCAGGTGTTCTGTGATCAAGAGGGATTTCAAAGCAGGGACGTGCAACTGGCGGTCTCCAGGGGCGACTGCGGCCTATCCTATCACAGACACAGATTTCCCACCTGCCTCAGTGGGCTGCCGACCATTTTGTGTCACATCAGTCCTTCACTAAAGAGATGAAAGGGACGTTTAGGCTGCGATCAAATAATTCCAACAACAACATGCTGCAATGGCTGCCACCTAAGGAATCCTTATGCCAGCAGTCGTGCTGTGTATCTTGGTTACTCTGAGCAGGAATTCATTTTCCCATGACACAGTATGACATTCCTCAAGCAGATTTCCATCTCGTCGTCATTGTGTGCATGATCGCTCATTCACTCATATGATACAACTTAGGGGTTTGGCACTGAAATACATTAGCATTTTAGAATATATTAGCATACCCAAAGGGAACTGTGGTAACATTGATTACAAGTAACCGCATGTATTTAGATGCTGCTCTGCCTCTGATCACACACAATATGCCATCGCTATGCCCTCCCCCCTTCACACACACACACACGCACGCACACACACCTTGTGAAGCAGTTCCACCCCCTGCTGCGAAGCAGGTGCTGTGATACGATTCTCCCTCCCTCCATGCCTACTGACACACATGCATGCACACAGACACAAAAACACGTACATGCACACACATACACATTCATGTCTTCAAAGGCAGAGCTGTGAAGCAGAGGTGACAGGTCTCTGGTTCTATGCCATCCTCAGCAAATGTAGCGCTAATTGCCATTCCCCCACTGTTTGAGAACAGCGCAGCTCCAACAGGGTCCATATGGACCCCAAGATGGAGTCATCTATTGCCCACTGTAGGACCATGGAAGAGAGAACCACCAAGTGCTGTTCACTGTGGTAAGACACCTGAAAAAAATTCACAAGAAAAATATCTAAATTGTCATTCCCTTTGTGTAATCAGCTTCAGCTCATGAACTTGTATTTGGCAGCTGGGCACAGACACATGTAGACGATGGTGCTGTTAGTATGACAGCTGATTAGAGAGACGAGAGATTTGAGTGTGACACCTCTAATGATCTCTTCATCTGATTGACGGGCTAGGCAAGGCTCCAATTCACACATCTCGCACATCACAGAGTTGGGTGCACATACAGAAAAAAGGGTCAACATGTCAGACACACACACACACACACACACACTTTACACAGACACACAAATATGCCACACACATTGCGCCACTGAATGTTAGAAAAAGACTATTTGCTTCCATAAACCCCCCCTGTGACTTCCAGAATATTCTGCTATTATGTTGGCTCTAGCTGGGCTATTTCCTCCCCCAGTTAGCCTGTCATCAGTGCATTGTACTGTATTGTCTAGGAGTGAGCCTAAATGGGGCCCTTTCAGGGGTATTTTCAGGTACTTTCATGGAAGAATGGAGAGGATATTCATATCACATTTCAGTTTTTCTATCACTGAGCAAACACAGTTTCAGACAACACGCAGACATGCCTGCAATGACACACACGCAAAACACACACCGGCACTTCCTTCGCTGACCCAAACGAGCAAGTCAAGTGCATTCCAGCTCCCAGTGATTTCCTCCATCTTCTCCCAACAGACAGGATTCTATTACAAGCGCTTGTTATCTCTCATAGAAGCAGCAGCAAGCATTGTAAGACACATTTCACATCCTAAACACTTCCAGAAGACATGTACAACTGTGGAACACAAACATACAACCAACATTTGAATGAACTTCCAACACTGGAAGTGGTAGCTGCTTCCAAAATTGTACTTCTGTTCGATTAACCTGCTCTGCAAATGAGGGCAAATTGATCAGTCCAGATTTCTTAAGGATGCTGGCATTCTGCAGCAAGTTCCTTTAATTGCACCCTCACTGATCCATCTCATGATTATTGGTAATTATCTGTCAATTAACAATGTGCTGATGTCACCACGATGTGAAAGGTAAAGCAATCAGGAACGGTTAGTGCAGAAATGGTTGTCCATACTAATGACCCAATCTACTGTCCCTCTCGCACACAGGACTCCCGCATGCGCATATGTGTGTGTGTGTGTGTGTGTCCAGTAACTAATCTCCTGTGTGACTGTAGCAATCACAGTGGAGCAGGCCTGTCAACACTGTTTCATGTCTACAGTGCTCTGTAGTTTCTGGGACTCTCAGGATACATCTGCCACTCGTATCGACCTTGACTGAAACACATTTAACCCTTCCTTCAGCAGCCCCCTTACCACCCATCTCCCCAGTGAGGTGCCCCATTTTTCTGAGTGATATTAAATCTGTAAAGACTGCTCGTTTGGATAATTGCTCTATTAAAATGATCTATGTTTAAGAAGGTGTTGGATGTGGATGCTACAAGAAAATATTTAAGAAGCAGAAAAGTTAAAACAATATTTGAAATACACCCAAAAAGTCAATCGTGGACTTGTAATTCTATTCTACTACTTAAACTATAAACGTCCTTGAAGTTGTGCACTTTAAGATCGTTTTATTCTTGCTAAAGTTTAGACTTTGTTCTACATGGGACAAACCTTTTGTTTGCCCTGTTAAATGCTTACAAAAACACAAAGAGATATAAGAGATGACAAATCATCTTTGTATCCAACAAATGCAAGCAATCCATCAGACACAGACTTGCCTCCTCATATAAACAGAGGACGCTTACGACATCTGTCATTCCCCCACTATGCTGTGATCCATGATATGATTGCAACGCTCATACGTCCTGGACGATTCACAATCAATCTTCAGAGCCAAGGCAACAGACAGACAGACTCAAAGAGGGAGAGAGAGACAGACAGAGATAGAAAGAGGCTTCTTGTTTGCTTTTTGTCTTTTCCACTTTTTCAGATGCACTATGGACATCCATCATGCCTTTTTCTTTTAGAAGCCGCTGCATGATGTTTATCAAAGGAAGCACATTTTCAAAGCATTACCTGAGACTCAAATTGATTGAAAACATGTGCAGAAATGCAAGTCACTCTACACAGTTTCTCTACATTTTCAACTCTCAATAATAGCTGAAAGAAAGTGTCCTCTTTCAGCCAATCATTGCCAGGTGTCTGAAAGCCTTTTTAAACCAAGAGACTGAGTGTTTTTTTTTTTTTCATGCTTCATAGCTCCTTGAAGCTGTTTGCACATACATACACACAGACGTACGCTCACAGACTCACACAGTGACCTTGTCAAAAGTTATTACCTTCACATGAAGAGAGCATTATGTGTCTCTCTGTTTCACCTTGGGTTAGGTAAGTCCATGTATCAAGTAGTCTTTATAAATGTGAAAATGGGTGGTGTATTTTGGGATTGTTCAAGACGTAAAAGCAAATTTCTGAACCTTGAAAATAGCCTAAACACAGCTGGGAACAGGTGGGCTGTTAAGATTTCAATAGAGCCCTTTATTCACTCAAAAATAGAGGAGTTATCAACAGACACGCGTACACACACAAACACACACACCACTTTACACACAGCATAAAAGAAAGCTCACAGTATCAATGCGCAGTCACACATATCAAACAAAAGCACAAACACACACAGAAATGAGTTCTAGTGATTTTATTACGACACAAGAATTACAAGCGGGCGTCTACAAATCACAGTAGCCTAACACAGACACACACACACACATACAATTTAAAAATCATACAAATCCAGAGACATTGTTCCTTCATCGTCCTAACCTGTAGAGCACTGTCGGAGGCAGCGAAGACTAAAGCCTTGGCATGGAGAATAAAAGCCTGGGAGACGCACACTACAACAAATCCCTGCATGACTATGCTTGGCCAGCTGCGTTTGCCAAGATAGCTGCTTTATGACTTTGTATCACACAATCAGTGCTCACATTAGCACAGGTTAGAATATTATATATCCAGCTAAAATGGTTCGTCAAAAAAAAATGGCAGATTTAAAAAGAGGCAGATTTAAAGTTACATGCTTTAGCCACGCTTCACTCAACCCTTACAATGTTTTAATTAAATCATTAATTCCGTAATGCTTGTGTTGGACATTGTGATAAGAGACAGTGTGTGCAAGGATGGGCATTTTCAAGAAAAGCCTTTTTTTATGTGATACTTGAAACCATTTAATGGATATTAAACTACACAAAATGTACTCACTGGAGTTAGTTAAGCAAAGAAAGTCTAAGGTGAGAGATTCTCAGAGCACAATAGAACCAGACACGTATGCAATCTATGTGATAATTTGTGAGCATTGATTTTAAGTACAATCTACACTCACACACAAAGACAAATCACAGACTTCCTGTCAAGTTAGGCCTTTAGAAATCATTTATCATTTACTGAGCCTGTAGAAGAAACCCAAGGCAGTTCTAAGGTGCATTTAGATAGAGAATTTATGATATAAGAGGCCAACACTGGATATTATACATTAATAATCTCACATCTCTTTTATGTCAAGGATGTATCTTTAGATATTGTCAAAACTTGCTCTAAAACTTATGTGACACGCTTGTAAAACGCAGGCAAGAAAACTGTCGTACAATTAGGTTGGGCTCAGCTTGGCGGGAACATTTGTCATCTTGACATATCATCAGCTGAGTGCAGCACAGCCACGGTGGAAAATTTGTGCATCTGAATGATCACATCTGTTCATTTACGTTCACATTCCACTTTACTTTATTTAAAAACTACCTGACTGCATGCCATATGTGTGTACAGTATATTTCAGTAGTTCATTTTCCCAGCGCTCAGAAATGGGTTGACTCCACCCAGACATCA
The DNA here is from genome assembly GCF_020382885.2 of Scatophagus argus. NCBI lineage: Eukaryota > Metazoa > Chordata > Actinopteri > Scatophagidae > Scatophagus > Scatophagus argus. Next base: position 12,325,668 of record NC_058505.1, on the reverse strand, counting down.
GTGTCAATCTGATGAGTGGGTGTCTAACAGTGTGTGAAGCTCACATCAAAGGCATGCCGCTTTAAACGCCCAGCCTTGGGAGAACGCAGGGAGGGGAACGAACTTCACAGGAATAAGGGATGAGGGCGGGGGGGGACAATCGGAAAGGGGCATGGATTTTATACAGTTTAGTGAGCCCCCTTAAAGAACAGGTTTGGATTAGGAGTGTATGACTAAGTCCACCATGGTTACTAGGTGAATCAAAATTTAGCAGCAAGCTCAATAAACAAGCTCACACCAAAAGAAAACACGCACACTACCCCGACTCAATGTGCCAAACAATCTTCTCCACATTATTCATTACAGCTGAGATTTTTATAAAAACGGCAAATCACACTCCCCACAGACATACAAGGGGATGTACTTTCACAAAGATACACACACACTCTCTAAAGGGCTGGATGTGCTTAGGGGTTAGCAGCCAGAACCACCAGCCTCCTCATTAGCACAAATAAGATCGTAGGCAGATACAAGCCTATCCCTGTCTTCCCTTCTGTCTCTGTGTCCCTCCTTGTCTCTGTTCTCTTGCACAAATGAGTCCTAATCCTTGTCCTCCAGTTTGCCTCTAACTAAAATAATAGCACATATAGCTGTAGAAAAATAATAAAAATACACCTCCTGCTCCTCCATGTGGGATATTTCTTCTTGACTTATTTGTGCATCTTCTAAAAATACACATTCAATAATAATGGGCAAAATTTATGACCAAAGGACGCCAGGTTGTGATGTGACCTCAGGTTTCAATAAATTAAAATGGGTCCCCTTGGCCCTCAGTGTATAACTATTCATAAAGGGGAGGGGAGGTCAACAGGCCAACACAGGCTGTAATCCGTTTGTCAGATCAGCTATCAATATGAATATAAAAAATATGAGAACTGGCTGAACATATTCAGTACTGGATGTTAAATAACAGAATCTGAAATGCACAATCTTGGATTTTCCATCAACTGATTCTGATTTTTCCTGATATTTTCTCTGCCTATGCAGAACTTGAAAGCCAAACAAACCACCTTTGACCTTGGCTACTTGAGAGAAATGCCACTTTCACCTTGTCAGTCTTCTAGTTGTACTGCAGCCAGCCAGGCAACTGCTGGTAAATCGAGATGCTGTCCACTCATTTGCCATTACCCTATGTGCTTCAAATCAATAGTTAATTACCTCCAAAAAGCTCTCTTCTCATCCAGCCAGAGAAGTGGACAGCACAGGGCCGGCAGAAATTTGCCTGGCAGAGGCATTCAGTGTTGCGCAGGGTGAAAACTGTCCTCCCACCACTGCTACTTATTGGCCCATCAGTGTCCCTCTCAGAAGCTGGCATTCCATTTTGCACTGCACAGGCACTTCATTTCATCTCCACCACACAATTTTCATTTCTCATGCTAACACACACTGAGACACAAATATTCATGCACAATTTCTCTCTATCTGCCCCTCACTTGCCAAGAACCCAGTGCTTAATAAGAGATTACATTTATGGTGAGGAAAAGGGCAGGCGAATGGTGAAATATGTCCACATGTCCTGAACCTGGAAGAGGTGCTGGCTCTTACTCATTAATAATGGGACAGGCCCCAGGCCCAGGCCCTTAGCTCTACGTCTATACTCATTTCCTTTCCACACATCAAAGCTATGTGTGTGTATAGCTGTGTGTGTGTGTGCTGGGGCTTTTGCACATTCACATCTGTGCATGTGTGCGCTTGTCAGTCCCTATGAGAAACAGCCTGTGGAGGAGCCGGCTTTTATTTAATCAGAAGTGGAGCAGCTTCCACCACCATCCGTAATTTCAGCCCTATTAACGCTCTGCCTCTAATTCCTCTGAGCGCTGGAGACGCAGCATCCTCTGGGCTGCTGATTCACTTAAAATGTAAAAGTGACGCAAAGTTTTCTGTTTTTTTTGCTTGTACCGTAGCAAGTTAATATATTGAACATTTAGACTTAAGAAGCAAGGGATTTGCTGTATACACAATGATACGCAGAGAGTTTGTAATGTGTAGTTACTAAGTCTGCAAAGTGAGCTAAACTAACATTCTTATCAGTTTGATGGTGAACTTTAAAAAGTTTCCCACACACTGAAAGCAACAGTCACAAAAACACTTCACCACTACGCCTGCCTCCTCCCACTCTTTAGCCAGCCTTTGCCCTGCAGCCTTGCAGCCTTCCAGCCCGCAGCCCTTAAGCCTGAGCCTTAGGGCTTAAAAGTCAAATTAAATCACTCTGGGTCTGACTCAAAAACAGATCTCATTATAACAATCATAAATGAAGCTCTTTGTTCCTAGAAGCCTACACCCTCCACAGTCTCTTTACCCACTTCCTGTTCCTGCCAATGCTGTGCCTATTACGTCTTCAGAAGGACAGGCTCATATTTCCCTTTTTTTCTCCTTGTAGTAAACCCTATAATGTTTCATAAATGCATCTGTTTTTCACTAAAAAAAAGTGCAAGGGAAAGAGGCAGGTGAGGGAGAATGGAAGGGAGAAAAGAGGTTTTCCCAGGCAGGAAAGTTCTAGAGAGGAGGTGGGAAGGAATCCAGTATAGCTTGCAACTACTTGCAGATTTAATTAAAATTTATTGCCAAAAAACAAAAAAAAAAGAAGTCAAGTAAACAACAGGCCTTTGTAGATCGGGACTTGGTCAGAGCTGATGCACAGAGGTGTTGGGGAGCACAGGGGCTAAAGGGGCCATGGGGTGGAAGAGAAACGATGGATATGGGGCTGTAAGCACTGGAGCCAGGCTGCGTGAACAGTGGGAAATAAGACTCGATAATCAATGCTTTCTCTTCTGGCCTCTCAACTCAACAAATATCGAAGAGGCTCCCCTTTCCTGCTGACTGAACAACTGTCACCCAATCTCTAGGACAGGTGATAATGGAGGAAAAAACTGAAAGACAGAAAAATAATGAGAAAAAGCACATTTTTCACACCACCATCCTTGAGTGGTGGGGGAAACTGGGTCACTGCGCCCAATCAATTACTAGCATTGCCATTTTCCTCAAGGTGTGGCTTGCAGAGTTATCTCTAAGTTTGTCCACATCAAGGCGAATATGTCTGTGGGTGTGTGCGTCTGTGTCCATGTTGTGTGTTTGCCATTTGAGGGAGCTGGCTTTACCAAGAAACAGATGACTAACACAGTTTGAGGTTGAACTGTATCACGAGCGTCACTGCTTTCACTCCTGTTTTCTAATGTGTTTGGTATGTTGATGATGCAGTGGGTCTGCTTATCCCTGAGATTGGACAGATAGGGACCTTAGCCCTCACCCCACAGTCCGCCACCTGTTCTGATAAGGGCCAAGCACGAAGCAAGACGGCCGGAACCCAACGCTGCTGACAGCATCTTTGTGCCAAATCTACAGACACAAGACTATGTGGAAGACACTGGAAGACAACACACTAAAGAATATGAAACAACTGCACAGCAAGATAACAAGATCCCAAGTCTGGAATGCAACGGAATGGAACAGAAGATGCAAATAAGCACAAACATACATGCAGAACAGTGCGTACTGCTCTCTCCCCACTCTCCCTTGATGCTGCTCATTCTCACGCCGAGACGTACACAAAAATGCGCACATGCATACCAGCCCCCAACCTGCAACCACCATCTGGCCTTCCCAAGGCTCAGATGTCTCTGGGGTAAGGTGAGCTGTGAGGGGAAGCTCTGTGTGCGTTATGTATTCAAGTGTGTGTATGTGTGTTTGTGTGTGTGTGTGTCTGTGTGTGTGTGAGAGAGAGCGAGAGAGAGAGAAACAGAGCCAGTGATCATATTATCCAAGATAGGATACACACTATACAGTACACTGTAATATGTGGAAAAACTATACTGTGAAGAAGAAAGAAAAACCTGCTACACTGTCTGCATGCAAGCACAACACTTCAACGAAAAAGGCAACACAAAAGATTTACAGCACTGCAGGTACCGGAGCTGCAGGCAGGGGTTTTGCGCTGAGGGTCGTCATAGTTGACTAGGCCGTGTAAGCGCACTTTAACACTGAGTAGTCTTTTCACTGTGGGCAAAATAAAGCCTCCATTATGGGATGAGGCCATGTCTGCTGCCCCTGCCAGCCATAATGGCTTTAGCACTACTAACGGCACAGGTACCCGAACATACAATATCCACAACGTGGTAGAAAACGAGTAGAAAATTGAATTCTACTTCAGGTGGTCCCAGGTCAGCAGTAGTGCCCGTGGCCAAAATACACTTGTACACTCATGCGAGTACTCAGTCTCTCTCACACACACACAAAATGCACCTCAACCCACAGGGGCCTATGTTGCGCTCATATTTTCATTCTTCTCTTTTTTAACCGTTTGAAATGAGAGAGCAGAGGAAAGGAGCAATCGCACATTCACATCCATTACAGACTCAACAGGACACTTTTCACAGGCTGTCTCCTCGGCACAGCTGGTGAACTCACATACATGCACAACTTACATCACTGAGTAGCGGAGAGTTCTTCACTCGATCCTACACTGTCACCACGAGCTCAGTATTCACTAACAGACTTAAGTCTGTGAAACAACCAACCATTTGAGCCTGATGGGCCAGGCTGCAGTGTGTTTCGATGATGATGTGACTTGCCTTTTTACAGGGTCACAACTACATTCAAAGTCAGCTGCACTGCCCAGATTAGAAAAGAAAAAAATAACATGAGACTTTGCAGATCCTGGGATGTGCTGAGCTGATGCGCTGAGCTGTGTCTTGCTCAAAAACACTTCAGCAAATCTGTCTAATTATTAATCTGTCTAGCCAATACATCACTCTAATGCTCGAAATTCACGTACATCAACAGTGTGTGGCTCTGACTTCTGTAACTATTATCTGATGCTTAAGCTATCATTATTATTATTTATTAAGGAAACCACAATAATGTCCATTTGCATCAATTTCTTCCCCTGAGACTGAAGCATTACCATCGTATGGTATAGGTATCTAACACAGCATCTTTAGGGAGTGGTTACAGCACATTACTAATTTTCTCTTATCATATACTCATGCTGAATGCTGCTGCTGTATTACCCCAGTGTAACATGGGACAGGCGTCTGTATCAGATAACTCAGACAGCTCAGTGTACGTTTACTATCACAGTCTTGTTCAATTGGAGGCTACTCATTTGTAAAACATGCGAACTGTATCATTTCTCAAACTTGCTGACCTCCTTCTCTCTCATCTTTTTATCTCCCTCGGTCCCTGTCCATCTTTCAGCTGCTGTTTCATCCTCCTTCTCCCCATCCCTCTTCCCTCCACCACCCAGTTCCAGGCCGTTAAATGAACAGGCTTATCTAAGCCTAATTGCTTTAAGGGCAAACAGAAATAAGCAATGGCTCTGTAAGTAGGGGAGAATTGCTGCTGCTGTTGGCAAGAACCATCCGCACATCTGCGGAGAGAGCGAGCAGAAGAGGAGACAGGAGGAGAATGGGGAGATTAGTGAAGAGAATTATGGAAGACAGAGGGAGATAGAAGAAATGATGGAGGGAGGCATAGAGGAGAGCAGACAGAAAGAAGGTGAAGATGATGGGGGGAAATTGAGAGAGAAGAAATGAGGGAGAAACAGAGCACGGCACATGCTTCTTTTTCTAATGGCATGCAAATCCCCGTCTTCACTCTCCTCTCTGTTAGGCTTCTGTTTTAGGTCTGACTGTCCTTTCAATAGCTGCTCAGCGAATGCGTTTTCATTCGCAGGTTTCTTGTCTTCACCAACTGCGTGGGATCGTGCGTGTATGCTGAAGTTTAAATCCAACAAATTCAAAGTTCTGTGACCAACTTTTTCGTCCTTTATTGTACCTTTACACTATACCACACACACCGCTGCATACTCAGGCTTCAGCTCTCCATCTCATTTTTCTGTAATGATCAGCTGTCTCCGAGTATTTTCTCCTTATGATTTTCATCCCACAGTTCATCAGTTTATCAATGATGTGAGAGGTGTTTACTCTGACTGTATGCATGTGTAGGAAGAATTCAAATAATTCATTCAATTCATCACAGGGGCGCGCTCATATGTTCAGTGTGCTGCTTACTCTAAAGTTACACTGAGACACACACGCACAGATCTCTGACACTTTGTGATTGTGATTATCGGCTGATTTGGACTGGTAATCAGATTAAGGGCGACAGCAAAAGCGGGGATAATGTGGTCAGTGGCTCCACTCTCTCTCTCTCTCACACACACACTTGCATACACTCGAACACACACACACAAAATGAAAGAGCAACAGATTGGAGTTCAGATCAGTGAAGATTTTTAACCTGCCCATGGGACAACCTCCTTTCAATTAGTGACCCAAACAAGGAAATCACTTTCATCCTGGGCACTGAGGTAACTCGGGGGGGGGGGGGGGGGGCACCTCCCTGCCCATCTGTTTCTTTCTCATCCCATCTTTAGGAGGAGAAATCCCACACCCTGTTCTTTGCTGGGAAATCTCACTCCTCCCTCCTGTCCTCCTATCATCTAACTGAATTGGCGTTTCTGCTGTCATTTCACACTGGGTAAACATTTGAACCTCAAAATATTCATCCTCACAGAGGAGTAGCAATTTGGGCCTGGATTGGGTATCCATAGCTGTGATGAAATCTGATGAGCACAAACAAGAAAGCCACCGCCGAATTACAGAGCACAGCTTAGGCTGGGAAGAGTCCAAGAGCAAAGTTGTAAATGATTAAAGAGCAGAGCTGCATGTGAAAAAAATTTTTTTATTTGTGTTTCTAATTTACTTATTTATGCTTCTGGGGCGTGGACAGAGACAGTCATGGGAAGCTGGTGTATTTCTGTGTGTGTTTTATTGGAGATGTTGAGCTACTGTACAATAAAATGAGAGAAGAACTATATATCCATGATCCTGCCGGGATATCCATCCAGCAGCCAATGTGTGAGGCTACAGCACAGTGTTCTGTCCCCAGGGTCCCACAGCGGAAATGAAAAACATGTTTAACCGAGGAGATATTAGCTACTAGTGGCACTACTGCTTCTCTAGATCAGTGTGTATGTATGGGAGAAAAACGGGAGAATAGAAGGAAATGTGGAAAAACAAAGCCAGAGAGAAGGGAATGGAAATGGATGAGGAGAAAAAAAAATACAGTGACAGACCCACAGCCGTTTGGTTTCTTTTTAACAGAGTGGTTGATTTCTAAAAGTGAAAAATAATAATGATAAAATAAAATAAAAAAGAATAAAGTCACCTGACTTATAATCAGACCAATCCGCAATCTAAAGAGTTTGCTTTAGAGATTCAAAATGCCACAGAATGATGCTCAGGGGCTTAATAGTATCTTATATGTACAATTTGATGAAAAAACGTGACGTGAATCCTCGGAGGTTTGGCAGGCACAATTGTAGCCTCCGTCTCCACCCGAGAAATTAGTTTCTCGGAGGATAATGAAAATCTAAAATGCAATTTGTCCTGCACTCCGCCGGCCGTACAGGAGCAGAGTAAAAAGCCGATCTGAGTGCAAACAGCCGCTAAAGAACTACGGTATGCTGTTAAACACATTTAAAACACGCACAGGAGCGTTCTTCACAACGACGAGTGACACTAGTGACAGCCAGCGGAGCGGGAGAACTGCCGCTCAGAAATAAAGGGATAGGAACGGCAATCTGCTGCGATCCACGTGTATGACATCCCAGTATCATCTATGCTAGAGGCGCAGTGCTGCCCAACAGAAGACGTTGCAAGCATCCCCAAACACAGCGCGTCTTGGAAAGGAACACTTCCACATCTACAACAAGTATAATCCCGATCTTTTATTTACCTTCCATCGCAGAAGATGTGACGACCAGCACGCATAAAAGCGCAAACAAATCCACTGTCATGGCAGAAGGGTAGTCTCCACAGCCTGTCCCCAAATAACCAAGACGCACGGCGCGCGTCAAAAAGAATCCCTCAGTTGTCTGTGCGGTACTCCAGCCGATAGTGTTGTGAGTCACATTTCAAGCCGTAGTAAACAATGTGTGACAATCAGCACAGGGGAAGAACGGAGCGTAGGGGTTGAGGGGTGCGAGGAGCAGGGGGGGGTGGGGGAGGGAGGAGGAAGAGCAGGAGGAGAAGGTGTTGGGGGGGTGTCCGACATTGCCTGTTCACAGCCCCATTACAGTGCCGGGGCCAATCACCGACTGGGAGCTGAAACTCACTAGCCAATCACCAGAGCCGCGCTCCGCCCACCTCGCATTGTCAAAACACAAAACTTTTCCTTGACCTATTTGAAGGAGCGTCCGCTTCAGTGTAGGGAAATACCGCCACCACTCGAATGACTCCATGTACTGCAACTCGAGCATACACTGAAAGCCAACCCCTGCTTCCCATGGGAGGCGATCTAAATGGCTGCAAAATTGCTCAGTGTTCTGCCAGACTATGGTTCAAAAACAATGCTGAGAAGTTTTTCAGACTCTGTGGTGTCCCATATGGCTTGCTCACTTTGAAAGTGTGTGTAAAAAATAATATAAGTGAGTTCTAATATTAAAATTGATTATAAAAACACATGGATGCCTCACAGAATTAAGACTTCTAAAATACATGAATGAGTTGATTGCTTTGCTCTGTTTTCATTACTAAACAGCAGTCTCACAGTTTGTTTACCAGCTCCTCCACCCCAACCTTGCCCTATAAGCTGCTAACCATTCATCGTTTTAAATGTCTCATATGTGGTCTGCCGCTCTCACTCCCCCATTATGCTCACACAAGTGAAAATCCCATTTGCAGTCAGAGTGTTCTTTAATAGTTTTAGCAAATTCAACTGCACCTCCTAATGATTTTAAACAGGCATCGCACATCAGCTCCCTCCCCTTGCCCCTGTCACCTCTTTTATGTGAGCGTGTGCTTCAGCAGATGGTACACACAATGGGCTTTCCCCGCAGGGACACAGAGGGCCGAGGTCTGCTTCTGTGGGGGGGTGGGATGGGGGGGGTTGCCATCCTGTAGCCTAGAACTATATACCTGTCTTGGGGAGGATATGTCCCCCTAAGTCCCCAGAGCTGAAGAACTGGGATGGAGCTGTTAATCTACAACCTGAGTGGGCCTGCTTATACCCGGGGCCACTGAATGGCCTAATACTTCCATGCTGTCCCTCACAGCATACTGGCCCAGATTCTTTTTACCTGCTTTACTTTTTATGAGCTTAATGAATGAGTTGAACAGTAGGGTTTCCAAAATATTATGTAGCTTATAAAATGAACTCCTGTATTTTATCGAACAGTTAATACAATAAAATATTTAAGTATGGGTAATTTTTTCCCAACAAGCCTGAATTGTTTTCACTGAATCTGTTTTTGTGCGCCTTTGCAATTCAACTCCTAACCTCCTAGCGTTTACATAAATAGATAGATAGATATACTTTATTGATCCCAGGCTGGGAAATTACAGCCTGAGAAGAATCAAACACATTGCAAATGGAAAGTGATTCACATTGAATAAATGGTTGTTCCAACTGTGGCAAAGGCCAGCAGATGAACTGGGGCAGACACAGTGCTTCAGGAGCATCGGGCAGCGGTTGCTAACTTGGGAAAGTAGTTGATGAGCACATTTGTCATTTTTAATGGTGTGGTGAGGAGCGGCGCTATAGCGTGACATGGCACAGCACAGCATGGCCCCCGGTGCTGGCTGCTATGTAGACCTATGAAAGCCACCTGGCCTTATTTTTCACCGGGCCAGTCATCATCACCTATGACTCCACAGGTCATCTCCAAATACAGGAGCAGCACAGAGCAATCTGTCCCTGTTTGCTGTCCACACCCTTGGGGGAGGTATGGGGGGGAGGGAGAGGAAGAGTATGACAGGAAGTAGGAACAATAGTGCTGCTGCTGTAGCACATTGCCCCTCACAATGCATACACAGACAAATGCTCGCATACAATACCACAAAAATGTGCATGCAGTTGCTCACCCACACAGCACTCTGATAATGATCCACACAAAGCCACACAAGCACTTGCCTACTTCAGCTCAAGAGCCTCAGCCCAATACCAATACTGAGCCCAAACACATTGTAGAGAGCCTCTCATTCTCTCTGAGGCCTGATTTTTTTTCTGTGTGCTTAAGCCTGCAAGTGCAACATCCCAGCTCTGTTTTAGTTTCCTTCATTCCTACTCTTCCCTATTTATCCATTAAAGACCAGATTCAAGACAAAATGAAAGGGTAGCCATACAGGTGGGGTGTTCTCAGACATGTGTTTGATTCAATGGTGTTTTTTTTTTTCATTCTCTTTATTTTGTGAGCTGACCCTAAAGTTATTACGCTTTTGCCCTGTAAATATCCAACCTGTGCCTTTGTACCTCTCCATGACCTATGTGCCATGACCTTTACATTTCTCCTCTCTGTCTGCCATTTCCTGACTTGTGTTAGGGCACTGGAAAAAAAAAAAAACAACAACACATTGTTCTGTTCTGTTTCTCAGTGGAGTCAGGCAGGAAATACAAAATGATATGTGGTTTGTTCTGTGCACTGATAACAACATGGAGAACACAGCACGACTTTCAGGATGAAAAGGCAAAATGCATTTTATGGAGAGAGCAATGTTTATTCACACACGCACACTCATTATCTAGATAGGTGATGCACAAATGCACAGGAGAAGTACAGTCAGTAATAAGAAGACATACACACCAAAAAGAGCTGGATGATTATAATGGTAGAGAATGAGAAAGGCAGAAGGGGAAAAAGAGATGTTTCCCAGAGACCACAGAAGCTTGAAAGGTTTGTCTGGTGATGAATATGAATGTATGAAAATGAAATGCCTAAGTCAATATGGAGACAGTGCAGGGACCCAGGTGACAGAGGAGTGCAGTGCTACACCCACCCTGGGGGGATAGACTGGTTATTAGGCTGGGCTTTAGCTTCATCCATCTTCAGGAGTCTGGGCGCTCGCCATTGACAATATGAGCACAGAGCCAGGACTGAATACAGATGTGCTCTGGACCAGTGTTCCCCAAACAGAGGGTCAGGACTTGCTAGTGAGTCCCAGCCATGGTTGTACTTTCTGGGTCACGGCTCAAGAGAGATGATGGAAAATAGGTTCATGGTGTGTGTGTGTGTGTGTGTGTATTGGGTGAGGGACATAAGGTTGGTTAGCTTAGCTCAAAATGTATTTTGTAAAGGCTGATCAGGAAAAGGCCAGTGCAAAGTCATGCTGCAAAGACAACCTTCTTTGGTAGACTACAAATGTAAATGCGGTGAAGAATTTTGCCTGCCTACTAGCCATTCATATTTGCAGTATTTGTAGTATTAGTTTTGTGTTTGTAGGAAAAAACTCATTTTTTATGAGTTTGAAGAGCAGAGCGACTCTCTGACAGTAGGTTAGACAGGGAGATAGGGCAGGAGCTAAATACAGCACACTCATTAATCTGCCAATGATGCCAAGACTGATGGTACCTGTCCCCTGTTATCAGCACACAGAGACTTGGGAGACATTCATTGCACTTCTCTGACACAGAACAACACACAGAAGAAAAAAAGGGAACAGGCACACAGACCTACATGCAAACAGATATGAAAATACCTGTCTATGCACACACAAAATAGATTTAAAAAATATTTATGTTTTTGTGAGGGAAAATGACAGAAGGAGAAGAGAGATTACACTCCATTTCTCCTTGCTGAGATGGAGTGAAAGCATTATTTGTTTTAAGTATTGCAGTTTGATTAATAAGCCTTTAGCTCACATTCATTCTGTTGAAGATTCAAGCTTTTTACTTATCATTAATCACAACAGCACAATGAGGAGGATCTGTTCAGCATTAAATGAGTAAGAGCATCATTATAGCTTGCTCTTTTCGTCAAGTGCGTGTGCATGTGTATGCATGTGTATATGAGAGCGAGACGCTGTGTTCCTGCTTGTATTTACTCTTTTTCGGGTGTTTGTGCGCATGTGTTCATGCTCAAATGTGCATGAGTGGTGTGGCTGACTCAAACATAGAATGATGGATAATAGATTGGTGCATCCCCCTCCTCAGTCACTCCATGCTCTGTCAGCCGTCACAAGGTTTTCTGTGGCAGACAATGTTCTAGCAGCGAGCACCCAATCCATCTCAGAAGTGTCACTAGTCCAAAAACATTGTGGAAAATAGAAAAAAAAAAAAAAATCAAACATCACCCAAAAGCATACACGAACAATTCACTGATTAATTATTTGTCTTGATGGCCATGGTGATTAGGATGCATTCATTTTCTTGTGATTAGGGATCTCTAATCACAGATGAGGTTAATGGGGTTCTCATTCATTCACCTATTCACTTGCAGCATTTAAGAGTTTCTTATTAACCATAAGGCCTCAGCCTCCTCTACTCCAGTCTTTCAATTTATGCACCAACCTTTTCCAACTCCTTCAGAAGGGGTACATTGACAACAACAACATTTGACACATGGTAAATTGTTTTTTTTTTTATCCTATGTTATCATGGGCTAGTCGACTCCAGAGGCTCATAAAGTAGTTTTCTGGCTACAAAAGCAACATTCAGGAGGTGGACTTGTTAATGAGGAAAAACAAAACTAGCCTGACAGCTCATCACTTTATGTCAGCTCCCAGTGACAGCCTATCCCACTCGTTTTCCTTCTAGTTGTTTGTTTCACAGGGACACCATCAAAATGCATCTCTCCGTCTCCTCCGACCTGTCTTCTCCTTCTCTCCCTGGCCTGTGACAGACAGTTCAGTACAATCTATCAACCTCAGCCTACCTCAGTCTGGGCCAGTGCTTTGTAGAGCCACATATGGACAGGACGACACACAGAACATCCCATATCCCCGAGTCTGTCACACTAAATAGGATAAACATCTGGGGTCGAAGAGAGAGAAAAACAGAGGTCAAATCAATCCGCCCTCTCTCTGCCATACACTGATCCCCTGTCATAGGCTGACCTCTGTTAAACCCAGCAAATGAAACTCCAGAGCTGCATTTGAATACAAAGAGCGCTACACTTCAGTCATGCTTGAACACGGTGGATGAGGGTAGCTACTGACAGATGAACTCACTGGCACGCTGAAATGTTTATTCAGGTGATCATTTTAACTAAGAGGATGTTTGAAAGGGTGTAACAATAAGGAATCATCATTACAAAAGCTCCCATTAAAAAGCAATAAAAAAAATAAGTAGATTGTCACGGATAGTAATGTAATAATCATTTAAATACACTAGTCTTCTCATTTCACCTTCTGTTGATGAAATAATTACATTTATTTTCTTATTAACATACTACCACTCATATTACTACAGCTACTGCTTTTATCGTTACAATGAATTTGTAACGTTAGCCAAAAGAGCAAAAATTGTCATCAAAATGGCTGTCTATATTTTACAGTAAGTTCAGATATAACTGTCACACATTTACATATGCAGCTTTGTGGTTATTACTGAAGGAGCATCATGTGTGGAAGTTGCTGTCAGTGGTTGGTTTATGCTGCAAACCATAAATAAATAAAGGGTAGCTTTAGGTTGGATATTCAACAAACAGTCCAGGATGAAAGTTGGTCAAATAGCCAGCAAACAGCTCTGAGATGAAGAACCAGAGTCACTGCAGCTGCAACAACAAAGTTGCACAAAGCACATACACACAGCAGTGAGCAGTAAGCGCTGGGACAGAAGAGTTTGTGATATCTATATTGCTTTTTTAATATGATATATTAAAAATATAATATTTTATTTTTAATATAGCAAGAATCGTTTATTTACATATGTAAGCTAAAAACAGCCAAAAGAGCCGAGTCATAACTCCCTGCTAACATTTATCTCCCAGCAGGAGCTATGGGGCTGTCAGTGTAGTCAGGCAGTCTGTGTTCATGTGTTCCAGAGGCCGAGGAAGGAGGCCTGAAGGGAAGTCAGATACTTCTTTTGGTCAAAACATAGCAACTCTTGCTTGCTTCTGAAACTTTACCAATTCCAGCTTTAAAAGCTGATATTAGTAACTGACAAATGAATGCTGAATCAATATAAAATCTTAGTATCCTGATGACAACACATGGACACAGATTAGCAGTAGAGGAAGGGCCACTGTAAAGTTGGAGCACCATTCCTCAAAGCCTCAGTGTGCCTATGTATCTTAGTAGTAAAATTTAGTAATTAATTTCATTATCTGAGACTGATTCAATTAAATAAAGTTCTGTCTGTTTTGCTCTATGATTTTGGGTAGTCGATTCGTATGTCTTGTTCTGCCTGTTCATTGTAATTTGTGATTGCCTTTTGGTGTTTGAAATCATATTTGTGATTATGTGTTTCATACATGTATTTAGATTCCTGATTTGTCATTTTCATTCTGTAACACAAGGTCACTCTAATTTCTAATTAAAAAGAATCCCCTTATCTACTACACTAGTCTGATATGTATTCACACGCAAATACTTTGTCTGTTTAAATGCATTCACGCATGCAGACTCATGACCCCGATGGTACAGGATGTGATTGTGGCTGTGAGAACAGAAAAGAACAAAAGGATTTGTAAAAAGATGCACAAGCCATCAATAACTGTCATAATGTTGCAGTGCTCAAAGCTTTTTGCTTGGTGGACTGAAAGTGTAAAATGATACTTGGCTGTGGGACAACAATGCACTTGGACATTTATTATTTAGATAATGACCTCAACACAAACATACACACATCTACACAACAGTTATCCAGTTATGCACACATGCAAACAAACAACAGCGCCAAGTTAACACGTCGACCTTCTGATATTAACATTGACCTTTGAAAGCAATCTTTTCTCCCAGCATGCATCATCAGATCAATAAACAATGCTGCCAGGTGATGCTTGGAGCATTATCGGCCTGTTGCAGGCTCAATGATGTGGCACATTTACACGCACACACACGCACACAATAATGCAACAAAGCCCATGTCAAATCCTAAATGTCAAAACCTTGTGCTGCGCACAGAATGTGTGTTTTATCGGTAATTACCAGTGTAATACTCAGCCTCAGAACACTATCACTCAGCGTTAACTTGTTGACCATTACTAATTGTTAATCAGTGTTTTGTGTTACGTCATTAGAAGCAATGATCACAAGTGAGAAAAGCAATTAACACTTCCAATCTCACCTGTCTCACCATCGTGCTCTTTCTCTACATTTTTTATGTCTGCCTTTTCTATCATTTTGCCCTCTGGTTTTAAGTCTACACCCCTGCCACATAAATGCAGGTGGCTCAGTCATCTCTCTGTTCTTGGTTCAATCTCCTTATCCAATCAGAAGCAGACCCCATTACCACACAGTTTCCCAGTCAATGATTTCTCATTTAGACCACACTCCCAAGATCCTCAGCTCATTGAGGGCTTGATGGATGGTCTGTCAAATATGTATATGTGTGTGTGTGTGTGTGTGTGTGTGTGTGTGTGTGTGTGTGCGTGTGTGCGTGTGCGCGTGTGTGTGTGTGTGGTGTGAGTGTGTGTGTGTGTGTGAGAGAGAGAGAGAGAGAGAGAAAGAAGATGTGAGGACACAAGACAGGGGTAACAGGGAACCAGATTCAGAAGACCGCTGGGTCAGAGTCCCTCAGCAAACCCTTGAAGTGCTCCTTCAGGTGCTCATTAATTGCAAGCAAGGAAGAAACTGTATAAATAATACAAAGCGATGACAGCATTAACGTGTTAAAACAAATATACCTAATATACGGCATATATAATATATTTTTTTAAATCCCCATACGATAAATTGTCTCATATAGATCTGTTCTAATAACAAACTTATTTTTAATTGCTACAAAGTAACAGCCAAATCAGTTTTGCCTTTCAGTCTAACAACAGTGCACCATTCCCATGACAGGTTTGCAGTGATGTGCAATCAGAGCACTTATCCTTAACTGTCCTCTGCTACTTAGTGGAAGAGGACCCAGTCCCTATGTGGATATGAAGAGACTCATTCGAAGATAACAAAAACACTGTGATCCTTATTTTCAGATGACTATGTGCTACTATGTAATGAGTATATAGTTATGATTATTTCATTTTTGCTAATACATCCCACCAAAATCCTACACATTGGAACTTTAATCAGCAAAATTCTAAAGACACAGTTTGACACCAGTAAGCACAGGTTTGATCAGTACAGATTTCTTATAAATTTATTTTATACTAATAGTGATCTATGACACATGAAATATGCACAATAATAAATTAATGCACAGAGACTCCAAAATAAGCTACTATGCAATTGTACTATGCAATTTTCCATACTCTCCCAGTTCATGACAAAATACCAGTAGTGTCCCAGTAAACAGGATCTGCTACAGTGTAACCAGTGCTGCCGAGGGGGCAGCAGGATGAGAGAGAGAGAGAGAGAGAAAGAGAGAGAGGGAGAGGCGATTGTCTAGAGAGCTAGACAGCGAAGTGAGGGGTACGATCTCCTGCAAGTATAATGTCACATGCCACCGACTATGTCAGTGAAACTGGATCATGTCTTATGGAGAAAATGTTTTATTGTTTTTTTTTTTTTTCCCTCTATGTTGTCCAGCTGCTCTCCTTCAACCCTGGGTGATTTACTGTGTTTTCTGAGATACAGATAGCTGTACTTGTTGCAGCTGAGCGAGTGGGCAACGGAACCAAGTGGCCAGATGTGAGTGACAAGAGTGCAGCTTGAGTACAGTTGTCTGTTTTTTTAAAAAATGGCATTTAACTGAACAGCAATCCACAACTGTAGGGGTGCCAAACGGCAAAAAAAATAAAAAATAAAATAAAAATCAAGTCTTCTTTCCTCCTTCTATGTAGACCGAGTGACAAGTTCAGCAGATTGTCCTCCCTCTGGAGATCCAGCCGCTCCGAGCTGAACTCCACACCACAATATGACAACTGAGAAGGTCAGGGGTCAGAGGTTATTATGGATTGTTACAGGTCACAGAAGATAGCTTAAATCCCACAGGTTGCTCAAATGTCAGCTGGATCCATAAAGTGTCATTGTATCATTGTATCATTGTGTCATTGACACTGTAGCATTTGTGCTAATTATATGTTTGTGTTGCTTTGTTGCTTGTTGGTAGAGCACCTCCACTTTCCAGCACCACTGAGGGAAAATACTTCCCGTAATGCCAAAAAACACTTGCTTTACTGCTGAGTTCATCCATGTGGCAATGTCACAGCGCCACCTGACAAGTAAGATAAGCCATTGCAATTAGACATGACTGTACACAAAGAAGCTAACAGACAGAAGGAATCATGAGGCTGATGCTCCATGAACATGCAAAGAACTCCATCCATCCATTTTCTATGCCGCCTATCCGTCAGGGTTGCATGGAGCTGGAGCCCATCCCAGCTGACTGCGGGCAAGAGGCGGGGTACACCCTGGACTGGTCGCCAGTCAGTCGCAGAGTTGACACACAAAGAAAAACAACCACACACACACACATACACTCACACCTAAGGGCAATGCAGAGTAGCCAGTTAGCCTAATGTGCATGTTTTTTGGAGTTGTGGGAGGATGCCACCTATACAAAGAACTTCTAATTGGATTACATAAGCTATACCTTTGAAAGTAAAAAGATAATTAAAAGTTTATTTGAAACAAAGTCTGGAGAAAAAAAAGACAAAATATAAAGACCTGTTTAGTCATTTTTGATATTACCTGACCTCATGGAAACAGTTTTGTGGAAAATAACATAAGAATAATACTAAATAAAATAATCAGTGCATTTTGGCTACTTAGAGCAAGATGCTGGGCTTAAAAGTTACCTGAAAATGCACTGGAGAATGATTCATCCTTCAGTCAGGGCCAATGGTTAAATTAATGCATGAGCATGTCAGATTTTAAAATAGCGATGTGTTTGTCTGTGTGCGTGTCTGTTTTGTATAATAATATGTAGTTGTTTGGTTCAACCTTTCCAACAGTCCTTTTAATAGCCCAAAACCAAGTGTTTTATGGAGCCAACTAATCCTGAAACAGAGAAAGTCATTTGGCATTTGACTTACTACCCATCTTCTTGTGCAGCACTATAATTAGGAATGGTAGCTTTGTGTGATGCCAAGTGTGAAGAGTCAACCACCACCCCACCAGTCCCCAAAAATAGCCCCCAGCTGCAAGACAGTCTCAACCATGAAAGGTAACATTGACACCTAGTGGTCACAAGTGGGAACAGATGCCATCCTGAAGTGCTTAGTTGTGGAATAAGTCAGGAGATGATACCCATTCTGACTGTTTTCTTGTACAGTCTGGGTTTGCTCTCCCCAGATCATGTATTTTAACTCTCTGATTAATCCACTATTTATTTCAGGGTCAGTCTGGGGATAAGCCTTGCAAACATTGTGAAAGACCAGGAATTCAGCTCTCACAGAAAATCAGAATTTATCAGATATTTGATTTGTGAGATAAAACTAAAGATTTTAAAAAATACAAACTTATGAACCACAAACCTTTTCAGCTTGCATTTCATCTATTGATCACACCCAGCATCACTTTTGAGTGGACCAAATACACTTGGACACTTCCACATTATAGTAGATAAAAACTTCAACCACTAGAGGTCGACAAACAGCAGAGTTTTAGCTGTTAGTGACACCCAGTTGTGCAGGAACTACTCAGATCCTTTATTCAAGGAGAAGCAATGACAGCACACTGTACGAACTCCATGCTGAGTGAAAGTCTCGGAGCAAAAATGCAAAAACAGTAAGTGTATTTAAAGTATTAAAAGTAAAAGATCTCAAGGTAATAAAGTAATTAATTGCGCTCTCTATTCGTAGATGTTAATAGATTCTGTGGGCCAAAAAAAGAGTTAACAGCACAACATTCACCTCACAGTAGTGGAGATGAAGTAAACAGTGGCCTAAGATTAAAATACTCAAGTAAGATACAGGCATCTAAAACGTGCTCGAAAGTACAGTACTTGAGTAAATGTACTAGTTACATTTCATCACTGGTGATACTTTGAGTGCAAACAACAACTCCCACGAGTCCCAGTCATTACCACACTGTCAAAGCCTCACAAGGGCTACTGATACTTTTTAGAAAGACTGAAAAAAAAAGAAACATGAGCTGTAAGTAATAACTAAATCTCTCTTATAAAGGCACCAGCAAGTGCTATTATGCATGCACACACACACACTGCTGGGAACACCTTACCTAGAATCCACTGTGTTATTAGCTTACCATAATAATTTACAGCAAGTATACCAAGTTGTAGCCTTTTAAGCCTCCCATAATGTATGTAATCTGGAAAGTTCTATCCAACACAATAACCTAACTAAAGATAGAATCATTTAGGACTAGAGAATTATTTAAGACTCAAGGACAGTGTGGATACAGACAAACTGCTGCGTTGCTGCTAGGAGGCGGGGGTTGTCTGTAGGAGGGAGACTATTTATGAAAAAGGAATCTAATTTAGGATGCTTTGTTTCTTTCTCCTCTTGTTCTTTCTTTGTCTTTTCTTAATGCTGCTTTTGTGACTGCTTGTTCGACAGCTTGTCAGTCTTCAAAGTATGTTTTATGGTGCCCCATATGATCAAATAGTTAAATCAATTAGAGAGACAAATCAAATAGCGCAACACGCAAATTGTCCAGCAATCATTACTGCATATGTGTATCTAAAAAAAAATTTGAAAATAGATGGCTACTGGTTATTTTTAACCAAAGAACAAAAGAAAAGAAAACCACTATTTGTTTGCCTTTTCAAAGGCATTGATAGCAAAAAACAATTATTTTGTATGTATGGGTGTATGGGAGGGAACTCAAGTCCAGCGATCCACCACCTGATCACTACTGCACAGACTCTGAGTCTGAATCATGTCATCAGGTCAAGATAACAGCATCTGTGATATTTTGGCTTCACTTTTGTACAGTGGGAGGAAATGGATACACAATGTCCATCCTTAAAGATGTCAATCGATACGTGGCTAAAATATGTTTTGCTGCTGCCCCTTTCCACAGCAGTACATTGCTTAACTTCCTACAAAGGTACACCTGCTGCGTCTCCAAACTAATGGCGAGGGCCAGTTGTCATCTGTAGGTAATAAACTAAAAAAGAACTATCCCTGCAATACAGCTGTGCTCCACCTGTAGCTGAGGCTTATGATGGTAGATGAATTTATCGGAAATGATATGCTGTCATTCATGCCTTCAAATCAATTTTGTCATGCTTGTCCTTAAAATCATAATTTCTTCCCAGCACTCCCATCCCAAACTGCTTTCAGGACAATGTCTTTTTTTCTCCTTAAAATGTAATGAAAGCTCTCCTCCACTGGATGGCAGTATGTGCACTTATTTTGACAACAGCATCTGCGCGAGCTTGTTGTAGTTTGACTCCTCTCATATTAAGTACTCTGACAGAGGCGTTGATGTGAACTCCTTGATCACAAATATAAGTACTGATGTAAAATTATATAACAACTCAGACCGCCTGATACTAGTGAGATTGAGAGAGGGAGCCAGAGAGGGAGTGTAAGCCCTCATTTCAATTACAAAGCAGAAAAAAAAGGTCAGCTAATATGACTAATAAGCCAAAAAAGCAAAAGAGCCCAGCACACATTTGCAGCCATGTAAGGAGATTGAGATGGCAAACATACTGCCTCTGAGTGTTTTTGGATGAACATCCACACATGACACTGATGTTGAAAATTACAAGGGATCTCTTTCTTTGAAGTTGTTGGCATTTTGATGTGAAACTCTGCATGCATTCTTTGTGTAATCCACATTTCAGTAGATGGGATAAAGCAGCTAAGACAGTAGGATAACTACTGCAAAGAACATGTTTCTTTTCATCAAACATTCGCTTACTGTAATGTAGCTTTAAAATATTTGTTCACTATTTTTATTCTTTCACCTGCTGTTGGGAGAATAAGACAGAAAGTAAATTTTATCCACGTCTCAGAGGAATGGATTTCTTTTAACTAATTCAGCTACCCAGTAAGCTCCTCTCATACTGAACTGGAAATGTATTAAACAAATTTATGCAGTAAGCCATTACCATCTATTAATTTCTGCCATATTTGAATTGATTCCACAATATATTAAGGGCACAGTCCTAGTGGCATCTAACCAAAAGCCATGACAGAGCATGAAGCCAAAGGCAGTTCGGGAGTGTATTGAGCTGAGGAGATTTTACTGGCAAGTGCCCTGTTGAGCTGATATTTCCAATACTGAGACCATCTGTGGTTGCGAAGCAGTCATTCATAAAAGTGCTATGAACCAAAGGGCAAGCTGGAAGCCAAAAGGCTGAGAAAAACTTGTGTGCATTTTGTGTGAGAGAAGCTTCGGAGACAATCGATAACTCAGAATGTGAATGTGTCTGACTGCATGTGTGGGCAGAAGCAGATACTGAGGGAAGAGGATTGCAGAAAGATGGATATTAAGTTCAGTGAAATTAAATAATACAATTGTCTTGCTGTAGGGACACAAATGCACTCAATCTCTATCTAAAATATATTATGTAGGAGATTGATTTGAAACTCAGTTTGAGATCCATCCATCCAGTTACTATACCCGCTTATCCATGCAGGATTTTGGAGGGGGTCTATCCCAGCTGACGAGGAGCAAGAGGCGCGGTACATCCTGGACCGGTCGCCAGTCAGTCGCAGGGCCCAGTTTGAGATCTGGGATTGACAATTTATCTTCGATTTTCCATGTTGTGAAATCAAACACACCATGGTGTGATTGGCCGGCCTACAAGGACAGAGAGGGTGACACTAGAGATTTATCGTGACTTACTTTAAATATTTCGAATCATGGTTAAATATCGCTGCCCTGACCCAACATCATGTTGCCTTTTCTGCTGCCATTTTTCACTTCTGTAATTTACAACCTCATGGCATGGAAACATAGTAACTCTGCACGAGAACCAGCAAGTCCTTAGTTTCTGTTCACATATTTACAGCCCTTTGTATGTACCAATGTGGTCTCCTATATGATCACGGTCAACTACACCCTGTTAAAACCAGCCAGAAGGGGACGACCCCATTGTCTACACACAGTACAAGACAAAGCACTTAGTGTGTTTGACTGTGGCAGTTTTTTCTCTGTGGCAACACCAGACAGCAGCTGTCACCTCTGACATCATCACTGGAGCGAGTTGGACCACTTTAGGTGGCAGCGTGCCCTGGTGCGCTCTGGGAAACGACATGGACAGATGGGATGGAGAATTTGAAGAAGAGCAGACACTTCCAAGAAATCTAAATACAATGGATCTGCATGTTTTTGCATGTGAGTTGAGTGGTTTGTGAATACAGTTTAAAACCTTTTTTTAAGATCTACCAGATGTTAATATTAAATAATATATCATTTTCATCCTCATTTTCTCTGTCAAAAATACACGAGCATAAACACACGGACACCATTAAAGACACATGACACAGGCATGTTGAAAATCTTACAATGTATATAATTGACACAAGATTTCAGATACAACAGCAAATGAGACTCGTATTTTTAACCTCTTTCTGGCATCTATCTTCACCATAAGCACAAACTCTCCATAGATTTCTGACAACAACAAAATCAAAGGAAATAAAAACAAGTAAATTAAAAGTACTTTTTTTTCCTCTTAAATTGGCACCTTTAAGAATTTCCTCTCATATTCAACTCAGTGTAGAATAAAGCTGTCTTTAAACGGTGGGAGTATCAGTTTTTCATTTTTGCTCCCTAATGAATGAGAGCAGGATGGAGGCGCACAAACTGATTCAAGATCAGCGAGCTGGACAAACCTTTTCTCCTGCCTCTTCACACACACAGGGGCTTTGTGTTTACACTGTCTTACCACAGTTGAACAGGAGACGTTTTGCTGGGCCATAACCATCTGCATACACACATCCCCAATCAATAGTCGTTTCTGGAAGGTGTTGACTTGCGTATTGATCGACCATCTTGTGATGTCTTTGTGCAGACAATGCCATTTATCGGCCTCATAAAAGTGCAGGTTTTATAAAAGGGAGGGGGACTTTGAGCAACAAATTAATGAGATCAAAAGATGAAGAGGGAGAGGGGGGAAGGGTTGTGCAAATTTCAGCCAATGACATTGTGAGGCCGTCATTGAAAGTGAAGTTATGAGTTTAAAGTCGTCTTTGAATTGGAATGTTGCCATCACAGTTGGAGTCATTTCTCATTCTTTCTAGGGCTTAATGTTTTCTTTCACACTCACATTCAGATTTCTCGTGAGGGCCACGAAAAGAGGTCCCATGTGGGGCTCTAGACCATCTAATATCATTATCTCTCTTTTTAAATCTCAAAATTGACGCCAACATTTGACAAAGTGTCAAAGGCAATCACAGGCAGATTTCTTAGCCAGGGACAGACAGACAGACAGACAGACACACTTACGCAAACACACAAACGGCACACATAGCATTCATTAATCAAGCATGTCAAAGAAAATTAAAAAATACTATCAAAATAAACTGTCAGGTAACACATACAAGAACAACCTCACGCATTTTTGAGAGCAGTAATTAACTGAACATCTGACAGATGCGCCTCTCAGAGCCCCATACTACTTAATTGGAACTGCAGTATTATCGACTGTCACGAGATGAATTATAGTGGATTGTCCCAGTGTGCAACTGTACATTTCCATCCTGCACAATAAATTTATCTGTCATATACAACACTGACAAGCAAAGACATCATGAATAAAGATTGTAGGTTATTACAGTAGTAGGTTTCTTTTTTTGAAAAATGAGTTATATTAATCTACCATTGCTGTCAGTTGAAGAGCAGTTGAAGTTGGTCGTACACTGTTATTCCAATACATTTCAGTTCATTTCATTTCTGTGCCATCGAAAGATTTATAAAGGCTCTATCGTCCATCCCTCATTTGCTCTATTGATTAAAGACAAGGACACACATTCGCACTCATTCATACTGTATACACACCATGCAAGCACTGTCCCATCATCCTGCACACAGCGTTCTTAAATGAGAGGTTTGACATTTCTTTGAATTTAAATGTGGTATGTGTTTCCTCCCCAGCAAGCTTCTCATCAGGAAAGAGCCGTACGCTGTGTTGCCACAACATTCCCAGTAAGGTTGACACATAATGAAGCACTGTGTCATTGTCATATTGCCTCGCCATCATGTAGAAGCATGAGGAACATTTTAAAGGTCATTATAACTGATGAGTCGGGAGAAGGGTGTGGGAAGAAAGAGGCACTGATATAGAAAAGTTGCAGAAAAATGGAAGGCAGATATGGACAGAGATGATGAATGAAGTAAGAGTTAGCATACAGTGATCTGGCCGAAATAAAATTTTGATACCTAACTCGCTATTTTGAAAAAGCAATCAAAAATATGTACACTGTTGTATCTGCCACAGAAATAACAACGTGCATGGTGTGGATATTACTGTGATATGGATCATTATTGCGAGACATTGCTAGTTGCAATTACGATGCTAATCACAGGAGCACCGGGCCTTTGCAGGGAGCACACAAAATTATGCATGTTATACTTTTGATTTGCTGCTCACATAAAAAAGAATACTGAAAAAAAGTGCTACATGAGAGCAATGTTTCTGTGTACATTTCTGTTCTGCTACACGTTTCCAATGTCATGAACTGTCAGTCCTTCGCTGTGAGGGCGATCTTAAACCGACACCCCCATTCCACTTACAGAACTCTATAGTGGGAAGCTGCTGTCATCTGAGACTTGGCCCAGCCTAGCATGTGTTCTGCTTACACCAGTCTCTCAAGTTGAGCCTACACAGCCAGCGGGTTTGGGAAAGAGAGAGGGAGATCTGCCTCAGCAGGGGAGGGGCGGAGGGGTTGCAGGGGGGAATGTAGGGATGAGTGGTTGGATGGAGTGGCGGACGGGTCATGTTACTCCCACATTATATGATCATGTCAGTGTGAATGTGATCATGGTTATTATTACCGCTTACATGATGAAATGGCGAAAAGTGCTGACGCGCAGTGCTCTCATCCTCACGGTGTGTATGTGTAACAGTACCATCAGGCTTAATGTATTTTGAGTCCTGGTGGGCTGTGCTGTCCAGATTATCCTCCTTTAGAAGTCATCAATATTTTATTTTATTTAATTTTGTGTTTTCTGTAATATTTCTTTAAATACCAGAGAGTAGTTTAACCACTGTAGGGTCTAGTGTTTGAGTTAATTAATAAATAAATAATTCTACTGAACACAAGTGCTTTTTTTAATGGCATGGAATATCAAATATATGTATCTGAGCGCCTGTTTCTCCCTCTCCCCATGGTGTCAACACCAACACACTGTTAACAATATAGTCTTACACATGTCTTAGGTACAGATATATCTCAAAGAACCCAAACACCAGAAACAAAACATTAGAAGATGTGAAAAGACCAGCTCTAATGGTGTCATAGTAAAGCAAACAATAAAAGAGCAGAACTGAAACATTTATGAATACTCGCAATTCCATTTTGTTCTAATCCAAAGCCAAAAGGAAGTCCATCCAAGTGATTTTTTTTAACTTTTTCGTTGTTATTGTTTCCATCTTCTTATTTAGTTTTGGCAAAGTAACTAACCCCCAGCTTCTCCTTCCTCCCCCTTTCACACTCTCCCCAACTCCTGTGTCCCAAACTCTGTCCCAGTTGGTGGATTCCCCCCATCAATTATCGCCAGGGCAGCAAAATGAGCAGTGAAAGCAGGTAAATGGTGATGCAGGACAGGTTCTGGTTGGCAGAGGCTTTCACCTTCTTGTTTTCTGGAGGGTGCTGGTAGACTACAGGTCGATGGGTGACAGGGACAACAGGGTGTGCGCGGCGGGAACACATATCGTCAGAGCACATGCCACTTCCTGAACCACTAACATCATCACCTGTGGACAGAAGACAAACACGTGAGGTCAAGGGCAAAACACAATAAAATTTACAACTGCTGTTGCTTATGTATTCATATGCTTAACATATTAAGAACATTGCCACATAATCATACTGTTCTTGTGTGCAGGCCTGCAGGAAAAAGGATGAGAATCTTAGTACCAGCATCATCCTGTGTTGCCTACATTATGTGGTACAAAACCTGGCCTCAATTACTCAAAAAGGCACTTTAATTTAGGTCAGCATTTGTATGTCTTCATCCTAATTCTAAATGATACAGCTGTTACCATTTTGCCAATTTGCTTGTAATCATCAGTGAATCATCTTTGGGGAAGTTTGTTGTGAATTCTCTTTAGAAACTTGCGGGCTGTGATGGTACAAGTACTCACTGGTGTCTTGAAAGTCCACATCCTGCCCATTGAGAGCATTCTTCAGACGGTGCGTCATGATCTTCAGCTGCATTATCTGTTGGCGTATTGTCATGTCTGGCTTGGTGATGTCGATTTCCACTTCAGGGTTGTTGATCTGACTGGCGAGACCATCTCCCATCACCTCTGGAAGGTACCTGCCAAACACCAGCACTTGTTTAACATGGAAAACGCAGTGGACATTGTAGCTAGGAGAGGCAATTGCAAAAGAGGAACACCAGACTGAGGGTAAATGGAGTGGGACCACAAACAGGAAAGGCGTCTGTTGGTGAAGTTTGCTTACTTCTTGTTTTATGTTTGTGGAAAAACACTGAAATCTGACAAGGTAAAACTTTGCGTAACAGGAGCATAAGTAAGGAGGAGTCATTAAGTAAGCAAACTGACTCAAAAAGGAACACAACAACATCTATCTATGAAAAGTTTTCTAACATGAGCCAACGTAAGCTATTGGTCATTCCAGACCAAAGAAGCCTGAAAGTGTAATGAAGCGTGTACAGATATGTTTCAATGTGTTCAAGCTTTCATTTGTAAGTAGTATATTAAAAAATGTTTTTATTTTGAAATGTACTCCATTTAACTTTAACATGTAGATTCATTGCAATGCCACATATCCTTTATGTTAAGCATATTTGGTGACAGGGACACTATGTCATGTCCAGTTTTTGACTTGCTATTTTGAAATATATGTCTTTACAGGTTTGTGTGCCCCACCTGGCTCGGCTCATGCCATTCCAACACTTCTCCTCGGCTCCTGTTCCGGTAGCCACTCGGTCACTGCACAGAACATCCGGGAGAGAGACCCAGTATGGCTTCATCTCCCTCAGTCTCATGATTACATCAGACACCTGCAGCAGAAGTGATGAGAGCAGCTTCATGAGCTTTCGCACTTTGTAGATAATCACAGCATGATGGTGGACCCACACAGTAACCAACTGCAGTGCTCAGTCGTCTGATTTATTCATCCATTCAAGCATTCGTTCCCATCTAATAAGCCAATAGTTGTCTGTGTAAAGATGAAATGAACGACAAAAGGGATTTAATTGTCCTTGATGAGCAAAGCCTGATGCATCATAAACCATCAGTTTGGAAGGGCCAGATTAGGCCATCAGAGAGCAATAACAGATCCGCAGATTCAGTTGGGTAAATACTAACCAGTTTGTCCATTTTGTTTGAGCTGGATCCCAACTTGTCGTCAACTATAACCTTCCCTCTCTTCGTGAAGTCATCAACTCCTGTGCTGCCGGTCCCTCCCTCTCTGAGGCTGCCACATGCCTGGAATAACTGTGACAGGTGAAAGTGAAGAGAACACAAGGCAGAAATAAGATACATGAGACGGGGTTAACAAAAGGCTTAAACCAGGAAAATTACTCTGTTCTGCTCTAATAAAAGTTTACATTTTACACAGCTGGCTATTAAACAAAAGCCGGTGGCTAAGGTGTCAGACTTACTCTGTTAATGGTATTTTCCTATCATATGTCGTCCATACTCAGGATTGTTACTGCTATTGGTGAATGAAACATTTTAACTGGCTTGCTGAATAGAATCCCATGAACCCATACTCATACTGCATTAGCAAAACATTTTGCATTTTTTGGACCAACTTGTTTTGAACACCACTCAAAGAACAACAGCATATTAGTAGACACAGATTTCTAGCACTGAAAACCAACACAGTGATCAGTGGTACTGGTTATTCGCATGATCCCAAGAGTCAATCCCAGCACAACTCTAGCAGAATGATTCACAGCTCAGAAAGTACTTCTTGTCCCTATGGGGTTTACATTTTACAAATGGGACCCAGGGAATACAGTGAGACTGCAGTCAATCTGTCATCCAATCTGTCCTGCTTAGAGGAGCCTCAAGCCTTTGAACCTTCACACATAACTATAATATAATCCGGTCTTAAGCTTCAAGTCCTGTCTGTCGTCTTAACTATTTGGTGTTGTGTGGTTCATAGTGTACTGAATAATGGACATAAAAATATAGTATTGACTCTGTTGCCTGATCCCTCAGACACATTTACTTATGCATACTGCAATTACTTTTGTCTGTATTTGCTATGTTCTAATCGCAAAAGTACATAACACAACATATGGCTTTTGCTGTTAACAGATTATGTAAATAGGACATAATCTGTCCAACACTGTGTCTACCATAATACTATAGTCACAAATTGACTTCTGTGGGATCAACACAGCTCTTTCCCCTAGAGATGAAGATCAGAGGCTGAAGCTGTGTGTGATTACCATACTGAACCAGGTCAGAGGCAGTCTGCCAGGCTATGGCTCACCTCAAACCAGCACAGAGGAAGCTTTGTCTTTTCTCTCACCGTCTACACTGTTTTCCACCTTCACCAAACAACTCAGTCAGATTCGCTGCCAATGCCTTTTAAGGATCATATAAAACAGTTGCTCAAACACTATTAAACAGTGAAGTAAACGCCTGGGCTGCAAGCTCTGTCATGACTCACATCCTTTTATTTTAACTCAGGTACACGGAGTATCGTAACAGCATTGATTTTAGTGGTAGATGTAAGTGTACTGATGAATGAATGTAAAGGAAATAGAGCAGCGTAGTGGCAAGGGACTCTGCACTGATGGCCTGTGAACTGATGGTCACATGGTATGTGCATTAGTTTGCATAATGATATTTTTTGAGACAGTACATATTTTTTATTTCCCTACTGCCATTTCTACTGCTTTACCAGGTGATATGAATATTTTAAAGTCCCCAGATTTGGCTTCAAATCTTCCAATGCTCTATAACATTAAATATTCATGAATTTAAAAAAACAAAAAAAAAAACTTATCAGTTAATCTGCTTCATTGCAACTGTGTGGGTGTGCTTTGAATAGATTTGAGTGACAGCCACCTGACTACATAAACAAACAATCCCACACCTGCCATCTTATTTTTCCATTTCATTTCATTTTTTATTTCTTATTTACATTACTAACTACTGATTGATGCATGGAAGTGCATGACATCACATTTTTTTCCCCCAGCTGAGTCCCACCCTCTTCAAACCACTGAGAAGAGCAAAGACCAAAACCCTTACACTTCTTTTGTGTTTGGTTCTGTAGGACCACCTCATTCCATAGTAACAAGCTGTTTGAGAAAATGGGTTTTCAGAGCCTTTTTAAAAAAATGCCAGTTTTATAGATACAAGTTTGCCAGTGTGAATTTGATTTACTTCCCTGAAAGAAGAAGGATCTACATATGTTTAAGTTTCACTGGAGGGATGATATGCCACTAAGCTAACAGAGACTGCCTGATGAATGTTCTCACCTGTGGCTACAATTTTGTGCCATTTGCATCAAACATCTGTTTGGATTTTTAAATTCTTTTCACATTGCATAACCATTCTGCTATGACTAGAGCAACACGCACGTATAATCTGCTACAATAACCTTGTTTAAAATGCCATACATTCTCCTCATGCACTGGTAGATTAGTTTCCTCTCAGAACAAACTTTTATGACAGAAACAGACTGTTCTCTTCCATTAGTAAATTGTCACAATTATGGCACAGAATGAATTGCTTTAATGTCTCAATCATGATGAATGCAGCAAGTTAAGGCACAGTCAAGTGCTGACAATATTAAATCATAACCATCTTGTTGCTCAGGCTGAGAAGTATAAATAAAATGACCTTGATTCTTGACCTTGATTGATCACTAATTAAACAAGACCATCATACCTACAGCTCTCAGCTTTGTGTCTTAAACCAAAATAAAAATTACAAGTTATCACAGTGTAAATTTAGTTTGTGATCAGCACTATTTAACTATTTGGGGATATTCTGTGGCTGTGGTGTTTTTTTAGTATTATGTGTTTCAGCTAGCAATATCACTTGATGTCCTTCTATTCAGTGTACAGTTTGCATGGTTTGTTTAGCTGTATGATTGTACCAGTGTGTGCTCTGACCTTGCTGTTGATGCTCTCTATATTCTCCACCATGGTAAGCATGGCTTCTGATATGCGATTTGGAAGAGACAAGAGCACGCTATCCACACCGGATGGGCTATCAAAGCGATCAGCCACCTGCACCATTGTTTCTACAAAGACAAAAGGTACAGTTAATAAGAAGAATATGTGAAATGTTTCATATGTAGTACATGTGTAGAACAATTCTGCCTGTATTCACTGCACAAAGTAGCATCATGTGTCAGGTGAACCTTTGAGCATACATATGGCTGAATTATGTGTGTGTGTGTGTAAGTGCTTCCCACCTGCCAGATGCCTCCACTCTGTGTTGAGGTCAGCCTGGTTGGCCAGACATCCCTTCATGACATTACTGCAGTAGTTGGCACAAGGTCTGGCGGAGGCCATCCCGCGGCAGTGGGGACAGTAAGTCATCCTCATCATGGCCCGCGTGCACTCCTGGCTTAGCTGCACCTGTGGTAGGGCACAGACAAAAATAAACATACACCATCTGGATGAAAAATGACTGTTTAGTCAAACACATATGATCCCATAGATAAAAAATGAGGAGCAGGTGTTCAAACTATACATTTGGCCACTTTAATTGTTAAAACCCTGTTGCTACTGTATTAAACAAAAGCGTTCAGTTTTAATAAGATGTGAAGATAGAAATTCCTTTGGCCAGACAATGACAATCTCAAAACTGTGGGAGGTCACCTCCCATGGTGACCTTTATTTAGTTTGCACCAGACTTTCATTCAGCACAGTTTCCTTGGAAACCACTTCGCGAGAATTTACTTTTTGTTTCACATGCAATGAAAAGGGCCTCACATTCATACAAGTATTCTCAGTCCCTCACTCAATCGTTCCTGCTTCTTCCATTTCTCTCTCTCCCACAAGGCTGTTCCCCCAGGAAAGGGCCTTGGTGCGTGAAAAGTGAAACTGGGTTAATACCAGTAAGCTCTGTTCACAAGAGAGTACAGCTATGCATACAAAACCTCAGGAAGTGTGTGTGTGTGCGTGTGTGAGAGAGAGAAAGAGAGTGAGAGGTGGAACAAGCCCAACTACGCATACAAAGCTGCTCTAAGCTGACATCTGGGCCAGCCTGATGCTTTTCCTGGAAACTGTTCTTCTAACAGAAAGTCACAGTTAAAACCAGATTTTACCAAATATACAGTGGAAATAGGACAACAATAGGGATCAGGTGGGAAAACAAATCATAGACACTTTGAACATTCAGCAGACGACTAGTACACCCCTTGGTATAAGTGGATATGAAAATGATCACTTCCAGATCAACGGTCAGCAGAATTATCGCCTGATAACTACAGTCAGCCTTAACAAAGGCAGTTCATGTGTTCCACCTGTCCGTTATAGACTAAACATTGTGTGCATCTTAGTATTGTATGCAACTGTAGGTCTTTCATGTTTTCTTCTGCGATCCACTCTCTCACTGTATATAAATTCTTTCATCAGTTGAAAACATTGGTTGTAAAATTTCTTCCTACCGTCATTGTGTTCTGGTTTTAGTCTTTCTTTCTTGGCTGTATTCGGTGTGTGGGTTTGTGGGTGTGTATCAACCCAGTTTCACCACAAGGACCATTAAAAGTTAATCTAATCACATTTGATCCACGTAAGGCAAAAGTTATTTATTTTGACGCTCTTTCAACTCTGGATTAACCCTTAAACAACATCTTAAAAAACATATAATATGCCTAAATTAGTAGATGCATCTCTGATCTATAAAAGAAACCAAAAGAATTTGGTAATTATTGCCAGTTGCACAAGGAGGACACTATAAAGTGAAATAAGTGACACAGAGAAGCAATAACCACATTCCCAGGCTTAATCTCAAGTCATATGAGACATGAGTCAGATCCTCAATCCTGCCCTTGTTTTCTTCCCTCCTCCTATCCTTATCCTACCACTCATTAGCCAGGGATGAGTCAGATGAATGCTTTTTTGGTGAGAGAGGAGAGTGAGGGAAGGGAGATGTTCAGGAATGAGTCGAGAAAAAGGCTGAAAAGAAAGATAGGGGAGTGTAAAAAGAGGCTACAAGATTCATAGAGGACCGCTGAAAGGGGAGAAAAAAAAAACAGGCTGATGTTAATGAAATGCTTATTAAGGACAGAGAGTCATTAATCTTGTTTCTGTTACATCATCCATACAGTATTAATGCTGGGATTCCCAGGCCAGGCACAACAGACTTGAAACAGCGTGTAAGCTCTCCGTGTTACTAATTGGAGGTTGGTGTTGACAACTTCCTCTGTAACCTTGGAGCCGTGGTATACCAGCCGCTGTGAAAGAGAGACTGTCAAAATACCCTTAGACCTTGAGCTGCCATGAATGATTATTTTCATTATTGATTACAATGGTGATTATTTTAAGATTAATGAAAAAAATGTATTAATGGGTTAATAAACAGCGAAAAATACCATTGCTAAACAAGCTATTTTACTTGCCAAATTAACTAAATGGTTAAACACTGTTATTAATTTTGGAATCAATTAAAGAATTTATGTTTTAACATTAGAGGCACCTACACACATACACACACAAACACACACACACACACTGACCTGATTTGAATCATCTTTATATTGGTCTACCAAGAGAAATTTTAAGGTTTTATAAACTCTCATTGATCTTTGCATGTATCCATGCTTCACCTTCACAACATGCTCTCCATACCTGTCAGTACTGTCTATATCGCCCACAAAAATCTGTCTCTCTCTCTCTCTCTGTGTCTGGGCTTGTCTTTGCTCAGCAATTAGTAAGGATATATGAGCGACCTCTCCCCCCCTTGTGTTCTGAAGTGAGCCGATCCAGACTCCTTGCCTCCAGAGAGTGCTATGTGGCGCGTGGCCTACTTCCTCCACTCCCCTACCCGAGGGAATAAAGCAGTCCGGAAAAAGTTAAGGACACAGCAACTGGTGCAGCCCGAAGCAAAGCAAGGGAAGAATTAATGCTTAACCAGAAATAAGGACTGCATCTCACTACTGAGATGTCTTTTTGTGTCTTACAAAAATACCCCCCAAATTGTTCAGTTTTTCCTATTCATCTTAGTCTCTTGCTCTGCTCTGCTTTGCTACACTCTCAGCTTCCTTTCACGATGTGCTTTCATCACCTGTCACCATAGCTCCTATTTTTCATGACTAATCCTACTGAAATATTGCAGGGATTCATGTCATGTTTCTTGAAACTTGGTAGCAAACTCATTCTTAAAGGGTCTTGGAGAAAAAGTTCAGTTTTATTCATTTACACTCAAGCAGTGTGTGTGTTTCAGTACTTTGCTGAACAGCATGTAGTAAATATGTTCAATCCCTGGGCCCTTTAAGTAGCAATACGTAGCTATAAATAGGAGTGGTTGTCTCATTAGGGTCAAATCAATTGAAGATAGAATTTCGAGGGGGGGTGGCTAAGATCCAAATCAGTATACCGAGCTATTCACACAAAAAAGAAGAAGGACAGCATTTCAGCAGAAATGCAGGAGTATCATGTGCTATTGAGGGAAGGAGAATAAAGGATTGAGTGCATAACATAAGGACGAGAGAGGTTCCTTGAGTTTGTCACACTCATTTTGTTATCGTCCTCTCTCAATTTCTTCAATGTCTCATTTGTTCCCATCACAGCACAGCACTGTTCCAATCTGCATAAATACAGCACAGTGCTGGTTCCGTGCTGGGGAAGACAACGACATACAAATGATGAATATGAAATTGAACAGCCGGTTGAAGTCTGTACTTCTTTCAGTCAAATTGTACCACACAGGCTTTGATTCAAAGAAATATCAGACATTCCATCTTCTTGCACAGTTCAGTGGACCGAGCTTGGAAATTCCCTTTTACAGAAATTGACCGAGTGTGTCCACAGTGACTGTCCTTGCTGTACAGTGTGCTCTCGCCTTCCCTCTTAAGACTTTTGATAGGTGTAAATAGGGCAGAAGGCAGTCCATGACCTCATTCAGAGTGGCAGTGGCTCCAGATCCTTGAAATTGGCGCCGGGGTGACATTTTGTGATGTTGTAAAAGCTGTGCTAATTATTTACACATTAAGAGAGATGCTTATCAGTTTAGCATCTTGCTGGCAGAGCTCTGTAGGGGTCAGAAGCTAATGTGACCGGTCCATGGGTACAGTGGCAATTTCAATTTAGAATGCTGCCCATGCTAATTTTGATCTTTAATCTCCTGTTTGCTTACGCGAGCCTTGGCTAAGCAGTAACTTCATGTTTCTACCTTAGCTCCATTTTCAGTTTTCACCGCCTGTGCCTGACTATTCACTATACCTGCTACACTACTTGTTTTGTTAATGGCTGTTCTTAATTTTAGCCCTCTGTGGCTGTGGATGTACTGCTTGACTTCAAGCAGGTACTTAATTGAGATGTCCTCGGGTCCTTTTGTGTAGGTGTGAGAGACTGTGCCTTTTCTCTGAGCCAAAGAGAGGCAGACAGAGATATGCTACACAAGGCTGTCAAACTGATGCTAACGAGCGGTACAGTATCTGCTGCCCACAGTGTTCCCTGGAACATGTATATCAGACTGAAAAGGAAAAGGGTCATATAGATTCTTTCTTTGACATGTATCCAACATGTAACCATGTGGCCTTGCAGTTACATACTAGCACCACAACCTATTTTGTCATACTAATGGATCTTTTTTTCCTTCTGCTCTTCATCTTTTCAAGTTTATACACAGTCTGACCTTGTAATATTTCATTTCAGGGAAGAACTGTAATATTCATCTCTGGTATAGCATCTGTTTTCTCAAAGGATGTGTTATTTCTCACAGGGCCACTGCTCTGAACACTCTCCTTGCCCAATGTCTGATGAGAGATATTTTTCACTGGTCTGTCAATACAGGCCACCTCCCTTTCAGGAGCTGAAATGATTTCCTGGTCTTGCTCTGATCTTAACCTTACTCTTCTCTTATACACAGAGGGGACCATTTCTCTAAGGAGACATTAACCCTCCCCATAGCCTAGGGAGACATTTTTCAGCATGGAGCTGACATTAACTGTTGTTGCAGGGGCTGATTGTCTGAGCTGCAGGCCATACTTCATGGAACCTCTCGTTTCCACCAACATTGATCTGCCACTGTTTTATATTATACGCATGGAATGGTAAAAACAGGTTTGTGTGTATGTGGGTGTGAGTTTAGGTGTTCATCAAGGAGGAGAAATGATGATCACTAAGGAGAGATTAATACAGCCCCTTAACATGAGAATACAAATGAGCATGCGCCCAACATATACACCAGTAAAAAGATCTGTGAGGTTAGTTGATTGCATCAAAAACACTCCAAAACAAATAAAAAGCAATCAGCACAGAAACTAGGAAAACAAGACAATAATTTTAAGGGAAAGAGGCTAGGTATTACACACAGGTTATTGGTTCTAGATGATACCACAGAAAAGAGAAAAAGTGGGGTGAGAGGAGTTTTACCTGTGACACCTTGCGGACCACATCCCCACTGACCACCAGTCCCTGAACAAACGAACGTGCGGCCACAAACTTGCGCGTGACCGTAACCTTGATCTGACGGGGTGTGTCTCCAAAGGGCCGTAGCGTCTCTATCTGCTTAGACACACACTCCAAGTAGTCCTCACCTGCAATCATCATACATCATTCCTTAAAGTTTTTATCTGAGTAGAGCATCTGAAAACATACAAAGGACAGAACACAAGAATCAAAAATCTCAAAGCTCTATTTTCCGATTTACCTATGAAATATTGCTTGTTTGCCTGGTAGAAGAGCTTCTCCAGCAGCCTGGCCCAGAATTCGTTGAGCACCTCTTCCAGGTTGACGTTGGAGCCTCGGTAATAGTGCCTCAAATCTGTGTAGAGGTCAGTGAAGACCTGGGAATTCTGGGAGTATAGGGAGCCCCAAGTTGAAGAGAAAGTGTCCTGTAGACTAATCGCCGAGCGGTTCAGCAACTCCAGGAAATAACCTAAAACCACCAAAAATATTAATGGTTTAAAAACACAACAAGTACCTTTCACATTTACCAACAATATACTGTATGGTACTATTTTGTTCTGTGCCTTTTGTTCCCTCCACATGACCAGATTATCCTTCTCATCCACTGTGTAGTGTGTGCTGTCAATTTATTTATATGAATTTAAACCTAAATCAAATAATTTTATTCTCAGTGTTTTTGCTGCATACTAACACTGCCTCATACTGTCAGTCACCGTAATGTTGAAGTATGTGAGAGTGGTCTTCTAGGGGATGCCAGACAATTGACAGCGCTTCAAGGTAAAGTATACACTGCTCCATGTGAGGCTTTACAGATATAGGGTACAAGCAGAAGCAGGCAGTCAACAGACAGATGGAAAATAGATAGACAAACATACAAGCAGGAAGGATGTCAGCCTTGGAGAAATCAAAAAGGAGAATGTTGAAGTCCAACTGAGACAAGAACAAACAATAAAATACCAGTGGAAACAGGAGAAGCAGAGTGCAAATCCAAATCCAAACCCTGCAATTTTCTAATATGATATAATAACATATATATTGTAACCCAATGCAACCTCACTAATAACTACAGCCTGTAAACCGTAATGCAGAGTCCATAAAAACAGAACATTTTAAGCTTAAGAAATGTTATTTACTGCAAGGCTATTGTATTGGAGTGCATCAGACAGAACTGGTGTATGGGTCATGGGTGAATTCCACCTTCCCTGTAGCCAGTGGCATTATTTTTTTGGATAAACAACATTTAGCAATGAGGCCCCTGTTCTGGCAGCAGAAAATTCAACAACAACAACAACATGTGTGAACCATCCATCCATTCATTTCTTTGGCATTTCCACATGTACAGTGACTTCAAACCTGGTGCTTGTGCGTGTGTGTGTGTGTGGCAGGAAGATGGGAAGCTGAAGTCTACAGCAGCGTTTACTTTGTAGGTCTCTTATCTCTGCCTGCCACCACCTCAGATCGGGAGGAGACGAGAAAAGGGGAGGTGGACTCCACAGGGGACACCCCGCCTGGGGTTAGCTGATTCCCCTAACAAAGTTGTTTTTAAAAACATAACACGCACAAAAATCCACCACATTCGTGCATATTTAAAGAAAATACAAACACACCCCATCTTCTAACAGTTTCCCTGACAACAACATATGGAAAAAGCAAGCCAAATAGCAAAACTCCAGCACCAACATACACAGGGCTTGAAGAAAAATAAATCACAACATTTGAAGTTACATAATATGTGAATATGTTAAGCTCATCCTGATCCATCTGTGTGGCATAATCTAAGCACTGACCTTGTTGGATACTGTATCTTTCACATTTTTTAATAAACCCAGGCGATCCTGTCACTGCTGCCATTATTTGCTGCTTAGTTTTGGCATTCTCACAGACTCGCAGTTAAAAGCTCTACTCTCATCTGAGCTGTTGACTTGAAGAGATGTATTTAGCACTCAATGTTAGCCCAAATGTATTCCTATGGAAGCTCATTATTTATTCCACTGGCAGACAACATCATTTTTTAAATTCTTACTTTTTCTATAATGTGCTTAGTGAGTACTTCCAAAGGTTCACAGCATATCTGAACAATGTATCTAAGTCCTGCTTTGTTTTGATTTGGAAAGCTCTAAACGCATCACGGTCATGTTTTTACCTTGTTCGGTGACATGATCAGTTGCCCTTTGACAAAACAGAGTGCGTCATTTATGGACCATATATGAATTTATGAATTATGTGATGTTGCCAGGAGCATAAAAAATATTGGGCATAAAAACCTGCTTTTAACGGATTTGCAAATACAATAGGGACTTCTAAGAATCAAATTAAAGTAAAAATAAAAGTGGTATTATTTTTAAAAAATTGCAGAATTTTCAACAAATAAAGAAAACCTTTCAAGTCAGCTCCTCTCTATAGCTGCAGACCCCAGTGCACAGAGGAAATGGCTACATAATAAGGGTGTGCAGCCTATGTCTTCGTATGTGATGCGAATCATTTCTCGGATTATAATGCTTTGTGAGATAACAGCTGTTGACATGCTGCAGCCGTATGTCCAGCACTTGTTTAGTGGCAACACTTCCTGGCTTGATGACACATCATTCTCCTGTTCCTTGACCTCCTGTCACTCAAACTATCTGGAAACAGCTTTGGGAGAGCCTCAAAGTACCAAGAGAGCAGCATCTATGTCACTCACACAAGCACACGCATTTGTGCAACCCAGTGCACAAAAACATACTTTGAGTGTCAGGAGAAATGTGCGTGCACACACGTGTACACAGAGAAACCAACTTCAAAGTGACAGCACATTCACACGAACACACAGACACACAGGGATCAGAAACTGTGACACAAACACACACATTATCCAGAGCACACAGTGGCAGGCAGACAGACAGACAGACAGACAGGGAGCGGCTGTGACAGGTGCAGCTTTGCTTTTAATCCCCATTAGAATTCATTCCTGCTGTGTACTGCCAGCCACACTGTAAAAATGCCTTAAGTCCAGCTCGGTGAAATGGGTGTCAGCAGAAATAGTTTCCCTAAGGTGATGGAGTGAAGTTCTTTATTCCATTAAATGAATTATTTCTATTTCCACTTCTAATGTGGTCGGGGCATGTTTTTAAGTGCTCTGGGATGCATGTGGATGGCAGATCTGGGTAAATGGTATCACGCTGTCCAGTTCTCCTCTGCCCTTCAGTGCAAGTGAATAATGATGATCATTAGTAGAACTCAAAGCCCCTGTGCATATATGTGTGCATGTGCCTTTGTGTTTGGAAATGACCTTTTTCTCATTCTTCATCTGTTTGTGCCTCCATGATAAGGGGAGGCAACAAACTCACCCCCCTCTTCACCCCTCCTTTGACTCTCTCTTTCAATCCTCTATCATCCCTCAGAACCTAACCTTCTTGTTCCCCCTCGTCTGCTCTCCAAAAAACGAGTGATGAGAAAGGGCGCCTAATTGCTTTACCTCAGCACAATGGCTGTGGAGGGGACAAACAATGGTCCAGAGATTTTGGCAATTTTACTCATTTTCCGTGTGGTAGTCATGAGGACACTGTATCGCAGAAAACTTTTTTTCTAGGGTCAGTTAAGCAGGGTACTGCATCTTGTCCTGGAAATTTGAGTCATTCAGCATTGCATCAGATTAACTTAACTGTCATCTGATGTAAATATTTAATAAAAATAATAACGTTAATAATGTTTGTTTTGTTCGCCAGCAGGATTATGGAAAAGCAACCTGCCTGTGATTTTCATTAGTGTAAGGCTGTAGCAGGAGTCAAAGAAGAACCCATCAACCCACCTTTCTTGTTCAGTAGTGTTGTTTATCAAATTTAAGTGCACTAATATTGTGATTCTATCATCTATGATCTTATCCTAACATCATTCCTGGAATTTCTCATTGGTCCAAATATATAATTTCAACCAAGTTGTGTCTAAAGAAAGAGAGAAGTCAGTTACTGACTTTGGTCTGATGTTGTGCAAAATAGTCAGTTTTATATGAACATGAGTTGCAGCATATCAGGATTGGAAAACATCCCATTTGATATGACTACAATATTATATAAGCACATTTCTTCTTTAACTTCTCAGTATTTCTCTCTCTCTCTCTCTCTCTCACACACACACACACACACACATTTAGAATAAGCTAAGTCAAGCATGTGTGTCTTAATGACTTTCTTCCTGCAGTGAGAGGGGAGTTAATGATTTCATTTATAATCACTCTGAGCTTCACATCCAGGCCACCTTGACATGTTAGAGGCTTATTTTAACTCTGTTCCTACATTCTCTTATCCCACTGCCTCTAAATCTGTTTAAACACACCCACGCACACATGAAAGTACACACACAAACCCTCATAGACCATAAAATTACAAATTAATTATTTCACCCTCTTCTACAGTACACACTCTTGGTCTTTTATCAGTCAATGCAGCGCTGTGAAAGAGACAAATAGCCTCTACCTCCACCTGCCCTCCTTTCCCACCTGTCTCTCTGGTGTCTCTCTATCTTCAGCTCTACTCCTCCTCACTCTGTATCCTGTGTCAGGTTGTGTTATTGACAAGATATTCTGTTTTACACAAAGGGAACCGCTGATGTTCCATCAGCTGTCAATCACTGTCACAGAGGGCTTGGACTGATCCCAGGTTACTTTCTCACACAGAGGTATCAACAGACCGTGGCTTTGTTGTGCTGCTCATTCCAGACTTAATCCAGAGTCACTTTTCTCATACAGAGAGCTTAGTAGGTCTGGAAGCATTTGCCACTGTCTAATAAAATTACAACCAGTGGACTGAACAATCTGATGAAAAACTGGATGGTGATTAAACAATGAAAGGCCGAAAAGACATCACCAAATCTTTAACAAATTGTCTCTTCTCACCTAACTCTATAGTCTCCTGTGAAAACTCATTTTGGCTCAGCTCAGCTGACAGTTTACATTGTCTTGTATGTGCAGGAGGAAATGTTTCCAAGCACTCAGGGACCATTCTGGAGGACTGAAAACACTTTGCAAAATATACAGTCCAAGTTCCGGGAAAAGACAGATTTTTCATTTACAGGGAGACACCACTCACACAATGAAATCTAAGAAAATCACCACATAAACTTGTATACTGATGTTGGCATGGGTGCTTAAGCATACTGTGTGTGGGCAGTCGTGGATCAGCGGTTAGGGTGTCGGACCCGTAACCGGTGGATCGCTGGTTTGATTCCCTGTCCCGGTGTCCATGGCTGAGGTACCCTTGAGCAAGGTACCTAACCCCCACTGCTCCCCGGGCGCTGCACGCGGTCGCCCACTGCCCCGGGTTTGCTGTGTGTGTGTGCACGTCACTTGGGTGGGTTAAATGCAGAGAACAAATTTCGTTGGAGTGAGTTCCCTCCAATGACAAAATATGTCACTTTAATCTTAATCTTTAATCTGTATGTTCATACACTCACTCATAAGCCATAAATAGAAAACTAGCTGAGAAACATAACAGATCAACTGAGTTTTGGCAGTGCACCAGACACTGACATGGGAGAGTTGGATGGAAAATTGGGATCGGTGAAAGAAAAGAAAGGGAGTAAGAGAGAAAATCAGCTATTGTACATCTCTTTAATATCTGACAGCCTTAATTTTATTTGTCCATCTGACAAGCGCTGAATGATCATATTAAGCTGGATGGCTCTTTGGCAGAGAAGAGAGAGGGAGAGAGCCAAACACAAGGCATATGCCAAGAGAAGAGGAGGAGAAAATCAGGTGGCACTGGTGCATTAAAAAATAACTCTAGAAATATCAGAGAGCACATACTGTACCCCCACAAATACTCCAATTATAAAACATTTTAAGCTGCCTCCAGACTGCATCAAAATATACAGTCGGGTTGATTGGCCGATGGCTGCTATGAATTTTGGAAAATATTTAAATCCTGTCTGGGAATATTGCGCCTTTATAAGAGAATGAACTCTGAAATATGTGTATGACTCATACTCACATCTACTTGGTTATGACAGATAACTTGTCACTAATCATGTTGCTGTAGTGCCAACTGTGAGCTAAATGGCATGACTTTTTTCAGATTCCCTCAGACTTCATAAATCTGTCACCTGCATTCGGTTTGAAAAGCAGTCAAGTCTAGTGACCAAGAGGCATTTGGTCATGCATGAAATTTCCATATGGCCTATACAAATAGACCTGTCTCAAGCAAGCAATACTATTTTCTTAAGTATCCCTCCCGGTTAAAAAAATTGGCATCCAAACTTAATGTTTCAATAAAGGCAAAATGATCATTCAGTTTACTGAAAAATACAAGGGTCCCTACTTCATTCCTTCATTTTACTAAAATAATAAAGTTCAGGGATATCCTGTGACAATTTCCAAAACATATTCTCTGTGTCTGAGAAAACTTCAAGATCTTCAAGAGAAGGACAGGAAAAAAAAAGAAAAAGAAAAAGCGGAGACACTCCGAGCTGTAACATTTCAGGCAATCCTAACCCGTACTCTGTTCCCCACCCACCAGTGGCAGGCCATCAGGGCCAGCAAGGCCTTCTCTGCTGGCCTAAACACTTTCAGAAGCACTGAACTATATTTACAACCTAAATTCTAATATTTGTTCCATCAAAATTGTATTCATTTATTCCCAAAAGTTTATTCTCTTCATTTCATAGCATGTGTCTCGGCTGCATCACTTCCAGTATGTGGATGTTCGATTTCTGTCCAATCAGATTTCAGCCTCTATGTGTTGCCATCTCAGTCTAATCTGCCCAGGGCCTTCAGAATCAGTAGTGCTGGCCCACGCAATTTAGATTATATTAGCCATTGACTGTTTCTTTAACCAATCAGATTTGAGAATCCTCACTGTGACGCTTCCCAGTGCCAGTTAGCTGGCTTCCGTTCTCTGATTGGTCGGTCAGAGCAAAAGTCACAGCCAAGTGCGACTAGCAGTTTTGAACTGCCCCGGATGATGTACATGGCACAGCTGCGGTTATAGTGTAGAAGTACGTTGTCTTAACTGTGTTTCATGTTGTATTAGTAATGGTAATTATCCTCAACACACAAAATTCCTCTCTTTCTCTAATGCCACGCCTTGTCATATTGCATTTTTGGATAGTATCGATGTTTTTTTTATAATTGCGACGTGATAGTGGTTGTATTAAGAGGTGGACTAAGTCAGGTATGTCCCCACTGAAGACCCAGGTACCAAATGCACGGTACCCACCACTGCCACCCACAGCAGGCACCAGATGGTTTTGTGATCTCTACTTTTTTCTATCATCCCACGATCCTCATTCGTTCCTTTATGTTATTTCCCCACCTGTGCAAGGACAGTGAAAAAAATAAACACAACAGGCATAAACAAACATTGCTATCGTGGGTGCACTGAATGCACAAATGATGAT
Organism: Scatophagus argus; assembly: GCF_020382885.2. Lineage (NCBI taxonomy): Eukaryota > Metazoa > Chordata > Actinopteri > Scatophagidae > Scatophagus > Scatophagus argus. The sequence continues at coordinate 12,282,775 of NC_058505.1, read as the reverse complement.
CTGGGAGCCATTAGACTGTTTATGTGTCAGTCTGACTCTCCATCAATAACAACACTTATCACACACGTACTGTGCCTCAGGAGCACTGCAAACCCCTTAGCAAGCATTTAGATGCTCTTAAAAGGTCTCTTATATTAAACAAGCCGACACTTCACATAATGCATACCATTTATCAACAGGCTCTCTGTGGAGGTCTTTATTCCACTTTCTGTGTTGTGACTTTCCCTGACTGGTATGCACAGTTTACACATGCCATTTTCTTTTTCTATCCATCTGATTCTCTTATTCAGCTTTTTCCCTTGCTTGTTTCCTCCCAAATTCCATACCACTCTTTGCCTTCACTATCATTTTGTTTTTCTCTTCTCTGTCTCATATTACTCTCCACTGCTTGCCCCAGTACATCTTTACCAACACTGCATCTTTATTTTCCTCTCCATCTTGCTTGCTTGCTCCTTTTTTTATCCTTCCAAGGCGCCATAGTTCCAAGTGAGTAATGCGTTTGGCATAATTAGGCCAGTGTGCTCCTGGTCCCCACCGACGTGATTTGCATGCAGATAAAAATGAGCCAATCAAGCACCACGATGGCAGCAGATGTCCTTGTCTTTCATGACATCATCAGAGGTGACCCTGAAAGCCGGAAATTAGATGGTGGGTGGCAGGAGGTGGGAGTGAATAAAATCTGTTGCCTAATTGTAAGAATACTGCAACACAGATGCAGAATGTCCACAGCGTCCACTCCCAGTGAGCACGGGTTTTATTTGGAAGTGAAAAGAGAAGAACAGTGGGCTAAGTAATCAGTTGCCATTAGGTACACCTAGCTAAGACTAATGAGGTAAAATATAACAGCCTGCAATAACACTTAGTTGATAGTGTTTAGTTTTTAGTTTGCGTAAAACTGTTTTAGAAAGGTCTTGACTACAAAAAGAAATAATATGTTGGATTCATGCACATGGACATGAATTTTCAAAAACGTTCTCATTCTTAGCACACCTACCCACACTGCATGGCTGTCCACGACAATTTCTCCACAATTCAAGGAATCCCATCTCTGTTTAGGTTTATGCAATCAAAGCACTTCGGTTTTTGTTTCTGAACTGCCGTGATACTGGGCTGAAGATACACAACAGGGTGCCGTTTGATATCATCCAATGACGACGATACAAACTTGTCCTCTGAACCAAATTTATCGCCTGTTTCCTAAATCTGCTAGAATACATTTGAGGGTGTTTGATGTCATTCCTGTGGATTGCTCCACCTTAGTTTAACTCCATGGGTGGAGATGGCGTTACTCAACAGGCCAGCTGGGAGATGTTTAGAGCTCTACTTAAATGAATAAATAATCAAGTCCTGCTTGGTCATCTTGAGATGAGTGTACCCGTAAGCCAGCCAGCCAGTCAGTACTCTTCAAATCAGATTAAGCTTTATGAACACTGATCTGCCTTGAACAGAAATGGGCCGGAACGCTCTGGCCAATAAGCATTTGGCTGCGTATAAGTACAGTGAGCCAGTGTATGAATATGTATGTGTGTGTGTGTGTGTGTTGTCTGTGTATACTGATCATTCGAGACCTGGCTTAAGGTCAGAACACAGTTGTTCTCATTGACCCATACTGTCTGTATCTACATTTTAGACTGTGACTGTGACTTGAGCCTTAAAATGTCTCCATGACTCAAAGACTGCAAATGCTTTTTAGAGCAAAAGTCCAGAGAATGACTGACCTTTTGTCGGAAAAATGACTTGAAACAATTAATCACTTATCAAAATTGTTTCAGGCAACTTGTCAATTTTAAATGGTTTACTTAACAGCAAAGGACTAAAAAAAAAAAAAAAAACTTGACAATTTGACCTTTTTTTTGGCATTGGAGGACGTCATGCTGTGAAGGATGGAGGACTCAGGACTCCTCCGGTACACAAAAGCATGCATGACCATGAAGTGCGTATCATACTGTCCAAACTTTTAACTTGACTAACAGGTATGAATTTTGTTGATATGATACAAGTACAAGTGAGTACAAGTGAAGGCAGCGCAACACACACAGTGAATCCAGATGCCAGTGAAGGCACCATTGGGCCAAACACCACCTGCCAGATTTAAGGCTTCCGTCTGTTTAACACACCTGGTCGCCATCTAACACGTAGCTCCCACTGGTGCCATCACTCTCTGTGTCCGTTCTGACCTTTTTCCTCTCACTTTCATATGTAACACCATCTCCCTCTCTCTTTTTCACACTCTTTCTGTCTACCACTCTCCATTTCCACCTGTTTATCTCTTAACCTTGCCCTTGATCTGCTGAAATGTCCCCTTTTTCTCTGTATCTTTTATTATTCCATCTGTCTCATTTTCACTCTGTCCTCTCCTTCACCCTCCCTTTTTATTCCTGAGCCTTATATGCTGCATCTTTGTTTAAAGAAGTATATTATTTAGTTTGTGCCTCTGTACACAGTATGAATGACAGCAAAGAAATTGGTAGTACCAAGTGTAAACCACATACTGTACACACATACTTTATACAAAGACCATTTTCACTCACTCACACAGTGACACACACTAAATTACAAACTTACAAACACATGCATATAAACACACATCTGTACGCTCACATACAGTGTGCACACTCACAAGCCCAGATCAAGTTGTATGTAAGTATGCTAGTCCTCTAATCTGTGGCTTGCTTGGAGCTTCTTCCAAAATCCATGGACCTAAAAAGTCCTAGCAGGCCTGGGCTGGAACAGTAACACCCTACACTTAGCCACATGGCGCTAGCTAGCCCACACCCTCCTAAACACAGCCAGATGTGCAGGGACTGGCAGCGTGGTACAATGTCACCGCACTCCTCTGCTGACATATGAGTGAAAAAGCCTCGGCTTTAGACGTGATTAGGAATCAGCTTATCCTATTTTTTTCATCATAAATATGAAACTCACTGAATATTTTTTAACACTGTAAATAAGCAGGACCCAGCCACCAATTAACTTCTGAAAATCTGGAGTGGTGAGCTGTTTACCAAAGACTGAAACAGGAGCAACTCCTCTTACTTTGAACATTTCAACAGCTAAGGATAAGAACAGGATGTCTCTATTAAGAATGGCTGGATCCTGCCAAATTGCACTTATCACGTGGGAGCAAATGTAATGTATTATGGTCCAATTAACCCCAGTCTATCTCTTAGTTCTCGTATTCAGAAAACGTAGTCAACAGCAGATGGTTTCCAGACCTCAAGGTCTCAACACACATATACTTTTCCCCTCCCTCTGTCAGCTCTGCTGTCCCCATCTGATGCTCACTGATGTGAGCTGTGATGTGATAAGAAGACATGAGAAAAAATGGGAAAAACCAAGGAGGAGAGGAGAGGAGAGGAGAGGAGAGGAGAGGAGAGGAGAGGAGAGGAGACAATAGTTGTGGCTAGACTTGAGGTTAACCATCTGATTAATTTTCTGTTTCAAAGCAATACAACAGCTATTTGATATTTGTCATGGAAGACATCTGGCAAGCACACAGAAACAAAAACAAGCTTCAGATGAAAACACTAGTCGCCATGTTCATGACGTGCATCTCTGTGTGTATTTATCCACAGGTTTGTGGATGCGCATCATTAGAGTGTTTAGAGTTCAGAGCTGAGTGCTGCTTGAATGTGAGTGTCTGTGTTGTTTACTGGCACACTACTAAATGAGGTGTTTTTTCTGAAGAATTGGAAAATTTAAGAGCTGTAGGATGACATAAAATAACTTGGAGGGGATTTGTATGTCTTAGACAAGCTTGTGTATCTTTGTGTGTGTGTGTGTGTGTACTTGGCAGGCGGTGTGACTGAATCTCTTTGACACAACAACAACCTTCTCAGTGAAAAGGAGGGACCATGAGAAAGAAATACTGAGAGCGATAGAAGAAGAGTAAAGAAATGTCACTCAGACACTAATCACTGTGATCTGAAAAGGTCAGGCTAACTAGCCAAGCTCAGAGCCCAAGCTGACAGATCCATTGTCACCGACTGGCCAAGGGGAACAAGTGGAGCACACAGACACCCTTCTATTAACTGGAGCAGGTCATTAGACACAAATAATTGCCTTAGTGTGCCAATGCTCAAAGGTTGAAAACCCCTCTCTTTCTCTTTCACCCTCTGTCTCTCATTTCTTCTCACACACTCAGAGTGTTGCAATTAAGTTCTGATTTTATTTTTCATATTATTAAGAATGATGCAGAGTAGATTTACATATTAGGTGTACTACAACACATGTTAAGATTTTACTGTAAAATGTTTACTTATTTTGAAATGGGAACTGAAATGTGTCATGGAACATCAGAGCTGAAGTCAGGGTTTGGAATTGGTTTGTTTTGTAGCAGCAAAGCTTTATTTGATTCAGTTAGAGGAACTGAAATAGTATCAGATTCTTCAATGAAACAGAGAAGTACTGTTGTGGGATAATGTCACAGTGCAGAATATACAAATAACATGTGACATGACTTTATATTCAACGACTTTTGTTATAATCCTCCCACTATTTGTTATTTTGCAAATCATGCATGAGTAGCAGTTGTAAAATAAAAACACTATAACTAACAATAAATTCAATAAAAAGTTGTTATTTTTTTCCTTTCTGGCATTTAGTCATTATGAAGCAGTACAAAACAGAGTGAGATAAGATGCAAGTAAAAAAAAAAAAAAAATATGTGAAACATCTCAGCTTCAGGATGCCGCCAAATCCAATAATTTCATTGTTTCAAACATTCTGTAGATCTGGAGGCTTGGTTCCAAAATTTAAAAATAAAACAGCTTGGCATCCTCACAACACTTCTGCAAAGTCTTACAACCCTGTTCTGCTGAAGCATGACAGCAGATCGATGCTTTGCATCAATCTGTCTGGAAAAAGGTCTTTAACTTGTCTCACTTATTGTCAGCGTGTGTGTGTGTGTGTGTATGTGGTCTGTGAAGGCAAAACTGGTAAGATAACTGGTAAGATGAATGTACCATTAAAACATTGAAAACTGGTTCCTTGTATATGATGTCAAAACTAAAATGTGAACAGCTGATTACTGTTACACAGATATGCACACCCATAGACACATCTTGTCATGTTTTTTCCTTCTATTCTCTCATTTTGTCACTCACTCACACTCTTTTCATGAATCCAAAAACTCACCATCAAAAACTTTGTACTGTCCAGTGAGGGAGGTCTGTAAGGCCCGGCCAGCATCTTTGAGTTGTCCCTCCATCTCCCTGCGGCTCAGCATAGCCAGGTTATCCTCCATGTCGCTGGTACAGCAGGTGTAACCCTGGGGACAGATGCGCAGGTGCTCCCCTATCAGGAGGACAGTTGGAGACAGAGGAGGAACAGGGAGGTGGTAGTAGGAGAGCAAAAAGAGGAAAAGGAGGAGATGACAAAAGAGGTGAGGAAAAGGGACAGCGAAAATGGTATTAGCAGGTTTCATCAATTCAGTCAGTGCTCAATGAAACTGAGATTAACAGCTCCTATGTTGCTGCTCAAAAGTGAGCATGAATATGACGAGAAGTGTTTGCTGCAGTTAGCTGTGGCTGTTTATTACAACCTCAAACCCAGCTTGTTGGCGGTCATGGAGGCAGGGCTGCATGGGTTCACCCGCCTGATTACCTGGCAAGATGTGAAGAACTCAGTGGAAATGAGAGCAGTGGAGCAGGACCACAGCACCAGCTCCCATACAATGAGCACTACTGACATGCATGCCTGGGCCTGCACTGGCAAACATGTGGCTTCACACAAACTAGATGAAAAACCAGGGAAGTAGAAAAGATCTGTAAGCTAGGCTTTTGTGTACGAGTAAACATGCTGTACACCCGACCAATTTAAACTTGGGTTGTCAAAGTTGATTACAACTGCAGTCGAGCTGCAGGTGACATCAGAACGAACGGCGTAAGATGCAAATAATACAAACAGAAGCCTAGGGGAAACAAAATTCATGTAGGTGATGCTAATTTGCAAGAGAGCATATCATGTATGATGCAACACATGTCTGACAATGAAAATGTTCACTTTTGAAGATTTAGCTCATATTTTCAGACACAAGCCTACATACTCAAAAATAAATCTACAATATATAAATGAAGCTCACAATGAAAGGGAAGCAACAAGGATGCACAACGATGTTGTGGAGGGCGCAACAAACCATATTTAGACTTTTTTTTACTGGAATAAAAGAGAATGAATTTTTTAGTTTATTGTGGTCTATTCTTCTAAAGACAAGATTTTCCTTTCTTATTAAACATTTTTAAAAAAGTACATTAAAGCTTCTGATGTACTCACATAGACAAGAGCACACAGACAACCATCAAAAAGGAAGAAGTAAATATGAAGAGAAGATGGCAACCCTTTCTGAGGTCGGCAGTCATAAGTGGTCATAAATAATTTCATTCTTTGCAAACAAGACGGTTCTGATTGCCTAGCGCATCACCCTTAGCCTGTCTGAGACCACGTTCCGCCCTAAAGCCAACACATTTCTTCTAAGTGGTCTATGTGTTTCTCTAGTGCATTTCTTCAACTATCCATCTCACTGTTGATCAAAATTTCTCTGATGGCTGTTTTCTGTTTTTTTTAAAAACAAACAATACGTTGAAACCCCAAAGTTTCAATGTTGGCAAAAGGATGCACCTTACTATGCTATGACTGCATTTTGAACTGGCTCAAGTGAGTGTTAGATTTCTAAGTTAAAATAAGGTGAAAACTATGAGAGCATCTGTTGGCTGGTCCAGAGGTTTTATTGCAGAAGCCAGCATCACTATTGTTATTTGATATTAGTTTGTGCACTTTGTATTAAGCAGTGTTTATAGATAGAGTGCAGGTTGTAGCATTTCCCTTCTGATTGCATTACTCCTTTGTGGAGGAGACATTTACATGAATCTCATTCAGTCTACCCTCTCACCCAAAGGCCCTGCAGTGACAAGTGTTACAACTACCACCTCACCAGAGGGAAACAGAAGAAATCTCCTTAAATGACCTTAATCAACACACACACATGCAGACTCTAAACACACACAAAAAAATTTTTAGGCTAATTACTGTGTTTGATCATCAAACTAGGAGACCTTCTGGAATATTTTTGCCTTTTCTCTTTCCATAATGCTTTTTTATGTACATAATATGGACAGTAACACAAGATCCGTCTGTTCTGCTCATTGTTAATAGGCTGAAATACGTCTAAGCCTCACTCTAATCATCAAGGCTTTGGAGCTGACATGTTTAATTACTATAATACGTCTGCATCATCATCACCACATAACTGAGCTTTACACAGCCTGCACAAAAGCAAACACGTGCAGTAAACACACATAAGTAGGGGATTAATGATTTAATGTCCCTCAGGCTGTCATTAACATGCACCTGATGGCGTTTCAGCTGAGAGCAAGTCTATAGGCACAGTGCTGCCATCGATAAGATTGATCCTGCGCTGCATTTCATCGTTAAAGGCAGCCATTTCTGCGTGGACTGGCTTAACGATTAAAAGCAGGCTGTACTGTAGTTGTAGTCTGAGTAAATCCCTGTGTATCTCTCTAAGCAGTTGATAATCTCAGCAATATTTTACAGTCAGTGCGTATATGAAAAGAAACCACCCGCTTCACTGATGTGTCTGCCAAGTTTCTGTAACTGTCCTGTAAGTTCCTCATTCAGGCCAACTCTAAAACAGAGCAATTAAAGGCAATTTTCCTCTTCGAATGCGAAAGTGGAGGACGGATCTGAGGAGGAGGTGACATTGAGTGTCTCTCAGCACCCTCTTAACTGCTCATGGTGTGACTCACAATCTACACATCAAGGGAAAGATCGTGGACCTGGAGATGGACACTTGTATGTGTTAGTGTGAGTGAGGTGTGGTGAAGAAAGAAAAGAAGGAGGATAGGAAGAGTGAAGGGGAAACTTGATGGCTGAATGCCATACAGTGCTATCAGGGGTCAGTCGCAATCTGTCAGCCCCTGGGACGGCCATTTAAATGCCTGAACTGGTTTTAGTGCTTATGTGTGTTTTGGGCCTGTGGCCATTTCTGCCAATGCAATCTGCTTGTTGCCTGCCACCATTTGAAGGACATCTGTGCAAAGGACAAGAATACACACTTAGCACACACACACACACACATACACAGAGATAATAGAGGGCGTGAGGCCTCCAGATGCAGCCAGCAGAAACAACCCTTTCATTTTTCTATACACTCATAACATCAGCAGAGTCCACACATAAGCACATGAACATGCCTGCAGTTTTACAGACACACACACACACACACACACACACACAGTCCTGGACACACATCTGCCAGATCAACGGGAAAGGTCACCTGTAACAGAGCATTATGTTTCCAGTTGGGTAACCTAACAGTTGGCTAATGTTACAAACAGAACAGCATCTTCCAATTGACTCAATAAGCTGGAGTGAGCCTGCCTGTCTGTCTGTCTGTCTGTCTGTCTGCCTGCCTGCCTGTCTGTCTGTCTGTCTGTGTGTGGGTGTGGGTCTAGTTGGGTGAGAGAAGCATTAAACCTTCTGTCAATCAAAGTGCAGAGGAAAGGTATCCTTAACAAGCAGACATGGCTCTCCTGCTTTTACACTTCCAGTCTCTCTCTCTCTCTCTCTCTCTCTCTCTGTCTCTCTCTCTCTCTCTCTTGCTCTCTCTCTCTCTGATGCACATGCACACACATTTTCAAACTCACAGCCAGAGGATACTAGAGTAGTCATCAGTGGAGGAAAGCTCAATCTGGAGAGAAGCTGTGTTACTCTGACAGTTGCATCTATAAGGCCATAACAGAGAGGGCAGCTAATGCTAATGCTCAAGACATTTTTTCTGGATTCATATTCCAGGACACATCCCATTTTCTGCACTTAGATAGGTAAAACAAACATGTTACGTACCACAAGACCACTTCTCATGCATTAGAGATCTACTCTTGCAATAAACAAATTCCAGTCTGTCTTCACTATTTCCTGTCTCTATTGTTCCTGAATTGCTCCTGCAGTGTGAAAAAAACATCATGGAATGCATGATAAAGCTGAAATAACAATGGTCATAACAATAATAATAATAATAATAATAATAATGCAGTTCCTTGAGAGGAAGAAGCACAGCGTTTGAACTGATTGCACAGTTGGCACACATAGATGAAACAAAACCCTGTGTGAGCAAGACCTGTTCAAAATTAAACCATCTATTCAAATATATTCAAATTGACAGTGTAGGTGTTCTGCACTAATCAGCCACCTTTTGTGAGGCCAATCAGCACTAAGGTAGCAAGTCAATTATCAGGCCTCTGCTACAATTACACACATGCATGAACCACCTTCCCACCTGCGCAAACATTAATTCTGTTATTTTGCATAACGGGCAAAACTTTAAAACTATACTATGAAAGTTTTACTTAAAAAAAGCAATGTACAGACTCGTAGAAAAGTAATCCCTATCAGTCAGAGTGTGATAGGGTCTGTACCCCTCTTTTCATTCACAATCTCACTCACTTGACCACTGCTGTTCTTTCTCGACCCCTAAGCTGGGGCCAGTTTTGAATGGTCTGCTTATAAACAGCTATCGGCAAATCCTGCATAGTATTCCTTTAACCCCATAAGAGTCACTTCTTTTCTCTCTTCCTTTGATAGACAGGCTCTAAATGGAGAGTAATTCCCAAACCATTAGCTTATCACTGTTCACCAGGGAGGAAGGTTCCTATTAAACAGCAATCTGGGAAGGCAGAATAAGGTTGTGCACGCTGTGATAAAGCATGGGAGAGACTGACAGTAGGAAGCGTTTTGAGATGGTGGAAAACAGAGACAGAGCAGAGGGCAACAGGAAATTAAGAATGAGTCAAAGCCCAAGTTATTTGCGTCATTTGTCTGGGAGCCTGTGAACAAAACGGGAGTCAAAATGCTGGCCTTGTCCAGTTATGCTACCATCACTGTGTCACTGTTGTGTTTGTTTCTTTCTGGAAATTCTGCCATGGGTACTAAAACAATACTAATAAAAATAAACATTGCTGTCACACAACATTATACGCAGCCATTGTAGCAGTTTATTTCACATCTGTGACGAGTCTCGATGCCACCCTAGTTCCATCAATTCAGATTATGTTAACCTGTGCAGGTGTTATGCTGCCTGAGATACACACTTTCAAGCTGTGCAATTCAGACTCTGAGGATTTAGGGCATGTCCCCACTTGTGAAGTTTATTTAAAACCTATTTTTTTTTCTTTTATGATGGAAAATTGGGCCATAGATATTTTTTTTTATTGTTGTCTACAACAGTAGACAACAATAAAAAAAAATAATATAACAATAACAATAATACTGTTGTTTTTTCCTAACAGAAAAAAATGTGTTACTGGCTTCTTCCTAGATGTGGGAAACATTGTATATTACTATTTCCAGGATAAAAAGAAGGTGCTTTTTATCTGTGTAAAGTAGGGTAGTGACATAAAAACCGAAACTCAATAACCGAGCCCTTAATCAGCCTGTGCGCTGTGGGTATCTCTCAAAATGAATTGAAAATGAAAATGAATTCATGTTCTCTGCATGCGCCCTGATAGCTCTTTCACCTTTTATTAATCAAGCATAAAGAGCACAACATCATGTCACTTCAAACCTCATGCATACAAGAAATAAGATTATAAATCTTGCACTTGTGTCAGCATCAGAACTGGTTTATAATAATGTGAAGGTGGACACGCCCAGGTTGACATATACAATGTCACATGTCATACATGTGTACATTATGTGTGTGAATACGTATCATTGCTGGAGGCAGTTTACAAACCACAGGATGTATAGTTTTAAGTTGCGGCCTGAATCAGACCAGTAATGTGTTTGTATATTAGTATTACCTCCTAAAGAAATAGGAAATTAAAGTTCTGGTTTACATTCTTTCAGCGTGACACCGCTGGCGGCAAAGCTTTGGAGAAGTATGCAAACAGGAATTTAGGATGCATTTCATGTGAACAGCTGGTGAAGGTCCATGCCTTTCTTCTGAAGCAAATTCGACAAAATGGCATGACTGTGGCCTAACTGAAATGCTGACATACATAGCTGATGGCTCCTGGTAATGACTGACATTGCATAAATGACACTGTTTCAAGCCACAATGCAAAATATGCATGTGTGTGATTACACGCAGGCATGTGTGTGCACACATGCTGTGGGATCGGAGAGATTAGTAGCTTAATCCAGTCATCAGTGAGTGTGTGTGTGTCTGTGTGTGTGTGTGTGTGTGTGTGAGAGAGAGAGAGAGAGAGAGAGAGATTGCCAGTGCCAAGAAATACATCCATGGAACACCAGGAATCAAACACACCCACGCACACACACATTGTTGAACAGTGAATTAGGGTTAAACAGATGAAAAATAACAGGGCTGATCCTTTAGCTAAACACAGTGACATTTTCACATACTGGCCAGACAAACGCTTAATACAAACAACACTACTGTCCAACATCTACGAGCTTCCTATTAATGTTATTATTCTGTCTGTATAATGTTCTATCTATCCTTCTTTGTACTCAACAGAACCACCAAAGGGTGAGTCAGGCTATCACCTCGACCCAGTCTGGTAACGTGAGCCAAGTAGAAAGTCACATAAATAGCTTCCCCGAGCCAGACGGGGTGGCGGCCATACAACACATTAATAACGCGTTACCTATTTAAGCCTACATTGGCTATCTAACTACAGAAGACTGCTCAGAAAGCATTTCCTACCACTGTAGTAACAGTTTCAAAACAACACACATGAATGATACTACTGCTGCTACACTATACAGACGCTCTCTCACTGACTTGCCTTGAATAAGACTAATTTCTTGGGCTGGGGGAAGTTTGACCAGTTACTAATTTTGACCACGTGGGAGAGGAATGATGTGATAATGTGATGATGTGGGCTGTGGGGAGTGTGTTACTTAGTCAGAGTTAAGTTGCTATGGCTGTGATTAAGTCAAACAGTGGTCAGCCCATCTCAACAAATGGGCCAGAGTGAAATGGAGTGGAGAAGGGAAGCTGAGCAAAGCAAGGGACAGGACAGGATGAGATGGGATGGAATTGGACAAGATAAGACAGGATGATGCATCTTGCCCCTATTATGTTTACGACCACCCACAAGTGCAAAAAAATAACCTGAAGTTTTTTTGACTTTATTATTTTTATTACTTTGTGCTCATACTAATGCGCCATTGCACAGAAATTCACTATTTTTCTAAAAGAAAACCCAACACTCTGTATATACAAAATGCAAACGAAATTGCTCAACTCTGTCATAAATCCTTTAGAAGATGTGAACTGAAAATAAGCCCTATCACATGTCTTTGAAAATAAAACAGCTTCAGCGTGAAGCAATAGAAAACACGAGTGAATAAAATCATCATGGATTGTGTCCCTGTTCTTCTGTTCAGTTTATTTCATCTCTCAGAGCAACAGATGTGAACCAGATGCTTGAAAATCAGACTGGAGAGCAATAATGAAAGTGTCATTGTTTACAGATCAAAATGGATTAGGAATGGCAATTTCTAACGTGACAGGAAAGAGAGAGAATGTGAGAAGCTGAGCAAGAGAGACGAGCTAAACTGAAATTTCATTTTGCAGCTCATTTGGAGTTAAGCGGAAGAAAATGCATGACGTTATTGACATGACATGAGTGCAACACTTGCCCTGGGTTGGACCAAACCTGTGGGATCCTGGTCCTGTTGCAGCCCTGTAACGGGACTTGTGATTTGAAGGAACATGATGGATTACAACAGGTTTTGTAATATAGTTGCAGCAGCCCTGAGAAACATGCTTGACTGCCCACTGTGATAAGACAGGCACAGAGTGACACGCACACACAAATGCGCACAAATACACTTGCTCTTTGCTCTGTTCCTTCTGTCTACATCCGGTTCTGTGCTTTTCACACGCAGACACACAGCCCCACACAGGCAGACACACAAGTCCTGGAGGCCAATGAATAACCAGAGTGTGAGTGCCAAGTCCTTCAATTGGCGCCAGCAGCCTGTCCCACTCACTTAGCAGGTACAGTCACAGTGCTGATGTTGTGTTGTAGCTTTACAACCATGTCCTGCCTTCTTCGGTGTCATCTTCACTTTTTATCCATTCCCACAATTTTTTCTCTTTGAGATTAAATTGGGCTGACCTGGAATGCAGCAGACTGTAATTTTCTCAGACTTAACAAGAATAACACATCCAATAATATACTCTTCAAACAGTACACATTGTCCTAGCTATACACCATAAGCCACCCTTCTCCTGCCTCTTGCAGACATGCCTTAACATGAGCTTGTCTCTGTGTTGACTTCTTTAGTCATTCTCTGACTGAGTGTATTTGTGCCAAAAATACAAGAGGCAGGGAGTGGAAAAAGTCAGTGAAAAAGTTACTCTTCAGAAAGTTATCCTGTTGATCTTTTTCTGAACCATATCTGAGACATACTGTATCACAGGCCATCTCAAAATAAAAGAGTCAGCACAGGCTGCAGAGAGGTGACCCCATTTCTGTATGTGCAGGAATGTTTGTGTGGGTGAGTTTTCCACTGGTGATCTAGCACAGGTCTTTGACAGGAAGTGTCAACAGTCAACACACATCAGACACCTCTTGGCACATGATGCAGACAATAGACAAGTGATGCTTCTGTCTCCTGTGTAACTGAACTGTGAAATGAAGTCTGGGAGCCTGACAAAAATGCTTGAGAAGAAGCGGGAGGAAATAACAAAAATGCTTTTTCATTACATTGCTGGCATCGAACATCCACTAGACATTGTATCATTCACAGTTTCCCAGACAGATCACAGTTTTTAAAGAGGACAAGACTGTTCAGGATAGATTTGGTTGCAACATAGTAGCAGGAAGACCTTGGAAAAATGACACTTTTAAGATGAAGAGAGAAAGAAAAAGAAAACAAATATTGGTCTTCCATTTATCATGTGGCCAGAAACATGATGTATTGTGTTGTGATAATAGCATGTGATAATAGTAAGCATATATTACTACCAAAATCTGACAGTAATAAGCAATAATTTGTCAATATTGTATTTACAGATAGTTGTGCTGAGTCCAAGTGGCCAAAAAATAGATTAATAAAGCTTTAAGAAGGCAAGATCTCATTAAAAAGAAAGCTTATTTTACTACATTTTATTTTTTATATTTGCTAAACAAATCTAATTTACTTTCACATGAGAAAAGTTAAATATGTAAGAATGAGACACCACTTTGATATGACACACTGTATCCACATTAATGAAACAGCACTGTAGCCAAGAGTTACAGGCATTTTAACAAAGCAACACTATGAGAAACAACATGGGCTCCTTTTCAAGAATGATGCAGACATGAAAAAATTTCCATCGCTTTTAATTGCATGTGTTGAAGGTTAGATAGACAAAGAAAGGCAGAGCGAGCACAGTAGCACACATATTCATGTGTGCCTGTGTGCAGGTATTTGTGCTTGTGTCTGTGAGAGAGCTCACAGCTTGACTCCTATAAACTTCAGGCTTCCCTTTGTGGCAGGACCGTCTCCTTATGGTGAAAGAACAAACAAAGCAGCCAGTTCCCCTCCGCTCTGAACTGCTTAGAGGTGGAGAGTCTGACAGATAAAAGCCGACCTGCTGTTGTCAGGGCCTGTCAAAGCAGCCAGTGCTGAGAGACATTCAGCCAGGACTGAGTCAGAGACATGGACACAGAAGGTGGTGGGTGATGCAGCTGAGAGAGGTGCAGGTGGGTGAAAAATTGAAAGGTGAACACACAAAAGAGCTGGGGTGACGCAGACAGAAAAATATCACAGAGAGATATATCACCAGTCTCAGTTATTCAAAGCATTGTGGCATATTTCAGAGTCTTGTTTTTACTGTTTTGGTTCAGTCTTATTATTCTCCTAATGTCAATTTCAGAAGTGGCAGGCAGCTGGTTTTTAGCAAGAAAGCACCAAAGGACAGTCAAAGTTACAACAAGCTGGGTAAATCGAGTTCCAGGTATGCAGTATTCCTCTCTCGAGTTAGAGGAGACAAAGTAACTAAATGACTGAACACTGGACTTTTTGTCAGATCAGAAGGCCACAACATCTCTAAAAACGTGTTCCTGTGCTGGATGTCTACATTGCCAACACATTCACATTATCAACTCGAAATGTGATAAAATGTCATTGTCATGTTTACAGCTTGTTTATACTGTGGCCAAAAATTAGCTATTCCAGGTTTAATAACAAGGGTTTTATTAAGCAGTTAATTACTCCAATAAATTACGACATACTCCCTTATCTGCCAAGCCCTAATCCAGTGTCTTTAGACAGCCAAAAAAAGACAAAAATGCGTTCAATATTATACTGAAACAAAACAGAAAGCAAGTCTCTTTGAAGCCTTAAATATCACATGTACAATAGTCTTTCAGATAACCAAATAATTGGTTATCAAAATTGCAATTAAAGAACTTTCTGCCAGTTGATAAATGATTCATCGGTTTAAATCTTTTCAGCAGTATGTTATAAGGGATTTGCAGGAACAGCTGTTGCCTGCCAATATCTTTGACTCTGTCAAGGTCCTTTTTGTTCTCACCAGCTTTCTCACACTGTGAGTTCTTAAAGGTGCACTGTCGAGTGACAGACTTTTTGAGCAGCAATTGCTTTTTTATAAAGAGGTAATGAGGATTGATAAATAACAATAATAACAGTAATGATAATGAAACCACCTCCACCTCCTGCAATTACATTCTGTCATCTCAGATTATAGCGTTGGCTTTCCACTCCACAGTATGTTCTCTCACTCTTTATTTCTTTGAATGGAAATGAACAGAATTCTATTTTTAATAGAACACAAATGGCACAGGCGATGGAGGTCTTGAATGTAATTCTTCTATTTAACGCCGCTCTTTTCTCTCTGCTGCCACAGTACAAAGGCCCTCACAGAAAGCCATCAATCATCAGCTTTTAACCCACAAGCACACACCCCTGCCACTCCCATCAAACCGTTTTCAAAGCCAGATAGAAAGGTTGTCGAATCCTTCCTTTAATCTTCAATAATAGAGTCAGATAAGTATTAAATGTTGGTGATGTGATTACAGATCAGTGCTTGGAGAAAATATGGCAGACACTTTCTGCCTCAGTCATCGGATCAAAGCACACACAACTCTCTCAGTCCTTCCCTTAGCTCTCCCCCCTCCCGCCACCAACACACACACACACACACATACACACACACACACACACACACATACATACATACATACAGTCCTTCCCCACTTCCCTTCCTTCGCCTCTGGCTGAGAATTTGGCCATGGAATCTGGGCTTTCAAAGAACAAATCCATACTTGCCCAGATCCTCAAACACTAGTACATTTTATTTATGGCTAGAACTAGACAATAAACTTCACCTTGAGGGGTGGCCTGGGGTTCTCTTATCAGTATTATTTTATGTTGTTTGTCTTTTCAATATAAATCAAGATAAATTGTATCACCATCTGTCATTTGTTGACATAGCTGGTTTCATGGGAATGAAACTGCACAAAGTATGGGTGATGCAGCAAGGTTGCTTCTATGCACACGCACAGGATGGCAACATTTTCATAAAGTAAACAATCTCATTGAGGTTGATTGATCAACGAGACACCACCAGCAGCACTGTAATCAGTGAATCAAAAGACAGAGCTCTGTATTCCAGTGTGTGTGTGTGTGTGTGTGTTCCCATTAACTGACAATCAGACACATTATGAGAATTGCTGTGGGCTTCAATGACTGTTCTCAAATGATCACTCATAAGTGTCAAAGGCAGTGAGTCATGTTTAATGCCTGAGCTGAAAGAGGGCCTGACATGGGAACTATAACGCTGTACAAGGAAAGCCCTGTTTTGGCGATGCTGTGTGTGCATGGTGTGCGTGCCAAGCTGTCTATTTTGAAGTCAGGTCAGGACAGGCTAACACTTCAGGCCCCCCTTAGTCAGTGTGAGTCAGTTAAAAGTCTTGACAACAGACAGAGAGACGTGGCTAACTGATAGCCAGGCTGAGAGACTGAAAGGCATGCAAACAGAAACTTGAAAGTCACGTGAAAAATGGGCCGCAAGACAACAAGGAAGATGGAGACAACGACAGACAACAACAAAGACAAAGTCAACACACACCCCTGGAGAGCAAAAGCACTGTCAAGACAAGCATGGAGATGCTTAGAAAATGTCACAATTATTAAAGTGTGTTGTGTTCTCTCAGCAAACCACAAATGCACAGCATGTATAACCACAGAACGCCATTTGCCACAGTACTTCGCTTCAGAAATCAGGCCACCAAGTCATTGTCCTATGTAGGCCACCATCTCTGATGTCACACACTCTGCCTGATGCAAAGCAGAATGGGCCTCAACCATTTACACAAAAATTACTGGAGAACCACAAAATTCAGCTGCGTCCGTGCTTGTTGGAAAATAAAGGCTGCTTTGGGAAGCTGAGCCACTTTTAGGATGTTAGTTCGGTTTAGTTTAAAGCAAAGTATCAACACACAATATAGCCATGTATTTGACTGTGATTGAAAACAACCCATATTGCAAATATGTAGCAAATTAGAAATCCTTTTGTCTTATTACTACACATCACATAGTTACATAACATAACTCAGTACATAAAGTAATTAAAGTTGTCATCACTCCATCACCATAATAACTACTGCTTGAGTTTTGACTTCAGGTTTAATTGGCTGGATGCCATTTTCACACAGGCAGTTCATTCTAAACACGTAACTTACATGGCAACCTTTGACCTTTGATCAGCTTCAGGTCTAAAACTTGGCATACAAATACTTGATGTGGTCTTTCCACCCTTTGAGTCACTTTCTAAAATATGATATATAATTAATGTACCATTTATGCTTCTAGCAGCACACTTCAAATTAAATGTGCAAAACATTTGACTGCCACTCATTGCTTTCTGTATAACTGCAGGGTAGACTTAATTATAGGCTACTGTAATTCAAGGCTTTTTGTGTTTTTGAGTGTGTGCATGCAATATGTCTGCTGACCATCATCAAAATAAAAAGTGAGGTTAATCAGTGGTGCATGAACAGAAGCGAAAAAAATTGCAAAATGGAATCCACCATTAAAAATGATTCAATAGAAACAGAATACTGTATTCTGTCCTGTGTTCTCACTTTGTAAAGGTGTTCAAGTGCAGGTGACTATAAATGACCTTCTGTTATCACTGTGACAAAGAGCTAAGTCCATATCAATTAAAGATTGAATTAAATATAGTTGTTCCAACTGTGGTATACTGCATATAACCATGCATAACATATATACATATAATTGAGAATAAACTAAACCACATGTCTGCATTTATATATATAAAATAAAGACAAGCCAGAATTGTATGAAATGTTGACTGTACTGACTGCAGTGTTAGCACAGCAGTACAGGTTTAGCTGAGTGTCTTGTTGCTATGCTGACTGGCCTTTATGACCTTCTTACAAATGCTTTTGCGATGTTGTAATAATCTTTGACTGGAACCAACAATAAAGGCCTTTCCTGGAAGAAGGTCTATTTGTACATGGACAGAATGAACTACTTGATCTCTGTCAAGCTATGAGATTAAAAAAAAAAAAGAAAGAAAAATAAAAAAAAATAAAAAAGACTTTCACACATTCCACTGTTGATAGCCAAAACCCCAAATACTTCTGCATTTGTCATGGGTTAGCACTTGTTAGTGTGACAGCTCGAGGCTGACTTGTCATACTATGACCCCTCAAGCTCTGGAGCAAGCTTAATGATGTAAAAAATCATTAGTTCTCTCTTCACTGACAGGGACAGCGGACAGATTATGTGCAGTTTGAGAATTTATGTTCCGCGCAGCACAATCCAAGCATTCTTCAAAGATAGATCAGTGAGAACCACAGCAAATTACTCTCCACCATAGCTGTAAGGGAAATTACATCCAGAAGGGCTTGGAACCGATGTGCAACTTTGATGGTAAAAGGTCAGATGAGAATGTAACACTCAGAGAAAGAGGAAAAAATATGCATTAAATACCAAAGACTGTATGGTCTGCTTTTTTAAATAGTGCAGGAAGGATTGGTGGAATATGGAGATCAGTGGTGTGTAAACATTACAGAAATATTGGTGTTATTTGGCAATAATCTAAAAGCATTTCCCTTTACAAAAAACAGAGCCACTTTGGTGTTAAGATTCTCACAGACAGACCTTTAGGCCTTCAGAATTGAAAATATTGGCATATTGCCCATGTGGGAGCTGCTTTATTGCTGTGCTCTGACAGCTAAATGCACAAGATGTGTAAAGGAATGTTTGTGTCTTTCACTTGCTATGCCACTGTCTAATCCCACTTTTCAGTCCAGGCATGAAAGAGGGCTTTTCATAGATTCTTCTAGGAAAAAAGAAAACCTAAATGCTTGTCAAATCTGCACTCCTGAACGTAGAAGTAGTGCAGCAGTTCTTCTCCCCTCTGTGCTCATGTCCCCGTTGACTTCACAGTTTCAGATGTTTTCGTGTCGCTTGTCATGATTTCTTGGTTTTCTGCCTAGCTATTCTTTAAACAAGGAGCCTGAAATTCTGACTTTCTCCGCTTTGTTGTGGTTCAATTCTTGTTATCAGTCATCAAAACTTTCCTGCCAACACTGTGACGTTTGAGAGACCGTGTACAGTCTACTGATGAGATATTTGCTCTAATGGGAAACATGGTGGTTCATTATTTGGTTTAAAAAAGAAAAAAAAAGAAGTAACATTATGCTGAGCCGAAGGCTCCAATGCACTTTGAGTTGATGTGCTTAGTTTCTATTTTGATGTCACCCACCTTAACATTTTATTTTAGCTTTCTGATAAAGTTTAAATTTTACTGGATCTGGGACCTGCTGCCCTTAAATAAAGCTCCACATATCAAATTAGCACACACAGACATCCATGTAACCGGGGCTGACATATGATTTCAACAAACAAGGGTCAAAGTCAAAGAAGTAGGAATCATCTTGCCCACAAGTTAAATTAAATGTCCTTCTCTGTGACAATGTCCAAATGTCAAACAAAGATATAGACTTCCCCTTTCCACTGAGCAGCTGAAATTCGCCACACAGGGAGTGGGACAAAGCTTCTCCACTGTCCTCCCTCACTGGAAAACCGTCATTAGAATGAGCTGGCCTGTGCTGAAAGGCTAGATGGTTATCCTTCAACAGCGAGATGAAGGCAGAGCAGAAGGAGGGCGAGAGAGAGAGAGAGAGAGAGAGAGAGAAAGATAGGGCTGGGAGGGAGGCCAGAAGGAGACAGATAGGGTACTGCCTTTTGCTGAAAGGGTAGATGGTTATCCCTCCAAACCAGAGGGAGCAGGAAAAGTTGAGAGTAAAGAAGGGAGAGAATTTACAGACAGAGTGTGGGGGCAGAGAGAGAGAGTGAGCAGTGACACAGAGAGAAGGACTGAAGGGCTCTCTGTGATTATCTATGCCACCCCTCTGGGTCTTATCTGCAGTCCCAACACCAGTCAAAAACAAGGCACAGGATGGCACGGAGTCAGCAGCATCACCACCAAGCTAATGGTACAAGGAAACATAGTGGATTTAAACAGCAAACATCATTATTGTAAAAAGAAGCCTGTTCATTCTTTGTTAAAACTGCACATGCATCATTTTCCTCTTCCTAATTATTTTTATGAGCACACTCTTCCACAGCTTAACAAGAAAAGACCTCCCACCCCCACCCCCTACCACCACCAAAGGTATAGTTTAACATTTTTGGAAATAGTTCGGCTTGCTTGGTGAGAGTTATGTGAGAAGACTTCAAGGTAAATACAAAGCTGCTACCAGTTAGCTAAGGATATCACAGAGACTGGAAACAGGGGGAAGCAGCTAGCCTGTTGCCATCCAAAGATAACAAAAGTCATTTATCAGCTCTAAAGCTCATTATTGTTTGCTTATTTCACACAAAAACCTTAGCGTGAAAATAACTTTGTCATGGCAACCTCGCAGTCACAACAAGACAGGAAGTTGTGCCTCAACAATAACCCAGAATAGTCTGTTAGGCTGATAAACCAGGTTATGGTTTTCCCTTGTTTCCAGTGTTTGAGGTAAGCTAAGGTAAGGTAAGGTAACTGGCATCTAGTGGTAGCATCACATTTAGCTATATGTCCGAGAGCGGCAATAGTCTTCTCATCTTAACAACTACATAAATAAATAAAATGAATCCTTTCACTGAGTAGAATATTCAGTGGATGTGTTAAACAAATTACGATAACCTAGTGACCTCTCTTTTGTTTTTTTTGTTTTTTTTGGATAAAAGTTTGGCGACTGCACTGTGTATAAGCTGAAATCATTTCACTTATTTCTTAGTCCAACTGATTTCATCTTAAATGCAGTTCCAGAGTTTACAAGTACCTGTTACATAACAACTCCCACTGAAGTCCTTATTAAATTACACCTTCCAAATTATGCAGCACCATACCATTCCCAATTTGCAATTGCTTTTGCAGGACAGATTTCCAACACCTGCTTTTCCTCCTCCTCCTTCTACTCATCCAGCTGTGCGAAGGTGTTGTAAATGCACTGAAGAGGAACACTGGACTTGAATATGTGGACTGAAGTCAGCACTTGCCTGACATCATGTAGTCTTTCCCTGCATTGCAGCCACCTACAAAGCCCACCATTGTGTGGCCCAATCTGTACCCTCCACCCACGCCTGTCACACCACCCAGATCCTGCTACACTGGTATCAGTCAACGGACAAAAGAGAACTTTTAATTAACTTCAAATCTGTCAGCTACCACTGAGCAATGCCAGCACACGTCTGATCGTGCCGCATTTGATCATTATGGGATTTTTTTCCCCCCCTAAAATTATAGCAGAAAAAATAACAGATATTTGGACAAATAAATGTCACCACAGTCCACTTTCATCTGTTTACACCTTTGAGTAGATATACAACAGGTGTCTTCTGTGTGTGTGTGTGTGTGTGTGTGTGTGTGTAAACGTATGTTCTTGAAGTGCTGTATACAGTAAGCTCCTGAGCTACATGTCCTCGCTAGAGGGAAATGGATATGACGGTTCTAAACTTATAAACGTAAAAGGACCGAAATATTAACCCATTTTACACTTAGTTAGTTTTGATTTGACAATTCTGATAAATGTTGTTTATGGACCAATTTGTGAACTGATACTGATTTACCAGCTTTATTTCCTCTCTACTGTCGCATATTTGCAGATGTAAACAGGCTCTGACACCTGATGTGGAACTACGCTTGCCTGCAATGTTTCTGTGCTTTAAAATGAGACTGAAAGTAAAGGTACATGTCCACACTTGATTAAATGTCCAGTCTTATGCTCCTAATATTAACCTTGATGTATAAAGTTATTTTTATTACCCCTGTCAGCTGAGGTGAAAATGTCATAAAATGAGGCTGGGAACGACCTTTTCTCCTGATTACCTTTCTCCTTGCCTTTGCTGGTGTTAAATGGAAGCCAAGCAGAGATTCAAGCCACAAGCAGGAAATGAGGGTGTAAGAAGTACTTAACCTCAACTCATAAAGAAATATTAGCTATCTAACAGCTGGCTGAATACTATTGTCACAGAAAAAAAATCTATTCAGGTTTCTTTTCACCTGTAGTCTTAAAAAAAAGGAAAAAGAAAGAAAAAGGGGAAATGTATGGGGAACAGAGCAGCATGTCTTCAGAGAGTAAAGACACTGAACATCAAAGCCTGCTTTTGGTTAGATATAGGGGAAGAGAGAAGAGGAGTGTGTGGAGAGGCAGCAAAATCTTACAGCTAGTGGTCCCTACCAAGGATCTCTGCAAAGACAATGACCGGATGAAAGAGAAAAGGTTCAGAAAGAGGGAGAAAGAAACAGGGGGTCCTTTCACATCTGAGAAAGGAACTCTAAGTCGACAGTTTCTTATTAAGGCGGCTGTCTCCAGACAGCACGATGGGTTCCCTTTACAGTCTACAATAATAACTACAGGGGTAGTCGCCCATTAACTGCCAGGGCAGATGTCTGTATCACCAGATACTGCTGCAGTCCACGACCGAGTGCTACAGGCTGGTTTTACAGCAAGGACAGACCCACTCATAAAAGCAAATATCTCCTGTTGTAGAAAACAGCAGAAACACCTACAGGTACAATAAAAACGAAAAAAAAAAACACCCCAACAGACTCTGTTTGCTAAACAAGGCAGAGACAATATAATTCTTACAAGAAGACAGACGAGCCTCCAAAACATCTCCACAAGAACAAGCAAACGCTCGACTCACGGTCTTTAGTTACATACATCCATTTCCTCCTTCCCAAACTAAAAAAGTTAATTAAAAGGTTCTTACAGTGAAAATGATCATTTCACTTTGGATGGGTTTTGAAGCAGTTAGGGGGACACTTCTGAGCTGCTGTGAATGTGTCTGACGTGGCTGCAGGCAGGAGTTCACGGTGAGCCTGAGAGATCAGAGTTGTGTTCATGGACAATCTGAGTGTGCCAATCCCAGGGAACTCAATTAGAAGAGATAGGGATCTAATCTGTGAGTAAATAGTCAATAGCCAGAGCAGAACTGCAGTTTCTTTGGCCCTTTTTTTTCTTGTTTTATTATTTGACAGTTGCCACATTAGCAGGGGCAGTCTTGAAGAGGATGCTCTACTTCCTGACAATCACCAGACTTTTAACAGAATAGCATGTTTTTTGAGTATACACCAACACCAGAGACAACAGTGTTTTCCTCTTAGCATTAAAAATTGCACTGTGCTTTCTCTTTGACACATAAAATTTATAAAGAATATTGCTGTATACATTTCTGCTGTGCATTAATCAAAAACAGCTTCTGCTCTGGGGGCAGCTAGTGAAAGAAAATCATGCAAAAACAACACTTCCTGTTAAGGGATGCTTTCTCTTAATGTTAAACAAACTGTAAACATTTCACTTTGGTGATAATCACTCACATATGACAATATTATCGCTGTCTGTGTACAATCATTTGAAACAGCAGGACTGCAGTTCCTCTCTCCTCCACTAAAACGATGGACATTAATAGTACACTAAAGGACCATGCCAGTACTTGGAAATAAAATAATAATCACATAAAAAATGAAAGTGTGAGCTGGGTCTATGGAAAAGGGTATTTATAGTAGTATAATGGTGCATTAGGTGCTGTGTTCTCAGGAGAGAAGGGAGCCATAGCTGCAATTTGCAAAATGGGTGATGTGGGAGGTTGGGAGTTCAGTCAGTTAAAGCTGCCTCTCCTAACAACCGCCGCATGTCTTTTAGCTATGGGGAGAACTGGTAGGCCGCCACATACAATAGCTTTCCATGCCTGTTAGAGAGGAGCAAACAGAGAGAGTAAGAGAGTAAAGTGCTTTCAGAAAAGGTAACTGTATGTGAAAAGTGAGGGGGGCGGCAGGATAAAGCAGCTTGATGAAGTGAATGCAGCTTATCAAAAGAGCTAAAGTGCTTTCCTATGACAATGGAGGGATGTCCTTGGAGGACTGTCTGGGATACATTTAGCCTGTCCATAGTACTTTTGAAAACATGTGACGAATATAACAGTACCCAACTGTTTTTCATGCCATATTTAGTCCAACATGCACGCAATTCTGTTTATATGACGTCGGTGTACACGTGTCCACTCATACTTATCAGCATGTACACTGACTGTCAGCATGTTGTTTTGGATAGTCTCCATACAACATTAAATGAACATTTTATATTATTATATTCATAGGCAGAACTATTAACTGATTAATCAAGAAATAATCAACATATCAGTCAAAATGCAGCTTTGAGTGCTCAGGATGACAGTCAGGTGAAGTTCTGCAGTAGACATATTCCACAACATAGCATTTATATGGCATTTTTGAAATGCCTTGACTTGTGCACTCCAGGCATAATATGAGCATTCCAGAAGTGTGTGTACAGCAAGCCAGCTTAAAATGGCGAGAACTGTTTGACAATAATACTTGGCATGTGACTGAAATGGATGTTAGGCCTCTGCAGTACTTGAATCCTACAAGCAGTGTGATCCACAAATAAATAAACCCCCATTAAGTTGCTGTTAACAAGCCTGATACATGCAAAAGAGAACACAAGAAAAACAAATCACATAAAATGCCTGCAGGTAACAGTATTCAATTTACAACAAAATGAAATCAGAAGCAAAAAAAAAGTTTGAAAGATCAGCAAATTGTTATTGTCATTCCTCTACACTAAAAACTCTTAATTCTATAATAAAAACTATTCATTTTCTTTTAATTGATGAACTGATTCCTTGTCTAATCATTTAAGTTCTTCACTAAAAGTTTTAAAAACATCATATCTTGCATACCACAGCATAAAAAAAAATAATTTGTGGAGCCCTTATTGGCTACACAATTTTACCACATAACCGTCTGAGAAAGCAGCAAAGACATACAGCTAACCACTCATTAAAGTTCATCTTGGTAACATGTTTTTCTGGAAACCAATTTTATGAGTCCATCAGGCCTGGAGTGGTTAAAGTATCAGGCATGCTCAGAGAGTACACACACTGGAAAACTGAAGAACAACGTGCAGTTGTGTGTGTGTGTTTGGGTGTGCGTCACGGTATACTGTCCTGCTCCAGAGGTCATCTCACCCTTCAGCTCTCCTCCTACACAGCTTGCAGCAGATAAACACAGACAGTGGCAAGTGATTTAGGTTCCCATCGCCTCAGTGTCACAATCCAGTCTGCCATGGACTTGGTGCCCTAAAGGTACACATCTCTGCCTCACAAAGTGACTCTGAGGAGCTAAGCAGTGCTCCAGTGCCAGTCACAAGTAGCTATTTCTCCTCCTCATCCACCCTGCCGACACTATCATTAATAAGAATTTGAACTCATATGGCTGCCAAAGCATGCAAGATAATAATCAAGTCACTTAGAAGGAATTGAGGGAAGGGACATGTTTGGAAAAGCAATTTGTGATTGATTTTAATTTAACGAGCATGTCTCACTGGTGCATATTGAAATAAGCATACACACACACACACACACACTTATGTGCTGGCTAACTGACCAGAGGCAAAAGAGACAGCAGATTCAGCTTTGTGTCCAAGGCATAAACAGCAGTTATTGACGTCACCCAAAATCAACAGGGCCGGGGCCTGAGAAAGACAGCCAGCCAATTTATACAACAATGTGAAAAAAAGAGAGGCTTTGCGATATGCACGACAGCTGTGCTTAATCAAGGGAACTAAGCCAAGAGAGATGTGAAGGGACACAGAAGGACTGAAAGAAGGTGAAGAAAGCTGGAGAGAGCTGGGGGGGGGGGGGGGGGGGACTGGTGCAAAGGAGCAAAGTCTCAAATTTAAACTCATATCTTAAACACTGAGAGCCTGGAAAAGGGATGGAAGATTTAAGAAGAGAAGGGCTGTTGCGCTGAGAGTGCAAAACACCCCAATATGGAACATCAAAGCACCGATGCTTCTTTTTTTTTGCGTCACCACCACATTTCAAAGAGGGGTAAGTGTGCCAGAACCAAGACAGGGAAAGTAGGTTGTTGTTAGCCTTTACCAAACTACTGTACTTTCAAAAAGAGGACCATGCTTTACTTTTTCTCTGTCCATGGGGAAGATCTTCAATTTTGCAAATGCTTCAGGATGAGAAACCTAAAAGCCATGTATAAAAGTTTTTCTAAGGTCATTACTTTTTGATACTGTACCCTCAAATTTCAAAGTAAAATTAAATGACATTTGTTTCAGGACAGACCCACTCCAGACCCACTTTTTTTAGTTGAGTCTATCCTGTCCTCTAGTCCCTGAGCATTCATCAGCACACATCACATGACAGAGCAGAGCCATTCATCCTGAGCCTCACACTTTCTTCTGCCCAACAGGATTTGTGATTCAATTTGACTGAGTGATTGCCCTGGGCCCCAGTGCAAGAACTGAGGCTGCTAGGGTTTGCTGGGAATGTAGGGTGCAGAGAACAGGGGACACACAGCAGGCGAACAGTGTGACAGTTTAGGCACATACAGTAGATATGCACATCTAACACTTCACAAGAAAATAATGAGCATGTTAGTGCACACAGACATACACAAATGCTGTAGATGCAAGAGATGAAAATTGATTTTTAATATGCCACAGTGTGATATATGTGAAGCAACGAAGAGCTAGCAAGAGACTTCATGTGTTGTTTATTGGAGAGAGTGATGAGAATATAAGTAGGTATGCTGAGGTGAAATAAAGATAGAGCAAACCACGCGAAAATAAAGAACGACAGGATGAAACAGAGACTGGGTTAAAGTTACTATTTCTTTAGAAGCCCTAAGCATCATCTCTGTCTCCCATTTTATCACAGCAGGAAGGTAGCAAGAGCATGAAAGATTTAAAGACAGGGCTTTTAGTATAAACCAGAGCACACCCAGACACAAAATAGAGAGGACACCTACCAGACCATCTCTGACAAACATTACTGTTACAATAACCAGTAAAGCCATGGGATAAAAAAACAAAACTTTAACATCCGAACACACAGACAGACACATGTTAGCGAACACCTAGCACCTCTCAGGTGCTAAAGAAGAATCAGCTTTATTGACAGTATATATATTTTTACATACACACATTGAATTCGTCTTTTGCATTTGACCCATCCTTAGTTGAACACACACATCTCCAGCAAATTACATGCAGTGAAACACACACAGGAGCAGTGGGCAGCATCAAACGCCCGGGGAGCATATTGGGGGGTTAAGTGCCTTGCTCAGGGGCACATCAGCGGGCTAATGGAGGGGGGGGGGGCATTTTTTGCATTAATCACTCCACCGCACCCAAATTTTTCCTGCCCGTCCGACCCTCCGATCACAAGCCACTTCTCCAACCTCTAGGCCACGGCTGCCCCCAGATATATTGTCCATATTGTCCCTGGGTGGTGCAAAATCCCTATAATATGAACTGTCAAAACACAGTGCTGCAACATGCTGCACTTATTGTATCACCTCATGCAGGTGCAGCTCAGGCACACTTAAAAATGAATGAGGAGTAAAGAGTACTTCCTTAAAACAACATGGTAACCACCCCGCAGATCTGTCGCTGCACTCGCTGAGTCTCAGATGGATGGAGAACATTCATGATGAAAGCTTTCATCTTTCTTCACCAGTTACTGTCAAACTGGTCTTGAATGAAGCACTTAGAATCTAACTATTTAAATCAAATTAATTACAATTATAGCACTTACTGACTGGCATACTGCACAGCGGCTCTCGGTATATGCATCCAGAATGAACAATCCTGCACAAGCCAACAGCTTGTTGCTGCAAATAACATGCTCTTAGTCACCTTGTCTGCTGGGATAAGGGACTGGATAAACCAACAAAAACATTGTATAAGACATGCTGTATGTGCACGCTTATCAAAACATGCAAGCAGAAAAAAGTTGTCCATTAGAGTACAATTAGAGTCAATACAGCAAGACACCCACACAGTGAAATTTTTACATATATAGGGTATATGTAAATACAGGATATATTTAAATCAACGAACACACACTCAAACACACACACTAGACACAACACATTATACACATTAGAGACACACAAGGAAGCCAGCCATGCGCTAAGCATGGGTTGACAGAGTTCATTTGGAAGATGTAAAATATTTATGAGAGAAGACTCTGCAGGGGAGAAAGAAGAGATGAAAATAGTGAGGGAGGACTGAAGGGATAGCAAACAACGAGACAAACGAAACGATGATGAGTGGGCCCAACTGAGATACCCTCTGTTACGGCTGAGCGGAAGAAAAGCAAGCAGAATAAGTCATTGTCATTTTAGGTTCATTAGCTCACTGCTGGTCGTCCCCTTCTGGGAGGAAGGAGAGAAGAGGGAAAGTTTATAGAAGATACAATATATTTGAACTGAGCTCTTGTAGAATAGAATATAAACTCATAGTAAAAATTGTTTTGTGTTTAGTTTTAAGCTAGATACTAGAAAACTCAGCGATTACACTTTAATCATGGTGGCATTTCCAGTTGCATAAACACAATTATGTGAAATTCAGTCAGTTTCTGCCATAAATGTGGAGACAAGCATAATTACATGTGAATCAACAAAATCTAACATGTTGAAACGTATCAACATTCCTTATAATATAATATTGAATTCTTCCTCTGCACTATTCGTCAGTCTTTTCAGGTAGACATACAGAATGAGTAGCAACACCTTGCCTTTAATTGGTTAAAGTGCCACGTCTAAGAAGGATATGATGCTACAGAATGTCCAGAGGTGATATCTATAATTGGTTTGCAGAAACTTTCTGTGGGAATGGACATTAAACAACTGTCTAAAATAAGGAAAGGGCTGCTAAAAGAGAGTACAGACAGAGAGAGAGAGAGAGAGAGAGAGAGCGAGAGGGGGGGTCGAGAAAGTCAGAATAGTGGAAAAAAATAATAAGGATTTGAGAAATAAAAAAAGCTAATCCTGTACCAGAAAACAGGATGACAATTGACAGTAATTATATATTTCCCCCTGTAATTATGAGCTTTTTTTATGCGTACCTCTTCTCATAAGACCTTAGTAATCCTCTGGTCATTCCCGCTCCTCCATCTTCAGTCACCCTACCTCCAGATCTAAATAGCATAGCATGGTCAAGCCAAATAAGCAAACCACCATGAACTACATGGGGCTTTCCTTTGCCATAAATAACGTTAGAGAAATGATGTCACACAAAACCAACTCTCACTATCTAAATACAGAAAAATGCGCTCAGAAAGCAGAAAATCCAACAGGAGATGAGCGTTGGAGTGAACTCAGAGAGAAAGGAAGAAAGCTGCTTCACCACAAACATCGAGAAAGAGGCTGAAGTGCACAGCTAGAGCTCATCTGGGTATTCTGGTTTCTAGAAAAACTAATGTTATGGGGGACCAAGAATCGCTGAAGTTTAAGGCCAATTATACAGTGGAGATTCCAAAAATGTACCGGATGTAGATGGAGACATACAGTAGAATCACAGAGCACGAAAGCCTGGAAAAACTGTGGTTGCTAGGCCCCCGGGAAGCCAATAAAACAACACACAGATTTCACTGTAATTACACTCAAACTAAGAGCAAAGGAAGTTGGAGAAGCAACAGTTAAAATGAGTGTGAGAATATGGATTCCCACAGGACAGAGGAGCCCTGGGGGGCCCTTGTGTAAATCCCCATAAACAGTGAAGACTTTCCTGTGTTTTTAAAATGTATTCTTGAAACATATGACTTGAATGTTCAAACCGTGACACACATGCTAGAATTAGATCACAAAAACATGGAGTGGTAAAAATCACAGATATGCAACAGAAACAAACTAGCAATGACTTTTGTAGAGCATTTGCAAGCGTGCAGAAAATTCCACATGAAAAATAAATTAATTTGCAACTTCCTGTACAGGAGCAGATGGGAGGACTGAGAGAGAATAAAGCCTCAAAGGCAGAAACGACTTAGAGAGAGAGAGACAGAGAGGAGGAAATAATTACTATAATGAAAACTAGTGTGAAACAGTTTATCTCAATAAAAGAAAACCTTCAGGAAATTATGAACACCAAGTAACAATGAAGAAAAATCATGCTATTGTGTGGAGCCACTTGCCTCGAGCAGCTAAAACTAAATCCTCTAAAATGGTCAATTTAAACCTCCAAAGAGGGATCTGTCAGAGAGAGGAACATTTGATTCGAGATGAAGAGAAAGTTGCTGTTCCGAGTTCGTAGTATGGTACAAGCTGCTAGTTTGGAAAGGATTACTGAGAATGTTTACACCTCAGGGTGAAGAGAAGGGAAAAGTGGAGACATTGAAGATATTCACGAGGCTTCAGACACCTGGGATATCATAACATATACGCTAACAGAAGGCTTCTGTACCGCTACTCCTGTACTGTTTAATTCTGTGGATGTGAGCTGCAGTGTTTTTTAATAACAACCTATGTGTGGAAGAAAGAGCCACTGCTGAACACAACAGAAGTGATTGCTTATCAAAGGGAAGTGTGTAGTTGAGGGAATATGTGTACTGCTGCGCCTGTGTGTCCTATCTTTATTAAATCTGTATTGTGTGTGCCAGGCAGTGGAACAGCGAGGTGCTGGACACATTTCCGGCATTCAACAGTTCGACGAGACCTTCCTGATTTTATCATCTATTCCTATCTTTTCATATGCAGGTCCAATCTCTCATCTCCTCAATTCCTATTTCCTTTTTTATGTATTTGAGAGATAGGAGCCTGAAGGCTGTCTCCATAAGAAAATATATATATATATTTTATTTTTTTTTTGGCAATTATACTGGGTACTGACAATTGGATCAGGACTGAGGGAAGAGCTCAAGAGCGTGGCCTGGGCTTCACAAAGGAGCTCAAAACAGACTCTCTCCTCACAAAAGAAGACATGATCATTGTTAGTCATGATGCCCCAGAATCAGATGATACTAACTCATCAAATGAAAATAAATTTTAAAATTTGTCAATTTAATGATTAGCGAATTGGTAGAACAACTACTGTATTGTGACTATAATTAATCACTGAAGTCATTTGTCAAGCAAAATGCCAAATATGAGTTCTTTCAATTAAGAATATTTTCTGCTTTTATCTGCTTTATGTCACTATAAATTAAATATCTTTGATCCTTGGGTCGTTGGTTGAGCAAAACCAATAATTTAAAAATGTCACCTTGGGCTCTAGTGAAATCTGGTGGACTTTTTTTTTTTCCACTTACTTACTTTTTTTTTCCACTGTTTTTGACATTTTATACTGTGAACAATCAATGATCAATGGAAACAGGGCTGCAACTAATGATTATTTTCACTGTCGATTAAACCATCAATAATTTTGTAAGAAAATTTCTAATCTCCAAAGTGATGTCTGCAAATGTCTGGCTCTGTCTGACTGACAGTCAAAAACTCCTTTCTCATCATCTTTCACTGTTGATAAAAATAATCATGAGTTGAACATTTAGATTTGGTTCACCCCAGTGGGCCAACTGAACTTGACTGCAATAGCCATAGGATTCCCCTTCTGGGATGTGTAACCAAAAAGAATGAAAGTCTCCCAACACATACCGCGGTCCACAGTTGCAAACCGTGCATATGTGTGTATTGGTGTAGGGCGTGTCACCCTGTAAAATTCTTACTGTGTGCCCTCACTTGATGTGATAGTAGGCGTCCTGGTTTGGGTCTGTACCATCTGTCAAGCAGCAGGAGACGAGAGAGCAAGACGAGGGGTAGCTGGAGCACGAGCGACGTCACGCTGAGAGCTAAAGCCAGTTCCTTGTCACCTCAAATACTCACCTAGTCTACAGAAAGCACTGCTGGAGGGGGGACATGTGCCAGACACGAACAGCTTGGGGTGGCACACATACATTTACATAACTGACGAAAGGGCAAAACAAAAAAGCCAGCGATCATCACACACACACACACACAACCACACACACTCACTTACTCATTCCACACACAACGACAGCAAATGGAAAGGAAGCAGTTTAATAACATTCTCAAAACAGCTCCAGAAGTCATCACACTTCTGTGACACACACACACACACACACAAATGAGCTCTCTCTGATTTGCCCATGGACACATTAGGCACATGTACACACATCTGCAGCCAAACTCCCACACACACTCAAACATACACGTACACAACAAGGACCAGAGAAGGGACTTGCTGTGATGAGGGAATAATTCTCCTCTTGACACAGGCAGTTCCTCAGAAAACAAAAGAGGAGTCACACACCAACACACTGCCGCCCTTGGAGACCCCCCCCCCCGCTCCACACACACACACACCCACACACACACACACACACACACATGCGCCTGTTGTAATGACACTGCCACCCCCTGTGGTGACAAGAAAAGACTGGCCTGTACTGTCATCTGTGCATCTGTGTGTGTGTGTGTGTGCTTGCCAAGTAAATGCTGTACGTGTGAACTGCTACTCTCACATTAGACTAGTGACAGGGAACAAAAGACACAAGGAGTGCAAGAATTGAGAAAAGAGAGGTGTGGCACCAGCTAAAGTGCATGCTGATCAGAGATGAGGTAGCTCTAGTGTATTACATTCCCACAAGCAATAAGCAGTCTCTCTTGGAGCTCGGTTTCCTACCTTGCACACACTAAGGTACATTGCTGTAATCTTCCAAAATTTGTCATGGGAAATAGAAAGGAAAATAGTGACATATTTGTTGGCTCTTAAGTATGTCTTTCAAAAAATGAGTCAAATGTACTGATAAGTATTTGACTATTTTCTTGACTTGTTCTTTTTAAAGGAAATGGAGGAAAATTGCTACATTTTTGTCAGACCCTAAATTTTCAGGCCAAAAATGATTCAGTTCAAGATGGTCTGTTGTACTTGAAGGACATCTAAGTGTGCAATCTGTAAAAAGGTTTCCGCACTTAACTAAACTTAACATGTTTGGACAGACTTTCCTCCACATTTCCATGTTTCTATCAGGCCTGTAGCACAGAGGGCATTTTTAAAAGGAAGTGTTGTGCTTTTAATCATTTTTTTAAAGCTGCCTTTTCTCTTCTTTTTTCTTTGTGTCATTTTCCTACATGTAGCCTGTCACAGGGTAACGCAGGGAATAGCCAAAACCAAGCCTAAGTCACAGTCAGCAGTCCATCGGCCTCTCTCTCTCTCTCTCTCTCTCTCTCTCTCTCTCTCTCTCTCTCTCTCTTTCTCTCTCTCTCTCTCTCTCTCTATGGTGAACATCAAACACACTGTGGTCTGTTTCATGCTCCCTGCAGCCCATTATGGCTTAATGCTTCAAGAGGCTTCTTACTGACTTCAGCATTTTAACAGCTCCAGCATATTCAGTTGGTAGGCAAACACACGTAGACATAGAAACATGCACGCTCACTAAGACACACACACAGATGCACTCGGGCAAGCACAGACAGGAGCCCAGATGCAGGGATTCACACACTTCAAACTGCAGCAGAGTTATGAGCGTGCACACTGTGATACAGAAACAACTGTTGCTTTTGCTTTTATCTGTCTGTAGAGGAAGACCAACAGATGCATGGGGCTTTAGGCTGACATTAACCTTCAAAAAAGCTCTGTCCCTCTTATCTCTGAGAGAGTTAATGAGTTCCATTCACGAGGCAGCAATATGTAATTCTGCGCGATCAATTAGTTATCCACCATATGGAGAAAAGAACACCACATCAACTGGGATATTAATGGGATGGAGATAAGACTTGTTTCCAGAATGGCCACAGTGACAACACTGCAAGCTTATCTCAACACACACAGTATTCACTATTTACAGTGAAGTTTTGTCTGTCCCAATCATCCATACAGCTAGCATTAATAAATGAATAAAAATATAAATATGGTAACATGTGTTTTTTCCTTGTTTTGTTTTGTTTTCCTTAACAATATAAAGTATTTTGTAGAATTAAACAATTTTTATTTTCCTTGTGCATGAAATATGATAATTATGTGGCATTGGGCGGCACGGTGGTGCAGTGGTTAGCACTGTCGCCTCAAAACAAGACGGTTCTAGGTTTGAATCTCGGTCTGGACCCTTCTATGTGGAGTTTGCATGTTCTCCCTGTGCCTGCGTGGGTTTTCTCCGGGTACTCCGGCTTCCTCCCACAATACCAAAAACGTGCACATTAGGTTAATTGGCTACTCTACATTGCCCCTAGGTGTGAGTGTGAGAGTGTGTGGTTGTTTGTCTTTGTGTATTGGCCCTGCGATTGACTGGCGACCAGTCCAGGGTGTACCCCGCCTCTCGCCCGTAGTCAGCTGGGATAGTGTCTAGCCCCCTGCAACCCTTACGGATAAGCGGTATAGAAAATGGATGGATGGATATGTGGCATTTTTATTGCAGTGGTGTTCAAAAGGCAGACAACACAGCATTGCCACTGCAAAGTTTGCACTGAAATAAGATAAGCATGGGTGTCCTGGTGCCCGGGGGCTTTAAGTTGCTGACCATGTAATCGCAATGTCACAAGGACCAGGACTTTTGTTGTGTGTGTTTTATGTCTGTCCTCCCTGCCTCTCTGTCTTTCTCTCTTCCCTTATTTCCTGTCTATCCCAACTTTATCCTCTCTAATAATGGGTAAAAATGACCTAAAATGTATTCTAAATAAGGAACTCGTACTGGGACACAAACATGCAATAAAAACGACACATCCACTGACAAAAAATATCCTTGAATGTGACACATTAAGTCTCTATGACCACTGCTATGGAATGTGGGTTCGTTATGGGACTACACAGGCAAAGAAGTTAACACTATTAACAATTAAGTGTGAACATACATTTTAGAATCCTATCATGTGAGCAACGTCACAATAGAGTGGACAGAGGAGCTGGAAGGTTTTAACCTAACAAAAACTAGTGGTAGATATAAAGATATTGTACGGGTATGTTCACAGAGATTGAGAGTTTGCATTTGGAAGGTTTGCATTTTAGTCCGGAACATGAACACTTGAGGTATTTGGCCGGCAGGTCATGCAGATCCTGAAGGTTGGGTGCTTGTATACCACTGAGGATGTAATAAGAAAATAAAATTCCCCGGGTGTAAAACTATCAGTCTAAAACAGTGTTGTAATTTTCCAGGGTAACATATTTTCAGTATGAGCCAGCTGTGTTTTATGCTTACAGTGAACTCCTACCTCCATTCAACTTCTGGCTTTGGAAAGTGCTATGGGGGCAGAAAACACACCAGCAGCTATCACCTTATCATTACCCTCAGTCAGAGAGGTGACGGAGTTGCCCGACAAGATTTTCTACCTGGTGTGTGAAAACTTCTGCTCTGTTTTAGCTGCAAAGCTACAACTACTACACATTTTTAGAAGTATACCCAAATTCACAGTCAAGCTGCAGAGTTAAAAACATTCCCATACTTTTCATTATGGGCTGCCATGCTGATCAGCCCATATTTCCAGCCACAAGTCAGTCTTTAGTCAACAACAGTTCCTAGCAGGCCTGGTGAGCAGCAGTCCCACTGTATCATTACCCAAACACTGGTTAGAGATGACACTACAGAGCCCTGAGCCACTCATAGTCAGCCTGTAGCAACCAGCAATCAAGAACAACACAAATACAGCATGGGAAAGCCAATGCCATGTAAAGGCTACTAGCCTTTCTGCAGATCTCTCATGCCACTTGTCTCTTTGTATAGGATTATATGTCACTGAGCATCTCACACTCATTCCCTGCCAGCTGCTTTCAAAGAGCTCCTCTCCCTTTAAGAGCCAATGAGAGGAGAAAACAGTGAGATGAAGAATGTCATCCCTTGAAAGACAAAGAGATAAGTCATCAAGACTGTAATGATGGGGTGGGACAGGGAGGGGGCAGTGCAGGGAGGAGACAGATGAGCCTCGTAAAAATCAATCATCCATTTTTGGTAAACACAGACAAAAAAATATCTGTTTCCAGAACTGATTACATTAGACAGAGTTAAACAAGCATCGTCATTTTAAGAGAATCAATCAGTTCACTTGATTACTTGTGAAGTACCATACTTCATCTGCTCAACTGACACTGTTGCCACAGTCCAGTAAACAGAGCTTCACCACAACTCGCCCTTAACTCAACAGCTTTCCTCCGCATGGCTTTTTTGTCCAGGGCAAATTATTTAAAAACAGGGGACAATCCAAGTTGTTACATGAAGCGTATCGATGTGAAAGCAATATCTAAGAATCTTCTTTCACCGCTGACTGAGCATAATCAAACAGGGTCTGTGATATGGGGAGATTAAACTGGTTAGAAATCTCTCATGTCCACAAAAGTTACTAATTCAAATAGAAAAAACACATGTACTAAAGTAAAAAATAACTTTAGTGAAACCACATTAGTTTTGAAGCACACTTGTTTTAATGCATATTACTCTTAGACCTTGTTGCGACTTCATTTGCATATTAAATGCATTCACAAAGGAACTTTATCTTATATATTATGCAGCAGCATTGCAGAGGATTTGCTGCGTCTGGACATCATTTTTAGAGTCTGGGTGCAGTCGTCTCTCATCCTCCCTGACTGAATAGGGGTGATGTACTCAGCATGTGACCTTGAGTCAGGCCCAGCCCATACATTAGATTGATCAGGCCCTGGTGTCACAGCAGGAAACATCCTTCTGCAAATGTCAGGGACCATCCACAACATTCGGGTGGCTCATAATTTGGAGGCATAAATTAAAGCTTTCATATTTTACTAAGGTGTTTAATATGCCAGACTGGAGCAGATGAGAGGTTATTTATGCTTGAGAGCCACGAGACGGGGACACGGGGAGAAATATTATCAAAGCCAAATCTCTCCTTCCCTCCATCTCTCTTTTTCTCTCTTAGTTCTCTATCTATCTCTTCATGGCCCTCAGTGTCTGGCTCACTCCTTTATTCTCTATCTTTCTGAGAATGCATTGACCCCGGACTTAAGTAAGCTCCACATCATTGATTGAAACGAGAGAAATAGGTGGTGTCATGACAAGACAGATTTGCTCTTTAAAGCATTATTTATTGCAGACATTTGGGAGAAAAGGGGATATCTAAGGGACCGTGACTGGCGTTAATTCTATCAAATGATTTATTCAGTATGGTCAATCAATTAAATTAGGAGTGTCCAGTTACTACTTTGCCCTCACTACCTTATGATGTATGGCCCGATGGCATGAGCTAACAGTTTCATCACATTACTGCCCCATTCTCAAATCTTATAATCTCTCCTAACCCGTCAGTGCAATCACTGGGAAAGATCTACTGCATATCTTGGCATCAGATATCCTGTTCCTCACAAATGTCCTACTAATGTTCCCTTTGTGTATCTTAGTGGCAAGACTAAGATAGTTAGTTTCCTGAATGAAATCCCCTAGAAACTGTACGGTGAAAAGCAAAACCAACAGCACATTACACATAAACTCTTTCTGTCAAGACACAAAGCTGTTCCTGCAGCCGTGCTGTGCTGTGCTTTGCAGCATGAGGCCCCATATGCTATCAGAAAATAGAGCAGTTTCTACTTTAGGATCATTCAGGAGTTTGTGACCTTTAGGTGAATGCTACAGAAAGTCACCCTTGTATGCCTTAGTGCCTTTAAGCATGTACAATTGGACAAACATCGCTGTCTTGATAGGAGAAAAGGGTTTATCTGCTGTCACAGTAGTGCACTAGTACACCGGTAGTAGCACTCTGTGAAAAATGAATTGGAAAACATAGAGAAGGTAACTGACACAGAGTTTGAAGAGGCTTTTTGAGGAGAGGGTATGTTATGGTATGTCGTGTTGCAGCAGTGTTACAGTAAGAATCACTGTAGCAATATTCAGAGGCACAATGTGCACATCATCCACACTTATTTCTTGCTGACTAAAGGCTATGAGTAGATTGATTCAAGTATTAGTCTTGTGCTTTGTGCTCTTTACTTTCAGAAAATTGTTCACTAAGGTTTAAAGTAGGTGAGTTCAAAATTGAATAACACTTGGCTTAAGTCTGTGCACAGAAAAGTGGTTATATAAGTATGTATGGTCACAGTCTCCTGTCTTGCCCATGCATGTATGATACTGTAACTGTAGAACTTGAAATTGCAGTAAACTCTGTGTGTGTGTGTGAGAGAGAGTGTGTTTATGTGAGTGTGTGCTTGTAAAAGCATTGCACTGAATTCCAGGGAAGGCACATGTGTAATCATCTGAACTGCAAAGGGGCTTGTGACTTGACATCAGACCGTCAGTGAGCAACATAATATTTGCGTGGTTACAGCACATGGTCAAGTGACTTGGCTCTCAGTTCTAAAAGGAAAAATTCCCCGCACAAAAGCCACGCACCTCAAAGAAGATGAAAAATTAGGGGTTTTCTTCAGGAGAAGCAGCTTAGTTTGGATTGATAAGGAAACTGAGAAATGAGAAGAGGAGGAGAGGTGTTGCTGATCCTGTGTCTGTGTTTCTAAAAATGTCAGCGCGAGAGGATATGAAGGGACTTTTTCATATTTTTGATCAGGGATCAAACAGTCAGATCGTCTGTGACATGTCTGTACTGTCTTAATATCTTTTCAAAGCTGCGTTTCATCTTGAAAGATAGCCGAAAGGTAGAGCTCCTGCTTTAAAGCACCATGTGACATAGGATGAGCGTGAGACTGCAGGTTCAAAAGATATAAAGATAGAAACTGGGTTTGCTCGTTCTCACAAGAAAACAAACTACAAAAATACTTCACTTTGGGCTTGCGGTTAACAAGACATTTTTGAGTTGTGTTGAGCTGTCCTGCAGTGATGTGCACAGGCTACACTGTGCACACAAGCATACAATCATATATTTTCAGGCTCAGTCAGAGCTGCACACCAACACTTACTAATAAATGGTGCTACTGCAGGTGCGACTTTGGCCCCAAAATAAACAAACATTCCTCGGGGGGATTATGATTCTCAGTGGCAATGAGTTTATAGCAACTGTATGGTGCTCCACAGTGTTCTGAAGATAATATAGAATCATTGAAACAAGTAATATACTGCAATATTTGGCCAGGTGGATAATCCTGGAAGTGTGTTTTGGATCGGAGTGAAGATCAGATTTGGTCTAGTGAAAGAGCACGCACAACATGACCGCAGCAGACTTTGGGTCGGGCTGTATTTGAAAGGAGCTTACCTGATATTTCAGACTGAGGGACACCATCCAGAGAGAATCCTTTCCCGCTATAAAACAGCCGGATATCCGAACAACTCCGGGCTTTGCTGATCCCTTTGTCCCCATAGGCTGATGCCGTTAGAGAGCACACTGCCAGAGCCGCTATGATGAAGGAATCCATCCCAGCCGACTGCTGTATGTGGACTTAGTCAAGTGCAAATCCGACTGTGCTGAGTCCTAAACGGAGCAGGAGACTCCCAGTAAGTGGCCGCGTGTCAGGCAGAGCTACTGAGTGCTGCTGTGCGTAAAATATCCTCCTGCCTTTTCAGTGCGTCTGCTGGGTCTGTGGCTGCTCTCCGCGTACTGCTGCACGGCACAGGAGCGACTCTTCAAGGCGCAGAGGTCCCGTGTCTTCCCACTCCCAGCGTAGGGTCGATGTGGACAGGACAGGAGCTTTATTATTCTTTGCTCAAATAGCTGTATCTTCTCAAGGTCTGAGCGCAGATCTCCTGTCGCATATATCCACTGTTAAGGGTGTTTTTTGGTTCACCTAGAGAGGGAGAAGCAGGAGATGAGAATTAGGTGTCGCATTTACAGCTGAAATAATTGAGGTCGTGCCAAAAAAAAGAAGGAGAAAAAAAGCAGCGTGTTGAGCTGACGCTGTGCAGCCAGGTTCTGTCTCCGCACGCCTACCGGCTATGACGACCCCGGGGAATCTGAGGAAAGAGGTGCGCGCAGGCAGCCACAGCAGCTCGTTTCCAGATCAGGGTTTTCTGAACGATGCTGTGCCAGCGCTGCCACTCTCAGGAATGAGTAGGAGGCGGGAGAGAGAGAGAGAGAAAGAAAAGAAGAAGAGAGTGAGACAGATAGATAGAGCGAGAGAGTTTAGAGGTTTTGCGCTCCTCCTGCCATTTCCGTTGCATTCTGCCTCATTATATGCTTTAATACATGTTTCAGAGTAACGTTATTGTTTGACAGCTTCGATCCTTGGGTTTAGTTGTGAAAACATCTGTCATATCCATTCTGCATTAGTCTTAAGTGTGTATGTGGTGCTTTGCGCAGTCTCTCACAGTGACTCAACTGTAAGCGTCGACAGCTTGGTCTCCACCATCCAGGTGTCACAGGTGAACCGCCCTCGACCTGATTACTCTTCTCCGCTCTGCAGAGTATCTGCATACATGTGCCACATCGCTCCACAAGGTGCAATTAAACGGCAAGTCGCTACCTGCCCAGCGCTGCCGTCAGTTTACCTGTCACCTGCTGAATGCCTTCATTATCTGAGTTTTTGGACGTGCGTTTTGGTTAATAACACCAGCTTGAAATGATCCCGAGCGTGGAAAACAAAGCATGGAAAACAGGAACTCTGCTCAACCTCTGTATGAAATGACTTCGCACTTGTGTTGTCTTATACGTACAACAATTTAATGTTTATCGTTGTTGTTGTTGTTGTTTCTATCCTTTTCCCTTTATTTCCCTAACCTCCAGTCCCTTTCCTATCTAATTGACTTTGTTTGGTAAAAGCCATAAAAGAAATGCTTTGTTTATAAAACAGAATACATTTCATACATAGTTGGCTTTTTTTTTCACTTTATTCATTACTTCCAACAGCATCAGTGACTCCTGGTTCCCAGATTCAGCAAATGCCATGGCCAGTGGCAGCAATATAACTAATGTCTCTTTTTTCTTTTTTTTTTTTAATCCTTTTTTTCTTCTGTATGTGAGAGGAAAAGGTTCACTCAGTTCACTCAACCCTTGGCCGTCTTCCTATGAAGCAAATATTGAGTTTAAAGGTCCTCTGCTGTAATGAGCCAGCCGATTCCACTTTGGGTATTATGAATGCAAGGCTCATGCATCCTCTAATAGCCGTTCATGTAAAAAGGGGACCTTCTATCCTGCATAGTTGTGTTGCAGCAATAAACAGTCAGGCAGTGTTCTCTCTCTTTAGTCATCTCACAGTGTGAAATTGAATCAGACGGATTTTGATGGTGTCACTCCTGTGGGAGATGCTTTTTAAGGATTGCTTGTGGAAGAAGATGCCACCGCACATTATTGCAGTGACACATGGAAAAACTGAAATAACCAGTCGTCACGCGACAGGTAGACAAACAAAAGTGAGAATCTAAGAGAGAAACGAGAAAAGACAGAGAAGGAGGGAGTCACACAGCAAGAACAGTCATTTCCTGCCTTCAAATTATTCTATTTATGAAGGCAGACATTGTTTATGAATACATTAGGAAATGCTACTCTATAATTAGTCTGTTACTCATGACTGGATGAGTCTAAACAAAGAGGACAGCATTTCACATATCACTAACTGACAAATGGCTGCACTTGCTTCCCAGTATTACAGCTCTGAAATGAGTAGGCATGAATTACACCTTCATTTTGCAATGTCAAGTGTCTCATTCGATTGCAGCCTGTGCATGTGTACTTGGGAGACTCTGGCACTATTTCAGTTACTCGGCTAAATTTGGGAATTGTGTAATTGTGCCATACAAGAGACAGAAAGCTGTTGCATCACATTTCTTGTTGCTGTAGGGAAGTGGCAGGCAGAGTTAAGAACATGTGGTCAGAGGTTAATAAGTCTACTGGCCTCAGAGTGTCTGTGTGACGATATGTCTGTTGGTATTATATATGAGTTTGTGTATGCATGACCTTTATGCACATGCGTGTTCGTGCACAGCTCTTGTGTGTGTGATGTGAGTTTATGTGTCTGACTGTGGCCCACATGTGGCCATAGGTCGGCGGTGCCGTTCGAGGAACTGATTGGCCCTTCACTGTCTGGTACAGGAATCACGCAATTAACGCTCAGTAAAGCCATGGAACAGCCATTTTTTCTTCAGGCTGCCTCCCATTGAAGTTTTATTGGTTCTGACCATGAAAGGCCTTCTAATGAGGAGCAGGATGCAGGGGGTTGGGGGGGAGGAGGGGGTAGACCAGGGAGAGCAAAAGAAGGGAGGCAAAATGGTTGCAAAAAAGAGGAGAGAGTACGAGGGTGAGAGACCATACGACTGAGCAACTGTCAGTTTAGTGAACATGTAGCAATTATGTGGTTAGCATTTCCAGGGCGTGATGAGGTTTTCTAGTGAACTGCTTCTATACAGAAATCCTACAGATGTTTTACAACTCCTTTCAGGCAAAATCACTCA
This sequence comes from Scatophagus argus, assembly GCF_020382885.2. Taxonomy (NCBI): domain Eukaryota; kingdom Metazoa; phylum Chordata; class Actinopteri; family Scatophagidae; genus Scatophagus; species Scatophagus argus. The sequence goes on along the minus strand of NC_058505.1, from coordinate 12,240,196 downwards.
CACTTAGCTGAGATGGATGGAAGCAAATTTTAACCAACACAGGCCTTTGTAACTTTATAACTCATCTTTGAGCATCTGCACACTGAAAATCTATATCTTGTAAGCAGAAATTATAGCAGATAGCATCTCGCCTTCAGCTTGCCCGCATGACCACTACACTTTGGGAGTCTAATCCAGGCCTAATATGTACTCAGCTTAATCAATGCTAACCCAACTGGGAAGTAGCTCTTCCACTCTTCCTCTACATGCATTTAGTGACTGTCAAGCCAAGTCAGCTTTTAATTACGTAGCCCAAATTTGTCATAATTTGCTTCAGGAGGCTTTACATTCTGTGTAGCATACGACACCCTCTGCCCTTAGACACCAATTCAAGTGAAGAAAAACTTCCTCTCAGAATCCTGTTAACTAGGAAAAAAATGGAAGAAACCTCTAGAGGAGCCACAGAGGAAGAATCCCTCTCCCGGTCTGAAGAGCAAAAATGTCATGTACAGAGCAGACCAATAAAATAACAATATATACAGATTATGATGACAAAATTTGTGTCGTATGTAGATTGTAAAACATATGTGAACAACGCAGACAAGGCACACAAAGACAGAAGAAGCAGCACAGGATTCACACAGTTAGAGAGACACGCAAACACAGAGGCAGAGAGGCATGATAACATGCAAACTAGGGAGAGAGGGAGAGAGGAGGACAGGATGAATGAACATGGCTTTGATTTGACTTTAACAAGTCATCACTGTCTGAACACATGGATGAAGAGAACGTTAATCCAAGCGAAAGCACTGGGTACAAAAGCATCTTAGAAAACTAATGTCTCCTTCACCTTCAAATTGAGTCATTTACAGTATTTAAAATTTACTGTTTTACCAGTTCTGCTTGCAAAGAGAAATTATATAAACTGATTACGTGCAATGAGGGCACCAAGAGATGTATAGAAAATGCAATCATCATCAGTAGTCTATACTATATTCTGCAGGGGAAAACAATCAGAACACAAACTCATTAAGATTACCACACTCAAATGTAGCACTGGCTGATTAATAGCTGATTGCACCAATTCCTTGCTGTCAGATTATTGTCTCTCTTTTTGTCTGTAATCTTATAGTTTTGAAACCTGCTGCCATATTAAATATGTTTGTGATTAAACTGAACAGCTTGCACAAACCACTGGAATGTCTTTATTGTGAAGCAGCTGCAGGAAATGTCTGTTGCAACAAAGCAGGTGTACTTGTGTGCACAAAATAGTTTTAAATATTGCTTGGAAGCAATAGTAAAAGCAGATGCTAACATACAGAGGTGATAGCAAAAGCATTTGTGATGTAATTTCCATCTTTTCTGTAGGAATGCTTGTGCAGGTATCCCATGTAGAAGGTGTGTTGATAGAACCTACAACATGTAACTTGTACAGGTATGTGCACAAATCCTGCATATATGGAGACACAATATCCTTGTGCTTAAGGTCAGCTTACAAAATGTATGAATTGATACGCACAAGTACAGAGGGCTCTCTTCCATCACGCCCATGTTTTTAAGAAGATATTAATGTCAGAAAAGAGCAGCATAGAGCCAGATCTGATAGTACACACACACACCCACACACACACACACACACAGTATGTGATGCTACATCCACTTTATCCCTACAAATAAAGTGATGTGGTGAGGGAGCAGCAGGCTTGGCCGGTGTACAGGGCCTGCTGCCGGGCCTCAGCAGAGTTTCTATGTAAATATCAGTGTGCTGTTTCAACAGATATAATCAGCCAACAGAGGGAGATCATTGTGTCCTTTTCCTAAAACCAGTCTCATCCTGGGTTCTTACAGATAGCATTGATTCTGGCTCTTTTCTGGGTTTTTATGTCAACCATTAGCCCGAGTTCAGCACATTTGCCAGAGTGCTTGAGCGTGTACATATTAATCACTGGGTCTATCTTTCCCTCGTTTCTCATTCATTGTCTCTTCTCTTCAGTTATTCCTATTTTCTGTCTTGCAAACACACTGTTCCGTGCTGTTCCGGCTTCCTCTTCCTATCCACGCCTCATGAGAACACATGATCCTCGCAATCCCTGCCTGTTACACAGTCATGCATAACACTTGAAATCAGAGTTGTTTTAATGCGTGCCTTCTCCTCTTGCCTGTCCCTTTGCCATTTTGTGATGCTACATCATCCCTTGATCACATTTACCCAGTGTCTGCCTGTCTGTGCAAACACAACCTCCACAAACAGTAGATCTGCATATCTCCACACACACGGAGCTCTCTCCAGTTGCCAGAGACAGATGATGACAGGAAAAGGAAAAATTTTGATGGTAAGTGCAAACGGTTGACAGATAGTATTGTAGAGAAAAATGAGAAATAGCGAAGAAAACTGGAAGGGTGGGGGTGTGGGCTTATGAGGCAAGATAAGGAGGGAGAGAATATGATGATGGATGACATGAGGGAGTTGACAGAAAAGTGACTTGGGAAAAAAGTAACAGGGAGGGATTGTACATTCAAAGCAGAAAGGATGAAGTGCTGGCGATAAAACAAATAGAAAGTTTTCAAAGGAAAAGAATGAAAAGGAAAAAAAAGTTAGAATTTAAGTGAGAACAGACGACGGCCAATGGGGTCCAATCCTTGAGCTCTTGGAGTTGTTCTTGTAAACAGGCGCTGACGCTGATGAGAAATGCTCCCTGTGGTGTATTGCGTTGTGCTTTTGTATGTCTCTATGGGTGTCCTGGAACTTTCTCCGTTCAGTAATCTGAGTACATTCTGATTTTCTCTGAGCTTGGACACAGGAGTGGAGAAAAAAAAAACAACCTACGTACATACAGAATCTTCCACACATATTAAACAAACTGCATAGGAAGGAATGCATGAAATCAAACTGAGACACCACTTACATCCGAATAATACCAGTGAATGCAGTGTTTGGATATTTGTTCATTTACTGCGGCTTATGTTGTCAATGAGACAGAGAAGAAGGTACATATTTCATTTATTCAGACTAATCAAATAAGGAAGGCTGCACCGAATCAAACACTGGTCTTTTTCTCTTCATATACAGTGGCCGACTGTACCCTTCTGGCAGTGGTGCCTCCTCAGTCCGGCACCAACTTCATCCAATTATTCTATTCATTTGCCTTCATGCTGTTCTCATATAAATATTTCACCTCCTCTACTTGTCATGTGTCTTTGAGGATAAATTAGCTGGTCTCCTCATCTGCCTCTTGCTGTGACAACTCATAAATTCATGGGAAGTGATGACAAAACCACAAGACTCTGATGACCTCTTATGACCAACTCACGCCAGTAATTGTGTCCTTAGCATTAATACATAAATCCATATCATTAAAGTCATGGTGGTGAGTTCCATGCCTTGTGCTACAAAAATAATAAGGTTGGAAGATAATATTTTCTTGAGAGTGACCTTGACAGTGGCCTTGGTATCATAGCAGAAATTAAAACACTGAAACTCACTAAAAGTCTTCTCTGAATTTTAATGCGAGCAAACAGTCCAGAATCAACTAACCTCAGCTTTCTCTAAGTTTCATGTGGTTCTGTGGCAGATCTTGGTCTAGACTGGCAGCATCCCCCTCATTGTGGACCTTGGAAACAGTGGGAGGCCACGTCTCTGTTTAGTTCTCAGCCCCCCATGAAGAGTCTTTCATTATTTTTCCACTGCCACTTCAGAATATCCACACATTCCTTCAACATTCCTCTCCGGCCTCCTCTGTACAGAAACACTTTGTCACATTACTCCTCCTCACATTTCTCCAATTTGATTTTAATGAGAGAAATTGCATAAAAAGTTCAATGCAGCTGCGCTGACTAATTTTGATCACCAGATGCATATACAGTAAGTGACTGATACAAACTAATTCTTAATATAAAATTCCTGCTTTCACTGGCATTTGTTTTCCATTTTAAATACCCATTTTTGAAGCTTTTTCTCTTGCCCTCTTTGATCAGAGTGGAGCTGCTAAAGTGGAACTGCCATTAGACGGATGAGTCCTCTCAGCACTCCCTTCATATGAGGTTGTAAACTGGATTGTAAAACAAATCTTGCCTGTATATTCTAACTGCTGAGAGACTGTCTGTCTTTGGGTGGATTTCAAATGAAGCTGTAATGTAGAGTGTGTATTTCATGCAGTCCCAAGTGGAAAAAGTGTTCCTCATCACTGATTCATCATTGACCTCCTTGACTGGAGTATAGTTTACAGCAGTATATGTTACAATGGTGTGCTTTTTGTATTTGTACAACCATTGATGCATACATGCATGTTTTTTTGTTTTTTTAGAAAGGAAAGGACTGTAGTTACAGCCACATCATTTGTAACTGGACTAAAATTATCATGTGACTAGGTGAATAATTTATGAACAAAGTCTCATAGACAAATGTATTCAAATAATATTCTGATTCCTGTCAGATCTTTATCAGGTCAGACTTTGTCCATATTAGTACCTAAATTGTAGATAGGAGCTTTTCCCCTTACGGGGACATTTAAAGTCAGGCTAAAAGCAATTTTAGTTCAAATTAACTTGCACATGATATCATCTCAACATTAATGCTACAACCTTTTCGTGAAAATCTACCAATCAATTCCTGCTTCCTGAAGATTCAGTTGCAAGTTTTGAATAATGCATATTTTGACTTGTTTTAACATTAACAAAGGATCTGTTGCACAGAAGCTAATAGGTGTAGTATGCTGAAAAAAATATTAATGTACTGCAGGCCTACCAAAACTAATAACAACAAAAAAAGATTGCACCATTTGAATGCTTGGTAAGTAGGATTGTGGCTTTCAGGGAGCAATTAAGTTAATTAATTCTAGTGATTACTTTGAGAATTCTTGGTGTGTTAGCGGTCTTACCAGGCGTTTTATGAACGAAAAATCATAGTGCAGAAAACAAGAAAGATAATAGACTGACTAAGATGTTAGCCATTTGGCATGACTTTAACCCCTCCATTCTCACCTCGCTCCAAGTACTCAAACCATAGCCCTTAGTATGAAGTAGGCTGTTGGCCCAGCAATAATCAAGTCAGCCAGCAATGTGTTTATAATGTCTTTACTGTAATCCACATCCCATCTGGTAAAAGGAAGGGAGGATATGTGCTATACCTGTAAGTATGAGGATGCATGAGGGTGAAGGCCTAGGGGTCCTGCATCATTGATTTCCCCTCTCTCATGATCTGCAGAATCAGACAGCAGCAGGCATCTATGAATCCCTAATCAGAGCCAATCAATGATGCTCCTGTCTACCCCGCATGCTCATTCATCCAGAGTCACAACATGTGGCCTACATGCTCGCATGTATATGCCAACAAATTAGTGAGTTAACATTCATGCTCCAAATGTAACACACTGTGATAATATCCTGATGGGACCAAGAATAAATAAAAAAATAAACAGAGACTTGACCCAGTGGTCATGTGGGATAAGGTGTGAATTCAGTAGATAGAGACAGAATAGAGATGAAAAGAGAAAAAAAAAGAGGGAGAGATAGTTGGAAAGGTGTGATGGCACCCAAGGGAGCCATGGAACATTCACACCAGTGCTCATCCATCTCTGGGACATAAGGAAGGAAGCTGCCTGTAGCATGCCAAACAGATCGGACCTGACAGAGAATTCAACATGAGATGCTGGCCAGTCTTGATCATGTGTGACAGACGCACACACACACACACACACACACACACACACACCTTCTTAAACTCCTCAATCACGCCTCACACCACACACACACCAATGCAGTCCCCACCGGTCTAATTGGAATGGGGGCTCATACTAGCTGGGCCACATTTCTCCCCGGCTGGCCATTGTCGTGGCGACATCGTTAATCTGTTTTCCTAACAGCCAGACTTTCATGGTGACTAATGTTCATGCCCCTCTGCACAGCCTTATTAAGACACAATACATTCTAATGACATCTCGTACTCACTCAGCACTTCTGTTTCTTTCATGGGCAAGGAAATAGGTCTTTTTTGGGCTGGTGCGTCACTGCATATCTGTAATGGGTACATTGTGTACAAAAATTTGCATCTGTTGGCCAAATATATAAACTAATATGAGGGTTGAATTATGTTTTTTTTTTTTATTTCTCTTCTCTGTTACTGCAGTAGCACTGTTAAACTCAGTTAGCTTTATTACTGTCTTTCTTTGCTCTCATGTGCTTGAGACGTTGCCAAGGAGTGTGATTTTGACAGTGACTGGTGGTCAGTGAAGTCCAGAAAACATCTTCACCCATGGGTGTCCTCGGAGTGGTTGGAAATGGGTCCATGCAAGACGCCCAGTCTTTTGGCTTGTGGTGTGGAGGTTCATGTCTGCTTCTATTTGTCTTTCATAACACCCAGAATGAATTGGGATTCTTGTGGGATCTGAGATTATTGGAAGGCTGAACGACTATTCTGCATTATTGTGTTCATATTCAGCACTGTTCGTGCATATCCAGAATGAATTGCCAGAGAAGAGCTGTCTACTGATTGCAGGATTACTTGTGCAAGATTTACAGCTGTTGGCATGTATAAATGTTTTGTGCATGCGTGGTGATTTTTATAACATTTTGTCAGTCAGCAACAAATTGCTTTGCACTGCCCCCCCTCCCAACACTTTTTCCCACAGTCAAACAGGAAATGACAGAAACTTCATGGTAGCTGCCAGGAGGATAACACCTCCTTACACTGTTTACCTGCTGTCAGCCATCAGCACAGTGCATTGGGGGAAACAGAACTGACAAGTGAGGCCAATCAGTAAATAGAAGGAATGAAACAAAACTTCCTGTGCACCCTGTTGCAAATGTGATCTCTGCCAGTGTTGTTGAGGCTCCTCTTGATTGTCTGTCATGTCGAAAATTTGTCTAATTGAACTCAATTAGTTATCTCAAGAGCTCATTGAGCATAATGCCAATTGGCCAGCAGTGCAGGGTGACAGAGGGAGAATTGGCAGTGACAGTTTGTGTTAGCCTGTTGTGAGAGGATAGGGAGCTCTGCACAGAACAGAATGAATACCGCTGACAACTGAAACCCAAGAAGGAGAGCTGCGGTTATTAGGAGCCACAGGTCCCCCCTTCGTTTCCCCTCTACCTCAGCCAATTGTTCGTCTTTGAAAAGCTATTTCCAGTGCCTTCCTCCTTCCTCTGCTCCCTCCTCCTAGTTCAAGCTTGTCGCTCCGATCCCCAGGCTGAAAAGGTAAGACAATCTCGGGATGGGGGGTTGTCCACTGCTGTCACCCTGCTACCACACAATCAGGTTGACTTCAGGGAACATCTGTTAGAAAATTCAGTTATGCATCTTAAGGTTCTTTTCACAGTGTGTGATGTGACTGCGGCTCATCTCTGAACGTGAGAATTGCGGTTATATCTGCTCCACTAGGGCAAGAACAATTTCTGTGTGTGTGTGTGAGTGTGAGGAAGGTTAGGTGTGGACTTGGCCAAGCCATGGGACAGAAGCGCTGATGTGTGCTACCGTTTAAAATAGCCCAGACAGACAGCTGAGCAGCTGTGACCTCAGGTCCCCGAATTCTCAGTTACACTCACTGACCACATGGCTTCTTGTAATGTATGTGTGTATGAGTGTGCGTGCACCTACAGTATAACAGACTGAATCATCCATGCCCATTTTTTTAAAAAACATTAAACTCTTAAAAGTTAACTTAAGAAAGAAAGTCAAGTTAAAGTAATGTTCATGCTAACTCTCTTTCAACGAGTTTTCTCCCATTTTTGTCCATGTTTCAAAGTAATCCATGGCTGTTTGCATCAGTCAGCAGAGGCTATTAAAGGACGACAGACGGCTTTGGTTTTGTCAGGCAGGGACAATGCTGTCCAATTACAGCTCAGGCAAAGGAGAGGCACGATATCCTTGGACTGGGCACCGTCTCTGCTCTCGTCTGCAGCCAGCCAGACACTCACTTTCACAGCAACAAGCATGAAATAGACTCCAAGGATCAAATACAGACTGCGTGCAATTGGAAGTGCACAACTGTGGGGACAGGGTGTGTGAATGAGATCACTGATGTGTGTGTGAGAGAGATTTTTGTGTTTGCAAAAAAGTACATGAGTGTGTGTGTGTGTAAGAGAGAGAAGGAGAGACAAAGAGAGTGAGAAAAAGCTTGTGGACATTGTATGCTTTAGCCAGGAAAGTGCTTAGTTATGTGCTCCCAGGCTGATGACTAAAACAGTGGAAGGTGTGGTGAGACTTGGGAGGGCCACTGTCGCCTGATACATTGCCATCAAATGCTTTTAGAATCACTGTGAAGGAAAAAAAGACCCTGAGGCCTAATTATTATTACTTTTAAATATTTTGCCTCTTTTCCAATGTATACTGTATGATCTATCTGTCTTCATCCGGTAATGCTAAAGTAATGCATGAAACCTTCATACCACAGGACATGGTTTAGCCCATAACCTCACTCTATTTGAATCTGTATACGGCCATTTTAGCAGTTTATTCATCATCCCACAGACATGTGTCTGTGTTTACACCAACGCTGCCACCATTCATTTTTGTTTTGTGTTTATTTGTGTCCTACAGTAGCTAAACTAGGCTAACAGTGATGCTAACATTGCAGCTGACAGCACAGACTAATTCAGGGCAATTATAGCCCATGAATAGGCAAAGTTTCCCCTGCAGGAGCAGCCAATGGGTCAGTCACACATCAGCTGAGCAGGCAAACTGTCACCATTGATGCCGCTGTCATCACGGCTGACTGCCTGCTCTGGCCCCTTCCAGCACTGAACCTTCACATGTCTTCTGCACCCTCTCACCCAGCCCTGCCTCTATTCCTGGTGCAGACACAGACTGATATGTTTAGCAAGAGGCTTCCTGGATGCAAATAGAGAAGGTCAGACTATGACGGCTTGCTCTGCCTACGCCTTCATAACTCAGTCCTCACTGTTGACCAATGGCAAAGTGTGGTCAATAAAACAGAAATGCTTTCAGAATCTTACATTTGTTTGCAGGACAGGAAGCAAGCCAGTGTGTAGTCAAAGCTGTTAAGTACACTTGGTTTGAGGGAACAGTTCAATGCTTTGAGGAAAACAGCTTACTCACTGTTAGGTGGGAAGATCATAGCACTCTCTGGTCTGTACACTAAAGAGCTCAAGTCAAGAAGCGATTAGCATAGCTTAGCATTCAGACTTGAATCAGAGCAAAACAGCCCGCCTGGTTCCGTCCATTTCAGAAATACACCTTTTATTACCTCTGAACCTCACTAACCTGCTGATTAAAATGTAAAACTGACAAGTTGTGAATTACAGGAACTGTCACTGCTTCCTGGCATCAAGTGGCTGCGGATAGAAGCTTCCCAGAGTCTTATATGTCAAACAAGATACAACGTGCCACTCTTTAGAGGTGCTTGTGGGCCACAACTAACAAGAAAGTAAAAATTAGGTTCCCAAAATGTGAAAGTCTAATTTAAAAGGTCCAGTGTTTGTGATTCATGGTAATTTAGGGGCAGAAATGGAATATTCATAATCATGTCAATAGTGTATATGTAGCTGAAGCTCAGAATCACGTTTTGTTCCCTTGGAATGAGACTTTCATATCTACAAAAAGAGCAGATCCTCTTCCACCATGGACCTGTTCAGGGAGAATCTGAAGGCAAGAAATAAACAAGCCTGGGCAGCCTGCTCATTTGTATGAAAGTTGTTCCGTGGCACATGAAGCCAACAGACCATGCCCATGAGAGACTTCTGCTGGACAAGCTGACTAACTTCTGGTTTCACTAACTTGAATGGGGATAAAATGATGTAATTGCGCGGTTCTTTTGGACTTTCCAAACATTATCCGAGTGAATGGATCAAAAACTGATATAACTTTACAGTTCTGATTTTCATTTTGCATGGGTAGTGTCACTCACCAAAACTCATCCGCAGTTCAACAACTACTTCTCGGGCAATCTAAAGCTTTAGGAAAAGGTCTGTTTGGATCTGTGTGCTTCACATGATGTTGAAATTACACAGTTTGGGCACTATATCAAGTTTGCTTCAAAACCTCTTCCACTAAGTCCATTATGTTGCGCATTTATCTACAGTAGCCCATAACAGACAAACCAAACACTGGTTCGAAAGGGCCTTTAGCATTATTTGCAGCCACTGTAAGGGAGAGTTAGTGAGAGGGGTTTTGTTGGTTGCAATCTGCAACCTAGATGCCACTAAATCCTCTACACTGGACCTTTTAAAAGGGCTCCGAAAGTATCACTGGACTTATATAACAAGGCAACCTTTGTTTATTATTCTTTTTGCCAGTGTGAGAAATGTGTCTACATGAAATAGTTCAGATCTTGCACATCTACACAGGTGTCTTCAGTTATTATATCTGATTCATCTTCTTGTCTTATTGAAGCTGGGTGGAGTAATGCTGGGAATGGACTTCTTGCACATTTTGACTTGTCACGGCAGAAAAACCACAGGTCAACCTAATAACAGTAACAACGGATCTGTTCCACTAAATGTCCCTGCAACAGTGAAAGTGAACCAACATGCACAACAGTAAGACCTCCTCTGAGTGGAATGCATCAATCATTAATACACCTGTGAGTTTCCTGCTATGACATGTCAACATGTCTGCTGTGCAACCGGTCCATTACATAGGGTCTCTTAACTCAACGTACCAACAAAACAAACAAAGATGTACATTGCCCTAACAGGTGCAAGAGAATAAGAAAAAGAATGTCAATCAAGCACAGTCTGTACAAGCCCACACAGGATTAAAAGGATTAATCAGGAAAAAAAAAAATCAGTAAAATGTCTGAGTGGGTGTGCCGCAGATGTTTAGTGCCTGTCATAAATATCAAGTAAATCACGTCTTTAAGGAGAGGCTATCGAGACAAGCAAAAAAAGCAGAGCACCTTTAATAGAGCTCAGCTACACTATATCGTACTGATACAAAGAGAGGAAATGAGACACAGAACAAATGGCAAGTGACTTAAAATATGTACATTTATACACATGCAATATTAAAGGGCTGGAAGTGATCTGTGAGTGAGTGTAATTATTGACAATCAGAAACAAAACTTACATAGAGGAAATCACCTGAACTAAACAAATATGGTTACAGAACACAAAAGGTGACACGTGTTAACTGTCAAAACCTTACATAGCTGCGGCCTTTAACTGTTGGGCTTTCATGTATAATTGTATGTACTTGCAAGTAGTTAAGCACGCCATCCTTTTTGCACTTAGGCAGAGTCAATGATGAATTAGCTTTCAGTCAGGAGAGGATGAGTTGTTTACAATTGAGGTAATAGAAGAAGTATTTCTGTACACATTTACTTGTGGAGATGTGTTGACCTATTTAGCTTAGCTTAGCTAGCTTTTAGGCATTATCAGGTTTAATACTGAAACTGCATTGCAATGACCATACATTCATCCTCAGTCACACAGGTAATTTACTGTACCAGTATGTAAACCATCCTCCTCTACACAAAAGGGGAAAACACATCAATAATAATCAGTCAAACAAAGAAGGATTTGCTTTTATTGTGTTGCAGTTCCATGGAATTGTCTGCTAAAAAGTGGTTGGAGAGAAAGGTTATTTGGCAAAATGTATGATAATGTACGATCCATGTAGAGGGACTTACATGATGGCTCACATGTGCATCAAACAATAGATGCACCCAACTTTGTAAAAATATTCTGTGTGTTTTATTCTGTGTGTTTAATTGTATTGGATTTGTATCCCAAGTTTCCTCTTGTATTAAAACTCCAAACCATCATTTGAGAGAGGAAGATGAAACCTGATGTGACTGTGTCGGCAAGATGCAATGGAGAAGGTTTTTGATGCTTCCTGAAGACGGACCAGATCCTAGCATAATAATTTTGATAACTCGTAAATTATACATGCATTAATGTGCAATTCAACAAGCAAACACACAAAACTGTATGCACAATAGTAAAATCAACAATTTACAGACGTTGTTCAAATGTCAAATAATGTGTCCATTTATGTTGTGACTGAGTTGGAAAATGATGTGCATTTGTCACAGAAATTATCTTTCTAAGTTTTTTGCACTGTTTTCTATGTAATATGGAGCAGATGAGCACAGTTCATTCAAAGCAAAGGGAAAAGAAAAAGAAAACCCTGTTCAGCTCAATCATTTAAGAGCTTTTTGTTGAATCAGAGCCTAACACACTCCATCAAATCTTTCAGCCTATATACAGTTACATACTATACACACCTAGTTTGTCTGCACAATGTATTAAACCGTGCAAGTGTGCCCGTGCTCTACCTGAACTCATTACATTCTAATCCCTGCCAAGGTACACAGTCATTAGAGTACATCAAATGTGCTGTTCAGGGCCAGGCACCTGGGATTGAGCTATCAATCTATCATGCATTCCTTAATCCTCAAAAAGAAAATGAGTTGAATTCTTCTTCCTAGCTTGCAATTGATGCAGCGGTCATGATGTGGCTTTTTAGCCTGGAAGGGTACGTAAAAAGCAGCAACAGAAAAAGAGGACAGCTGTGTTCGTACTGTATAATTGAGTCTGTATATGTGTAAGCGTTTTTAAGTAAAATCAGAGTGATGCAGTCCCGTTCTGAACCACATATGTAAGGGCTGTCGTGGTGTCTGTATACACAAACGTCTAGCCCCCAAACAGCCTAGAAGAAGCAGCAGGCCTAATCTTTGTAGAATAGTGTGCATGGGCTTAGCTTGTGCAAACACCCACACTGGTGCAGGACAAGGACTTCCTGCAGTTTCCCACAATGTCGTCCTCCTCTCTTCCACAGCCTCTCTTGTTTTTCACTCTTATTTTTCCATCATTAACATCCATCCATGTACATTGAGGACAGGAGTAAGGATACTATGAGTGATATGTATATGGGTGTCTGCGTGCATGTATGTGGTTCCTGGAGGGCCAGGGTTGAGTGGTAGATTCACAGAGGGCGCTGTGATCAGAACATGGTCCACTGCAAGCACAGTGCAGCAAAGAGCAGTGCAAGGCTCCAGGGTCGTACCCAGATGACACACGCCGAGCCCCCTATCACCTTCACCGAGGGGGGCTTGGATGGGTTCTCATGCGGGCTGCCACCTCCATGCTGTCTCACAATGGGATTCCCTTCACTGGGCGCTTCTGTGTGAGCTGTCAGAGACAGAAATAGATAAATTTGTATATTAGAGGCTCATCTCCCTTCCTAAAACCTCACTCCAACGGTTTTCAAATCACTCATAAAAATGATGTATGATTATGCACAGTATGTCACACTTGAAATTGGTTCATCAGAAGAGGCACAGATGTGTGGCTGTTTTAAGTCAAAATGCAGAAATGAAGAGTGCTTTAAAAATGTTCAAACATGCATTTACAGTGTCACTGTATTACTATTACAAATACCTGTGCCAATATACACTTTTTTTTGGCCCAATGGGACATGGTCAAATAATAATAATAAAAAAAGGCAGAACACAGAGCTCCCATTGCCATCTTCACACACATGTCATGATGGAGGACTGACTCGGTGACTAATCTTCAGCAGCAGATGATAAAAGCACTCATTGCGTCCACACAGCCAATCACAGATAGATCAGGATGATGAGGGTTTGGCAGACATTTAATGACAGTCCCTGCAGTACATTTATAAAGTTATACAGAAAAACACTTTCCTGCTGACACTTGTGAAATCACAGCTTTCCTTAAAGAGGACTTCCCTCATGGCTGGCTCTAAACCTTGCTGTTCTTTCAGTCTCCTTTAAATTTGATCACTTCTGTCATACAGCATCATCGCCTTGGCTCTGAACATATCTCTTTCCTCAGGGATGGGACAGTGAGTTGGTGCCTCTAAAATAAAAATCTGCTCTGTACCTTTCCTGCTCTCCACTGTTCTTCATCTCCAGCCCAGCACCAACTATATACATCACTGGGTTACAGACAGATTATCAGAAAGAAAGGCGGAAATGACTGTGTGTTGTGATAGGGGTAAGCTACATATCAGAATTCAAAATGTCTCTTTGAGCTGTCACTGTCACAAACAGGCCAAGTTTGAAATGATTCCCACCAGTGTGTGTAAACTGATCTGTCTCAAATTGAGCGGTCTAATTAAATACAGTTACCAACTCACTTTTGTGGTGATTTGGCTGTCAAGAATACAAAATGTGAAAATTAATAGCACTCCACAGAACTTTAGACAATTAAAATCCCTTTTTCACCAACATAAGAGGACATGTATTTCTCTTTTTAAGCTGTGACTCCAAAAGAATTTTTACCTTCACATCTGCATGGTCAAGAAAAGAAGAAAAACTTGGTTTTGTAGAATTGAGAATGCGTATCAACCCATCCCTACTATGCACTTGGGTTTGTTTGCATGCATGTGTATGCATGAAATGGGCTGGGCAGGGCTCTAGAGAGAAAAGTGTTTCCCATGCCAATGGTTTTTGTTGTTCCAGTAGACAATAGACAAAGACATCATTTATCCCAAATCAGATTGCTGTTATTGTTTCAATGGAAATGGGCTGCATCTCATCAGGGAGATGTCAGAAAACCGCATTTGAATAAGCCAACGCAAGACTAACATTACTCCAGTGCAAGCTAACAACTGGCTAATTAACGCAGCAGTTCCTGGCCAGAACAACCAATTACAGTCGTAGTGCCAATGAGTTAAAGTGTCTTTATATATTAAGGTGGGCATTTTGAAATGTTTTGTGAACTTTAAAATAACATAAAATTGTATGCCAATAAAATGAAGTTAAAGTCTGAGAGTCAAAACCAATTGAACTAATCATCTAACCAGATTTGGTTTAAGGCAAAGTCAAACTATTGGTGATTGCTTCGAGTGCCATCAGCTAGGAGGAACATCAAAAGAGAAGAAAGAATGGTTTGTGTATTTATATCATGTCTCATTTGCTTTCAAATATTTATTGTCACCATCATCAAATAAACCAAAGCTCACGCTACCTTACACATGCCCTAAAGAGTATTCTCAGCTCAGGCTAGAAATGAGACATTGAAAAAAGACCCGTAACAAGAGACTATGAGACCCAAACAGGGAATGTTCCTGTATGCTTCACAATGACATAAATGCATTCAGAACATGTTTTTAGAAATAGATTTGAAGGTTCGGTGTGTGGGACATTTGGGAGCAAAAATGGAACATAATACTTAGAACTATGTTTTCACCCATGTCTAATCACCTGAAATTGACACTTGTTGTTTTTTTTTTATCTTAGATTGAGCCTTTTAAATGTAGAGAGGAAGCAGGACTTCTTCTATTGAGTCCATCATGTTTCACTGCCATGTTTCTACAGTAGCCCAGAATAGACAAACCCAACACTGGCTCTAGAGAGGACCTTTCACATTTGACCTGGCCACCATAGGGGAAGGTGAGACGAGGTGTATTCAGTTGGTTGCAGTCTGTAACCACACCACAAGACGCCAATGAATCCAATAACCCGGACCTTTGAACATCTCTTAAACAACAAAAAGATGGCTTTGGTGAAATTGTTAGGGAAGGTCTGTTGTGAAACAGAGACAGTAATGGCCTCCAAAACACAGCTTTGCCATTGACAATAAAATTTCACTACATAATTATAATATCATATTGACACATAATAATACCTTGTGTCCCATTTATCTTGGAGAGAGAAATTACTTTTAAAGAATACAAAGATTTGTTGTCTTGGGCAGACTTACCACTGAAAGGTTGCCAACATGAGAAGAAACCCTTAAACATTTTCAGTTCGTGGAAAAAAAATTAATATCTGGCCAACAAGCTTTACCCAAAGGTCATAATATTTAGTTATTCTTTCATGACAAATATTTATTACATAATATGGAAATGCTCTCCAGATAACATTTTCAGTCATATCACCTCCAATAGTTAAAAAGAATTTAATTATTGAAGAGAATAAACTGAAACAGAAGGAGTAGAATCTTGAGCAAAAAGAGGTACATTATAATAGTTAAGTCCTTAAAAGCAAGCAACAACCTGAGGTACAAAGAAATGAAAAGCTAGGAGGGCAGGAGCACAATGGAATGTGATGTTGTTGTCATAATGAGACAATGTTAGCAGATAAGCCCTGCTTCATAAGCTGGCTCATGTGTAAATCCCCCAAATATGGTGAGGAAAAAAGGGAGAACAAGCAAGACAGAAAAAAAGAGGGTGGGAGGGAATGAAAGATGACATGGAGGGTTAGAGGAGGAAAACAGTTAGTTTGGCTTTTCAGTGTGAGGATGAAGATTCATCATCACTTGGATCAAGGCAGACGGAATCCATCACCTTCAAGGCTATAGCTGGCACTAAGACATGCTTCTCCCATTACAACAGCAGTCAATGATACATGTTCCCCACCAGTTAAAGAGAAATATAATTTGATTGGTAAAAAGATTCATAATAGGCAAAGGACAGTGACAAACAAAAACAGAGTGAAATAAACCCTAGAGACAAATAGAACTTGAGTGCTGAAAGGTTTGCTCAAGACCGCAAATAAATGAAATAAATATGTGTTTCTACAATATGGTGTGTTAGCCTTATACTAATAAAAAGAACAGCATGCAGTAGCTCTCACTTGTCATTAAAGTCTGCAGTAGACAGGGCCGTGGGAAGGATGATGATCATCCAACACTCGGATGTATAGCAGTGTGTCGCATTCGCACCTTGACATGTAAACCAGGAAGCAACACAGCTCAATCCAATCCTGCAGCTTATAAACAGGGATGTTCCATCTTCTGCAACCTTGTTGACCTCTGTGTTGGCTAAGCGTGTGAGAAATGCTTCATAGTGTCCTTTGCCACTAATGCCCAACCAGATGAGCGGCTTGTGTGTTTTGAGGAGCCTCCATTTCCCACTGGCCGAGGAAGCAACAACAGCTGCTTCTAACAAATCTGGCCACCGCACTTAAGAAGAGGTGGATCTCAGGCTTTCGCCAAAAGGACAGAGGGATGGGAGGGGAGCAAGGAAGGGAGGAATAAGGGTTGGAAGGTGAGTGGGAGGAATAACAACATTTTGGCCATAATTTTTGGTCTTGTCTGTTTTCTACTGCTACTCTTCTTTCTCTCTCCCTCTCTCTCTCTCTTTCCTCTTCTCCTCTGTGAGTCTTTTGGTTTGTCAGCACACAAAATAAATCCTCAAACCAATGCAAACGGAAGACACAAACTGTTCTCAAACAATGCTCCCTCTGTCTTCAACTGATAAGATTTAGTCTCTCTTTTCCTCAGTACGTCATACATACTGCAGACAAGAATACACACATACACACACACACACACACACAGCCAGCATGAATGCACACAGCACACCGAATAGCATACACTTATGCTCACTTATGTGGGCTTGGCTGAACACAGGCGGCAAAGCTGTAATCCAGTGAGGAATGGTGCTACTGTATATTGGGGCTTAGCAAGTTGTCACACTATATGCTAGCAAGATGACAAGGCAGCTTGTCCAGACTCAGCACTGACTTATAGCCATTACAAGCATAGAAATACATTCTTTTCATTCAAATGTTTTCTATTCCACTGAATTCTGATCTACTTTACCCCATATACTGGTTTCTTGTGTAGATAGAAGACTTTAACCTTTTTATCGTGGGCTTCAAAGCACCTGTGGCAGTTTTCACTCCCCTGCCTGCTGTGTACAATTATAAAAGTCAAAAGGCGGAGGTTTGATTTATGGCGCATAGAGGGAGAGTGGTAGAGGTGGGTGGAGGTCAGTAACTTCCTCCTTCTCTCTCTCATTCTCATCGTCTTGCTGTCTCTAGCCTCCCACCCCGGCCGTGACCTTGAGGGACCTTCTCCCTGTTAAATGGTTGATGGGAGATGGGGGGGGTAGACAAGGCCACTGGACCTGCCTCACAGCGATGTTTCATTAAGAGAGGTGACCCCTGAAACATTTTTACCATATTTTATTTTACCACTCATGCAGTCAAACACAAATGTAAGCATGAACACAGGCACAAAGATTTACACGTGAGATTGCTCGTGGTGCATGCACACATGGTGAAATTATCAATGAGACGATGGGTGATCAGCAGGTCACCCGCCTCCACAGCTTGGTCCCAGTGGAAGTTCAAGACTTAGACATAGAGAACACAGTTTATCCATCTGTTCCTGTGACAGCTCTGTGGCTGAATGATGACACTGTTCATTTGCTAAATCAATCCTTGTTTGCTGTACAACAAGAACTTTAAGCAGTAGCTGATACCTCTTTGAAACATGGGCAGCAGCTCGACGTTTTTCAAATGCAGTGCAGTCAGTAAAAGTGATTTGTACCATTAGACCCCATCATTAACAGGGACAGAGGAGCTGATCAAACCTGATGTGTGACCTTTGCCAGATATTCACCAACTGCCATCAATCCTCTTGCGAGCAAAAATCTCTCTGTTTTCCAAGTAAAGAAAGATGCTACATGGGTTTAGCGTACGCGCATATTTCTCATATAAGTGCATTTAAGTTTTATGATTGTAGATTTTAGTAATTGTATAGTTTTGCCACTTTGTGTAGATAAGAGGAGTGCTGCTCATTTCAGGTTCAACAATATTACGCCATACAACACTGATACATAGAGGACTTAAACTACACATCCATTTAGCAACCACTGTTGCTCCTCGGTTGCAACATTTTCGTCATTTTCACACACCACAAAACCTGACTGCATGTGGAGTCCAATGCACACCAAGTGGTGTATACCAGTGTCTTCATTTCTGGGTAAAGGTGGCATTGCTAAACACAGAGCTATCAGTCTGCCTCCGATCAGACGTTTGAAAAGAAATAAAAGACTGATGCTGCTCTTGGTGGCTATGGATAATGTCTGTCCTGACACTGTTTGGTTCAGCTGGGGAATGCTAAACCTCTCTGGGTCACTGTGTTTTTTAAGGCTTCCCTTTCACTGTTTCAAACACAGACATTTACCTTCCAAAGTACTTACACAATGTTTCCTTATCTCTTTTCACACACATTTTCTCAGAAAGAGGGGTAAAGTTAGGAGGTGGAGGGAAGGGGAGGATGCATTCAAGCAGTTCATTATTGGTCATCCATCTTTGTGCTGTTTTTGTCCACGACTCACTCTTTATGTGGTGCCTTGTCAGCCAGGGGCTCCTCACCCCATCAAACTAATCTCCCTATTCCGTATTCTGAGTAACACACTGTATTTGTACACACACACACACACACACACACACACACACACACACACACACAAATTCACTCATCTAGAAACTGTCTCTGTGGTTCACAGGGAATATATATAGGGAATCCAGGACTGGTACATGGTCTCTGGCAGGCCACTCAAGGGGCTAAAGGGGCACCAGTGGGGTACACATTTCAGCCTACAGCTAACCTAGCAACGGGCATAGCAGCATGGCAACTCCAGAGCGGGGGTCAGTACAATGGAATCTGCCCATTGCGATTCTTGGCAGTACTAGACTATTAAACTCCTTGGCAAGATTAAGATTTACTCTCGCACAAACAAATACACGTAGAAATAAACAGGGAAAAGAGGCCCTGGGAGGACAGTGACCTCCACCAGTCAGTGTGGCAGACTCTCAGGATGAAGGAGAATTCTGAGGAGAAGGCAGTCTCTATGCAAGATAGAAGTTAAAGTCCCAGCTCGACTCCACCAATCTCACACACACAGATGCAAACATACCACTTTCCCCACCAGCACCCTGATATTGGATGATACCAGTGATAGCACTCACATACACACACAAACCTCACACTATGCCTGCGTGCACTCAAACATCAGATGCCTCAATGCATTGGCAGGTGTCAGGTTGTCCATGTAGACAAATGAGTGTAAAGGAGACAGGGATACACTCACATTCAGATTCTTCTATTCTCTCACACACATGCATGCACACACACTTCATCACTATCCATTATATTTGAGATGCTGGGTAGCTCTCATAACAAAACTGTCACTGTGGGGGTCTCCTGGCATAACATTTCACACAGATCCCTCCCCTGCCCACTGGAATCAGCCAAGCAGTGCAGAAGTCTAAAATTGCATGCATTCACCTTTTCTGACAGTTTCCCTTTCTCTGATTTTGTGTGTTGTCTTGCCTTGAGGATCAAGAATCAAATCACACATTCAGCCCTTCAGACCTTTCAGTAAAATGTTCAAGTGACGATATGGGGTGAAGTACCAAGATGAGGCTTTTGTCTAAACTGTCGTTAGGGTGCTACCTGCTCAGTGTCACCAAGTAGCAGGAGTACACACACAAAAGTAAGACACAGAGAAGAGAATGCAGCCTTGTGTTGCACCATGTGACCAGCCTCCTCTGAACTAAACTGATCTAAGTGATACTTGCCTTTTAAACTTCAAAGTGTTTTCAGAAATCTGTGTGGGTTAAAAAAAAAAAAAAAAGTTGTGCTGTGATGTTATAAATGTTTGATTTCGTGGGGTTGAGTCAAATACTTTGATGTAAACTCTCGGTTGCATAACTGACTGCAGTTTTAGAACCAAATTAGAACAGTGCGCTAAGTACACTGTCATTGGCTGTTCCTATCTGATCTGTAATCAGCTGAAACAGTGAGAGGTCAGCCCCCACCAAGTCTTCAGGCTTGACACCCTGTTCTGGGTGCAGCTCTAATTGCCACATCAATTATGGATAAGGGAGAAGGGCTTTGTCACTCTCACCGCTGGTCAATAAGATAGGTCTTTAATGAAGTGCCTTGCATCCCTTCGATGCATACACATACATAAAGCTGCACACACACTCACACTGCAGGTAGTCAATGCCAAAACTGGCTCATTGCTAGCAACCTCCATTATCTGACCCCTCATGCAATGCTAATGCACCTCTGAACTCTAAAACAGATACTCTGATTGTGGCTTTGCTTTAAAACAAAAGTTTGCATCTTTTGAGCTTGAGATAGAAGTACCAGGCCCAAAGGGAAAATCCCACCTCAAGTCCGTCCATGATTTCTCTTCCTTTCCCCTCACTTAGTCTGCATTTCCAGTTGCATACCAGGCTGAGCTGAGACGAAGAGGATCAGTCTCATCCGTACTTATCCCTCTACTGTATTTTTCAATATCAGTGGAATGTCTGCCTTTATTTGCTCAGTGCTGTGTTACAACAGGAATGTCAGTGTCTGTGTTAGTGGTCAGGGCTAAGCTCCAGGCCTTAACCCATGCAACACCCCCCCCCCCCCACCTTTCCATCCAGCCACCATCCCAGCCCCCAGGAGAGAAACCTGGGGTGAGCACTAATAAAGAAGCCCTTATAAACTAGGGCCCTCACTAAGACACTTCAGCTGCAGGCCTGTTTGTTAGTGTGTGTAGCCAGCAACAAAATATTTCCACAAATTTATTGTGTACTGATTAAATATGGTCCTAAAGATAATCCAACAGTTTAGTCTAAGCCGAACTGGGGCAAGAGTAGAAGGGCCAGAAGTGCAAGGGTGTTTTTCACACAATAACAGTCAAGAGACATCCATTGCATTTGCAGCTAAAGAACCCCTCACTGGAAACCATCTTTAACCAACTTTATAATGCCAGTTCCTACTGGGGTACTGTAATTAAGACTTTTATGAGGCTGCACTATCACAACACTGAATCACTAGCATTTCATTTTGCTCTGCTATGAACTTCATAGTCATCATTGCAAATACTAAATCAATGCTAAATTGCATGTATAATTTCCCCTAACTGCCAAGGTAGTAACTAACACCCAATTCCTGTAGTTAAAAACCTGCCACAACAGAGATTCTTGGTGTTTCCCTACCAGGGTCCCGAAGGTGTGCTGAAGAAGCTCAATCATAAAGACCTCACTGATACTGCTTAGAAAGGAAATGATGATGCTCGCTAATGAGAACAATTCTCCTCTGATGACCGCACGCCGAGGGAGCCCTTCAAGCTAATATGCTCTCAAAGTGCCATAAAAACCACAGGGCAGAATATACCAAGCTAAGAAGAGCACCAAAAGGAAAGGTGGATAGTGGTACAAAAAGGCATGGATGGGGGCAGCAGGAAATGAGAGACAGCTGATCAGAAATGCTGGTGTGTACAATAAAAATGTGTGATAGGGTGATTATGGTAACAGAATATCTGTTAGGTAGCTTAAGTTTAAATGAATGATTTGAGCATATATCTGTCCAAAGGAATATCCCACTAATAGTTCTGTTAGAAAGATATTATTCCCACAGTAATTTATTGGTAAATGATACTGTAATTTCTCAGAATCTGTCATGGACTTTGTCAAGACAAGTATGGAGAAAATTATGCAGTGTTACTCACTCAAATCAGATAGAACAAGTACATGACTCTGCATATTTCAATGAAAATGTGTCTCACTCCTTCCACACCCATCCGTAAACCAGACCATCCTGCCCAGCCAAAGCCATCTCTGATCCTCTTGTTCCTTCTTCTCTAACCCTACTCTGCCCTGAAGAGTTCTCTCTCAGCCCCTTGAGCTCCAGATGAAAGGCTAAGGGAAATGGCTGTCCTTCTGGTAATATCCGCATCGGGACGGAGCCACTACATCTGCTGGCCAGCCGGCCTCTACGCACGCCAGTCCCCAGGACCTAGGATGGGAAGATCAAGGACTGGATTGGTTCTACTCTCTGGAAGGGAATACAAACACCAAATCCCCCACCCACCCTCCTAACCCCCATCTCTCACGGTAGATTGCATCACAGTTTTGTATGTTGCCATCATCTTCTCTGAACTCTGAGATTTCTGAGCTGTACGTTCATGCCTCTGTTACCTTGTCTGTTACCTACCTTGTCTTGTAACAGAGGTATCTCTTGAAAAAAGAGATCACTGATCTCCATGGGAGTAACCAGGTTAAAAATGGGTTAAATAAAAAAACAAAATTAAAAAGAAATCATGTTATTCTATTATAGTACCTCTCCATTGTTTTAACTTTAGCCTTTGACCTTGTGTCCTCTTGCAGACCCTGACTTGCAGAACTTTCACCCCTAATCACATCTTGCAAGCTTTCTGACATGAAAGGCAGGTGTGTGCTGGATCCTGGACCACAGCAGGCTGTAGTGGGTTTTGGACCGATCCAATGTAATCCTGCTAACGCTAGTGTAGGTTGGCCATATCCTGTAAAAGCAGCAGTTCATTTCAGGAATGTGCTTTTCCTTCCAGGGTGAACAGCTGCCGCACACCTTTATGGCCTTATAGGCTTCGGAGAAAAGTTCTCACTGTGGCTTAGATATTCACGTACAAACACACCCAGCAACCCAAGAACATTAAAGGGCTGATTCGTCAAAGTTAGATCAAGGTCAATGTTTACACAATTTCAGGCTGCCTTTTGAAAAATTCAAGTGGTAGAAATGAGGTCTGTGCAGAAGTGTTTTATACAGCTGTGGATAGGAAAATACAAACTATTACACTGGACATTGATAGATGGGGAGTGCAGATTTTGCTCTGGTGTCCTTCAGCCTTAAATTCAAAATCTGCTGATTGGAGCCTTCTCATGCCACACAGCCTCACCTCTCTATGTCTTTGAATGTGTGTGTGTGTGTGTGTGTGTCTGTGAGTGTGTGTGTGCATGTGACGTTATCCCAACTCCAAAACTCCAAGGGAAGTAAACTCTGAACACTACACAGCTGCTAGTTTTGTTGACTTTTTTTTCCCCCCAAAGAACACAAAGTGTAGCCTAAGTTGTGACTTTTACTCTATGTTTAAACATACACACTCACAATCAGCTGTCCCCTTCTATATGAAGGTATGCCACGAGACAAAAAAAGTTCAAATATTTTTCCCATCGAAGGATAACAGAAGTATGGCGTTCCTCTCTTAAATCATTCAATCTTATCATATTTAGATAATTACGTTCTTTGACAAGATGGCTGAAAATCAAAACAATCAGTGCCAATGGCTTCAAGCTCATAGAGCTCAGCTGCTTAAGTGCAGATTGTGTGCACAATGCCGGGGGTGTTTGCACTTTCTTGATGAACTCGCCAGCGTTCTAGACAGATGGTGTTTGTTACCAAAAGAGAATTCCATTTTCATGGCTGTACGATTCACACTTTTGTACTGCATATCCCTCCGGCTCAATCACTGGAAGTGTCTATCCATGCATTTACTTCTCCTCCTCTGAGATGGATAACCTGCTTTCTCCTCTTTTTGTTTTTATGACTTTTCTATGACCTTTATCAGACAGACTTACACTGCAGTCAAGTTCAAAAGTGGGAAAGTTTTTAGTTTTTCATAAATCTCCCACACTGCATCTTTAACTCCTTTAAGATTTCATAAAACTAAGAACAACTGTCTACTGTGTATTCTCGTGTTGTCTGTTTATCCTGATCTGCACTAAAAGCCATGACAGAAAAGGCTGTGCCTACTTTGCCAGAGACACAAACAAGCCTGTTGGACTCATAGCAGTAGATGGACAAATGAAGCACTGTTATGCCATTTGATGCACATTTGTAGTCTCCTTTCTCTTCCTAATAGAGAGACAGTGGTCTAATGTGCCATTGTGGGTCTTTTAGAGATTAATACGTTAATGAGCTAGCTACAAATGAATAGCTCTTTTGGAAGAAGCAGCCATAAGTGTTCCCGGGCTAATACAGTTAATAAGCCATAGTCACGCCACAAAATGTACCACAGAAGAGATTTTCATTGCTGCAGGGGAGAAGGATGATGTGGTTCATTAAAGATTCACTGATTTATTCTCCTGTTCATGGTTGTGGTCATGGCAGTTCGTACATGACCAGGCCTTGTTTAGTTGGCACACTAGGATGTCTCTAGGCAAGAAAAGGATGAGCTGAACCCAGATCAAACAGGCATGACATCATGCAATCAGACTGCACTTTCTTTTAGTGGTGCAGGGCTAATTGGAGTCTGTTAAAAGAATGCAACTTTTCCAACTCTTGTCTGTAGGTTTTTGTAATCCTTTATTTAGCCAGACCCTGTCAGATCGAAACACTGCCCCATACATCGGCATCTTACTTTTCATGCTGTTGCCTACTGATCGCTGATCTTCATGGTATGTATCGTGAAGCCTCTGTATCTGCATTCCTAAACATTCTGTTCCTATGCAGGAGGCTGTATGCATGCATGCATCACATCGCCTCAGCAAGATTGCAATGGTTCCATCACATCTGAGTGATGAAAGAGAAAGTGAGTCTGTTCTCTGCAGATTAGTGCTGTTCATTAGCTTGGTGATGAAGTCTCTCTTAGCAGAACAGTGGGCGGTCATGCCCAATTTTAACATGGACCTTGGGAGCTCTGGAACAGCTACAGAGAGGCAAACAAATGCACAGACAGATGGAAGTTTAAGTATGCCTCCTGCCCCTATAATGTATTACAACTTAACCCAACTAAGGAATTTATTTGACAGTTACCAAATTTGCTGCTGAGATAATCAAGAACGAAAAATCAACCAGTAGAAAAAGTCTTAAAAATGTCTATAGCCAGATTTGTCATATAGGTATATGTACCAACTAAAAATACATTTTTAGGGCTTCAAGTTCCAAAACTTGGCAACTCACACCAAAACAATCCCTTCATATCTACAGGAGTGGGTCCGCCATATTTCTGCCCAGAATGTACAAACGAACACTATCATGTCACTATCCGGTCTAATTTATATGCATTTTCACCAGCCACCATTGTTTCTCCTACACACGGAGGGTGAGAAGAGGAGTATTTACTGTAGTATTTACTTTACTTTCAGGACTAAATATAACTTCAAGTAGTCAAGTAAAACTGCACATCAAGCACAGGACTTTTTGCATACAAGGAAAATGAGGATATGATTGCAAGCTGTCTGCTGCTTTTAATATTTCCAAGCTACAGTGAAATGCAAGGTAGAGCATCTTTTCATCAGCAATGTCATGTATCTGTGTGAAACTGATTATGCGGACAGGGTTTACTTACTAGAAGGGCTTCATTCAGATCCTTTTATAAATAGCTGGATCGCTCAAAAGTGGATGTTCTTTAACAAACACGGCAATTAAATTGTTAGATCAGGAGGAGGATAAAAATGTTTAACACATAATTAGCATGTAACACAGGGGCACAAGATTAGAACTTTTTATTTCAGTGTGTGTTTAAAGTATTGAAGATTTAAAAAAAAAAAAAAAGCCACTGTTTATCTAGCAGCCAAAGACAGGCTGTTGAAAATTTTATATACACATACAGCAATGTCTTTTGTGTCTAGTTAATCTAGTAGGGTCAGTTTCCAAAATGTTTAAAGAACATGAAGACTGCTGAACGCCTTTTGCAAGGAAATTTTATGGCTTTTTTTTTTTGCCTTGCTTTTGATAGCAGTGCTGATGACACAGAGGAGAGATGATACGCAACAAAGATCCTTGGCCAAACACTTAGACAACCAATATACTCCAATGTCTGTTGTATTTAATTGGGTAGGTAGGTAAATACATGTGGTTAGCTCTCTGTGCAAAATGTGCTTGTGGGCATTTGTGCTGGATTGAGTAAACATTGTACAGAAAAACTGCTGAATTAGCACCTGGCAGTTTTGCAGTTTTGCAGAAGATTCAGGGAAGCCAGGGAGGCTTGGCTAACTCCAGCGAGGATCTTATCACTGGGTCTGTCCTCATTGTCTTTGCATGACTGCTTGCTTGGATTTCTCATTGTACAGTATCTCCTGGTGGCCTCTTAACCAGACACACGAACAAAAAAAAAAACAACAACAAAAAAAACTCTTAACCTCTTTACCTAACCTAGCCCCTGTTGCTATTACGTCTCTCTATGTCTCTTGATTCTCTCCATGCTAGTAAGACAATATTTCACACTACACTACACTACCTGTTTGTTTAAGGGTAGATGAAAAACAAACAAACATGATAATTAGCCATGATTGACAAGAAGCCCTTAAAGGAGATCAAATGATTTTCATCAAAGCCAAAACAAGGCATAACACCTCCGCACCGCCTCATCTGTGTGTGTGTGTGTGTGTGTGTGTGTGTGTGTGTGTGTGTGTGTGTGTGTGTGTGTGTGCGCGCCCACTGAAGTAAACTGATTTGTTTTCTCAGGATCTGAAGAACCTTCTGTACCGCCACCTTTGCGGTAGCCTCAAGGAGACACATCAGGCGAGGATAGCAGAGTGCGCAAAAGTGTTTTAAACTGACTTTCTCTTGCTATCGTAGAAGGTGAATGAAAGAGTGACTTCGTGGCAATCTTCACAAAATAATTCAATACTGAGCGAGAGAATTATACACCACAGAAAATTAGCTGATTAAAGGTAGAGCACAATTAAAAATATAATGGTAACATTGTAAGTCATCACAAAGATTCTGTTGGACCATCATGTGGAGGTGTGTGACAGAGGAAGTAGGGTTTTCTAATGCAAATGAAGGAAACTTACTCAAGATTATGGCTCATTACCTTTGCCAATAGTACTGCAGTTGGCAAGGGTCAAAAGACTATTGGAAAGAGGGTTTGTTTTTGAGTGTTCGTGTATGCGGAGAAGGACACATATTGCTTACAGGTCTGGCTGTGACCGTCTCCAGAGGCTTGACATCCATCTTCATCATCACAGTCCGTGCTGCTGCCCTCCTCTGTTTCCCCACTGCCCAGATCATCCCAGGCCTCCATCTGTCCCAGTTTGGGAAACCTCTCCTGGGTCTCCTGAACCACAAATACAATAAAAAGAGATTTATTACATACTGGTGTATATATAATAACTTTACTATGTCCTCATTACCTTGTCTTACTGTGTAGGCCAATCCTCATAAGAAGCAACTGGATGAGTAATGGAATTGTAAGCAGGACTGGTCTTCAAGTCTCCTTCAGTTATCAGCTAATCCTACCCTTCACAGTTCTCTTTGCAACACACAGAGGCAACTGAAATGTTTATGTGAAACACTTAAAAATACATTATCATGGCTAGCTATAGATATAGCAACCACTAAGTGGTAAAGTGTTTCCCAATGTAATACTGTGGATCTTTGTGTGGCCTGTGTCCCTTCTGTTGCATATCAATTCCTGTGAATGCCAGCAAGGGCCCGTTATGATACGTAGCGTCCTGGGGAAACAAAAGAGCAGTGTGGGTGGTGTAAAGTGAGGCCCTGGGTGGTGAGATGACGTGTTGCACTTAATTCCAACCACATTTTAAGAGGAGCATTGATAACAAGGTTGAGAAAAAGCAATCAAAAAAGGTAGTTTTGTTACTATGACATATCAAACAAATGATCTAATATTGCAAGAACTTTTAGATGCATGTTTTATTTTTGTATGAGTTAGCGTGTCAAATATATACTGTCATCTGTTCATTTCACCCTAGTATAGCATCCTTCATACGTTATGTATTTGATTAAAATCTGTCAATCACAACTGCTTGAAGGCTCCTTCATTGATCAACAGAATATATAATTCATATCTACACTTCACTCTTACCTCTAACTGTGATAAACGCCTGGATCTACAGAAACCATATTACACTGCACTATGACCACAGTTCTGCATGAATTCTGTCTCAGCCTGGAGCATGAAATATTGCTCTTTATGATATTCCTCCCTCTCAGCATGGGGGCAACTAATTGTACCACCTGCTGGCCCTTCCTGCTGTCCACCATCATCAAGGTAGTCTTTGTTCTATCACACCATGTCTGACAAGAGGCTCTCCTGACACAACAACAAATGATCCTTTGGAGTACGAGGCAAAGAAAGTGGCTTGAATACCAGATCTGTAGAACACGTATAGATTGGAAAACACAAACAGTTTACTTTTTTTGGCCATCCTTATATCCTTTAAGTTGGATATATATATATATATATATATATATATATGCGCACACGCACGCACGGACTGTTAAACATTCATGGGAAAGCTGACAAGATCAATCCTAGTACACATCTGACCTTCATGTAGAGGGAACAACCACTACAGACAGGTTGAGAGGTGGGTAGGAGGAATGGAGGCGGGGCTTGGGGTGTTGAGGGATGACTAATATCCTTGCCATTGACACCAGACTCTGACTCTGTCAACACACCTGACAGCAAAGGTGACCTTTAACCAGTTGTCTCCCAAGCCTTCATCACCCCAAAAGAGCTATTTCATCAATGCAGACATGCTTATATGTACTGCCTACAATGAAAAGCTACATGTTAGGGCACAATCCTGAAACAAGAGTCTGCAGCCATGTAATTGGCTTGGTGCAGGGCTGTGAGTTAAATGTTAACTGCTGCTAATACGCTTGCAAGTGATGCTGTTAACATGTCAACAATTTTAGCATCCAGAAAAACAAAGTGCAGCTAAAGCTGATGGAAATGTCATTAGTTTTGCAACTATTTGGCATTTGACAAAGCATAATTCTGACCTGGTGATGGCAGTAAATGAAAAGTCAGAGGAGCACCAAGGTCATTTCTGTGACATTGTTGGGGAACCTTGAATATCTGTACCAAATGTCAGAGCAAATAGCAATCCATCCAATGCAAGATATTTCACGCGCACGCACACATACACACACACACACACACACACACACAGAAAGTCATGAAGATCCTACCTCTGAAAACCAATATTATTATATAAAAAGTTCAAGGCAATTCACTCAGTGTGAGACATTTCAGTCTAGACGTTCCTAACTTGAAAGAGAATTAGATAAAAGAGTTAGATGCCCAGACAGTCTTGGCCTTAAACTGACAAGTAGAAATAAAGAGGCAAGTAATGAGGAACTAACACAACGCTTAGCTGATGTTGACATATTATAAGTTTCAATGTCAGCAGTAATTCCAACTCAGCAGGTATCAGAGCCATCACAAGACTAGTTATGTACATACTGGTATTGTTTCTTGATATTCCGTCATAACAGAGTCAGTCATTGTCCACAAGGGAGAGTGGACCAGGAGCGCAAGAATGTTCCTCAAACTAGTGGGTAGTTTTGATATTGTCACTCATTACATTTGTCATGTTTTCCATTTATGTTTAAAGTGACTGCACCCGCTCTCACTTAGGCGAGTGAGTGAATGAGTGAGTGAAGTGATTGCTACAGTAAAACAAGACCTCCACAACCAGCATGCAAGGCCAGGTTTCATGAAACTCAGTTGGGGCCCTTCAGTTCAAGCAGGTAAAACATATCACTTAAGCTCCTCTCAAAAGCTAAGGCCTTTGGCAATAGCTGGATGGCTCGGTTTTTATAGATGGACACAAGTACTGTGGAGTACTTAAAATATGAACAATATTACTGGTTAGAGTTATGCACTTCATAGTTACAGAGTGGCTCACATTACTTTATCTGTTGACTGGCGCTTTGTGTGTCTTGTACATGTTTTGTCTGTTTTGAGGTGGTAAAGTGATATGAGAAACTTTGGTTAAGGAACTAATACACCGTGTACATATTAGTAATTGTCATTACAACTTGCTGTGACACACAGGTAGAATTACAATGAGTTGTGTACTCGTGTCAGAAATTCTGTCTGTCCACTGCATCAGTCATAATTTTCTAGAACAGGACAACAAATGAAAGAAAATGCAACGGAATGAGAGAGAGAGAAAAAACACCTTTCTCAGTTCTGGACAGCAGCCGTGATAAACGAATCAACCTTTTTCATGTAAAGCAGCTGAATCCAATGCACCTTCCACGAGTTTATAAGGAAATGCTCTGTTGAATAACAGAGTGTTGTGTACCAGCACCACCCAGATAACCATGTGGGTGTTAAGCTAATAACCATGCCGTTCGAGGACGTTTAACACAATGCTGCGTGGCCCAGCTGTCCTTAAAGCATTGTTAATTAGGGAAGGAATCAATTAAGGCGCCATCACTGTGGAAACCACAGTTGGGCCGTTGTAGAACTGTTGGTTGGCTGCTGTCCAGTGCAATTTGTTGGTTTGTTTTGACTGTCTCAGGACTGCAAAAGCAGCAGGTTTCTGTTATTTTACTCTGTTCAAATTTCAAATCTTTTGTGCTAATTTCAATAGTAACACATTGGGGACCTAACTGTGGTGTTCCAGCAACATGGTGAAGAAGCAAATTTCTAATTCGTCCTTGGAATTAAAGGAAGAGAGATATACAACATTCCAATATTAGTTCTTAAGGACTGTTGAATACATAATAAGCAGTGAAGATTCTCTCTTTCCCTATCTGCTTTGTGACAGAGAAATACTATTACTGCACAGAGGACCAACCCTGGGTTTCAATGAGTATCTTAACCAGTTTCTCAAATTGCCTTTATTTTTTTTTTAGGTTTTCTGTCTTCTTTAGAGTAGATGCAGCCATCACATCAGGGAAGAGTCCACATGTATTATATGCTAAGCTGTGTAAGTTAATTTTATTAAAATGTAATTAATAATGCAATTACAAAAAACAATATTTTCTAGCATCACATCACATGGACCCACAGATGAATAATATAGCATATCTAACACAATAAGGTATGGCCCACTGAAGTCATCAAAAACAACAACAACCTTTCAAAGGCACACAAGACCATATGGTAAATGTGAGCAAGTGGGCAGAATATTTCAGTAGCAGCAGACTTTATGCAATGTACAAAGCAGACATTTAACCCTGCAGGGACAGATGTCTTTGTTCTCACATGGCTCACCCTTCTTTCCCTAGTGTGTAAAACAATGCCGAATATCACTGTGCTGTTGGATTAGCTGGAGCTTTGATATGTCAGAACAACCTACTAATAAAGAGCACAGGGTTTCAACCAATAAAAAACATTCCTGCTGTTAAAGGTTAGTTATAATTGACAGTTATGCAATTATTTCCCAGGTTATAAACAGGTCTGAACTAAGCTGAGTTGAAAGGTGACATGCTGTAATTGTATGTTTTTTTTTTTTAAATATAAAGCACATCAGTGAACAGGTTTACCTGTCAGGTGAGTTTCATGATACTACAGGACCTGTTGCTGAGAGTAATCAAATCAAATCAAATCTGTTTATGGTAATTTTTACTGGACGTTCCTGCTGGCATAATAAAATAATGTTTTCCCTGGGAGTCAAGTGCAAAGTGCAAAAACACATTATAAAATAGCATTTTAAGCACAGATATAAAACAAAAAAACAGATAGCTGGGTTTATTGAGAATACAGTCGGTGAAATTGAATTTCTATATTGCCTCTTTTATGATACATTTCTTACTGCAATGTACAGGTAATGTATTTATTGAAAATCTCTAACATTCAGAAAGCAATGAATAAATCAAATGGTCTGACAAGAAAAGGAAAAAAATCTGTTATCTGTGGCTGTTAGCTGTTTATGCTGGACAATTATTATGTGTTTATGTCTGTTATGATATTGATTGATTGATGATATGTTAGGTGTTCTCTTACACGTGAATGAGACACGAGGTAGTTGGACATGGTGAACAACAACAATAAAACATGTAGTGCTCTTCGTGGGGTGGGGGCAGGTCAAGACGACATGGTGACAGCCACAGACACCATAGTATGACATACTTTGGCACTGTGCATTTTCCTTTAATATTAATATTAAATAATATATTTAATATTAATATCACTAACACTATGAAACTGAATTAAGAACAATGAGAGGGGTGTAAAAGTGAAACAATGCATTCGAGTGTGGAAACGTCAGATCAGTGTATAGTTAAGATTTGCAACAGCACATGCGAAGCCTAAAATCAACAGCTACTGACAGACTGACGAGAAAGCAAGAAAGACGCAAACACAGAGCGAGGAGACAGGAAAAACAGAAGGGGCAAGAGTTGTAGACAAAACAAAATATAAACGAGTATTAATTTGGATAAAGTGTACAGACAGGAAGACTGAACTTGTAGTTGCAAGTGAGGGGGGCTGAAGGTGGGGGGAGTTGGGGAGAAAAAGAAAAAGAACAAGATTCCAGCCTTTATACTTAAGGCTTGCCTTGAAATTACCCTGGCATCTGAAGACAAATCAGGTATTCCCATAAGGCTTTGAATAAAATCCCAAATCATGAAATATTTTCTAGTTCTCCTCTCATCCTGCCAACTCATTCTCCTCTTTCTGTCTTTTCAAAAGCATTCTTCAGTCAAAGGATGATCGGGCATGCTTGAGAGCATCAAGGGCTGAATTCCTGCATGAATTTGACTGGATGCTGGTCACACTAAATCTGGAAATCTGTGCTGCCAGGAGTAACCAATCACCTTCTGAAGGAGTTTGGGAAGAAAGGGAAGGCTGAAAGTGTGTGTGTGTGTGTGTGTGTGAGTGTGTGTAACTGGACCAGGCAACTGTGGATTCATGTTCCAGTTTTATGTGGAAACAGAAAATCTGATTATGAAATGAAAAAATGTGAAATGTGGTCACCAGGGATGGGATATGAGTACAGCAACTGTCGCAGTACTTGTATAAGTGTGTGTGTGTGTATATACACATCGGTGCGTGTGTCATATGTGGGATACTGCTGTCAAGCTATTGAACCAGGACCATAAGTCCTAACCTTTGTATGCCCACATTGAGACATGTGCTCTTTTTCTTCCCTGACAATTTGAAACACTATCACCTCATTGAGGGTAGTCGTGCTAAAACTGCATATGTGGACAGAGAAAAGCAGAAGGAAAGGAAAACCTGGAGGAGACGAAAGGAAAAAGTGACAGTGGTAATCTTTAAAAGTCTGCAGAAGGCCTCCCAACTTTCAAATTCAAATTCTCCCCATTCTCTGCCCTTTATCCTCCATGTCTCTGGCTTAAGAAGAAATAGCTGCAATTCTCTCTGCATTTCACATTGCCTGACAAAGAAAATGTAGCTGAATGAGAAAAAAGAAGTATATTTCGAATTAATGAGCTTGACATGGAGAGAAAGAAGCCAGACGGAGATGGAGCCATTTAAGAAGAGTAACAAGCTCTAACTGCAGATGCACTGCTGAGCCATCCATAGATGCTGATTCTGGAACAGATATGTCATATTATTTTTGTGGATTAATGGCGCCTGTTATGGCCATCCAGGTTACAGACAGTTCTCAAATAACTGTGAGACACTGACTGGCAGAGAAAGCAAGTTCTGGATAGGACAGTGATGGTAACTGTCAGAGTCTGGACTTCAACAAAAGCCTGCATTGCCATCCACAACATGGAAAGTGAAACCGTTTAAAAAAAATGAATTTAAAATCAAAGGCGTAACAACACAGTGAGCCAAGTATTCTTCTGCTGTTGTCCTTTCCACAGTGAAAGATGGGGCCAATAAAAACCATTTATCCAAAGCTGACAGCCATATCTTTTGCCTTGTTGACTTTTAGATGTGAAATCCATATCACACTGAAGACTATAAAAAGTTTAATTCTCCATAGACTTCTGACCACCAGACTGCTGACTTCATGCACTTACCCCGTCAAGACAACGTATAAAATCTTTTCTAATTTGCATGGATACACTCACTCAGTGACCACATTCACTTCTGCCAAGGCCAAAAATCCTCCACCATGTTATTTTCATATAAAAAAGTTTTATATTTCTGCATCTGGATCTGCATCGGTGTACAAATAAAAGCAATGATGGTAGCCATGTTCTTCTGAAGTGATAGCTTCCCATGTAGGAAAAAATGAGTTAGACTCATGATCTCTGAATTATTGTCACTTAAATTGATCTTTTGTTTATAGAGCTGACAAATCTGAATATTACATAATGGTCATCTTTTGCTGCAATTGCAAATGGCATGTTGGAAATCATTTATAAGAGAACAGAAAATTTGTATAGATAAATAACTATTTCAGGTCAACTATTTATTTAGACAGAAATGTTCTTGTCAAATACTTTAAGATTCATCTTGAATGAAGGAATGCAGGATTGCTTCTATGTCTCAGGAGTAAAGAGCCAAAACTAAACTTTTGTTATGTTAATGGCCACATGTTTCCTGCAACAAAAACAACTCAGTTCTAACTTTCCACCAAAGTTCATGCCTTCTGTCTAAAATCTGCAAACAGAATTTGCTTGTACTCTTGAAAATAACCAAGTACATTTCTTAAGAGGTCTGAATAACGTTTACACGAGACACACGCCCCTGTACTGCAAGCTAGTACAAGCCGATTCTCTAGCTAACCGTTAGTGACACATTACTGGCTATGACCTCATGTAACCCTCATGAGTCAATCACAACAACACACTGTGGCGTTTGGCTGTCACACCCTGCTTTTGTCAGGCTCTGACTGAGGCACATTGTGTGTGTGCAATATATGTACAAAGGAATAAACTTTGGCTTCTGTCGGGCAAGTGAGAGAGATGTTGTTAAAAAATGGATGACAGTTTGAGTGACATCAGCGGTTTTCTGAGAGCATGTTCCTGCAGCTACCTTGTTGATGAAATTTCTGTTGTGTGAGATGTGAAGGTCAACAGACAGTTAAGACTGCTGGGAGGCAGAGGCCTTGCAGACTTCAAACTGGGCTCCAAAAGTCCTTATAAGGCAGCAACACGAAAGGTTGATATGGCACCATTAATCAATGCAGGTTCAACAGCACATACAACTTTGATACACTGCGTGTGAGGCTGAGAACAAGAAAAATAAGATAGTGTCTTATGATGTCACCAAAGATTTACAGAATAATTCTAGTTTTTAGCTGAGTGATAGAGCAAATAATTCACCACGTGTAAAAGTTTGTATTACGAAATTGGTACAAGTTGGTACAAAACACACAGTTGAATTGAAACACATTTGTATTGAGCTGAACTGTTACTTTAAGAATCAAATCTGAATCAATTTAGGAAATCAGGGCCAATATAAAGCCTTAACTGCAGACTTTTATAAAAGTCCATCCTCACTTAAAAACAAAATTAAAAATCTCCACCTTTCTTCAATAATATCTGCTAAATATGTGAAGCCACAGGGAGAAAGCCTTTGGAACATGGTGTTTTGACTTGGTTTTAACGAATGCACACCATATCACACTGAATTAGAATTACCGCCTCATAGTTGCATGTGAGTGCCAACAAATCAAGTTGCAGTTGACATTCGTATCCAACCAAGCGGATGCTGGTGCCATATTTTTTGCAATTCCCTGAAGGCATTCTTGAGGAATCATGTTCACAAAAATGGGAGGGATGGACAAATGTACGTACAGATAGACTGACAGACAGCCCAAAAACAAAATGCTTCTGGCCGCGGCTACTGACGCCACAGAAGCATAAAAAAAAGAATTTTCATATCTATATGCCAGAAAAATGAACAGGTCACAGAAAGAATCACTGTCTTCATGGAGCTGAATCCCACTAGGAGAGTAAACATGACCCAATGTGGAAAAACAGTCACAGTTCACTGGATTTTTATGAGCTTTGCATCTAATTATGATGGCAAAAAATGTCATGCTTAAATTAGAGTCTGGGTTCATGAAGTTTGGTTGCCAAACTAACAGAGAGCCCAGGGCAGTGAGACTTGTTGCTGTGTGGTTGCCACAGCAGCAGCAAAGAGCAGCAGAGCTCCTGTGAAGGCCAGCTCCATCCTCTTCTTCAAGTGGAAAGAATCTGTCCCCTCCCTGTGACGAGCTGCCAGCTCAGCCTCAGCTCTTTCCTTAACCCTGGACTCCACTTACTCTTTAATGCTCAAAACTTTTCTGACTGCTGCAAACACTGCTAAAATATGAGAGAGAAATCCAGTACTGTGGAGGTATATCACAGCTGTTGGCTCACATGGCTGTCCCACAGGGCAAATATGCTTTTCAGGAGTTAAGATAATTTGACATTTTGTTAATTTTTAGGGTCGTTTAAGTAGCGCGCAGAGACCGTTCTCATGATGAAGAGTGTAGATCAAGCCCCCGCAGTAGCTGATAGATCCGAGGATTGACTGGCTGCACAGAGGCGATGTGCTGAGTGTGTGTTAAACACAAATAAGGCTTCTGTGATGTGGAACCTGGTGAGGACACTTGCCAAACCACACACCAAAGCATAAGTCAGTCTCATCAATCACACATACAACTGGCCTCTGTGTACCGGATTTTTGTCCCAGAGTCCTTCCAACTCTCCATCTACCACAGCTTTCACCATTTCTAAAGATGCTGTCTGTATTTATGTGTGTGTGTGTGTATGAGAGAGAGAGAGAGAGAGAGAGAGAGAGAGAGAGAGAGAGAGAGAGAAAGAGAGAGAAAAAAAATTAAGGCGGAAAGAAAGCACGAGAATGAGTGTTTGGGCGTTTTTCCCCCTGCGCTGCATGTTGCCACTGACTTTGCATTTACCATAGTGCAAATTGACAAACTGACAAATGATCGGGCCTTAATACTCACATGGAAACAGATACACCATTGTAAAAGGGTCCCCACCCAAAAACAGCTGGACCGATGGCCAGGATTCAAAAATCCACTTTGAAACATTTATTGTTCACATTAGCAATATTTACAGGCAGAGAGAAAGAGAGAAGGAGAAAGAGGATAGTCAGAGGAGATACACGGGGGAGGACCATAACTTGGCCTACACACTTAATGGACCATTTTATAGGAGGTCAAGAAATTCAGGCTTTTCCTTAGTGTGTTTGTGTTATTTACAGCTTCTTATATATTAGATTTTACATGGAGGTGCTTTGATGGGGAACTGCAACTGTGCATCATTCCTCTGTCTTCTTACTTATTGAAAAATTGTATACCGCGGTGCTTCACACGTGTGCAAAATAAACACGCACTCTGTGTGCAAGCTTGTGAGCAGACCAACACACACTCATTTTGAGTGCTTTAAGACGAGAATGCCATGGGTAGATGAGGGGTCAGAGTCTGTGATAGATCAGCAGTGGTTTCCCAATCCTCTTAGTGCCACAGTGCTCTGGGTCTAACTACTCTCCTGTAGGTAAAAATATACACTTCTTAACCCCACTAATCCAGGAAATGGAGGTTATTCAAATTAGGGAAAGCTCAGATTAGCAATTCATTGAAAAACCTGCAATACCCTTTCAACAGAAAAAGAGAATATGCAATTTAAAATCAAGCCACTGTGTTTTTTAATTAATTAATTATTATTATTATTTTTTTTCGCTGAAAATAGCAACCTGCGTCAGCTCAGAGGATGAAAGAAGACACACAGAAACACTTAATTAGAATTCCAACACTGACACAAAGTTCAAATCAAATAGATCATTTGTGTTAGTCTTTATAACTTCAAAGGTCTAACTTCTCAAAAATGTCCTTGCTGTGGATGTCTGAAGCAGAGAGTGGTTCACACAAAGATAAAAGTGCAAGAACACACACAAAGAACCAAAATGAATAACTGTAGAGACATTACTCTGATTATATCTACGGTAATTCAAAGGAGACATCTTATTCAACAGTGTTTGTTTGTCTTAAGCTTTTTCTTCCTAGGTCTTCCTTCCAAGGTCAAGTTCTTTATACTCAGAGTGGGGAAATTATCAGGAAATTATGCTGTTATTTATTAACAGATCAGATGTTGAAAGGAATATATTCTATAAAGATGTAATGAGTAATAACTGGCTTTTTGAACCAACTAGCCACAACATATCAGCAGGGCCTTGCAAGTGTTGCTGATTATTTCCTGGTGCTTTGCTGTTGCTTCCATGGCTGCTAATAGTTTAAGAATCCTAAAGAAACAGAGTCAGGCCGGGTGTGTGTATTTGCTGGGAAGGCTTCGTACTCCCTGCTCTCCAGAACTACCTACTGCGTGGTGCACTTGGTTTCACTTCTTGAAAATCCAAGAGGACAGTGGTGTAGTGTGTAACGTGCAGGGATCTTGGGACTCCGAAGACATGTGATGACTTACAACTTGACTTTAATGCCTCCCTTTACTGTTCTTCCACTCTAAAATGTAGGGAAGCTTTTCTTTTTTCTGGCTCTGCCTTAGACAGAAACTACTCCTTTTACTTGTGCACAGTAACTGCCAATCTTAATCCATACTGATATTCTGTAATTTGCACTTTGTATCTTTTGTTTTCCAGCTTTAACTTTTTTAAGTTTTTGCTAATCTGGTCTTTGGCCAGCCTGATTAGGTTTTTTGATCTGATAATGTCTTCCTGAGTGTCCTGTTTTTACTGTCTGTCAAAGCACTGTGGAAACTGTTTTTAGGGGGCTATATAAATAAAGTCATTATTATTATTATTATTGGTCGTAGTAGTAGTAGTAGTATTGCAATATCACCCAGTTAGCTGGACCTGTACACATGCTGACCACCAGCAAAAAGATGCCATCACGAGTCCGAGTTGTGATATTCATGTTGTTATAATACATACCAAATATGGAGCTCCTATTCACAGTCACTGAGCTAAGTCAGCATCTAACTATGGGGTTTACACAAACATAACTAAACTGTAAGAATCAACAAAGCTTTATATGCACTGCAAATAACCTTACTGCCTAAAAGGTAAGATGGATGTCCAATAAAGTTTCCAATTTGGTGACAGAACCAGATGGGCTTGATATAATCAATCTGAACTGGGAACTGTCTTGACCACCTGTATTTTTTTTTATGTAATGACCCTGTCTCCTCACATCTGTTCAGGGCTCTGAGGAAGGATACGGTGAGCCAGGATGTGCTTGCTCAAAAAGCAGACAACAAGAGAGGTGACATCATTATGCTGATATTTCACACAGATTTCCTCCGATGTTAATAACGTTTAATTGACAAAACTCTAACTGAATATCAAACTACCTACAAGGACAGAGAGAGACATGGAGGCAGAGACAGAGGCTGAAGTTCAATCAAAAAAGAAACCTGAACCTGTAAGGATACACCTTTGACTGTAAGAACTTGAACTTGAACAGTAAGGTGAGAAGAAATTTGGGGATGCTATAATAATTATAGGTCTTTTGAGCATGAAATGGTATTTGCCAAATAAGGCTATTGGCAGAGGATCTGATTCTGAACAAAACCACTTTGAGCTATAGGAATCAGTTTGGATAGTAATCAGGTTTAGAAGCTGTTACAGGTGAGTGTCAAATGATCTAGATTAAAAGCAAGTGTTTTATAGCTATACAACCATGTACCTATGCAACGTAGACTGCCTGTGTGCAGGAGTGAGCACACACAACAAAAAATGTACCTTGAAAGCCTGACACATTATGCAGTTTAACACTCTGTGATCCTTTGCACTTATCTGGCTCAAACACAAAGCTCAGCCAAGCTGTGCCACCTGGTCTAGATTCAAGGTAGGCTTTTCAGCCCTGTAAATGTCAACAGGACACACGCTCAATTTTGCATAGTTACCATGACAACAGGACACTTGACA
The DNA here is from genome assembly GCF_020382885.2 of Scatophagus argus. Lineage (NCBI taxonomy): Eukaryota > Metazoa > Chordata > Actinopteri > Scatophagidae > Scatophagus > Scatophagus argus. The sequence continues at coordinate 12,200,277 of NC_058505.1, read as the reverse complement.
GCCACCTTGCACAAAGGGATGTTGTGGTCTGACAGAAATGATCTTGAGCTGTCAGTGGCAGACAGGTGGACATGCTGCCTGGGAGATATATGTGAGATGCAAGATACATAAAAACCCAGATGAAAATAAATGTATGGGAGGGGAGTAAAGAAAGGAAATGAAGTAAGAAGAAGCGTGCTGATAATGATGAGGAATTGTCATGGTGTAGAGTGAAATAAGAGCAAAGCAGAAATGCAGAAACACAGAGACAAATAAGAGAAATGGGAGCCAAGTTTTTTTTGCTGTTGTTGTTTTAAAGAAAAGCTTCAGCAATACAATCAGGGGAAACAGGGGAAAGAAAGAGGAAAGAGGGATATACAGATAGAAAGTGAGAGGCTGGTCGACTATCCGTGGGCATAATTTTCAGGGCAACAAAAGGGCAGGCAGGCAGAGGGGAACTGAATCCTGCCCCGTTTGTCTCCTCAAATGGCCTCTGGGGACTGTTTGAAATGGCCCTTTTCTTCTTGGTCCTTTTCAGCACTAAACCCCATCTACATGACAAACAGTGTCACTTTGAAGCTGCTTGTGTCATCTCTGCCTCTCTGTCACTCATTCCTGACCTTTTGCTCCCGCCTCTCATCTTTCTTTATTTTTTTTTTCTTTCCACAGTAATTCACTTTTTTTGTCACTGCCTCCCTTTCACCCTCTATCCTTTTCATTTATCTTTGATATCTGCCTCTGTGCTGAAAACAAGTGGATCTGAGGAAGATAGCAAGGACATTTCAGCAGTTCTGGCTATGTGCTATATTGTTTGATGTGTACTAATTAGACCAAAGCCTGATCAGTTATGACTTTTATGTTGTTGGTTAAATAATACTTCAGTCGACTTTTAACTTGTGACCCGTTTCATTGCAGTGACATTTTTCATGCTGACATTTGCATTCACTCTTGATTTTTATTCATTTGACAGTTACCATTGATTTCAAGCAAGGGGACATTAAGCCATTAGCCAAAGAGGACAGTCAGTAACAACATTATCTCTTATTGTTGGGGCATGTTCAGTAATTGTACCAAGCGCCCTCGGCGTTCGGTGCTGTCTCATATATTTGTGACGTATGGATGAACACACAAATAATTCAGCGGCACTCTTAGGCCTCTATGATTTGTGCTGAGACTCATATTTATCTGTTTATGTGCACCACAGGACACCTTACCTGGTTAAAGTGCTCCAACCTCTCCTTGACCTCAGCCAGCGTAGGGTTCGGGATGCGAACTTTGACCTCTGGGTTTTGCCTCTGGGCGTGCAGACCATTTCCCACAACTCTGCCAGAATAGCTGTAAGTAAAAAAAGGAGAAGTTAAATATTTAGTGGAGAAAAAAAAGCAAAAAAAGACCTTGGGGTATACAGGCGTCAAATAGCAGCTGATATCTAGTTGTTAGGACTAAAATTGACATGGTCGCTTGGCAAAACACTTTATTCAGATAATTTCTTGCTCTATTCTCAGCATATTTGTTATTGTGCAGTTACTGTTGCTCTTTTATGTGTAATAATGGGTTTGTAATAATAAATAAGCAGGATCACAAAGGAAATGTGAAACTGCAGCAACTCCTCTGCTCGATAACACATTATAACTTTGGTTAGCACCAAAGTTACCTTAGGTTTCCAGGTAGAATGCACTCAGTGCACTTTGACTACATAATGTTTCATTATTATGTAGTCCATCAATGTTTGTATTTAGAAGTCTGCCCACTGTACCACAGTAATTCTTCGACATCAACTAAAAATCATTACGGGCTCATTTGTCAGAGACATGGAAGACATTATAAACTATGTATTGCATCAAGATTGAATCAAATGCGCTTAAAAATCACTTCAAGCTGCTTTTTACTGCTCTTCTGTAATTGGAAATATTTTAAATAGAACTATGACTGAGGGCAGCCGTGTAAAAAATGAAATTGAGAGACATGGTGAGCTGGACCCTTTAATCCTTGGCATGCTCCATGGGCCTGCAGCTTGGCGAGGATTATAGCTGTTGATTTTGTCAGAGCTGTTGTTGCACTGATGTCATGGAGGCTAACATTTCGAGCAACTGCCTGATGAGGAAGGGGGAGTGTTTAAATTGTGTATAATAGACACAGAGGCTGTTTTGGCAGAAATAAAGCATCACGTCAATCCACAGATAAGGCTCCGGAACAAACTGATTTAACATTTTCTAGTTTAAATCATTAAAATGTTTGAACCATGGAATGGATTACATTGCAGTTTATTGTTTTGAATGGACCTTTGATGATACAGTGCTGGCAGTTTTCTAAAGTTTACACTGGAAGATTGTGTCTGAATCAGAGTCCAGCAAGGAAAAATTAACACAAGTGCACACAGACACACACACACACACACAGACATTTTGTCATTTTGTGGTCAATTATGAATAAAATAACAGGGACTAACTGAAATTTAGTCATCATATTGAATTAGATAGTAACTGGCCAGTAGAAACAAACCACAGCAGAAGCAAATTTATGGCAGCCAGAATGAGAGAACGTACATCTACCTTCACAACCATTAATATTACAGAGAGGTCGTTAATGCTTTAACTTATTCACCTTCTCATAACTCAACACTAATATTGCTACAGACATCTGAAGCACACACACATTAACTGATCACCCTTGTACTCCAGGCTCATCTTAAATGTGCAGGCCCCCCACTGGTCCCTAAGGTTAAGTGCCAGCAACCTGCGAAGGAACTCATGCTGATTGTATGCTTTTGGTTAATACCTACTGTGGAGTCCTAAAGCTAACCATACATGAATTGTGATGACCCACACCCAACCCCTCCACAATCCTAATGTGAGAAATATATGTTAATGCTAATTTTCCACGCATGATGCGTTTCACAGCACTGAAAAAGAATGACATGTACTGGCATCAAATCGACTAATGCTTCCACTGGCAGTACAAGGCTGATAAATTGAGGATGGATTGTGTAAGTGAACGTGTTTATATGGACGTGTTTATGTGTACACGGTTGTGCTTGCATGTGATCATGGGAATATGAGCAGAGGCAATCATAAAAAAGTGCTGAGTTTGAGAATCCTGTGATCTAAGCAATGTCCCGATAAGGCCTGTGCTCCTTCGGCTTGCTGAAACAGCGCTTTGGGACCGGGCCCATAAAAATGCACAAACGTCTCGCTTAACCCTCTGCCGCAAATACATTACTTTACATCCCCTTCCTGTTTATTTCTTCTTCCTCTATGAATTGCCTGTTTGACTTAAGTGCATTTGCAAAATGGATGCTCCCCCCCAACCCCTTCCCCAGCTTCAGACACACTCACACACAAACTACTGTCTGCTCCGACAACAACTGAGGTTGTTAATTGCCAGCGGCTCAGAATCTTCCCTTGTCAAGACGGAAACAATCAATAGCGTTTGGACTTTCAAGTCCCCCCATCCCCCCAAACATAAATGATAAACTGAAGAATCAAACAGTCTTCTATGCAGTGGTTGAAAGTGGGGGCCTGTGTGATGGGGAAGTGTGCATGTCTTTCTCCAGGCTTGGCTTGGGATAACAGTGTTGGCGTGGAAATGAGCTCATCAGATGGGATGCAAATGAAAGGGAAGAGTCAGGGTGAGTTTGGCAGTGAGCTAGGCATTGGAGCATTTTATTGCAGGATATCTTTGATATTATTTAGGGGATGTGACAAGCGACACAGCAGGACATCCCAGAGCCGAGTACCTGATAGGCAGACACAAATTAGGTGTGATGAGATCCCAGCCAACTGCAATAATGTAGCGTTTCAAAATACCTTTTATTGTAGCCTTATGTAACAATGAATTAAAGTGTGAGCAGAAGGTTACACAAGAAAAATGAAAGACTGCAGCACCCAAATGATATCTCTCTGTTATGTGGCTAATGAAGGAATACCAGCTCACTGCAATCAACAGTCCATGCCCTCTTCTCATAGTTTCAAGCATTCAACCTCAACAAAAAAATCAAAATGACTACCTACACATGTACGGCTTCTGAATCATGGCTCTCTGACCCCCTTCTATGGAATTGACTCATTCCCTTGTGAATGCCCAATTGATGCTCTTTCCTAAAGGCAGCTTTGTCTGTTCTCGTCTTTCCCTTCGCCTGGAGCACAGACGAGCAGTGACCTCCACTCCCCAATGCTGACCGCGAACTGAACTGTCTTGATCTTCTGAAGGCCTGCAGGAATGTTTGTGCGTTGCAAAGAAGAATACACAAATCAAATATTCAACCTTTAAGGTGTACATGGAGATGACTGAAAAAAATATGTGCGTTTTCAAAGCACTCATGTGCCTGAGCATTTCGGTGTATATGCTGTAAACAAAGCTAGGCTGTAACACGAATACTGACATTTCAGTGATGTGTAAGTTTTGGGCTGTCTTCCTGTGCACTTAGTTCTTGACTGATCACCCTGGTCTGGCTGGAAGGTTTAATGAGCCCCCAACACTCACCAAGGATTCAGTTAGCCAGATTATTCGTGTATATATGTAAGTAAAAAAAATAATTAAAAATTATATTTAGACCGAGTCTTTCTTCTTCAGCTTAATCTTTTCAGTGTGGCTTATTTTTAACCTCCCAGTGCATAACAACATAAAGCTCCATGATTACTGGAGACTTACAAGATGACCCATAGACACCATAGACAGGTAGGCCTGTTGGGCTGTAATTATTCTGTAGCAATTGCTTAATTGCATTCACACTGCAAGCTGTCTGCAGAAATCTTTGCCAGGATCCCGACGGTTAATGAGATTATCCACTGGTATCTGCCAAGGAGAGTAAAGGCACATCATCTCTGAGATGATTTAAGGCAATTTTGCGCATATTTTTGATGTGCTTCAAAAATCGCACCAGAATTAGAAAGCACACTGAGGCTACATGCCATACTCATGGCTTGATATTTAGTTCCAGGTATTTTACATTAATAAAATGTTCATCTGGAACTCTGCTTCAGTAATTACAAACAATAATCATCGTGTTGTAGAGGTAAAAGTAAAAGCAACACATTTCATTAAATCCTTAGACCAATGCCCTAAGGCAGTGTGTCAAAAGGACAACACTGAAAAATGTAGAAATATACTGTACCACAGTATACTAAGCTATTAAAGCTGAAGCTATTAAAATCACTCTTGCAGACACTAATATTATTTCCCACTGGCAACATGTAAAGACGGAACTGCACAGGTCCTAACTGATGCTTGAAGTCCTACATCAGTGTTTTGTACACAGGAGACAAACACATGCACATACTGCAGCTAACTGTATCATACACAAGGTCTTAAACTGAAGTTTGCCTTTCATGAAAAGTCAAGACTCAGCTTGAGGCAAAGTCTATGGGAACATAAAGGTGAAGAAAAAACAGAATGTGTCTTTATGTGTGTGTGTGTGTGTGTAGGTGTGTGTATGTGTATGTCTGTCTATCAACAAGGTGTCATTTTAATTAAAAAGCATGACATTTAAATAATAACAAAAAGGTCACCGGTACCACAAAACTTAACTATTAACTGACTACTATTTACTGAAAATATGAGCCAAGGTGAATGCTCTGCCGCCATGCTTCCCTGTATTGTGCACTGTACTAACTAATCACATGTGTACTACATTTACTTTTTAATAATGGAAATCAGTGTAATACTGAATGATTCATACTTGTTGATTAATTGGACTAAAGCTTCTTCTTCTGCCAATACAACAGATCAGACATGAAACATGTTTGCATCCTATGGTGTTCCTATTTCAGCATGCAAATCGATTTGGATGAATGATTCCTGTAAAACAAACTTCAGGCTGAATCAGAGCAAAAGTGTCAATGAGTAATGTTTAAGAGGGGATGCGGTTGTTTTCATCTCAGTGAGTGTGTGTATTTTTGAGACTGTGGGTGGTACTATTTCAGCTGAGGAGGGCACTGGATTAGAGCTGGTGGTACCGCTGTCAGGGTAAACAGCAAATTGTTGATTTATCATGATTAATAAAGCCTCTGCCCACCCTCCCGGCTGTCCTGGGTATACAAGACTGAACATGTGTTGAGGCATAATGTACAGTGGGTCATGCCAGCTTTAACTCATGTCTTTCTTTCTTTTTTTTTTTTTTTCTTGAAGCTCTTTGCGACCACTGCGGGAGGGGAGGGGGAATGGTGTGTGTGTGTGTCTTTTTTTTTTTTAGCTGCTTCTCCCACATATAACTTCATGTTCAAGTAGGTGACAACTGAAGGAGTTGAAATGCTTGCTCTCCAGCTTTTTCATCATACACACACACACACACACACACAGGTGCAAGTAATAAATGAAAACTACTGTATATGGTAAATGCTTTGTAAAATGTGAACATTGTTGTTGAAACTGAAGAAAGCATCTGCCACAGAGCTTTAAAACACATGTCTCTTTGGGACTACTGGGCATACTTCAAGAGGGTGAACACTCCTGGCCAGGCTAAAATAAATTATACCATATAGACACAACAGAAATAAATTTTATTCTTTTTTTTTATTTCCTCTTTCTTTAGCTATATATGTCTTTCCTCACATAAAAAATATGTATACACATACAAAATAGAGGTATCACATCTTTTAGAACTAAAACAAAAGCTGCACAAAGAATAGACCCAAATGCATAGAGAATAAACAGCAACAACACAGTCTAACTCGTGGACATGCACTTGCATGCAAATGTTCTCAAGCTAATGCTAAAATACTTTATTAACAACACTGGCAGATTCCTGTATTTTTCAGACATGGCTGTAACACTTTTTATTTTCTGGTGCTAATTCGATAGCTTTATTAAGTGACATAGGGCCACATGAGAACAAGACATATACTGCACTACAACATTAAACGTATAACACTGTAAAATAGGGCATTACAACTTTCTCTTCCTGGAACAAGATGACCTGACGTCACACGAGGCCAGCAGTGAGAGTAAGGGAGGGGCTGAGTAGATGTTTTGTAGCCAGAAAACTTTACGAGCAGTGCTTGGACATGTTGAAATACTCTGAGCAGGAGGTTTTGTTCTGAAAGGCCAGACTGTTCTCACACACACTGTGAGCTAAGCAGCCATTCACTGTACTAACACTAAGCACATGAACAGGCAACTGGTCAAAAGCCACTTTACCAGCATTTAATCAACATGACATATGAGCACATGGTGTCCCTCGAACAGTAAACGTGAACATGTGCAAACACACACAAATCTTTCACAAGCCATGCAGCGCCCCATAATGCAATGTGAACATAAGCACACAGTCTGTTTAAGTTTATCGTAGGTTCCAAACGATAAACACTGTGAAAATAAATATTTCAATCTATCAAACTATATGCATATTTAAGCACTGGTAAAATCTTTGGCTGCTCTTATAGAAGATGTCAAAACTCCTGGCAGTCTGTGCTGTGGTTGTGCTTCAAAAACAAAATTATTAGAGAGGAAATACTCAGATTATAACACATGCAAGGAGAAATAGCAAATAAATCAGTACAGGTCATCTGGAGGGCAGGCAAGCTGTTTACTCCCACCCCACTCAGTCCCAGATCTACTTCGCTTTCTTAAACAATCACTCAAAGTCCAACAAGAGGCCATGTCTTCAGTTCAAGACATCTTTTATCTTTCCCTTGATTTCTCTGCCTACTGCCACAAACTCCATTAAAACCTCCTTTTCCCCCTCTTTGTTCCCATTGCTGTCTTTTGTAACCCAGCTGGTAACCACATGAACACACAACGCTACCAGTAGCTGCAGTCTCTCAGCAGCCTCAGCAGTACCTGGGGCATGCACTCTTGGCTTAATTTTACTCTCGTCTTATTCCCAGCTCTGTGTTTTCCCCCTCTATATCTGTTTCCTCCTATCTTTTGACATTACTTCTTCCTTTCTCCAGCTGGCAGCTTAAGGATTTTGGCAATAAAATGGTTCTATGGCCTGTCTTGTCCCACTGAGACACTGACCTAATAGTTGTTCAGAAACACTTGGATAATGAGACTGACTTTGAGAAAAGTTTTACTCCTAGAAAAACTCAAAAAGGCTGTCTTAAATGTACTGTAACTGTTCTATTTCATGGAGAATTGATTTCTGTTTTCAACTGCTGAAAGTAGAACTTCTGACTGTAGTGACAGCAATGACATTTTAAATTATTTGTCAAAATTTTGCGAAGCTCCCAGTTAATCTTTTAAAAAGCTGAGTCAAGGGTGCTGAGCGATTTTGTAGACCTGGCCAGTAGCCCAGCGGGCCCCCTGACATGCTTCTTTGCAGCCTGGCAAGCTTCTGTACTGAATGATGAGTCAGACATGTAGGCAGAGTCGATTAGGGTCAGAAATATAAAGAGCAGCACAGGCACAGCATTCATGCTGGCAACTCCACACAAGATAAAAAACATAGTCAGCTGCTGAACCCAGCAATCGCATCTCTCTTGTATTGAAGCTAGTTTGAAATTGTTTTGATGATTTCATACTGACTAAATGCTCCTTGTGCTTGGGAAAAGTCTGCATGACTAATCATGAGGTGGTGTGCAACTGCTTAAACTTGTTTTGCCTACACAATCATTCATCTGGAGTTCAATGAACTATGTCCTTCTCTGGGATGGGAATGCTGGTATCAAAGGCTGCCTTGAGCTTGTGTTGCCTGTATCAGTGGTTTCCAACCTTTTAAACCTATGACCTCTTAAAACAGAGTAACGTCTACTTGCAAAACCCCATCATGATTCACATTCATTCATTATGGTCACGCCCTTCGTTACCAGCTCCACAGTGTATTTTTTTTCCTTCAAAGAAATTCACAAGAAACACAAACTTAGAAGAAAAAAAAAAAAAAGATTAGGACAAATTCTGAAAAATAAATAGGTGTATAGCAGTTGTTTTTCTTCTAATCATCTTCTAACCACTTATAACCACTTCCTGGGTTGTGAACCACTGGCCTGGAGTAATTGCAGAAGACATGTTTTTTCGCTATGATGGGGCTCCACACTGGAAAATACATACTACACAGGCTGTTTCTAACTCCAGTTACACTAACAGCAAGAATAGGAATTCAGCAAAGATGAAACAGTTTCGTCTTCGTCTTGGACTTCACCTGAGGCTCGACACCTGTGCTGAGCTGGATGGTGTCTGTCTTTGTAGTGCTGTGGACCAGTGAAATATGGCTGTTTATGGCTGTGTGGTTGGGTTGGAATTACACACCATTATGTTGGTCTCAACTGCTTTGCCACTTTTTAAAAGGTCTCGGGGTGATTTTACCGCGACCAGGCTGGTTTATTGAGTGGTTGCACCGTAACAGCTATATGGTTGAAGGTCCAATGGCTCAAATTACTCATGGCTATTACGCACTGAAAGCCTTTCCTCTACAGTGCAATAAAAGGTGTTACTGCACTTATGAGTGGCTGCTTTCATTTGGTATGTTTGTTTCCTCTGTCCTTTCTTAATGCTATCAAATACAGGTACGTGGTCTTCATTGAGTCAGGTCAAGTATCAAATCAATATCTCTCCTCAATTCAGTTTTCAATTTGCCCATCACTGCCAGCACTTATCTCTTTCACTGAGTGCTCCGGATTGGAATCTAACTTTCATACACAATCATTAAACTCAGATTTCCTTTCATTTGTATCTGACACATTTCTCTCTTTTTACAGCGACCAGAGCTCCATGTGGTGAAGCAAAGCAGTCCGGCAGAATGTTTGCTTTTGTCTCTGTTTGTTTGTGTACTCAGTGCGGTAGCGTGGTAGCTGTTGACTGTATGTAACTTATCAGATTGTTGGGTGGATGGAGATGAAAGCCGACCCCAGTCCCCTCTGAGCCAGCAGACCATGGTCTTGTGGAAATGCGGCCCAATGCTAATAGCAGACTGGAACTCTCTTTAGAACTGGGATTTCCAGAATGCTCAGTGCCAAATTAATTTAACAAAACAACTGCTGTATTTCCACAGTTCTCATTAAGCAGGTTTAAGTAGATTTTGTGTATTCACTGCTAGCCAGGGCTACACATACACATCCTGGATACATGAAGCCCAAAAGTTGAAATTTAGATGTTGTCAGAGTACCCATTTGTCGTGGCCAACCAGGCCAGGTGTAGACCACCTCAACAAGTACTGTGGGTACTCCTTATGGGTTCAGCCCATCCTGCCTGGGTATATGCTCTTCAGGTCACTGTGACATGGTCCAACCCTGAAGAGAGTCAGGGAGCTGGAACAGAGGCTGAGTAAGAAGTGAGTGTAAAGACAGAAAAACAGAGAGGGACAGGGCAGTTGTCATAGTTACAGGTAATCACATGCTGTGATTATCTTGTACCAAGAAGCCATTGATACTTATCATTAAGGCTATTTTACCCATCTATTTCTATCTCCATCTGCAGGCTAGGTGATATATACAATATCTAGTTTGGCTCATCATTAGCCCATTAGGCCTACACACAGCCAAGCATGTTTCATTTCAGTGCTACTCCAGACTAATGAACAGGCATCGATTTATCTCACTATCACAGCAACTGCAAAGAGCTGAATTAATTTGGTGTAAGTGACTCGCTCTTGCTAACAAACTGCTCTTCCTCACATTATCTCTCTCTCTCTCTCTCTCTCTCTCTCTCTCTCATCCCTGTGGCTGTGTAAGCAAATCCTGACATTAACAAATCAAAGCAAAGTTGCAGCACAGTATAAATACATATATAGTCACTAGATCCAACATGTTCTCTCTGCACGTAGTTCTTCCTGCAAATTGTTTAAGGGATTTCTCATGCGGAGACAATGCAAAATTACATTTCTATAAATGGCCTGCATTTCAATACAGTACAAAGTCGTTACTGTCATACTTAGTTGCTAGTATGACAGGGGAGTAAATGCACTTCCACACTGCACCCGTGTGGCCAATATAATGTAGTGAAAGCCTACAGTATCCACTGTTTGAGGCCACTATGCTTTTAACAGCATTAGTTTGTTTTTTCCTGTATTTTCAGAATGAGTATCACAAAGCTGACGGATAAGCGGTATAGAAAATGAATGAACAAGTAACACAAAGCTCACAGGCAGATCTTTCTGATATTAGTCTCAAACAAACCATGACTGTTCCAACATTTCGTAGCAACAAAGCCAAGCTCACTAAACTTCCCTGATAACCTCACTCTCACACTCTCACAATTCTTGAGTTTGAAGAGTTTTGGGAATTAGTACATTTTTAAACGCAATTTAGTTTCAATTAAACATAATTCACCTCAAACAAAATCACATCTGAGGTTGGCTACTTGAGGCTCCTATATATGGAATTGTGTATGTGATTGTGGTGTCTTTCTAATTAAGCATATTTGAATCTACAGATATGCTAAATACTGAAAGAATACTGGAATTGTAATTTGCAACTCTAATTTTCAGCTAATTAAATCACTGTTCTCACAGGAAGTGAGGGAGAGCCACCACCCACACTTCCTGTCCACATCTACAAATCAATGTGACTGTTTTGTCACATGGAAGTTTAGCAAACTGCACAATGAAGGACTTCCATTTCTCTTTCTCTAGTGCTCGAGACAAATGGAAACATACAATATGGGTATAGCACTGAAAGCTTTAATAGTCTCTGGTGGCAGTTACATAGATTACAACTGTAATTGGCTTGTGGTTTGCTTTGAGGACATTCCCAGGCCTGACTGTCCCGACCGTGTCTGTCACTGGGTGTAACTGTTCCCCACCTCTCTGTGTCGCCTGTGCTGATGTACCAGCAGACGAACTGCAGGCTGCGTCAACAGACCACACAGACTTCTGGGAAAAGACCATGTAGCCTCCATTAGACTGGAGAAACAAGAACAAGTCATGTCAGTCTTGCCCACACACGCAAATCACATGCAGACAAGCATCGCTTCCAGACACCAGCTTGTCTCTGATATGTTCCCACACACTCACTCACATGGACTTTATCCTGTCTGCATTTCTCACCAATATGCGCACATAACCTCTTCTTTGTTTAAATTTATAGATTTAACTACACAGGAGTGTCTTTAAATTATACCAATGAGGCTGTGAATATTCTCATTCATCCAGGTCATGGTTATCTCAAGGAAATTCAACCGAATGCAACTGGACTTAGTTATTTGTCTTTGAAGACGTTTCACCTCTCATCCAAGAGGCTTCATCAGTTCATGATCGCTTGACTAGGCTGAAAGAGAGTGAAACGTCTTCAAAGACAAATAACTAAGTCCAGTTGCATTCGATTGAATTTCCTTGAGATATACCAATGAGAAAATATCGTAACTGAGAGGAGGGTGTTCTGCTGCTCTGTGCAATAATCACTCAACAACAAGACCTGTTTTGTAACAATTAAGAAGAATGCCATATCAGATCTGATCAAATTGCTCATTAACTGTTTCAGAGTTACCTTGTGGATAGAAATCGCTGTGTGAATGCTAGAAATGTTCCATATGAATTTGCGCATATCGCAAAAGGTATCGAACACGCTCGAATGATTGGATTAAATTGTCTGCGAAGGCTGCTTTTTACTGAACTTACTGAAAATCCAGCTTCACTGTACGCCTGCAACCTGGAATAGCATGTAGAACAATCTAAAGCTTACCTCATTTTTATCCTTAGGGTAGATTAAATTTTTAATTTCATCTTATTTCACTTCCAGCTGTTCTTGTTTTTGTTGACTCACCTGCTTTAAATTTTAATTGCTTTTTTTTCTCCTAAGGCTTTATAATTTTACTAACCTGGCATTTTATTCATTCAATTTTCATCTAAACTTCCCATGTGTGTTTCTTTGTGTCCTTGATCTTTTCTGTATGTTTTATAGTCGACTATACTGCATACCCTTTACCCTTTCAGACACGAGACCAAACGTAGCAATCTGGGCCTGACTTTCATGTTCCGTTAGTAAAAATATATTTTCAGCACAAATTCAGCTTCCAATTCCTAAACCTATAGCACTATTATAGCACATTCAGTTTCAGGTTTCAAGATTCAAAATTCAAGATTCAATTTTTTTCATCCAGCACCAGTATAGATAGAGTTTGCACTATGTAAATCTGTGTTCTCATTTTCTCATCTCATCTCATTTTTCAAATGTGTTTTCAAACTCCATACTGAGTAAGCACATACCTATATAAGTCAATGACACTGATCTCCCAGTAGGTGGCAGCATTAGCCAATTTAATTTCAACAGTTACACCAGAAAATTCATTGATATTAAAGATAATGTAGTTACTTATAAGGAATAAAGGCATATAGGATGCATGTAAGAGAAAGTAACAGAGAAGAAAAGACAGACAGAGATTGCACTGCAACTCAAATTTGTTCAAAAGGGGACAGAAATGGCACTACAGACAGCAAGAACAATAAAGAAAGAGAAACCAAAAATAAAGAAAAAAGAAATGTTACAAGACCAAGCAATAAATCTATCTTCTCTTCTAGCCATATGCCAACATGCCAACGAGGGCATGGATAACTGAGGTTAGAGGTCTGAGGGGAGCTGTGGGGGGGTATAGAGTGTAGAACGCAGACAAGGGCAGGCAGGGGCAGAGCCAGCAAAGTAAACTATTCCCCGGTGCACAGACGGGCGGAGTTGACCATGATCCTCTGGTGTGGTACGACCACCTGTTTGTCTGGCTGTCTGTCTGACTGTCTGTCTGTCTGTCTGATCCTGGCCAGAATGGAGTGATCTTGTGCTTAAGGTTGACAGCTTCAGTGTAAACTACAAAACCAATCAAGGTGTTTCACATGGATAAAACCAAATACATTATCATTTTATGTACTTACATTAAATCTGTGACAAGCCGGTTTGGCACATCACAGAGAGGCTCAGTGTACAAAGTACAAAGTGTATCATAAACATGGCCAAACACAGAAAGAAGGTGGCATAATGTCACATCTGGACAGTACTGTAGTACTGTATAAGCAGCTTTTGTAAGCAAAAAGAACAAAGTAAAACAGTCCAGTTTCAACTCAAACATACAGTACATTTGGCTCGAGGCAACAAACATACTCAGACGTACCCACATAAAGCACAGAGGGCTTGCGAGGGTGTTGAGTGAGGAGGTCAGGGATCAGACTCTCTGCTGCTGCAAGGGGCACATGGGAGCGCAATTCATATCCATCCTCTGCCATGAACACATGCACACATACAGAGGACACACACAGACTACCACACAGAACATTTATACGCTCATATACAATCAGAATACAGGCACACCCCTCACACACTCACGCACAGGCAGAAATAGTCCCCAGACACATAGTAAGATGGACATTCGAGAACATATTGTAGATAGAGCGATAGAGGAATAGTTCTAACTACAGCTACATGACACCAGAATAACAATATATAGAATTATACTGCATAGATGTGAAAACTTCTGCTAGGGTCAGGGAGAAAGAGAGAGGGTGGCTGTAATGCAGTCAGAGAAAATAGGGGTAAAGGTTAGGGAGCTATTATCCAGATGAATTCAGGCAGATGGTAGCATTGACAAACACATGGCCAAAATGGCTCTCTTGGCAGAAATCCCAGCCAAGACTATCATGTATGTCATGATCAGGCTTATCTGTCAGTCAGGGACAGGTTGAAAATGGGACACATCATCAGTAAGCTGAATATGAGAAGTCTGGGTTTAGGTTAAGAGGATTGGACCGTAGCTGAGCAAATTTGTCCCTGGAGAGCAGAGTAGACAGTATCAGTTTTTATAAGATTAGTTTCCTTTTCTGTATGTTCTGAAGTCCTATAGTGTTCCAGTAAATTACAAAGTGTCTTTAGTGTCATTTGTGATTTTGCCAGGAATCCCCATCAAAAGGGATTATTTACGGGGCTGGTGATAGCTTGAAGCTATACGAAAGTCACATTATGTCAGTGACCTTTTCATCACCTTCAAGAAATGCCATCAACCATTTTAAGTGCTTCCCTGCTGTCCTTTGCCTCATTTGTCATCTTTATTTTCTGGTTCAAATCTGAAGGTGCACTTGTATTTCCAGAAATAAGAAACTATTGCTCCTCTCCTGTTGCATTTTGTTAAAGAAATGGCAACTTTGATAGGAAAATACTTCATTTGTGGCATTTTGTTGTGCTCATTTTCAAGTTAGTCTTTTCAAATGAATGGTACACTAGTAGTCGATGGCACCATAAAATTTGTAACCACTAAATAAACAACAAGTTGTTAACACTTTCTAATGTTATTGGCTTTGCATTCTTGTCATACAGGGTATGGGAATCAATAAGATGTCAAATTAAAGTGTGTGTCTCTCACTCTCCCTATTTAACAAATACCTACATACACACTGCAAAAGGCAGGCCTAGATATCCCATAAATTATCTAGTCTTGACCTGTATGAATTTAGTGCTGCTCATGTAAATCTGCTGCCTAAATATACAGTATACAGTACACACCCACACTTCATGAAGCAAACAATTCATGGACCTGTTCTGTTGAGATACTTAGCTGCTCTCACTATAGGGCTGCAAACGTTCAGTAAAGTGTCCAAGGGAAGTTAACGTCTTTGGAATTTTGCACAATATCATTAAAATCATACATTTTAACACTAAACGTATTAGAGAAGAAATAGATATAAAAATAGCAATACTGAGTCTTATGACATGTGTTGGTGAAAAGTATGCCCATTTAATTGATTTGCAACCACACTGCAAAACAGCAGCCCACTCGTTATTACATGTACAGATCATTTGCGTAACAGGAATTCAGTAAAATTGCAGCCTTCTGCATGCACAGCGCATACTCTCATCACCTGTGCAGCTCACAGTACTGGCAACTCTATCAGACTGTTGGAGTCAAAGGACCACATGCTTTCAGGTACTCTATCACTAGAGTGAATATATTTTATATTTTTATGGTATTTCAGGTAACTGGCAGACAATTATCATTATTATTATTATTGTTATTATCACTTCTCAGAATTTTGCAACCCCAGCTCAAAAATACAGTACACACGGCTCTGAGATGTCTTTATCAACCAACGTGCCAGTCACTATTATCTAGAAATGATAACCACGTGCATTTAAATTAAAAAATGGTGAAATGTGCAGGGATGCCTGAAGGTGGGGTTGGGGGGGGGACTTTCCCTTCATTCCGTGCAGAGGCCGCATTCCCAGCGCCACTCAGGGGGCTCCAGTGAGTGAGCCACAACACCAAACCCACCCGGAATTCTAAGAACGTTTTCCCTGTGGTTTCAGGTTACCACATACATACACTGAGCACAGATCATACACACACACACACACACACACCCTCCACAGTAGTGTACTGTACTTTTGTTTGTACAGAGTTATCTTTGTTAGCTTTCCCTTTCTCCTCCCATGCCTGTCCTTCATTTTAAATTTAAACTCACATACTTATCCATCGGATTGAACAACAACTTGGACTAGCACTTACAACTGCAACTGAATTCAAACCAGACGCCTTGCTCAGAATCTCACTCTAATGGTGAATACAACGCAGTGAAAACTGGTACACATTCACACTAAAACTCTACAGGGAATCTTGCCAGGGCTTGCTATAGGCCCCAAATTCAGACTTGCAGGTTTCAGGTATACTTTGCATCACACAAAATCTGATTCAAACTCAGACAAAAAATTAAAACTTAACTTCTACTCAATCAAGCTCTAACTGACATTTGTAAAATGTGCTGTTTCCCCCAGGAAAACGACAAGAGGTTCCCAAAAATAGTCACGCCAGAGTGAGGTTCAGCTCTTGCAGGTCAGATGTGATCATGCTGTGTGAGTGTTGATGTGTGCTGGGTGTGTGAATTTGTTGTGTATAAAGTGTGCACTGTCTGCAGCACACAGAAATAGTGTGATGGTTATAAGGCCATAATCCCGAGTCCACTTGGCTACAGTACAAGCTGCGTGTTTGGATCAAAGCAGAGGTTTAAAAGTGGATTTTCTCTTCCTTTGAAGGGTGTTAAAATCCACACCGAACTGAGTGAGTGTGTAAGTGTGTGTTACTGATATAGTAAGAGTCAGAGACATGAAGCCTTTCTCATACAGCATCATGGTCTGTGAGAACTACTTTTATTTTTGTTTGTTTAAACTGTGTTGAAAGTCACACTTCACCCATGCATCGTGGCAAACGTGTGTTTTATTTTGGTAGGCACACTGAGGTTTGGGTTATGTACCACCACTCCAATTCCCAATTAAATTAAAGTCATGAGTGGCTGCCAGTACAGAAATATGATCTAGACTGTAACCTTTGATTTTGTATGTTATGCTTAAAAAGAAGAAATTAAACTGAAATTCCTGTACAAAGTTCATTAGGACCCAGACTGTTGACACAAGCAGCTCTAACATTGCAACACCACCATAAGCATCGCAGAGTGAGTGATGAGAAACAACGAGCAATTCCTTTCATAGCTGTAGTGTCTTCCAAGAGCAATTTTATAACACAGGACAAAATTGTTTCCAAAATGCAGGGTTTGTTCCAGAGGAATCATCCCTGACTATTTTGTTTTGCACGTAACATTTCAAGCCGTGTGGTGTTTATGGGTGCAATTGCATATAATCAGTGGCGCTGATGTCAAACAGGACACATGTTTTTCGGGTTTTGTTCTTTTGCTCACTGGCATGGTGCGTCAAAATGTGTGGCGTGAGAGGGTAACACAACACTCTCAAACACACACATGCAGACTGCTACTGGCTGGGACCCAGACACTTTAGAAGCGAGGACTTCAAACAGGCTCATAGAGGCAATTAAGCCACAAAGACAGAAGGCTCTCCTAAGGCCACTGCTTCCTGCTGCCACTGACCTATATCCCTCATTTTTTTCCTTCATCCATCCATCAGGTCATCTCTCTTTCTGTCCATTGTTTCCTCATCCACATTTCCTTTCCCATCCCCGGCATTTCTATCCCTCTATTTTTCATCATCCTGTCCTGCTATGGGTTTGATGCCTTGCCAATGGGCAAGCACAGAGGTTACTGGGTACACTAGGTCTACCTCGCCCAGTAGGAACTGCTCCAGTAAAACTATTGTGGCACTTTAATTATATTAGCTCAGCTCATTCCACCGACTGGACACACAGCAGAAGGGAATGGCTGTAAAACTATGTCCCTTCTATAAAAGTGATGACAGTAAGACTGAAAAGACTTGGAACACAATTTAAATAAATATGCAATGTGCACAAAGCACACCATAAAACCTAAACTTGAGGGGGCCGAAACTCATAAACACTTTTCACTCAGAGGCATATTGAGTCCCAGATTGGCAAATAATTGTGCAGTGAGGCCAACAAAATCACATTTGCTTACACAGAAACTATCTAACTCGCTAACACTTCTCCCCAGATTTACAGCTTATGCAGAGCTACAGATTTAGAAATACCATAACTCCCAACTCTCACAATCAAAGCATTTCAAAAGAGAAAATAAATAACTCACTATAACTGCAATATGATCACTGCTGTTTTCCCTTTTGCAAGCACACACACATACACAACACAAAGATGTAGATGCAAAGAGAGAAAAGTCTAAGCAGTGCAGTAATGCAGAACAGGTCATGCTGAGGTCCCAGGCAGCAGCCCAGGGTTATGGGAAAGGAATGGGCCACAGAATCAGAGCTGAGGAGATATAGGACAGAAATATTGTGGGAGGGAACTGACTGAGAGGTTTGTTGCAGAAGCCAAATGCTAATGGTAGAGGTGAAAGCATAGGTGCAAAAAATGAACAGATAGATATAAATTTTTAAAAAAAAACTGATTTATAGTAGCTCTTCATTATTTTTCTGATGTCAACTGTCAACTGTACCGCACCAACATTCCATCACCTAAAAAAGAATATTAAGACTGAACTGATGTCTTCTGGCACACACACTGACTCAGCAGGGACTGTCCTTGCTGTGCATACAGTAATTAATTTATTGTCCCCTTAGCTAGAATTTCATTATCCAATTGCCTTTTCTCAAACAGCTCCTTTCACCCAAGATATAAGCAGAGTGAAGACAGGAAAGATTAAAAAAAAAAAAAAACTAATGATGGGAAAAAAATGAGTTGATGGGACTGGAAGAAGGAGAGAAAGTGAGTGTGAGGGGTGAGGGCTTTGCCCAACGCAGTGCTCTCCCTGATTCTCCCTGCAATAACAAAATAGATTCCAGATGTCAAATGATAAACAAACGGATTGTCATAACCATGTAAAAATGCAAGGCATCCAGAAGCACTCACACTGCTGTATTATCTTTGGTCCATCCATTTGAGCAAATCCGGAACTTTAGAATCATCCTCAAAGTATAGTGATGAGTTATTAGTTTTCCACTCTTATTTCGTTTTCCACATATATGCATGAGTGCTACACACCCACATGTGCATGCACACACTCATGTTAAGATTTCATCCCTTTCTTTTTCTCCTGACAGAATATATCCTCTGCCTGCACACGGGGTGTAAATCAGCTCAATACAAAGTGAATCTCTAAAGAATTTGTTGGTCATAAAATGCTGAGAGAGTCCATCTAAATCATCTCTTAACACATGCACTTGAGTCCGGGTAAGTTTAGACAGGAAGGCTTCTTAATTCACTCCCCCCATTTCATTTACCTCTTACTATCATGCCATCAGTTTAGAATGTAAGTGGTGACTGCTTCCTAGTTCACATTTATTCAAGTAAGATTACAGCAATGCAGCACATCCACCGAACACTGACACACAGAATCACTGTGCTCGCAGACAGAATCATATTTTTGTAAATTCAAATGGCCTTTATGGCTTGTTTCTATGATTCTCGCAGTTAACTTTCACTGGTGAAACAGAATGCTGCATGAGCTCAAGTTCAGTTTCAGCAACGAAGTGATGTGCCACAAACTTCATTTAGATTAAAAACATGACAGGCAGCTGTGGCTAATTGTGGCACTGTTAGTTTTCACTTCCCAGGTCGCAATTTACTCATTAAAACTGTGACCTCTGCTCAACCAGGCTTTCTTTTGTGACTTGTGCACCTGATTTGCTGGTTCTCATAAAAAATAAAATAAAATTAGCTTGATGTGTACAGCCTGGCTTTACCCTTGAGTTACGCCTGCTCTTTATAACCCAGACAAGGGCAAATCAAATATTGCCTCTTGATTTGCCATCCTGGTTATGTCTTGAGAGAAATTTCACAATAAGTTGCTGTCTAATGAAACAGTCATCAAGATTACATCCTCAAGAGTTTTCAGTCAAAACGGCTTAATCGACGTCTTTACGATGGCAAAACAGTGGCTATACCCTGCAGCTATGTTTCATAAACTGCACACTCTATCTAACACTCTAAGTAGGTGTCAAACATTCATCAAAAAGGCAAGAAAAAACTGGGATAGTAATTGACATAATTAAAATGAGGAGTGGCAATGAAATATTTCAGTTTATGATAAGACTACAACAATAGATGTACAGTAACTGGCTAATCTAAATAAAGAATGTGGTAATTTTGAGTGATCTAATCTTTCCGGAAAAGATGGTGCAAAGTATTCACACATGTGATGCTGTAAATGTTCAGAGATGTTTGAACACATGCCAACACGCACTTTTGGTTGTCAGTACAACTGCTTGCCCCCACTCGGGCCTCTGTCATCAGATGCTGAATAAAGAGGGGAAGAGAATTTCAATCCCCAATGCCTTTGATGTACTTTGAAGTATTACAACATACAAGTGTTTGTGTGCGTGTATGTGTGTGTGTGTGTGTGTGTGTGTGTGTGTGTGTGTGTGTGTGTGTGTGTGTGTGTGTGTGTGTGTGTGTTCCTGAGCCCAGTATGATTGTGTCTGAATGAATAAACCCTCCAGCTGTTGAACAACATATGGATTCCGTGTGGATTGATATGTGAGTATGTGAGAGAGTGTGTGTGTGTGTGTGTGTGTGTGTGCAGTTATGTTTCTGTGTGTCCCTGTGTGGGGGGAAATCCACACAGCCCTCAGATGCTTTGTGTGCCCACCACACAGGATGACACAGACCGACACTGTCATAAACTTCCTGTGTGTCCACCACACAGGAAGTGTTTGACACCAATGACACCACACCAGTGTAGCATGTCCATTTTTGAGCATACTATGTGCGTCTTCCCCACCACCCGCTGTTTCTCATCTCTTTTCATATTTTCCCATCTTTGCTTGTCACTGTCTGCCCTTCTATCATCTCCACTGCCGTTCTCATGCGACTTTCCCAGGCATCGTGCGGGCAGTGGCAGTAGTAGTGGCAATGATGTCCAAGTCTTTCCCATGCAGCCTCATAGGAGAGTCTTTGTTTCTCCTCCAGGGCTGTGCCCCACTCCACTGACTCCACAATGGGTCTTTATGTTGCCAAGGCCCCCCTCCCCCACATCACTCCATCATGCTTCCCTCCTCAGGGGCACCGGGAGACACAGGGGGCACCACGGCACCAAAACACCAACCCTTTCCATGCCCTGTCCTGTCCCTTTCTCTCTCTCTCTCTCTCCCTGACACATGCCAACCTAGTCAGATACAAAGAGAGAGATTTGCTGATCTGAGCAAGTTATGGGGGGTGCCAAACGTTTCAGTAGGGTGCTGTTTTCTTATTCAACCCAAATACACTTGACACTACAAGCAATGACCTGGCTCTCACCAGGGAGTGATTGATAACACACCTTTACAACTCATTAGCACTGTTGTTCAAAAACCAGTTGGTAATAAAAGTGACACACAACAAAGACAAAGAAGGTGTGTTCTGACAAGATTAGAGACTTCTTGGGTTTTTGGTGCTGAATGATTGCCTCACTTCATGTTTATTCACTCATATGCTCCTGATCATGGACATAGTATACACACGTTGGCTGCTTATGTACTTTGAGTGCTGACACAATGTCACAGCCCCTGATGAATGGGTGGTCTGCTCAATATATCTCAGTCACTGACAGATCCTCTGCAGTTCTCAGATTCTGTAAAGATGGGAAGGGTAGGAGTGCTGGGCCAGGACACGAGAAGAGAAGAGAAGAGAAGAGAAGAGAAGAGAAGAGAAGAGAAGAGAAGAGAAGAGAAGAGAAGAGAAGAGAAGAGAAGAGAAAAAAGAAAAGTAAAGAAAAGATATCCAATCTAAAACAATAATGACATTTTGAAAACCAAGTATATAAGCTGACTAAAGTCTAACTTATTCATGAAACTCTCAGACAAAATGGTTTGGCCAACCCAACCACTGAGGATAATAAAAGGGTCCTTTTGGAATCTGAGACATCTGTTCGTGTTCCTAATGTCTTCCCATGTACTCATTTAAAGCATAATGTATGGCTCAACCCAAGCAAAATGGACATACCACAGAATATGACAAACACTCATAGGGTGGATCGTGGGGAAAAGGCATCCCCAGTGCTCTATTTTCCTCTGTCATGGCCAATACTGACATTGCCAAGAGCTGAAGTTGCCATTGTAATGGGAGCCAGTTTAGGGCCACCGCAGTAGGAGAGCAGAACCTTGTCATAATTATGGACTGAATTTCGAGAGCGTTTAAGAAACAGATCCAGCAGGGGGAATCAGTTACAGACGCACACTGGCTCAGTAATTCAGTAATCTGCATCAATTCTCTGTTCTGTAGCCACGCACGCACACACACACACACACACACACACATGCATACACACAAACACACGCTAAAGAAGAAGTACTTCAATTTCTGAGAGATGCAACCAAAACCGTAAGTAGGAAAAGAGTTCCAGGGCCACACCTATAAATCAGCACAAAATATGAACTTCACAAATATGTAAAAGAAAGAGAAGTGAGCAGAAAAAGAGAGAAAGACACAAATAACAAGGGGCTAGCAGCTACTTGTTCTGCTTGCATTTACTCAGTGTGACTAAGTTAATGACTTAATGACTTCCTTATTTCTACATTGACTGAACAGCCAGCCACAGTGACTTCACAGACTGACATTACACAAGCACACAGAGGGGTTGTTACTTTTTCAGAAATCTGATTGCACTCACAAGACATCCTTCTGAAAGCAAGGTATCACTCTATAATCAGGTGATATCGGGCAACCCATTTTAAAAGGGGTGCATCCAGCATTAACTGCTGTGTCATTTGGAGAAAACAAAACTTCTCATCTCCAAACCCGAATGTTGTGCTTATGCAACAACTGCCACAGCAAAGTCATGAAACCAGATACAAAACGTTGCCTAATCGTCAAGAACTCTTACCACAGGACAAGAATAATCACCAAAATGAATCTGTTTGCTGCTCTTATTAAATCAGAACAGAACAATGGAACAGTTTGGGCGTAGGCATCAATATGGAGTCACTAGAATTACAGCCTTGCAGTCATATGCTTGTGTGAACAACTGTCAAGTTACAGTAAACATCCACGTCTGTCCAGACTCGCATATAATATATGTAGCGACTGACAGAGAGCTTCGTCACGTTTTGCAAAACATTATGATGTCACAGTGAAGTTGACCTTTGACCTTTTGGATATAAAATGTCATCACACATCATTTTATCCTGTTAAACATTTGTGTAAAATTTTGTCATAAGTGGTGTATGAATTATTGAGTTATGGCAAAACCTTTGACCTTGGACCACCCAAGTCTAATCAGTTCATCC
Organism: Scatophagus argus; assembly: GCF_020382885.2. Classification (NCBI taxonomy): domain Eukaryota; kingdom Metazoa; phylum Chordata; class Actinopteri; family Scatophagidae; genus Scatophagus; species Scatophagus argus. The sequence goes on along the minus strand of NC_058505.1, from coordinate 12,176,818 downwards.
TTGAGTCCAAGTGGAAATTTGGGCTAAATCTGAAGAAATTCCCTGAAGGCACCCTTGAGATATCACGTTCACAAAAATGGGATGAATGGATGGACAACCCGGAAACACAATGCCTCGGGCCATAACTATTTCCAGCGTAGAAGCATAAAAATCCAAATGACTTTCTAGTTTTGTTCACTGCAGCGCTCAGAAACTAAAAAGTCAGATGTGCAGGGAACTCTGGTTTGTTTCTTGATCTCTAGAAAGTAACATCCCCAATGTGGTGGTCCATGAAGGAATGAGCAAAGGAGTGAATGTCTAATCTCTGTCTGTCAAATCTTTACTTTGCATAACCTCAAGCCCTTTTAAAGTTTCTTCTTACCTTTCCACCACATCATCTCCACTCCAGCATGTAGAGTCGTCCACTACATTCTCTCCTTCGCACAACATCTCTGGCAATGCTGCAAAGAAAGACCTGTAGCGCTGCAGGTACATCAAGAACTCCCTAAGAAAAAACAGACACATGGGGAAAGCCCAGAAAGTGATTTTAACAGTCACTGCATATCTTTGAAAACATACAGCTGAAGAATGCGTTGTCTGACTTCTGCCAGATTTTTGGTGCTGCTGACTACAAACAGTATCTGTATTCTATTCAATACTACATGCATGAGATAAATACAAGAGATGATTGTGATGGTGACAGAAAATGAGCCAATGTGACCACTTCACTGAATCAGCACATTTTTCTCAATTACACTCTTTGGTAAAGTGCTTGCTTCACCAGATTCACTAACACATGTCATTGATATATATACACTGTCATCTCAAGCAGAACAATGACACATTTTGATCAGACACACGCTGTTGCCACCCATGATGTGGAGCAAAACAACAGGGGTCATGAGAGGTTATGTGCTAAGTCAGTCAGTGTGGGGAATCACTGTTTGAAGAATAACAGACAATATGAATATGGATGATTTTGAAAAATTACACCCAAAACACAAAGACAATCAACTGTAAATAAAATGTCACAGGTGTCACAATATGAGCTGTCAATGCTGTGTCAGAGTCTGAGAGAAATAAGATGTTTGCGTTCGTGCTTACCTAGAGAGTGTTCTCAGACTATGTTTATTGTTCTTGGAGGGTTTCAGGGGGAACGAGCTGGGAATGATGGGAGTTGGAGTCCAGGGGAGATTGTTGCAAGCAAGGAGGATGCAGGGATGTGAGGGGGGGTGGAGGGGGGGGGGGGACAAAAAGATGACATGACATGACAAGACGCATGGGGAGGAGGGAGAAAAGACAGTCAGTTGACCCTGAAAGAGAATGATTATTCATGCACATGCAGAGACTGGCCACACCACACATAAATCAATATAACCATTTTTACCCACACCACACCTATAATAAAATCAGACAATGGTATTCAATGTATATGTTAAGTCAGAAAACAAACACATAAGCAAACATTTACACATGTGCAAATAGTTATTCACAGAAAAGCCAAAAAGAATTCTGCTGAGGTTCTCGATTATTAATTTTCCCTGTTAAAACAAAATATAAATGTTGCTTTACTCTGTCATGTTTCATATTTTGAAGCAATAGACTGCTCTCCCTTTGCTGCAGTGCGTGCTGCCATGTCTCTGAAGTGGTCAGTGCTCACATGTGCTCTGGTCAGGGCTGCCAGCAGGCAGGGAGCTGGATTGTCTCGCCATGAATGGTGGTGGCAGAGCTGGGCCAGACCTGTCAGCTAGGCTGGCATCAGTACAGTGATTCATGGTTTGGGACAAGGTCATTCAGGCAAATGTGTGTTTTGTGTGTGTGTGTTTCTGTGTGTGACACTATTTAAGCTGAGGCCGACTGGTGCGCAGAGTTGGTGGTATAGCCGTCTGAGTAAACAGGAAATTGTTGGTCCATCAAGATTAATCTTGCCCACACTCCCCCTCTCCTGGCACAGCACAGCCAGCTGCTGTGGGCATGGGGTGGCTGCCTCAGAGGCCAGGTGGAGGGCATGGACTTTAGTGCCAGGCACTACATTTAGCATGTGTGTGTGAGTGTGTACTGTATCCAACTAACCATATGGAGAAAGAAAAATGATGGCAGCTGTGAAGACACTGGCCAACTCATATGTCCAGCACCTATTCACAGCTGTATGACTTTGTCATACAGACCAGTTTTCATTTAATTTCAATTGAATAGCTGACCATATAGCAGTGTAAATAATTAACAAGCCAAAAAAAAGCTGCAGCTGAATATTTGCAGCAAATAAAAGAGGCGATTTACAAAATGCAGTAGTTAACTCTGCAGTTCACAGTTAATTGCTTGGTCTTACCTCCTCAAGTGGGCTAACTGCCCCTGCCACTGCTCTGGTAGAGGTTTGGAGGGGGTGGCAGATGGGAGAGGAGACGAGGAGGTCAGAGAAGAGGTTGTGACCTCTGGGCTAGTAGGCTGCATGCTTGAAGGTTCCCCAGTAGACAGCCCACACACCTTGTCCACCTGTGGTGAGGATAGAGCAAATACACACACACACAGACACCTGTTAAGCTAGGAAAACATTTAACAGCACGGGTGGAGCTGCAGGCGACTCCAATAAACTGCCAATTGGCACCTGCACAGCTGAAAGCATATAAATGCAAATAGTTTATACAAAGTGAACATTTTTTTTGGTTTTTTTTTTGAGTGATGTCATCAATTTCAAATGACGAATGCCTATATTTCAATTGAATGATTGCAGGGTGAAGAGAGGTGAAAAGATTTATGAAACAGAGAACTTCAGAGTAACTGACAACATGGGAAAAAGGTGGGTGTGAAGTGAGGGATGTGATGAAAGGAAATGGTGTGATGAGTGACTAACTGCCAGGAGGGCTGACAGTAAATGTAGAACATTCTACTACTTCATGGAGGTGAACGCATGTGCACACAGTTGGCAACGATGACGAGCATCTCCAGTGGGCCATTAAACTTGGCGGGGTCATGAGAACGAAGGGGCGTGTGCTTCAAACCAGGAGGCAAAATCAATGACAACTCATTGGCTTAAAAGCCTCTGGCCAGTCTTATTAAGTGGTCCTCAATTAGCCAGAGAGAGACGGAGTGCAATGGTTCTTGCACGCTGGACTGAATAATTCAAGTGATCACTGTATATACGCTACTCTGTCTCGAGAGATGAGTCATTCTACCATGTAAGGGCGTCCAACAGGACTGTGCAATATTGAGCAGCACTACTTATTCATCACTGATTTAGAAAAGGGTGCCGTACAGCAAGAAGCTGTGCAAATGACTTCACTGAAGCAGGGTTTTCTCCACATTCTTAGTGATGTTTTCATACACGCAGTAAAGCACACCTTGACTTTTCCCAGAGTAGTTGATCATGTTGGTTTCTTAATTAAGAATACACTTTGATCACTTACTCCACTATTTAGAATCAGGGCCAGATGATGTTAATTTGAAAAATGCAATTTTAGGTGGTGCAGTTTTCCAACGTTTTGTTCACAGAGGAGAGGACACTAAGTTACAATAACTAAGGATCAGAAATTGGTCCGGCATTGGTACTAAACAATACAGTGATCAACTCTGACACTAATCCAGTGAATATACTCTGGAAATCCTCATTAATAAAAACATCAAAGCAATTGTGCAAACTTTTCTTACACCGTTAGACACACTGTCACTGAAATGCAACTGTTTAGGAAGGCCTGTGAGGACCATTAAACAACGGAATGCACAAACAAATATATAAAAGTCATTTGGAATGGAGCTGGTAAGCATCTGTGTCTAAATGACTGGTTGAACGGGTGTGTCCACATGCTAGGAAGAGTTTGGATAAGGATAGTAAGTGTGGAAGCAGCTGAAATATGTGTTAATGGTCAGAAAATGTATCTTGCCAGCATGCTATAAATACACTTTCACCCTAGGGTAAGACAGATTTGTCATCTCATGGGCCTTATAAACAGAGTTTAAAAGACGGTTTTCACATAACAGCTATCTATTCCTGAGCAGTGGGTCATCCAGTAGCTCAAGAATCCAAGAATTGTTTTCTAGCCATGTAACAACCTAACCTGAACATCTTTCCTTGTCCTTGCACCTCACTCTTCACTCTGGCCTTCCTCTCCTACTTTAGTTTAACTACATTTTGGTCTTAAATCCTCCATTGCGGCAGACGCTGGGCACGGGGATGGCTGTTTTATTGCATTAACCTTACCTCCCTCTGGACCAATAAAACATGCTCACATGTGGTAGAGCGACTCACAGCCACACATGCACACGCAAACATGCCACACGCACACATTACATCGTGGTGGTGAGAAAAGATGGAATGCAGCAACTGTTTTGGCAATGCAGGCTATCAACACAATAAGCCAAATGCTCCTTGCATGTGCTGCAGTGTTTCTGCACACAATTACCATTTAATTCATTTATGTACTGTCTGCACAACATGATGTGTTCAGAGATTCTTCAGAGCATTTGTGAAATTTCAAAACCATACAATGGATTGTTTTATGAAGTAAGGTATGTAAAAACTAGAGTATCTGTGCAAGGGTAATGGCAACCAAGGATATTCTAAAATTTAGAGTCTAATTTGTATTTTGCTAATTAGCCTGGAGCATTGCTCAGTATAGAATTATCAACACTGGCAAGTGTTTGCAGCAACAAATAAAATGACTCAATAAAACACTGTTTATTCCAAGATGCAGTAAAGCTATAAATGTCAAAGTTGATTCATTTTACCATACAAACTTGCTAAAACCTGTTTCTAAACTACATGTGCAAATACTTGAAGTACTTAACCAATATGGCAGATGTGGTTGAAGTGAACCACACGCCTCTTCCTTATTTATCAAAAAATATGTTTCTATTAAATACATTCCAGAGATTTAAAACACGTATTCCAGACACCATGACATCATGTCCAGACCGCAGTGTTTGGAAGGTCTACAGCACTGCATGTGTGATAAGGAGGTGTGTGTGTTTGTGTGAAAGTGGTGAGGCAGGCTGTGCAAGAGGCAGGTGTGCAAAGGGCTGAGAAGAACCAAGACAGGTCAGTTATTATTTGTTATTAAGGAAATTGTGTGTCTATCTTTCTTTAATTATTTATGCTCTTTTTTGAGTACTCCACTCTGGTATTTGGGCCAGGACTCCCAAACAAACATCCTACATGAAAATTAAAATGCACTTCAATTAAATATAAACATACCATAAGACAATCAAGTAGTATACAGATAAAATATTCCAGACGTCATCAAAAATCCATTGGGACATTGTTATAGTATGATGCCAATAGTTTAAAAGAGCAGTACTTGGCTGGAAAAGTCTCATTTCGTGAGACCAAAGGTGATAATTTAATTCAACACATGAAAAAACATCCAAAAAAGGTCAGAGCTACAGGTTATCATTTCTCTACAGCAGTGATAAATGGGAGGGGGGGAAGGGGAGACAGAATCTAATCCTGTCATTGTGAACTTTTCAAAGAGGCAGAGCAAAGTTTTAAAATCCGGTGCCATTTCTCACCTGCCTTTGTATGACACACACGCTATTCTCCGAGACAAAAATGTAAACATCAGTGTAAAATATGAACATCAAGAGGAGGTCGCTGACAGTTCTGTTTGCATAACCCCATTATTTTTAGAGCCAAACCACAGAGAAGATGTTCAAAATGCACCACTTTTGAAGAGGCCATAAGAGAGCAGAGAAAGGCCCACGTCTCAAAACAAAAAGTCTGACACAAATCATTCTTATGCCTAAGCAAGCATGCAACTGTGTAAACAGAAGACAAAGTCATTGTAGGGAAAATAAACTATCTTCATTATGGATCCTCTTGAGAAATGGAGACATGCTCTAACGGACTGGACCACATAATCCTGAGGGCCAATCAGATGACAACTAAATAATGATATGGCACACAACACAACCATAAATCAATTATCTCCTGACCTGATGATGGCGTGAGAAAGAAAATCCTATTTGGGAACAGCATGAGTACTTACTTTTGTATATGTATGTATGTGTGTGTGTGTGTGTGTGTGTGTGTGTGTGTGTGTGAACACCTGTTTGTCCTTGTTATTCCTTCTCAGTCTCAGCTATTCTGTGGCACATTCTTTATACGATGAAGAGACTGATGGAGGGGGCAGATTAGTGAGATGCATGTTGTCTATATGGGGAGACTTTAGGGAAATACAAGGTATGTATTCTATGTGCATTTGAGCTAGCCAATGAAATCTGATTTCTACTGAAGGTAAGTGGATCATTGTTTTTACAACCATGTACACGTTTTACTGAAGGATTTGCTGTGTTGCATGTCAAAGAGACATCCAGTCACAGTAATTCATTTATCTTTACCTTAAAAAAGGTGTGAACTGTTAATGTGGATTAACTTAAAACTGACTTGACGTGTGTGTGTGTGTGTGTGTGTGTGTGTGTATCTGTATCTTATGTTATCATCATGAGGCAAGTGAGTGTAAAAAGAGCACAACAGGAGAATCAATTTCAAGCCAGCCAAGCCCAGGGCCATCCCTCCTCTCGGGGAGTATTGGCTTACCGATAGCAGTGGTGGTCTTGACTTCCCAGTTTATTTATCAAGGGATTACCCAGCAAAGCCAAGGGAACTTTCTCAGCCCTCCTCTCACCCCAAGAGCATTGCACTGTGGGATGAAGAGGGCTTGTTCGGTCAGTCAAGACCCCCGACTTCCACTTTTCCGTAGTTTGTGTTTTAAATGTACATACACACATACACACAATCTGGTCATCTTAGGCTACCAACTGTTTGACTCCAGGAACAAACAAACAACAGCTAAATACAATTTCTAGTAGAGCTAAAGAATTCTTACCATTTGCAACAAAGGCACAAGGATTCTTCCACTGCAGAACCTGGCCAAGTATATTGAATTTAAAAAAAAACAGTCACATACTGAGATTGTGTTATATTAACCGTTCCTGACCTTAGTTAAAACAATATCCAGTTTCCAGCCAAACCTTAGAGATTGTATTCATTTATCACAGTTATGTATCATCGGGCTGCATGGCCTCAGTGGAACATCAGCTCATAGAAATACTAACAACTGGTTCTGTGCCATCAGTTGTACTATTTCAAACTAATCTCAAGGATTCACTTAAAGCTGTTTTGCACTGTAGTGGTGTATATCTGTATACAAAGGATGTGTGAGAGCGCAGGCATATGCACAAATATGTATATTTTATGACTTCACTATGATAGGATGTTCAGAAGTAGAAATTGTGTCTGTTTCATTCATATCACTGGCTCTTGGGACTGCTGCTTACATCCATAATCCAAGCCACGGTTACTGTCATCTAAAGATATTGGACACTTTTAAACCATGTTTTCTCATAACCATGAAACATTCGCTAAATAAAAAATTTCATTGCGGTCTGTGACAGTAAAACTAAACTGTTCTTGCTCTCCAAGACAGAAATCAAACAGTCCTCGATCCAGGAAACAGTCCTCCCCTATTATTAAGGTTTAGATACATGAAGTAGTGACACAGCAAGAGAAGAAACAGGCCAAATAACAGAAGTCTCTTGTTCAGTACCATGTTGAATCACCTTTGGAATTAGAATTTCATTCAATGTATTGCATTAATGTTTCAATGAGAGCTATGCAGAGTAATTAACTACAAGACTGGAAAAATAAATAAATAAGAGAGCAAATAACAGCAAACGCAATTAGCTTTATTTTGTCCTCACATCACTGCAGTTACTAACTGAAGGAGAAAAAATGCAATCTGTGGCCAAGTAAAGAAATGACTAGCGGAAATGGAAAGAGAACAGCAGCCCATTGGTTTACATACTGGTAGGCTCACTAACCGCACAGGAAGATCCTTTTTACTTTGGCAACAGGGTTGTTTATGATGTTTTCTCCAACTAAAACCAAGGCAATTCAATTTCAAATGACTGGAGTTTTTGCCATCAAGCATCACGATAATTGTGTTTAAACAACCAACAATTTCCATGTCTAATTGCAACACATACAAAAATAGAAAGGGAGGGCCTGCAACTTGTGCAGGGCCTCTATTGCTGTTCTTACAGAATGCAATTTAAATGCATGTTAAAGTAAAAGAAACCATCAATAACCTTAGACTTACTGTTTGGGGTGTAATGTACAATTACATGACTTGTTGAGGATCAACACTGGATCATATGTTTAACAGTTTGTTATCACAATGCACTACAATCCAAGAATAACCATATATACAGTATATATGTATGTATAGCAAGGATGCAGAAAAATACAAAAATGTTTGCTCTTTATTATGCATTAAGGTGACTACTTAAATTTCGCAGTACTAGCAGTGCTATGGTGCAGGCCTTGACGTTAAGGAAGCAAGCTGGAAACTGGAAAGTTGCCAGTCCAAACCCAGGACCATCTGGGAAAATCTGGGTGGGTTAGGGGAATAAGGATGTCTCTTTGCTCCCTTAACTACACTGTTAGGCTGTGTTTTACTTTTAACCACACAAAGAGACAGATGTAAGCTTTAAGGTGTTGAGTTTAATCAGACCATTATGGCCTCACACGGCAGTCAGCCCCGAACAGTAGGCCACCCTTTTACTGATACTAAGTCTGACTTAGGTCTGTAAGAAACAAAATGAGAACACAGTTTAGTCAGATATTCTAATGTCTAGCAATGAGATTATACGATACATGATTTAGAAAACAGATGTCATCACAAGTATCTCAAGATAGGTAAGAAGAAGAAGATAGGTAAAAACATATCATCAGGAAGAAAAAAAATGCTTGGTAGTGAATGACAGTGAGTGAGACTGTGAGCTTGTCCAATTAAAAGACTTACAGACCTCTTGATATCACTAGCATCTTTCATCTGATAATGTTAAACTGCTGTTGCAAACGACTGAACTAATTGCCATCCTTTATTCTTCGTACTTGTAACACTTCAGTTCTTTTTGGCAGGAAAGATTAAAGCTGGTGACTATTAAACAGGCAATAATTAAAGAAAAACTGCATCAAAGGCACATGTGTGTCACACGAACCGTAAAAAGCAAATTTGCAATTAATTAATCACTTACTGAACACAATAGAAGGCGCACGTCATCAATTTCGCCCCCTTTCCCGTAAAAAACGTGTTTGTTCTTATCCTAACAGAATGTTTAAGCTTCACTGTATACAATAATCATGTATGTGCAGATTCTGACATTATAATGATTTTAAGAGGTGAAGCCCATGAGCATCATTTGTAATGGAAGCCAATCCTTGCCCACACAGTGAGATGACTGGACCAGATAAGTGTGATGTGGAAACTTGAAGCCTTCAGTGTACATCCACTGAGGACGAACTTCACAGTGAAGTAGGTGACATCTTGTGTCCAGCAGTTAAACTTGGGGACTGAAAAATATTGCATATTCATATATTCAGGCAATTCTTAATGAGTAAGAAGGAAAGGACACCCATTTTATGGATTGTGATGTGACAATTATACCCTTTGTTCTGTAAAAACATTGTCAGAGACACATTAGACAATTTTTATGTATGCATATGTTGATAGGATTTTTAAGTTAAAGACTATTTTTAGTTTTTAGCTTTCAGTGCAAAAACATTCAGCATACATAACACCTCCTGAACCACTCAAGGGCTAATTGTGACAGATCTCTCCAATTGGCCTGTCCCAGAAAGCCTTGAGTGAAAGAGTGGAGATGATTTACAGCATCACTCTTTTCCCCTTGCCTTCTTTTCTCTCTCCCAGCCAATTCGTCATCACCATTTTTTTTGGTCTCTCTTCATTCTTTCTAAATCACTTTGTCTCCATCTTTCTCTTCAGTCTTCACTCTCTCTGCTATCAGCCTCCCGCCTCCCCTCTTTATCTCTCCCTCTCTCTCTTATCCGAATGCTGTCAGGGCTAATTAAAGAGAGACTCATCCCTCGTATATCACAGGGAAAAGTCCTTGAGATTCCAATCAGTTAAGAGAACACTGAGTTTCTCTCTCCACATTGAGGTTTGTTTTTCCCAATTAAATCACTCACAGATGATCTAAAATTGAGAGGCTCTCGTTTTTTTTTTCTTTGTAAATATGGGTGTCACTTTGGAGTTTGTTGACATTTGTCCACAAGCATCAGAGGAGTCAAGTGGTCACACACCACATAAATTGAGGAGAAAGGGCAGGGAAAAGAGACAGAGAGAGGTCAAGTGAGTTCATCTCATCTGTGCCTGCAATGAAACATGCACACCAGCAAAGAAAATAAGCTTGCAGATAGAAACTTTCAGAATACACATGTCCATTTTGAAGCATTTCAATGAACCGGCAATTGCCAATAAAATCATAACACAGATGCAGTAGGCATTCCGGTTCCCTTCACCACAGCAGCTGCATGACAGTATCATGGCAGCTAGTTCAACATGCAAGGTGCTCAACAGCAGGCCAGTGGACACCAGGGTATCAGGTGAGGCTGCTGGGAGTGTGAACACACACACACAGGCATGGCAAACTTAAAGGGTGACAGAGAGGGAGGTGTGGAGACATGGAGAAGTTAAAATGAGGGTTTACATAAGGGTAAAAAAGCCCGTGTGGCCAGGGGTGCTGACTCCATGGTTTGAGATACCACAGTGAGAACAAGTAGAAAAAGCCCAAATGTGATTTCTACACTGTTCACTGCAGGCACAATTATCTAAAACTAAATGTTGAAAAAGGACCTCATCAGCAATACCAGAGAAGTGTTTGTTTCTGAAAATGTTTGGACGAAGCGATATTACATGATGAGATATCCTTAGCTACTAGATACTGGACAAGATGGAGGACAAACTTGGCATCATGTAACAATATTTTTTGCTATCTCAGTTTAAATTCACCAGCCAAAAGATTTTGAGGGGTCCAATCCATAGATACAAGTTTTTTTAGTTATACATTTAAGCCTTGTAACCGACAGCACTGTATGACTGTGGACCTTCTTTCTTTCTCAGTCATCTCTCTCTCCTGTCATTTCTTATTCTGTGTAAAACAGTCCATCTGAGTGGACTTGCTTCTGTGAACATCTCATGAACTTATGATCAACCTCATATTTACATGTCCAAATCCAAATGTAATGGCCGAGCAATCAATCAAATGCCGTTTTTTTGTAGTGTTGAGTGCTGCTGCATATTATCAACAGCAGCAAATACTAAAAGAGGGAAGAGGGAGGAGAGCAGGAAAAGATGTACGAGGGTGGCTAAGGAGATGAGAGGCTGCATCTACCATCATTAGCTAATGTACTGCTGAGTAAGCCAGCCAGTCAGCATGAGGGTTAGACAGAATGCCAAAGGCGCACACTTACAACTTGGGTTGTAAGTGAAAAATGGGGTTAAGCTTATAGATTGGCCATGAGCTCATTTTGCGTCAGCTACCATTCTACTAACAGTTTTAAATTTGATACATACTCTACAACAGTACGGCAAAATATGTCCTATTCTGAAACGATAAAAATACAAGGTCGCAGAGAATGGGCCAGGGAAAGTAAAATAAGAAACTGTGATGACAACAAACAAAGTTTGTTTTCACACCAATGATATTCCTTTATTTTATTATGGGCCAGCGTAAAAGAAAAAGTGCTTGCAATGTAAGCCACTGCAGTCTGTTGAGGTGCCGCTGTGGTGACTGGAAACCTTCCAGTCATCCCACTGGCCCTTGTTTCCATTATCTAAAGGCCCAGGCTGCTATTATCATTCCTCCATAAGACTGTAATGAGAGGCCGGGGTAAAACCAACAAGCGGATAAGGTAGACCTGCATATAAACTGTTCTAATCTGGACCACTAGCACTATTTTCTCATAAACAGACTATAAAGCTCTCAGTGGGCAACTGAGCGAGTGGATGAAGGTGTGAGTGAATACATATGTCTGTGTGTAAAGATTTATCCTACAGACTACTCATCTTTAACCAGTAGAAGATGTAAAGTTCCCCTCTGGGTCATATGAGCCATATCATTTTTATGGCCATGTCAGTAAATAGCAGTCTGTGGCCTCTCAGGCACAGTTGACTCTGGAGGAAGAAACTCTTCGATGAACTTGAAAGGGCAGCATTCAGAGGGAGAAAACCTGACTAAACACTAGAGCTACCATTTCCACTGGAGCCCAATAATAGTAGCCACTTTTAGTGGATATTTTCCAATTTTGTCCTAATTGTGTCTACTTGACATAATCCAGCCTCAGCCTACCCTAATATCCATAACCATAAGCACTTCCCTTTGACCCACGTTCATGCTCCATCTTAATAAGAGCAGGAATGTGTTAAAACAGATGCTGTCCTTTTGCTGCACCACATCCACATAACTATCAATAGGTGCCTTTCAGTTTCACGTGAGCTGCTTGTCACAGGGTGGGCTGCACATCTAGCCTCCTTACAGGACTTCTAAAAACCTGATACCTGCATATGAAGTGGAGAAGTGTGCGTGTGTGTGAGTGTGTGTGTGTGTGTGTGTGTGTGTGTGTACAGTATATGTGTAACGACCCGGGTCCTACCCTATGACGTACAGCAACATATAGAGCAGACTCTGTGTAGTCTGCTGCTCTCTAAGTAACATAGAGAGAAACAGAGAGAGAGAGAGAGCAACCACTAAATGGTTTGGGATAACATCCCACTGTAAAACCACACAGTCACAATAATTCCTTTAATAACAACTCTATAATATTCTGACTCTGCAAGAAAGCATAGTTACTTCTTTGTGCTTGACTTCACACATGCAGCATAAGTTATAAAAATCGTAGGCTCAGTGAGGTATTTGTACATTTTTTACTTTGCAGTAAGATAGTAAGGATAATAGTTCTTTAAAACTGGCTGTACTCCTGGGAGGTGGTATGTAAAGGTATAAGGTTGAAGGTGGTTACGCTGACACAGTAGTTGTGCACTGGAGACTTAATAGTTTTCCTAGACAGTCCACTGTGGCTTTATAAAAACATAGTGTGATTTAAAAAGGCCATGGGTTCTAGTAATACATGTAAACAGAGCTGTGTGTCATTTTGCATGTAGGTGTATGTGTGTGTATTAGTGAATGAGTAAACTTAGGTGATCGTGTTTGCACTCTAGCCTGAGCGAATGCCTGGGTGAAATAATGAAAGCACGCTAAATGGGAGCCACTGGTGTCAGACTGGGGGCCACCTCCTTCAGCAGCAACAATTCTCCTGGCCCTTCTTTCCAGCTGGCTGGGTCTAGTTTGTATGGCCTAGCTGGAACCCTTTCAATTCTGTCCCACTTGTCCCCGTGCTAGACTCCCTGCTCCAGGATTGCCTGCCACCCCATGAATACCAAGTAGGCATACACACACACATACACATGAAATACAAGCTGGGTCTTTCTCTGCATAGTTGTATTCAGTCAGTCTTTGAGCCTGGCAACCAACCTTCCTCTGTCTGCGTGTGGATGTGTGTATACACTAAGTGTCCATGCATTTGGATGTGTGTGTTTAATGTGAGTGTTTAATCTAGAATCATTCAGGTACTGTGCTGTTCTCTCACAACTTTCAAAGGACCATACCAGTAGTTTCGCATGTTTAATCCCCTTAACTACAAATTACTTGGATTTTATATTATGAAATTTATTTCAATACACTGACCCTTCACTAGCAGGATGTTGTGACAACAATGATTTTTTTTTTTAATCTGTCTCCCTACTGCTTTAATGGTCTAAGAACAGAGGGTGTTGTAAGCTGTACAGACTGCAAAGCCCCCTAATGGATTGTAATTTGTGATTTTGGGTCGTAAATAAAACTGACTTGACTTGATGAGATAAAGTGAAGCTGTGATGACAAAGACTTCAGATTTGGCTTATAGTCACAAGCTAAACCCACTGGACAAAAAGTAATAGAGGTAATGGCACTGCATTGTAAGCTGGCTTTACAAAATAATAGATGAATGAACTCTCTTGGGAGGACGATAAAACATGTCTCTCAGTAATGGACAGTGTTTGGCAGACAGTATAGTACACTACTGTGATTGCTTTTTACAGTAATAGGGATTAGAACTTGAAATTCAGTAATGCAATAAGTAATCCCAGAAATGCTCCATTACTTTGACATTTTGGAGGGACTGTTTGTTTGCTTGGCACGAGCTGGATGGAGTGACGATATTGATTTTGCATACTGTGCATTCAGTGGAGACACTTGTCTAGAAATGATAGCTTGAAGCAGGACTTTAAATGGAGAGAAGCAGCTGACCTGCCAAAAGAACAGAAATACAACTTGTGGTATTTAATGGACTTAAACATGCAAATGAGTTGATATGATCCTTTACGTAAACCTGGTTGGCAAACCTTTTCTTCACTGAGTTATTAAGTCACAACAGTAATAACTCATAATGGTTCATTGGAAGACTGCAACTGTACATTTAAAAAAACTAAAATGCCAATCTGAAGTTTAATCCATGAACAGCTTGCACATTATGGCTTCTATAGGGTCGTCTTACAGTTCCAATCCTTTTCTGGGAACAGTTCCAGGGTATACTTGTCCGCAAGTGGTCCCATTAAAGATATTAGGGAACAACTGCACCCTAACGTAACCCTGGCGACATATGAAGCATCGTTCTTCTCTTCTGTGGTCCCATATTCAATACATCCATATCACCCATAGCTACTGCTCTCGAATAACTCAAAGTGTTGACAGGATATTAATAATAAAATCCAAACTGCAACTTTTTCAAATACAAATGTTTCAGTGCCATTTTCATTGACAAAATTCATGTTGTCCTAGTCCCATTGGACACATGTAAGAGGAAAGTATGAAAGAGAGTTGGTCTCTGGTTTTACAGCCACAGTACATTGTTTTAAATGGAAAAATGAAAAATGAAATACAAGTCTAAGAATACTTTTTGTTTTATACAGTATAGTCTAACCACAACACTTGCTGTGAACATAAGAATACAAATCAAAGGTTAAAAAAACAGTTTTGTAGATTTAATTCCAGCATTCAGTTTGAACACTCATGAAACTGTCTTCATGCTGTGAACATCCATCGTAAAACCGCATTAAGCAAAAAGCATATGTGAAGTGGTTTTTATCCATGACTTCTCTCACTTTCATCATAGTCACTCAGAAATTTATAATATTCCCCTATGTTACACAACAATGGTCATTTTCGACTAGCTTGCCATTTTGGAAGATTAATCTTTTTCCAGCCTAAATTTAGACTGCATTTCTTTGTAGGAGGCTGACTTTTTTAAGCATTAACATTATTTTTCTCTGAATAATTTAAACACTGTGCCAACATTAACGCACTGTGCAGTGTTCTTTGTTGCATTGGTGGAAAAAAATGCTCATACCCCACAAGCAGTCTGCAAGAGCTTTCCAATCAATACACTGAACATTGCCAAGGTATATATGTAAAATAAAGATGTTCAACAAAAAGGTTTGGAGTCTTTTTGCATGTTCCATTAAAGCTGCTGGTGTAGTGTGTACTCACCGTGGCAGTAATGAGTGGACCATGGAGCTGTGCGTAGAGCAAGGCCTCATTAACATGCCCCCTGACCCCCAGCAGAGCTAGCTCCAGGCTGTGGTGCCCAGCCATGGCGTGGGTTAGTTGCTCCAACAAGCTGGTATACCTTCTCCAAGGCTGATCCAGCTCGGACACGCTGGCCAAGCAGCCTCGCATTACATTCAGACAGTAGCCCACGCAGGGCTTGATCAGCGTCAAGCCCCTACAGTGGGAGCAGTACACCATCTTCACCAAGCCCTTCACACACTCTTTGCTCAGGCTGACATGTTCAGTGGCATTCATCACCTCCAGACCCTCCTCCAAGGCCAAGCCAAGTTGTCGCCCGGCTCCCAGCGCTCCAGCCAGTTCTTGGGCCATGACGGCGGGATGAGGCCCAAAAGGGTTGACATCTTGCCTGATCATACGGAGACAGTCACCCATTTCATTGCCCGTCATTATGCTGCCTGGATTGATGAGCCGTGTGTAGACGAGTGGGAAGAGGTTGTTAAAAAACTGATGAACTGAAGCCTCCACAGAGACATTGGCCCCACGGAGGTAGAGTGAGAGGGAGGAGAAGAGTTGGTTAACATGGGGTAGGGCATGGCGGGACAGGGATGAGTAGGTTCCCTCCAACAAAGAGCTCAGGTGGCCCTGAGAGAAGGATAGAAGGTACTGGAACATGTCTGCAAGGAGAGCAAAAAAGAAATGCAGAATTGTGAGGTGGAAGGAAAGATTAGGGCAGATGACATTTTATACGAGGGGAACAGAAAATCATCTGATGACATGATCTACAAGCTGCAAGCTCGTATTCAAACCCTGGCTCCTAACCAGCTTGGCTTTTATGTATCAGTAAGTTGGACTGTGAAAGCAGTGTCAGGTTACCCTATAATGTGGTTGGATATCACAGTACATGAAGTCATCACCCCAATAACTATGTCTTAAGTAGACAGCCTCTCTCTCTCTCTCTCTCTCCCTCCCTCTCTCTCTCTCCATATATATATATAGATATACAGTATATATATCCTCAATCACAGAGAGAGAGAGAGAGAGAGAATTGAACATCATCATGATATGATGATATGAGCTGCAACCACAATCAGATTGCCTTTTCTTTGGCAAATACTGTATAATTCAGATGCTAAAGTGGTGTCTGAAATACTACCAACCTTGCGGCCGCACACACTCACACACAAACACACACACAGAGTTCTTATGTCATTTCCTGGTGAGCAATCAATGATGTCAGTGCAGAGGCTGATTAATGCCAATGAAGTGCCACCTCTTGCTAAGCAAAAATAAAGTTACAGAGAAGAGAGATGGAGCGACAGAGGGTAAAGAAGGAAGAGGGGGAAAATACATGAAATTTAAAAAAACAGCTCGACTCTCTACCCCTGTTCCTTTTTTCTCCAACATAGCCCTTTGCTTTTTTCACTGGCTCACTGGCATGGTTTATTGTTAAACAACTATATTACACAGTAATTACGAGACATTTATGTATATTCACTTGATCAAAAATAAAACAGAAAAACGTCTAGTATTGCATATTACCATACATACAGTCACTTCTACTGTCATTCCTCCCATGTCCTTCACTATCTGTCCACTTACCACAACTCTGCACACATTTCCTACTGTATGCAACTGTGTCAAACTGTATGTACATATATGTGTGTGTGTTGAGAGAGAGAGGGAGAGAGAGAGAGTGTGTGTGTGTGTGTGTGTGTGTGTGTGTGTGTCCTGGACATAATACTCTCCTGTGGGGTGTGATGTCAGTTTAAAATCATGCCAGGACATGAGGGAGCAGTAGCAACTGTACAGAAATTGAGACAGGAGAACAAGGGTGCCAACACACCATACACACATACACACACACGCACAAACTAAGTATAAGCTTCATACAGCGACTCAAAAGTTATAAAATTGGTTTGCTTGACACTTCAGTAGTCATTCATAAAAGATCCTAGTGAATCTGTATCACCACAGTGTTTGTTATCAAATGACTGTATTTGTGTGTTTGTGTCTGTGTGTGTCCAGCCCCTCCCAGCTCACAGACAGAAGGATAACAACAGTCATGTCCTCCTCAACAGCTGCACTAATATGACCGCTGTCTGTGACACACGGGGACTCCCCACTGGCCAGTAAAAGAACTCATTTGTAATGCACCAGGAAACTCCATTGTCATGATCAGACCTGCTCTTGTGCACATTTAATTTAAACTTGTAGCTGGTTGGATTTTGAAAAGCATGACTGCGTGTGACAGACATAAAGCAGACAGACATGACATGTAATGGACTGTTAGGGATTATTGCTGTAAAACAAAGGGTGACAGGTTGGAGTCTGACTGAACGCTGAAAGCAGTCAGAAAGACATCCAGAGATGTCAAGCTAGAAACAGACTAAGAGGAGCCACAAAATGAAAAGATGCAAAAAGAAAGGGAATGAGCAAAAATAGCATTAGATCAGCCTAGGAAGTTACAGTTTCAGTTCTACTTCCCTGTCTCCTAAAGCCTGTGGGGCTGCACAGTTGGTCCCAGCAGGAGGTCTGCCTGCTTGCCTGCCAGTCAGGCCACAAGGCTCGATAGCCACAAGAAATTTACACCACAAGATGTACTCACAGGCTTAGGTTACATGACATTACATAATGTTATTATAAAATTATCATGCTCAGAAATACCATGGTTTAATCTTACTCTCTGTAGGGTGTGGTGGGGACAAACCAAAACTAGTCTGCATAACAAGACAATCAAGTGTTCTCAGGAAGAGGTGAGGTGAGAGAGGGTGAATTTAAAAAAACAAAACAAAACAAAAAAATCAGCCTTATGCCTCTCAAGAGCACTATGACTAAATGCTCATCTTTCAAAGGGTTTATGACAGGATCATTAAATCCTTAAGACATTCCATACTTGTTAAAAAAGCTTATTTTTCGTTTGCCAAGATAGTGACACAGAGAGAACACGAAAGAGGAAAAAAGGGGAAGAGAGTGGGAGAGCGCCAGGAAAAATGGAATAAAAAGAAGCGACTGAACTTTTGAACAAGGAAAAACAACTACTGTACAAGTGGACTCCACCTTGTGAACATGCTCTGACATCTGGATTCATTTGGCCCCCGGGTCCACAGCACTACCCTGTCTCTCCATGGCTGTTACTTCAAACATGTCCTTTTCTGAACACAAAGAATAGGGGCAAAAGTCCACCTTACTGCCTCTCCACCCTCACTCTTCTCACAAAGTGGAAAAAATGGATCCCATGATTCATTCATTTTCAGCATCAGTTATTTTCTGTTCTCCATCAAGCTCTCTCCCACGCTCAAATGAATCTTGCTTTTCATTCTGTGATAAATCAAGTGCAATCATTGAGTTCAGAGAATCAGTGAGTTTTTCTACTCTACTTTCCAGCAACAGGAAACAGGGTGATAACAAAAAACAAGAAACCAACAGTTTTTTATGTCCTAACTACCACAGCATGATAGTCAATTGAGTTTGATTGTTCTGTCTGACCACTGTGTCTGAATCTGGATTCGACCACAGACACACACAGTTGTGGGTGGCTGTCATTACCATGCCACAGTCTCCCATCAGTTAGCTTCCGGGGAAATGAAGTCTGGTTGGATTGAGGCTATTTTGCCTGAACCAATTATCTACAGAAGCCCGGAATTAAAAACACATAATTGCCAAGCTAACTATACAGGAATGACTGAACAGGCCTGCTTTGTCTGTGGTCCTGTGGGGCTAATCTGACATACTCCCTGCTTGGAATAAACAAGGTATTAAAATGGTTAAAAAGCAGCAGTGCCAAAGCAGGGGAGGCCTGGGTCCTGCAGTGGCCTAAACTCAGTATGTGTTTATGTTTCTGTGACTGAATATTATACCATACCTTTCCAGTGGCCACTGTCTGAGCTCACTGGGTTTAATCTGGGTTTAATCAGAAAAAGTTATTTCCATTTTACATTCAGCATAGTAACTCAGTATTTTACTGGCAAGATTAAAGCTTAAGTGTCACCACGGTGAAGCTGCCACAATAACTGAGTCAAAACATGCACAGTGGCAGCTGGATGATTTAACTATTGTGCGCCCAATTCCTAATTTGAGAAAGATTTATGCTCATTCTAACTGAGGAGCACTGTCGGAGTTCAAGCAGGTATTCAAGACCAAGGCATCAAAGCTAGGCTGCCAAAAAATAAAAAATAAATAAAAAAATCAAGTCAAGACATGTGGCACCAGACAACCATCAACATGGTTAGTGTGTATACAAGACATGGACAAACAGATTACTCCTCAAAAAAGACATTCTGGCAGACAGCAAATGAAAGCCGCAAAGCAACTAAGCGGTTACATCAGTTACACGTGTGCATTGTTACACTGTGTCCCCACAGCTCCAAAGTGTGGCTAAGCCTCACAGTCAAATGTAATGACTTAATGAAAACATGTTATGAAAGTGAGAAACTGTCTAACTTGACAAGGTATTTCCTGTTCCTCAGACAATGCAGCATTCCTAGTCGCAGTAATTATTCCCCAGAATGAGCTAAAGCTAGGATGTCCAGCTCATTTAGAAACAGGTGTACAATAGCAAATATTCTTATACTATATTACATCTTTCTTTACCTTACCATAACATGTCTTTTGTACACAGTGCTGACAAATATAAGCCCAAAAGCAAAATGTACCTGATATTTGACTCCACTTGACTTAAAAAAAAAATGGCAAACTAATTGTGTGGTCCTGGAACTATTTCTATCATATCATCAATCATATATAAACTGTTTCTGAGTCATAAGTGACACTGCATCTTTTATTAACTGCAAGTATGTGTGTCTGTATTTTTAAATACATGCAAGTAGGTCTGGAGAGGTGCGTGTATGTGGGTGTGCTCAAATGTATATGAGATGTAAGATGTGGTAATATTGTGATAATGAGGTAGAAGACACTGTTCTCATTCCACAGAGCTGTGGGCCCTTCCTATCTAGGCAATCAGACCTGGACCTGACCAACAGTCTTCTCAGGCAAAGCATTTAATCCTACCACAGGCTTGGGTTTCAGACAGGTCACCACATAGATATATGCGACAGCGACACGTGTAGATTACATATCCCTGTTTTAATTAGTAGAAAAACTGTACATAGAGCCATCTCCCATGCAGGACTGATCATCTTAAGTTACACTGGGGAGCTGCTATGTCATACAATCTCCCATCAAACCGTTTAATGGTAATAAACTATTAATAAGTCAATGAATCAATCTGATTCATCAAAACCACATGTCTAAAGTCTAAAGTGGGAGCATGACCCATCTGACTGACAACACACACAGACATGCTGTTCGTGCAAATTTGACCTGCACGGACAGGGGAGCTGCACTCCTGCCAAAATCACCATGACTGCACAAGCCCTCATACCCACATATGCAATCACAAATATGTGTGCATGAATTTAAGCAAACTCTGGCACCAAATCCGAATGCTTGTGTGTCCTATCAGGATTCTAACAGGTGGGAAAATGAGCTTTAGAGGAAGGGCAGGAGGTGGAAGAAGAGGAGGTGGAGGAGGAGGAGGAGGAGGCAGGCTCCTCATCTCTCCATCAGCATTCCGGTAATTAAAAAGGCAGGCAAGCTATATCAAAACTCTAAAACATAAACAATTCCACAGATGCCAGGGGCGTTCAGGGTGCACTGGGCTATAATGTGATGGGGTTGGAAGACTGGATGGGGGGGATCACTGCTTAGGCCAAAGTAGGGAAACATGATCGAAGGCAGGGGAATGAGCAGACGAGAGAAGGACAGGGACAGAGGAGACAGAGCATAGGGGCAGTGGTGGGTGAGGGGCTTAGAGAAGGGCTGTTCAAATGGCTTATACCATAAAGGGGAGATATGGAGGGCCAGCACGAGGGCAGACTGTTGACAGGCTGATGGACAGCACCTCTGGTCCTAAGCATTAAGGGGCCACAGGCCTATGGAGACCTCCCATTTCTCTGTTTATTGGCATATAAACCACAGTGTCTCTTTTGATATAGTGTAGTGCTGAGGAGCAGCAGGAAGTGCCATACACAATAATAACTATGTATACAGCATTATTAATAAGCATGATAAGCTAAGTTCATCTCCTTTTCACGGCTTACAGGAACTGCTGCATACACGTTTTATTGAGTTGTGAGATATTGTTTTGATATTCAGATTGGAGAGCAGCAGAACATGCATTCCCAAAAAGGACTCAAGTGCAGGAAAGCTAGAATTATAAGAAAAAGTAGTTTCCATGCAACAGCAAATCAGCTGCCAGTGGCTTATTACTTTGGAGACTGGGACATTAAGAAGTGAATCTAATAGAACTGAGGCATTTTCTCTAAAATCTGGCTATAAATAATGCCAGTCTGGGGTTTTTGTGATAAACAAAAAAGGCCTCGTCATACTAACAACCAGATACATAAGTGAAAACTGATGATGATTAGAGAGCCGGAGACGGAGTGACTGGACTCCAGATGAAATCAGAAAGGAAACATTTAGGCGACCATAAGATTAACATGAAACAGACCCTCAAGCCGACTCTTAGGTGTGAAAGGAATCCAAGATGAAAGGGAGTCTAATGAAGAATTTTCCACTTTTCTTAGCAGGTGCGGCCTGTTTTCATTATTCAGCTTCATTATGAATTGACCATAGGTCCCTTATGCATTGTTTCAATTATGTCCAAAACTACACTTTGATTAGGGCCAAGCCCTTACGCTTATGCTCGGCATGTGCTCCGGCACATTTTGTGAGATAAATTTCTATAAATATTTGTGAAGGACAAATTTCATTGTACTACTGAAATCAAATGAAATGTTCACAGTCGATAGACTATGTTGTGGTTCATTTAAATGCAAACCCATGTAAACCCACTATTCATTTTGGCAGACAGTACAGCAGATATCATAATCCATCAGGGATCTCACATGGCTGGCCAAGGTAAAAACAACATTTTTTTTGTCTATCCATTTCTCTCATTTATGGTGCCTTCCCCTCTGAAATACAATGGATGAATGATCGAAAGGATCAGTGAATAAAGCCCACTGTGGGGACTCCTTAATGGTGTGCTAGGAGCCATGCAGGCGAGGAGAAAGAGGGAGAGGAAGCAGAGGAGCGTCCAACATTGGGCGTAATGAGGAAAGTAAGCTGACTTGAATGGGGTGGTGGTGGGGGGGGTGAAGTGAGTTGGTGGTGAGAGATGAGAGAAGGACAGCCAACTCCAACCAACTTTGGGCTGAAGCAACAGCGTGAGTCACAACACGGAGACATGTAGATCATGGTGCTCATCCACTTTGAATTAAAAGCACATATTAAGTGCACACCCTGATTTCCCACAGGCGTCAGATGGAAGCAGCTTGCTCTTACAGACATGTGAGTCTGGCCAATTTACGATGTTAAATCCCTCGTTCCCTCGCACTACGTCTTCCTAATACTCCCTCATTTCTTCTCTTGGTAAAAACGCATCATTTCTGTTCTCTTCTTAATATTTCCTTTCGTCAAACTGAAAAAAGGTAGATGCATAAAAACTTCACAGAAAAAGAGAACTCATCTTGTCTTCTCGTTAGACATTTTCTGAAAGAAAAAAAGAATGTCAGCTGCTCCATGTGTACATACGTCTGCACGCAGATCTATATCTCATCAAACATACACACCCACACATACACACATTTTATGACTTGTGGGATCAGTCTGGGAAGGACGGGTGCAGCAGAGTCAGACAGCACACAGGAAAAGGCCAAGCTGGACCAATCAGCAGCAGTAGAGAACAAATCCCATCAGCCAGACAGACAGATTGTGTTCCAGAAAAGCCAAATTCTCTTGGACAGAGAACAAGCCCTGGGAGATGCGACTTTGTCTGATTACCAAGATACTTCCTGGACATCAAGCTTATTGACCTCATACAATAGTAGTGAGATTGATGAAGCTTACCCAGCACCAGAAGCATTTGTTCAGCCTAACCCAAAGACACTGTCAGAACTAGTATTTGCAAAGTAGTATCATATGATGATGCCACGAGAAAAGAGATTGTGTTGGCGAAGTGTATTTATCTCGGTTTCATTTTATGCAAGTATGTCAAATTATGGCTGAGGAGACTGGCGGCAGGCTAATCTACACAAGCCTCATATTTGTTTAGGCATTGGATGTAACATTGGGGAGCATGGACGGTTGGTGAGGAAGACAGACTGTTGGGAAAAGAATAACAGTGATGAAGAAAAATGAAAGGAAACTTTTGGGGTGAAGAAGAAAAATAATTTTGTGTTTATGGTTTCATTCTGTGCAGCACACTCTTGGCAGCTGGGTTATTTTTAAGACATGAGGGTTCCCTGCAGCGCATGTGAGAGCGAGCAAGCAGCTGGCATGGTGCCCACCTAGACCCAGCATGCTCTTGTTAATCAACCATTGCTGACAAAGCATGGACCACAGAGGGAGAGAGACACTCAGGAAGAGCGAGGGAGAGTAACAGCAATATGAAATTAATCTATGGGGCAAAAGCCTGCTGATTCAAATATCTTTAAAGTTAGTCCACCTAATGCACACACCTGAACCACATTCAAACACACCTGTGCACACTTTCACTGAAACTACTCAGGAGACTAGAAAGGCACAGGTAAAAAAGGCTTACCTCACACACACAGACAGACACAGACACACACACTCAAATGCAGAAAGTATTCACTTCACAATAGGTCTATAAACACGTCCTCCATCCACCCTGTATGATTAAATGAGACGTGTAGGGATGGATTCCGGATATCCTCCCTAATTTGAGCATGAGCTCATGGTGCAGCACAATGTCATCCTGTGTCCAACCATCAGCCTCTAGAGCAATAACCCACTTCAAAACATCTGCAGAGAAAAATGCATGCAGACATGGAGTGAGAGAAAAAAATTATGACGTGAAAGAGGACAGACTAAAAAGTTCAGAACAACAAAACAAGTGGGAGAACATCCACACAAATTCAGAAAGACTGCAATATGGACAGAAGGATTTGTGTCTGTCAGAATGAAGCTAGGACACAACAGCCAAGTGAGTCCACATTCCTATCATTTGCACACACATATATAGACATGCAGACACATGCCCACATTTATAACACATAAATCATCAGCATTTAATTAAAAAAAGGCAGTGACTTTTACACAGGCCGTATTGTTTTAAGCCACCCAGGATGATCCCGACAGTGAAAGTGAGGAATGCAAAGCAATGGAATCAACTCAGATGGCTTATGAACTATAAGGCTTTAGGCTACCTAGATTGGGAATGAGATATATTGGGGGGTAGGGGTGCAAAGAGCAACAAGACAATGAAAATACTGTCTATTGTCTCCGAGCAGACAATCAGGGAGGCTGCAAACTCCCAAGAGACAGGGAGACAATTACAGTAGTTTGAAATCAGCTACCAGTGAAAGAGTGGGGAGACAAACAGTCGCACCAACAAACCATGCAGTCTGTAACATTTCTCACTTTCCCCCTCAAATCTCCGAGTCCTCCTGTTCTGCACTGTGCCATTAACAGAATGCGGAATAAGACCCTCAAGTATCCCTGTGTTTCAGATCATCATTTTGATCACTGTGTGTCTTGCAAACACTCACACGCATGCCATCTCCCAGGACGGCGGAGTTCCTGGATGATGAGACAAGGATCAGCTAATTATGTCGCCTCAATAAGTGGAAGGCAGCGTCCTTGCCATGGCCTCTTTCTCTCTTCTGTCTCTCTCCCTCTCGCTGTCGCACTTTCTCAAATGAACTTCTTGTCCCTTCTTTGAAGGGCACCTAAAGTTTTAAATGTGGTGCACTTCCATTGATGATATACAGCTATCTAGGACAGGAGAATACATTTCTCTGAAAGGCATCTGTCAACTCTTGCGAGGAGAACTTGAGCCCTGAGATGGTCATGCTGACTTGCATGGGTGGTAAATATTACACATGCTCACATGTCTTTGGTGCACATGTATATACGCACACACACACAATGATCAAGATGTACATCACATTCGAGCTCCCACATTACACACACACACACACACACTGATGTCATGGCCTTTAGCTGTGGGCCAAGTCCCACCTCATATCAGTGACACTGGTGAACAAAAGTGTCAGCATTTTCTTGACATCTGCTCCCCAGCAGTGTGAGTATACAGTGTACCCAGATACTTACTCTCTTGCTCATCATTCCCACCTGTCATACACACACGCAAATTGGATTGCTCGAACAACCACTGGCCAACAAGTGATTTCTTGCACAGAGAACTGAACAAGTAAATGACAATGTTTTAATAAAGATAGCATTATCGGTGAGCTTCATCAAATTTCCTCTTACCACTAGGCAGTTAAAATGCAAGTAAGTGAGCATAGGAAAGTAGAGAGTAAAAAATGTAATTTTTGCAGACAGTAGACAGCCGTCTGAGTGTAGTATGGATGGAGATCTGAAATGATGGTACAACATTTGTCTGAAAAAATGGGGGGGGGGGGGGGGGGGGTGTGAGTGGAAGGGCGGAAAATGGAGGAAACTGCAGAAAAGATTGTTACATATGAAAAAGTAACCTGATTGTGTTGCCTGTGTGATCTGGGGAGTGTCAGTCGAAGTGAAAGAGAAGACAGTAAAATCTGAAGAATTCCATGAAACATTTGAGGAAAGAAAAAACTGCAGCATTCATAAATGTGGTTTGTGTTTATGGGGTCACACTCATGACATAAAAACTCCCACACATGACAAAGCACAGTAGGGCTTTTAGGGCTGTCAAAACAATGTCAGGCCAACAAAAACACAAACATACACACAAACACACTCACACACCATCTATTTTTCAAAGTCTTTTTGCCTAGCCTTCAGCAAGCAGCAGGAATGCTTTTGAGCCGAAACAATAAAGGCTACACAGTCTGTCATTAAATGATTTACTGTATGACTTGAATGACAGACAGATGGGAAGTCACACAGAAAACAGCATCCACACCATGAAAGCATTATCAAATAAACACATCAGATTAACAGCAGAAGAGTTTTTAGCCTACAGGCAACTGGCTCTGTGGTTAACTGCATGTGATGCAATTGGATAGATCCAGTACAAAGAAAATGTGATAGGAGAAGAAAGCTACCCCACAAACAATTTTCCACCATCCCGCGTGTGAATAACAGCACCAATGGTATCAGCCAAAATCATATTCTAATTACTTCATGTGGTATATGAGCCACTTGCTACTTCACATTCCACTCGAGGCACTCAGACAGCACAGAGACTGTCCTTAGAAGGCCTCACAAATTGAGGGCTAGTGACATCATCATTTTCGGCACTGCCACACTACAGTTTCTATTGTTATTCCATTGTTATTTTCCATCTTGGCCTTTTCTGGACAAGTGGAACACCTGATCTTCATTCTCCAGACAGGCTCAGACATGAGGTAAGAAGGGAAAGATCTTAATGATGATGAAAAGGACAAATACCAGGAACACTTTTCAAACACAGTATCTTCTATTCATGTAACCAACTTGCTTGTGAAACAAGTGTGAGAGGGACTTTATCTCAAGAACTCTGTACCCAGATACACAGACATATGTTCGAAGGGACTGTGACTGTGTTTTAGTACTTTAACACTGTAACTGTTTATCCTGTACAGATGGCATTTAAACATGATCAGTAAACGTTGTAAATTTCAGGCCTGAAGATGAACATTTCTCCCTGTGTGTTATCTAACTAGTTTTATTCTCCATACCATCCTTTGATACACATATTTTCCATAATTTACAGCAAGCAACAGCGACCAATACATCCATCATAAAACAGGTCTTGGCCAATTTGGTGCCTAAATACTCCATTGTCTTATGAAGCTAACTGTATTATACTAAAATTCCTGTAACACTAAAAAAATCCAAAGCATGTCTTCCACCCTCTGGCATTGTGTTGGAGGTTTTGAGGAGGAAAAACTGATCTGTTATATAAATAACACTGCAATTACCAGAGGAAGAGAAAGGACAAGCTTGGTTAAATGGTGGACTGCTTGATTCACTTGGGCATAGTGAAAAACTCTTTGGCAGGCAAGACCTCTCGGAAACAGGCTTTGTATCTACTGCAAAGCCTTGTTTATCCGGAACTCAGACATCTAAACTGACCAGGCTACCAAAGAAGCATCGCAAAAAAAAAAAAAACACCCAAAAATAAACACCAGACAAACAAACAAAATAATTACCGTGCACAATTGTTTCACTCTCCAAACTACTGTAATTTCTTTAAGGGTTCCAGCAATTGTTGTGCTGTCCTGAGAGAAAGATCAGATAATGATAAAGCAGACCATCTTCCACCAAACACTTAAGTCTGAGAAAAAGGCCTCTATACCCTCTCTTTCACGTTTACCCTAACTGAACCTTCTCCGCAGTTCTGCTGCTGCCAAACCCACAGAAGAAGGGAAGAGGGGAGAAAGTGAAGCTGTGCCCATTTTTCTGAGTTGCACTCTTGCCTGCACACCAGTTACTGTAACCCTGTGGAACTAAGTGAAACATTTTTTCACCAAAAGGTCAAATATTCTTTGAAAGAAACAAAAACAAAGTTAATTTGGATAATAATAATAATAATAATAATAACAATAAACATCCCTTTCCCATCCTATCCCTTTTGTCCCCACACTTACCCTGGAAAGCATCCGAGTGGCCGGAGAGGAGGTGCTCCAGCTCATAGCTGTAGGAGTGAATGTTGTGGAGGGTTTCTCTTTTTACAGCAAACTGGTAGCTCTCCTCCATCTTCCGGGTGCAGCAAGACGGACCCTGGTGCTTGCAAACCAACAGATCCACATCTAGGAAAGTCAAGTAGAAAGTGACATATGTTTCTTAATTATTTTTTAACCAATATTTTTCATTTTCATTTTTTTTTTTTTTTCAGATTTCAAGTATGTGATAACACATAGAGTATACCATAGGCAATGAAAGAACATAATAGCTGAGGTACACCAGTTTGGATAAGTTCACAAATCTTAAGTGAAAATTCTAAATATAAATGTTGTTTATATATAGAATATATGAGATATACACTATATAGACAAAAGTATTGATATGGCGTTGTTTTTCAGGGGTTGGACTAATCCCTTTATTTCCAGTGAAGGGAAATATTAATGCTTCAGCATTGAACAATGCTATCCTTCCAGCTTTATGGCAACAACTTGGGGAAGGCCCCTTCCTTTTCCATCATGACTGTGTCCCAGTGCACAATGCAACGTCCATAAAGACATGGCTGGATGAGTTTGGTGTGGAGGAACTTGACTGGCCTGCACAGAGCCAAGACCTCAACCCCATCAAACACCTTTGGGATGAACTGGAACAAAGACTGCAAGCCAGGTCTTTTTGCCCAACATCAGTGCCTGACCTCACAAATGCTTCACTGCATGAATGGGTAAAAATTCCCTCAAAAATACTCCAGAATCTTGTGGAAAGCCTTCCCAGAAGTGTGGAAGCTATTACAGCTGCAAAGCTGTCTATGTCCCTGTTGGTGCAATGGTCTGAATATTTTTGTCCATATAGTGTATTTGATTCTACATTGTGCTGTGTAGATATGTGCGAGTATATGCATAGTGTTCTGAATATGCATATAGATAGACTGGCCATAACTCCACTAGGAGACAGAGGAGGCACCATGGCAGGGTCTGAAAGTAGACCAAGAATTCATTCACGTTTCCTGCTATAAATACGTCTCTGCATTAATATCATTGGCTCATATGATTTGATATATGTCGTCAAGACATACATTTGTACATGCACGTATAATATAGGTCCCATGAAAACTCAAAACCCATGCATGTGCTAGCATTTTGCAATGACTACATGCAAAGCTTACTGTCACTCATATGCACACACATACAGTAATTCGTGTGAGATCACCTCCAGAACTAGACAGCCGTCAGCCATAATAAGCAGTTCATAAAAACCGCAAGGGCAATGACCTAACTGCAAATACTCTGATCCAAAAGAGTAGCTCAATCAGGCACAATTACATCAGCTGAAACAGTGCCCTTCCGGTGTCATCTGCTTCTCACCATTACTACACATATAGACGTCATGATATCACTGAGATAGGTCACAATTACACAATTAGCAAGGGCTATTAAAACTGACCTTTCACACACATTTCCACAATGCAGAAGTTTGATATGATAAGTCATTTTGGGGAGGGAGGGGGGTGAAGTCGAACAAGGGGGGCTGGAGGCAGGTGTTGTAACCAGAGCCTAAAGCATGGCCTTAGGACAGACCGCAAGACCAGTGCCTCACTGTCCAAATCCCTCCATGAAACACAATAGGATTGCATTCTCAATCCCTCTTTCCCTTTCTGCTCCCTCTCTCCCATTTGCCTGGCATATCCTAGTGAGGCCTGGGTGTCTCTTAATTACCCAGTGAGGCTCCATTTGTTCCCATCCCAGAGCCAGACAAGTGAAGTCATAACTGGCTGTCCTGCCGCTTCCAGCTCATTATCTCCACCTCTGTAGCAGTCCACACTTTTTATGTTGATACTGTCTTTCTGTTAACACAATTTCTGCAAAGTCTAGCCCTGTTTGTGTGTGTGTGTTGAGGAATACTCCTGTATCTCTTGCTTACCTGGATCACCAACAAAATCAACAAAACAATGCTACACATTTGTGTTACAGGTTACGCCTACTATTCCTCTGTAGCTCTTACCAGGCTTAAAGGTCTACTATCCAGAATTTGTCAGTTGCCGTTTGTAAACACACCATTAAAAGGTGCAGTAAACAAGAAAGATAGTTGATAGTTGAGTCTCATTCCCAAGTTGTCTACACCTAGAAACATCCAGCACATTACAACAGTGCAGAACATGAAGAACAACTCTGCAGATACAGACACTGCCACACACTTCTAACGTATCATATGTGATGACTGAGAGGGATGAATGAGTTCAAGTTTTTTGGGGAAAATCCAGCATAGTAATTTCCAATGGTTTTAAATGAGAAAGCCCATGTGTTTCAACATGCAAACCATGTACATTTAAAGTCTTAAATATACAAGTGAACTCTTGAATCAGGGTCCATTTTAAAAAACGAAATGTGAGTGAACACTGCTAGCAATCTACAACATCCTAGGAATATGTATGTCACTCACAAAAATAGCAGTCTACACACAGGAGGGACCTCATCACTGCAGATACTGTATTTTAAATAAGCCAGTTCATGAAATACATTACCTCACAATGAGCTCAGTCTATTCAATGCGAACTCTAGAATCTTGTTGATCATTCTTCTTAGGTTTAAAAATGATAACGGAGATATTTCCAAGATAATGGTTTATGGGTGGGCTACATGTGATGAATTAGTGGTACGGGCACTACAAGTAGCCACTGCCATGCATCAACTGTCATGCATAGCGACAGCTATTCTGATGCTGCTCTTTTGTGCTTCTTTCTTCTTCTCGGTTCTAACGAGTGGACACAGTTAGCACAATATGCAAATGCATGTTTAAGGGATTTTTTACATCTATTTATGGTTAATTGAAGGGAGTGGAAATGAAGCTGGTTTAGGTGCATGTCTCCACAACGATTGAGATTTATTAAACAGAATCAAGCATACACACAGCTTTATAAATGTCATGAAATAAATATGCCTCAGCAAGTAATATTCATTGCTTGCTGAACTTATGATTGATTTTGTTCTCTTTTAAGATTGCCACTTCACCATAATTGGCATTTGTCCTCTCTCCCCTTATGCCCATGACCCCGTTCTCCTCACTGGTTGGCTCTTTCTCTCCTTTGTGTTTGTGTGTTATCTGTGATATGAAACTAATATCCAGGGACTCACAGCGGAATCCAGCCTGGCCTCTCCGTCCCTTGTGAGTAGCTGCATGGAGTAAGTGATACCCAGAAAGACTTTGGCTGTTAAAGCCACCACAGCAGTCAGGGCAGGCTGACTGTGTCACGAATATACCAGGCCACTTTCTAGAATCATTAGAGGCCATGTCAGTGCTTGTTTTTTTCCAACAGCAAACATGTTTCTGAGTGTGTTCTTCGCTATCTCTTCCAATGTTTCACCTTTCAATGCCTGCTGCTTAAGGAGTAAACCAAAGTATGTATTGAGTTCTCAGGGTTCCTGTCTTGAAGACTATAAAGCCCTGTTCAGACCTAGTATTGACATGCGACCTGAGTGATCCAGTCACAAGCGGACAGCTTTGAGGTCTGAATGTGCCCAAGACACACTGAGGATGCATGTGAGATCCAATCACACAGACAACATTCTGAGGTGGTCCAGGTACAATATGACTTCTTGTAAATCCAGGTTGAACGCAATCCATCAAGTTCTTCCTTTCCTTGTAAAAAGTCAGTTTTAATGCGGCATCACTGTACCAGCATCTCTGCTCCATGCTGAAAGTGCAAATGTTGGCAGGCATTTAGCAGCCATTTGAGCATACTGTTTTAACTGATTACACTCTTCACACCAAATGCATTGAAGAGGACAACATTTATTGACAAAAATATCAGATTTTACAAATGCAGCAAATCACAATCAGTATCAGCTACAACTTCCTTTAAAAGCATCCTTTTTTCCCAGTGATGTATGTGCTTATTTGTATTTAAGCATTTGGTGTTAGTGTGACAGCTTTAAAGGGTGTTGAGTGTCCAAGTCAAAACAAATACCTGCATAGATTCTGATATTGTTATAGTCAAAATTTAGTGGGCGTCTTTCGCAACAATAACAGAACATCTGGACACAGCAATTTTCCGCTTCAGCCTTTGCAAAACTACCTAAGCTTTGATAGTCTGTTTGGGGAGCATGACTCAACAACAATTTTCAAGTCCTTCAAATGTTGGATTGGATGGACTGGAACTAAAAATCAACACGGTTGCATAGTAATAATATGTATATGTATTATAGTTATAATATGAGCCATTGTATCCTGTACCTAAATAAAAATAAATAAAAAAACCTTACAACAAACCCTGCAACTACTGCTGAAGGGCTCTTTGTTTTGATTTTACCATAAAATTCTGACCATGCTACAATAATTAAGGGTCGAGCTATAGTTGTGGTTTCCTCGTCAACACCTGGCTGGCTGTGCCAGCGATGATCAAGGTGTGTCATTACTCTAAATACTTACACAATAACCATATGAGTCAGGGATATAGTCATGACAAATGTAGCTTTGAAGGAATGTGATTGTGAAGATGATATGACCAGCTCTGGTAATTTTATTTTATTTTTTGTTTTTAGAAAGTTTTTCATTAAGTATAAATTTTGTCTACAAGTTGCAGATATTCCTCTGATATCAAATAACTTTTGGTTTTAATCTGACTTAAAATAGTCTCCAATAGCCCAAGAAGACTTAACTCCATGAGTCCTTTGTCATTAGTTCCCAATATATATGCTACTCATTCTGCTTGACTAAAGCTGAACACACTTCGCCCTCCAGACTGAGTGTCAACTCTGAATCCTAATTCTCTTAATCGTCCTCAGGTGACAAATACCACTGGAGTAATTTGCCGTATTGAAGCCATGGCTCAGAGGTCTTGACTCGTTAGTTACAATCTCTTCAGCAACACCTCAGTGCCCTTCATTGCACAAGTCAAAAGTCCTGAGTGGGGAAACTCTACCACTGCATAATTGCCCTGCTAACTCACATGCCATTCTCAATATATGGTAATACAGTAGTAGGGTAGAATACAGTACTGCTGAGAAGATGGTTATGTTACTACCCCTTTCACTCTCCCACACATAAAATCCTGCTCTCATGAAATGATTTATATGTCACTCACGTCTCCTCAATATGGTATGGAAACTCTGTTTTGATTTGGACTGTGTCGATGACCGGGAGGATTGCGGTTTCCTGATGTTGCTGTTTTGATACTGTCCCGAAAACAATAATAACTTTGTTAGAAAGCAGGCAATTAATGCAGTTAGCCTTCTCCTGCCTCGGGAAGCCAGTGTCCTTTGAAGTTTCCAGATCCACTGAACACACAGGATATTTACTCTGTACAGATTTGCTGTGTTTTGGATGGACCATGTTGAAAGAAAACACATCTCAAAGGGTCTTTGCCGCATACCTGCTTTTTTGGACAACCTTGAGACTCAACTGGAATGTTTAGATTTTCCAGACCCCAGGCTGGAACTGCCTACAGCAACTGTCACGGTCTCCAGAGGGCAGAGGTTGGATGGATAAAGCTTAAAGAGAGAAATGGAAGACTGGTGGGCAAATGGATGCAGACCTGGTGAAGCAGCATTATATCAGAGGGGTACTTAGCCATAGACTGGCAGAGAAATTATGTTAACATTTGACGTAATCTGCTGAGCTTTCTCAGAACCCAGCTCTCTTCTCATGTACTATTTCTATTCGTAGTGCGCAAGAAGGTTCATCTTTTCTATGTGGTCATATTACTGTAGAGGTGAGATGATATTCTCGGCAGTCTAATAACCTCATAAAATTGCATCCGCCTCTACCACAGTAGCAAGCCAAGAGGGAAAGGTCGCACACAATCCACTGAAACGCAAGACAGACTTAGGCTGAAATCCAATAAGAGATGTTGTGTGGAGACTGACTCAGACAGAGTAATCAGCTTCAGACTGGGACTGGCAACACTGGTAAGGCTGGAATGTTTGGGACAGGCTGGAGAAAGAGCATCCAATGTACTTGTCAGCTAAATAATCAGTGCTGTGTGCTTTGACTTCAAGACTCTGGCAGAAAAGCTGCAATTATTTTTCTTTTTTACCTCCAATATCTTTTTTTAATGACTTCAGTTTTACAAAGCTAACTCGAGGTGTTTTTATGTGGTTTTCACATTAGACTGAAGCAGGTAGTTGAGCGATGGCCAGGAAAAGAAAACGCAGATGCACAATGATTTTAAGTGTGCATGGAGCAGTTGTTTGCAATGTGTGTTACTCTCTCGGCGAGGAAGACCAAGTTAAAAAGCAAATCAAAAATAACTACAGCCAATCAAAGAGCATGCTGAGCTTTAACAGCTTGCCAAGCCTTTTTACGCTGTAACTGGTTAAGGATGTGGCGACATGTGATAATACAGTGGGTTGCCATTCCCTTGCTATTAACACATGACCCTGTTTGCCTTGTATTCAAGATGTAAGACACTTTCTCTTTCAAACTAAAATAGTTTTTAATGACTCAGTAAATCAAAGAATGACTGCAAGGTAAAATGTTTAAAAAAAGGCCTCTGTGTGTGTCGTGCGTACACACTCAGATATGCCCTGCTCAATCTGATAGTTGTAACTGAGCTGTAAAATGAGTTGATCATATCTGGAGGACGTTATCCAAGAAGCCAACTGTTGAAGTATTGTGTCTGTAAACAGCGCTGCTAGCTGCCTGCTTTCCAAATGACCTATCTCCAAAAGGCTATATCAGCAGACCGTGGTAATCTCAATATGGAGTGTTTGGCTCTGTACCACCTCACCAAAGTGGTCATAACTCTTCAAAATAATCACAGGATAAGAAACTTCATGTCAGTCATTATCTAAGTTTCTTTGATGCTGAAGCTAGTGTGGTAATAAAGTTGCTCTTTGAAGTGTGGCCCAGGAAACAAACATTCAGTGCAAAGCAAATATTTTTGACTAAAATAATTCAATGCAGCAATATAGTGTTGGTAAAATAATCCTGTTAAAAATCATTGATTAACATAGCACACACTTGTGAATTCATCTATAAGAATGTCTGACAACATTCCTATTAATGAGAAAGAAATAAGAAAGCTGTAAGAGTAGGTATTAATTCAGACAGGCCTTTAACTTGACATGAAAAACATTTTTACAATGAGCTATTGCTATATCTGAGCACATAAAGAATCTGGGTATTTCCTCTGCTGTCACATCAGATTACAGCAGTCTTGATCATAAGGCACTATCAGCGCTTATGGTACTTCGTGCTTTCTTTGGAGGACAAGACAGTCTTGGAAGACAGTCTCGACAAGAATGAAAAACAAAGGAATGCAGAATAAAATATCTGTATGGTGAAAGTGCAATTGTTTTATATAGGATCATATCCAGTCGGCCGGCTCTGAAGTTCCCTGCTGCCACACTCCTGGCGCTGGGTGAAAAATCCATTTACCTCACATGAATGAAACACAGCACTGTGTCCTAAAACAAACATCGGTCTGTGAAAAGGGCTGAAGTTTTGCCACTTCAAATTTCAAGAGTTGCTTTTGTTGGCATTTGATCTGAGAACTGAAGCAGAGTCGCATAATTGTGTACACACATGCATATACACCAAATCTCCCACTCTAACACCCCCGTCCACTGGTCAGTCCTTTGAAGACAGAACTGCGCCTGACCCAAAACAACCTCTGTGGGACGAGTACAAATAAAAAAGCAAAATAAGGTAGAAGCCCAAAATGCACTTGTGAAGCTGCAGCAATGTTTGATTAGCTGTGAGGGGAAGGTGCAGCAGAGAAGTGGTGGAGTGCAAAAATGCAACTCACCACACCTTGTAAACAAACATAAATATTTATCCATTAATAGCCCAGACTACAGGGCCGCAGTCTGTATCTGGATTATATCAGCCCAATTTTCCAATAATGTTTTGGCCATAGATAGAGGGTGTGTCTCAGACGTCAAATCTCTTACTGTTGGGGGTTGGAGGTGGGAAATTCACTATAAGGAAAGACTACTGCAAACTTGTCGCACCATATTGTGTGCATGCTTCTGTTTGCTTACTGTCAGCTAAAATGCTCATCAGCAGCTGCAAATGCAAACAAAGAAAGTCATATGTAGCTTCTGCCAACGCATTGCGGATTATGAAAGCTAGTAACACCAACCCTCGTTCCAGACTGCTGACATCCTCTGAAGACCAAAGTCATTGCGCTGTCTTCAAGAGCTAACCCTAAACTACTGCTTGCTATGAACCTGACATCCTCTGTTGCTAGTAGTGACACCCTGCTAAACAAACATATCAAGTGGTTTGGATGCACTTCTAGGTATGCTTCCCACTCAGCTATCTATTGCTCTTCTCCCCCTTACAGCTTGCATGCTCAGACTGGGTGATACTTAAGCTGCCACCAACCTGCATGCGATACTACTGCAGTAAGAATTCTGGTCCACAGTCATACAGATAGCTGGACATGGCTTAGCTACTTGTATTTGAGTATTTACAAGGAAAAGCGCAGCTAAGTCTTAGACACCCTGGAGTCTAGAAGACTCATAAAGAAAAATAGATTTACAGCAACTATTAAAAGATTTAAAAGGCTTCAGTGAAAACATAATGCCAAAGCCCAATGAACAGCCTGGTCTGCTGTGTTCAAATAAATATATGACGACTGAAATTACCCCACATAGAATAAACATAATATCATGATATAAGTCTATGCTTCAAATCAAACATTTGAGCAAAACTAGCATAGTTGAACGAATGCCTAAACCCGCTCAAAACATCTTTTGCCTCCAAAACAGATTTGGAACCAATGTTTATCCTCGTAAAATAACTTTTGCTCAGTGTGCAGGAGGAAAGCACACACCACAAAACCTTCAAGGAATTTGAAGCTGCTTTCAAGCATCACACTGACAAAAAAAAAAAAATGACAGAATGCAGGAAAATTTGTGAATCGTGTCAGTAGAGGTGTCAAAAAACTAGGCCTGTTGTCAGAGTCGGGACGGTCTGCTCTCGTAAACTGTGCCTCCTGAACGCAAGTGCAAGTAGGCTTAAAGAGTTGGTGGTGACTGACTTCAGCAAATCAATCTGAACACTCTAAATCATTCAGTCCCCCCTGTCGTGGACACGGTATTGTAGCCTCTTTATCCATAGAGATTAAACCATATGAGACCTTGGCATCACACTAGGCTCAAAAACCCTGTCTCAGCAGCTTGCCAGTCTGCTCGGGGGCTTTCTGCCAAAAGAAATTTGCAAAATAATTGTTTAATCTTTCCAAACAGCCTGCTTGTGATAACCAGCTGGGTGGGATGTGAAGTGGCAATTTGTGGAGAAAAATCAAGAGACTCTGCTTTAAACCAAACAAATCACATGGAGTCTGTCATACAGATACAAGTTTATGGGAGAGGAAAAAAAAAACACCTCAGGGCAATAAGAATCATTGCTGAACAGATATGATGCCTAGAATTTAATGAAA
The DNA here is from genome assembly GCF_020382885.2 of Scatophagus argus. Classification (NCBI taxonomy): domain Eukaryota; kingdom Metazoa; phylum Chordata; class Actinopteri; family Scatophagidae; genus Scatophagus; species Scatophagus argus. The sequence goes on along the minus strand of NC_058505.1, from coordinate 12,139,422 downwards.
ATGGATTGAAACATATATAAACATATAAACATATTAAGACAACCTGCCCTCACGTCTCTTGCTGCCCTCACTTGAGTGCGTGCTTTGCTTTTAGGAGACCACTCAGAGCGCGTGTGTGCTGACCCACGTGCGCCTTTGACAGCACTGGACATTAAAGTCTCTCTTTAACATATACAGACACATTTGCACTCCTTATTAATTTACTGACATCACGATCATTGTAATTTAAGCCAAGTGTGTGATTTCCCTTAGATCCTTAGGGGGAAAAAAAACAACTTTGTCTGCAGTGCGCTTTTAGCCAGAGTGCCAAACCCACTGGCTCACCTGTGCCAGGTGTCTCCGGTACGCGGTGCAGCGGCCCGACCTGCCGCAGCTGGAAAGCGGTCCTCACTTCATGGCAGCTGTACGCGTCCACGTCGATCACATTCGCCGCAAATATGACCGCTGACAAAATCCAAAAGGATCCGCAAGACTTTACGCGTGGGCATATTCCTCGGGACATTGCCGCATCTCACACCAGGTATCCTTTTGGTGGATAGCCTGCTGTAGCCTGACTGCAAACTGTGTGACAGTGTTGGAAAGAAAACGGCACTTAAGTAGAATGGAGCGACGATCAGTTTAAACATCTGACAAACGTTTCCAGCCGATTTTCACATTATTGTTTGGGATGCGTGAGAGCGCAGAGGTCTGGGGTCTTCTCTTGGGCAGAAGGAGAGAGGTGTGGGCTACAGCCTGTCTGTCTGTCTGTCTGTCCCGCGCTCAACACTTTGCAGTGGTCGGCTGTCTGCATGCCTGTCTCCAAAGCCTTGCGCACACTCCCCTCCCTTTCTGTTTACTTCAGCAATGTGCCCCGATTAAAACTCACTACAAATCCTTTGCACTGACAGTATCCTTATGACAACATTTTAAATCTCCAAAACTAAACAATGCCGCGTGGTATTCGTCAAAAAAAAATGCTCATTATATATCTTATATATTTATTTGTATCATAAATGAACGAGACTTTGTGCATCCGGAGCTGACGCTAATTAACTCTACAAGAGTCTATAATACTGTTACAAGTGAATATTGTAAAACAGAACATTATTTGCTACAGAATTAACCATCATAGTCTTTCAGTTCCCTGGGCCTTCTTCAAAGCAACAAGTTAAAAATAAAATGTCATTAAATAATAACAAGAAACCTTTGCCTTTATGTTTATTTTTTCCTATAACAGATCATATGGATTTTAAACTAAGAGAGATACTGATAGTCACTACTACAAGGAGGCAATATTTTAATACTAAAAATGCTGAGAGAGCACTAAGTTGCTAGCTGGGTCTTTCTCTTCTTTGTCAAGATGGAGTTAAACAGGGCAGATTATTTTATTTAGTTTTCTGAGTATGGTTAGTGAACTGCAAATGATTCCCTGTCACAGGGAGAATGCTGTGCTTTATGTCGCTGAAGCCTGACTGGCAACACTTGTAATTTTATTTACATTACTGCCATCTACTGGCGAAAATGTTTAATAAAAAAGAAACCACATAACGTGACTCCTTGTCCCTGATTGATTTGCTGGTCACAGTATAATGCTTCTTATAGGCTCTGTAGTTTATACGCTGCAATGGCGTATCATGGCGTATCATGAAAGATGTCTGATGATCAAAGTTTATTCATTATATATCGCCATCATGATTATTTGGAGCTCAATAATTTAGAATCACTTCACATTTAAAAATTAAAAAAAAAAACCACCATCACAGGGTTGAATGACTACAGACCCGTCGCCCTGACGTCTGTGGTCATGAAATCCTTTGAGAGGCTGGTGCTGAACCACCTGAAGTTCATCACAGGCCCCCGGCTTGACCCCCTGCAGTTTGCCTACCGGGCAAACCGGTCGGTGGATGACGCAGTCAACATGGGACTGCACTTCATCCTCCATCACCTCGACACCCCAGGGACATATGCCAGGATCCTGTTTGTGGACTTCAGCTCTGCATTCAACACCATCATCCCAGAAATCCTCCGCCAGAAGCTCTCACAGCTCACAGTGCCGACCTCCACCTCTCAGTGGATCTACAACTTCCTCACTGACAGGAGGCAGCAGGTGAGGCTGGGGAGCATCACCTCCAGCACCAGAACCATCAATACCGGCGCCCCCCAGGGGTGTGTTCTTTCCCCGCTGCTCTTCTCCCTATACACTAACGACTGCTCCTCAGGGGACCCGTCCGTAAAACTACTTAAGTTTGCGGACGACACAACAGTAGTTGGCCTCATCAAGGATGGTGATGAGGCTGCCTACAGACGTGAAGTAGACCAGCTGGTCCTCTGGTGTGGTCAGAACAACCTGGAGCTTAACCCGCTCAAGACTGTGGAGATGACAGTGGACTTTAGGAAGAACCCACCCACCTTACCTCCTCTCACCATTCTCAACAACACAGTGTCTACTGTGGACTCCTTTAAGTTCCTGGGAACTACAATCGCCCGGGATCTCAAGTGGAAGTCCCACGTAGACCTAATCAGGAAAAAGGCCCAGCAGAGGTTGTATTTTCTGCGACAGCTGAAAAAGTTCAACCTGCCTCAGGAGCTGCTGACCATCTTCTACACCTCCATTGTCCAGTCTGTTCTCTGCACTTCCATCACTGTCTGGTTTGGATCGGCCACCAAACAGGACAGAAACAGACTGCAACGGACAATCAGGTCTGCAGAAAAAATCATCGGGGCCGACCTGTCCTCCATCCAGGACTTATAGTCCAGGGTCAAAAAACGGGCAGGAAGCATCACTGCAGACCCCTCTCACCCTGCACACAAACTATTTGATCTGCTTCCCTCTGGTAGGCGTTACAGAGCTCTGTATGCCAAGACTACCAGACACAAAAACAGTTTCTTCCCCCAGGCTGTCTCCCTGATCTCCCCGTAAACCACCTGCCATTGTGTGAACCATCACACTGTTTGCACTACCTCATTCCACTGTTTGCACTACATGTATATATATATATATATATATTTTTTTTTTTTTCTCTTGTAAATATTTTATTCTTCTTTTTATTATTATTATTGGTATTTTGTATTTTGTATGGTGCACAGGACAGAGAAAAATCCGGAGTCAAATTCCTTGTATGGTCACACATACTTGGCAAATAAAGCTGATTCTGATTCTGATTAGTCAGGAGATTAAAATTCAAAGCTGACATGTTACTGCCTATGTTAAAGAGGCAAATCATTACACAAATGTAAATATTCTACAAAATATTTTTAACAAATGGATGGTGTTTTCTCAAGCAGCATAATAGGGCCATATTAGGTGTTTTAGACATTAAAGTGTTTTGCATTCATTTTCAGCGTTGGTCATAAATCCAAATTAAATCTTACCCAACAGCTCCTTTTGCACATTTAAAATCAAATACTGCCCTCTCCTGGATAGGAACGGTAATACATCAGTACCATTTTAAAGCGATATGCAAAGAGCAATGTGTTTCTACGACAAATTTGCTAAATAAATAAATTATGAAGTAACGCTGTTAGTATGAAGTTGTTGTTATGAACCAAGAGAATATTTTTGTTTCAACTTTGCAGGAGACCTTTTCCAGGAACTGCTCAAGCTACTTAAATAACAGTTGTGACTAATGAAAGCAAAGTGGTTTTAGTGGGATGCTATTACACTCAAACTACGTGTAACCTAATGGCACATCCTGACCAGAACACTGTGTACTGAGAAAGAGAAATTGGCATAATAGCTGTACTTTTGACATATTTATATAATCCTGAAAGCAAGTAATAGCACAGGATAAAGCTCAGGTAGTCACAATGAAAATGTCACCCTCTGAGACACCTCCAGAGTGGCCCAAAATCTGGTGTCCTGATTATTCTTGAGTGTGTAAGCCTGAGCTATAATGTCAGCAACCTTGGACAAGGAACCACCCATCCTGCGGTCACCATAACAAACCAACAAGTGGCTGCTGCCGCAATATGCACTTCGAGAATTTTAACAGGGCAGACATTAACTCTTCTTCCAGTAGTTTTTGTAGATAGAGAAGCCAGACTTGAGAGCTGATCTTTTAGAAATGATTGCAGGATAAGGTCACAAAGTGACTCCATATCATTCAGAATTACCATAAACACAGCAGAACTTCATACAGCAAACAGTGTGTGACGATCAGTCTCTTTTTGCAAGCAACAATGAGGACAAATTCTTAGTAGTAGCTTCCTCAGTTTTGTCTGGTCCAGTGACAACGTCCCACGAGGACCAGAGGACATGAGCCTCTTTGACAGACGACTCATATAAGAATGAACACCTACAACGTAGACTACATCACATGTGTTTTGGGTTCTGCTACTGCAGAGGTAAGACACTGCAGTAGATGATCTGTGTGGGAAAGCCATTTGAATCCTAATTGTGAAATACGTTCTAACCTCTGTATGAGGGGCCAAAGTGTTAAGTCAAAAAGTCATGTTGCCATATCCTCCCTGGCTTGTTTAGAGGAACCACCAGCACTGGCTTCATTTTGCTCACCCTGTTTATTTTTTGAAGGATAATTTAGAACAGCAGAATCAAAGGGAACTAGGCCAAGTATGTGCCAGCACATCTTGACTCAGCAGCTGGTAAGATCAAACTGTTTAATGTGGGCAATCAACAAAGTGAATGAACAAGATGCAGGACCTGAAGCTTGGAGGCCAGCAACTGAACAGTGTGTCTCTGAGAACTGTTTGTGTGGAGTATATGTGTTTCAAGGGAGAGTTTAGCCATTTTTAGATGACTTTTGTCCATAAGAGTGCTGTTAATTTCTAACGGTATATCAACTTATGTGGTGTTCTTTGCAGGAACCAAACTAACTAAGTAGAAGAGGGACACAACTCAAACAGCCAGTTAAGGAAAGGAAACAAATGGCTACCTGACACATATTATGGACAGACCTATTTCACCTAGGTCACATGTGTGACTTTGTCGGTAGTGTTAAGTCTCAAAACATGAGTCTGGTGGAAATCCAGGTGTTGGATTTCTGCTATGGTGGAAAGGAAGAACAGACCTGTTTCTCCTGTTCTTAAATTACAAAGTAAAGTGAAGTTAAAGTAACATAAACACACACATATAGATATATATATATATATATAGAGAGAGAGAGAGAGAGAGAGAAATAGGTTTTCTCACCTGATATTCACATCCTTAGACGTTTTCATTCTTGTTTGTGACCTCGATCAAAGTATCTCAAAGCTCAGTTTTCAGTTTTTCTTCAGTCAATTAAGGTCCCGTCCTGTCCAGTCAGTGCCAGAACTGCCACGGAAGCTGGGGCTGGAAATACAATGTTGTGGATGTTCGTTCGGCCCTTTTTATTGACACTGTAGAACAAAGTTAGCATATGAAGCCAATCAGTGCTAAATTACATTTAAATCTAGCCAAGGAATGAGCTAGTAAAGCCAGTAAGTATGGCACTCAGTGGTGATATCTGTTTGCTAGCTACCAGAGCTGAACTACTTGGAGCATGGTCCTTGGACCATGTTGGCTAACGGATACTCTCTGTAACTGGCTTCCGTTTCCACTATCCAACACAGGTAGGCTGAAATGAGCTAAAAACTGCGAAAATGTACCACCATTCCCGTTTACTAACTCGGTCACTGCAGCTATTGCTCGCCCCAGTCAGTGGTGGAGCGTAGCTAGCATTACTTTTACAGTAACTAACTCCTAAAACACTTTTTGTTCTTGCTGGAAATTAATTTTAATAGATATTTAGTAGTGTTTCTGATCGATCCAGGTCCAAATCACGTTATATTGTTATACTAATTATATCAGTGGAAAGTATTTGAATTTTACGTTTTGTGTTATAAATATGCATCGCGACTGCCCCCTACAGGCGTTATAAATGAATGGTGGCAGGTGACGTTACAGCCCTTTAGGACTTACTTCTCTGTGCCTGTTTGTACATGTATTCATGTTTCGTTCAAAGAGGACTTGCATCAGCCAGTAGGCCAACCGTAACAAGCTAATACTTTCTTTGCAGTTTGCAGTTGAGCCAGGTCACACTACTTAAGTATGATTGTTTATTGGTACCACAACTTCATTCTTGCACCCTAATGCAAGTAATCATTGACATTATTATATATTATATATATTATTAATACATTATTGTCCATAGCAAATATTAACTTATTAACTTATGCATGTATGTGTGTGTGTGTTGAGGCAACGCTACAAATTCCAGTCCAATATTCAGTGTATATTATGTGTTTTTTTAGGATTCTGTTGGCCATATAAGAGAATCTGTGCATTGCCTTGATATTTTTTAAATGATGTGTGTATGAAATAGATGCATCTCAAGTGTTAGTCAACTTGATCAGCAGATGGCGCCAGTAACCCTTTTCAACATCTTCACTGAGAAGCCCTTGATGCTTACTTGTGCAGGTGAAGTAAGAGATGACAATCTTTTCTGTAAATTAACCCCGTCTGAGGTGACAGGAAGTCACTGTCTACTCTCCGTCCAATTAAGACATCGTCTTAAAGATAGAAATTTTGAACTAAAGTAATCTCCTTTATCCCTAGTTATTGTTTGGCAGTAGGTCAGTCACCATGAGCACCCTTACAGTTGTCACCTAAAACATGACATCTGCACAGCATCAAGAATATCCATTCATCCAACCATTTTCAGTACTGGTTTATCCATGCAGAGTCGCGGGAGGGCTGGAGCCTATCTGAGCATCAAGAACAATATCTTAGTCTATTTGATTAATGAGATATCCTGTCTATGTCCTCATGCTAATCTTTTTTACGTGAAATAAGAAAATATGAAAAAAGTCATGAACATAAATCTGGCACTTCTGATACCAATTAAGCCCTTCCTTGACACCTTGATTCCTTAGGGATAGTGTAGGTGGCTATAGCATTTGTGGTAGGAGATCCTTCACTGTGTCTTCTCTTGTTATGTCAGAGTCCAGTAGTTAGTAGACAATCTCTGGAGGCTTTAGCCCATCAGTTCTGGCCCTCTAAACTGGAGATTTAAGGGGCTTACAGGGGGTTAAACCCCTAAGATTGCAGCCCTCAACCGCCTGTTTGAGAGATTATGCTTTTCAGTCTCCCATTTTCACCTCTCTGTCTTGGTGAAACAGCGGGAATTGCGGATGGTGGTCGTTAGAGACATGCCTCAGCTTGACATCTCTGGAGGGAGGAAGTGGTGATAAATGAGTGTTGAGAAGCTTAGCTAAGCAGAACATTACCTCATGCTACACAGCTCAATTTTAAATAACATGACAGAAAACTAAGTAAAGGAGCAACTTGTTTATTGAGGGGTGCATCAATTTACAGCATGTGCATGCGTTCATGGAACATGAAGATCTGCACATTGTTGGTCAGAGCAAGAACCTTATGCTCCATTTCTTTCGGGTGGAGATGTGAGGAGTGGATGTAAGGCATGTTGCATCTTTAATGAGAGTCTGACATATTCAGTGCCACTGTCTCACTCTCTGTTTGACTATCCTCACCTGTGTGGCACTCCCAGGGAAGACAGGAAAAAAGAATAATGCCAGGAAGCCTCACAGATGCTTTCCAGAATTTGAATGCCAACCCAACCCTCCTCAGAAGCATCATGTGTAGGTGCCAATCCCTCATGGCAATCAATCACACTTAATAAAACCTTGTCAAGCTGAGTCTGTGCTCTATTTACAATGACTCTGTTTACTCTGTGTCATTTAATTGATTGGTGTAATGGTTTTTATAGACTCTTCATTAGCCTGTTACAGCAGTGGATCAATACAACATCGTTACATGCATGATTGAAGTATCAGGCATCTGCTCCGGGCCACATTGGTCTGTACTTGTAAACAGTCATTAATGTTACACTTTTCCACTGCATGCATGAGCTGTCAAGGTTAGGTTTCTTTGCCAAACTGACGGGCTGACTACATGTTAGTTGCTGTTAGTAAATGAATGAGGAAGATGTTAACCCCTTGATAAATCAAATGTGTTGTGATTAGCCTCCAGTCAAAGTAATCTGTTGCCCAATTGTATTTGCCTTAGATGGTCACTAGAAATTTGGGGGATTGGTTATATGTTCTGCCATTACACATTTATCTTCACAAGTACCCACTGGCCTATTGCTGCCCATTTAATCATATCAAAAGTATTAGTGAGTGTTATCTTCCTACAGTATGTTTATCAGCCTCGATAAACATAAATATAAAAAATAATAATTTCACGATCAATGCTGAAAATGTATCTGAATAAAGTAAAACATGCTTTTAATCTGTTCAGGCAATTTGGATGCCTTCCTCTTTGTATGCAAGTCTTTGTTAGCGTGTATGAACTGAAAAGTTACAGGCACTGTATCTTACTTCACCCTTCATCCTGTCCCTGAGGGAGTATCCTCCGCTGTTCACAAAACAAAGTACTGTTGTGCACAAAGGTGGAAAAATTTGTTTAACCCGTTCACCCCTGAGATTTCCTCACTGTCTGTGTTCATTGAACTCTGATAGGATCTAAATACTTCCTTTGAGATTGCACGCATGGGCCGTGCACTGAGGTCAGACCGGGGCCTTTGTGTATGTGTGCATGTCCATGGGTGCGTGTGCTGAGCTGGTCTGCATAGAGTGACTTGCTTTGTGCACAGCCAGTCAACCACATCCATCACAATAGGCAGAAAAAGGGGGTGACTACCTTGTTGACATAGCGTTTTATCTCAGTGAGATCATAGCAATTGGCTATTTATAGTTTGCAGCATGCTGCTAAGAGAGGACTGTTTGAACTGGGTGCATAGTCTAATGTCCTCCCTTTTCCTCACTCCAGCACAAAACAGGGTACTTATTTTGATAATCAAATGAAATACAGCACAGTGGTTCATCCCCTAGCCCTGCTGAACTCAACAGTGTGTTGTTGCTCTTTTCAGCTCCCCCTCCCCTTGATTTATTTTTAACAACCCCATTATCCCCCTTCTCTCCTCTAAACTTACCATCACATGTTAAAACTGATTTTGATGTCTCTGACTTGTGACCCAAACACCACCCTCTCTTGCTAAGTGCGAGACAGAACGAGGGATAGAGGGAGGGGGAAAGTGAGGGGGAGAAGGGTGGGGGTTAAGAGAAATGGAGGGAAGGGTTGATGAAAACAACAGATCTCTGCTCTTCAATCCTTTTGTGTCGACGGTGTTAATCCATCCGAGCAAACCAGTCCCCCACCCCTCCACCCCTCTCGCGTCGCTCACCCTCCCTCAGCTCCTGCGTCTGCACCACATACCAGGCTCTCCCACCACATAAACAACCGGCGGCCCTACTGAAACTAATATTCATCCCCCAGACAGTCAAGCAGAAGTACTGCAGTAGCCCCTTGACAAACACACCAACTCAGGCTCAACTCTGTCCCTGCTTTCATCCTGTTCATCTTTGTGGCCATTGGGAACAAGTGTCTATTGTGGATTACTTGCTTTTGTTTGTTTATGCAAAAATATTTTAATCTTGCATCAGCATGTCAGTGTGTGTGTGTTGGAAATAGCAAAGTACTGTATTTTGCTCTCACGCATTTGCTCCTCATTGTTTTGTTCTCCTTTGTTTTGGCTACTGTACGTGTAATGAATGCACTTGAGAGCAACATGGTGTATTCATTGCAAGTGGTTTTGTGTCGTGGTCTTGTTTACGAGCTGTAAGAGAGTGGGGGGCGGGGGTGTCGTCGTCGGAGAGGGGGAGCGCAGCGGTTGCCGGGGGAAGAGGAGGTTGTGTCTAATGAGGTCACACCCTGGCAACCCAGTGACTCCACCCACTCAGTCCCACTCACCGCCCCTTCTTTCCGCTTGGTCCCCTCTGAGTGTGCCCACCCACTCAACCCCCACCTCCCTTCACCCTCTGACAGAAAGAGCTCTCCGTGGTGCTGAAAGCAGAAAAACACATCCAGGCTCCAGTTACAGTGCAGCTGCAAAAAGAAGGCAGGCGAGACACGCAAGACAAAAAGAAAAGAGACTCGGGTATGAGTGCTTATCAGGATGAGTTGAAAAGCACACATCGAGGGAAATAGGAGTGTAGGAAGAAGGAGAGAGAGAGAGTGGCTGACGCTGTAGTAGAAGGTGGCTACAGTAAGCAGTGGGCGTGTTCTTCTTGTTGTGATCTATAGCTGGGAAGCCCAGTGTCATCTGCTTAAGCACAGACAGACTGTACAGACCTCTGTGGACAAGCAGGACTGAGGGAGCCGGCAGGGAACGCCATGACTGGAAACACACACCACTCTGCTTCACCTGGGTCCCAGCCTTCAGGGCACCATGGATGAGGATTCCTTTCACCTGTGAGACACTCTGAGACATTTTGTGTATTTGGACAGTAAAGCAGAAAGTGCGAAATTACGGGAAAGAACCATTAGTAAGACTCTGCGTGCCTGGTCTGCAACTGCGAGACTTTGATGTGAGAGTGTGTTCATGTGTATTTTTGTCATGCTTGCAGTTGCGGGTGCGGTCTGTTGCTGTGCTGCGTCTTCCTTCTGTCTCTAGCATGTGCAGATGTGTGGAGTAGTGAAACTGGTACTTGGCTTGGAGTTTGGCAACGCCTGGACTGGAGGGGTCGCATCTCCCTTTTGTGCCCAGGGGAGGGAGCATTGGGCTGGGCACCCAATGGTCTACCTCCCCTCTAGCACCAGCCTTGTTCTGGGTGACAGGGACTCCTTCTGGCAAGTCAATTAGTTGGACCATACAATGGATGGAAGTCTATGTGGATTTAAGTGGAATAGTGCACTGGTGCTCCAGCATAGGTCAGAGTTCACTAGCGTGCACTGGACTCATCAGGGGAAGACAAAAGACACATTGGTCCACAAACCAGCAGGGACACAGCCCCATTGTAAGTATGCCTCATAACACTTGCTGAGACACAACAGTGACGTGCAAACCCACAAAGATCGTAATGTATACATAAGTGTTTTCCCTCTATCCAAGTCCACATGAAAATCCTTAAAGCAGAGCTTCCAAGTGTAGCACCTGTGTGTGCCTGGGTTTACAGGTTAATCTTTACTTGGTCCACTGTACTGCACTGATGTGTGTTTGTGTGTGCATGTGAGTGTCCATGCGTGTTGTCACCAGACAGTTGGCCTTGCAATCTTTTTGACATTGTGTCTCTAGAATATCCATGCTGCCCTTCTCCTGTGACACGGTTGCCTGGAAACAGAAATGGTATGCCACTTTCATTTACTTTTAAATCAAAGTGCACCAACTGTTGCAGCTGATGTCAGCTAGGACATATGGAGAGAATAGAGTTGAGTTAGGAAAAAAAGAGAGAATGCATCAAGTGAAGAGGAAAGAATGAGAATAGAGAGGAAAATAGAACCTGGTTGAAAAAAGAAATGGTTTGCTCAATCGGCAGGTTTTATAGAGATTAGCAAATAAGAATAGCATTTTACATCAATGAGTTATGGGAGAACAATCCAATGTGAAAGGCTTGGTTGGCAAAAAAAACAGTGTGATAAACAAGCTGATTCTAGTGCATAGTGCTGCTGGAGGCTTACAGGGATTAGGCAGGCAGGCTTAATTCAGCTCTAACACTGTTTGAACTGTGCCTTCCTATTGCTGCACCCTTAACACATCTAACTGGTGCACCTAACTAGTGTCCTTTGTGCAGCTTTGGATCTCTGGCTGTGCTTTTGCATCAGCAATAAGACCTGATAATCAGGGGAGCAAAAATCTCTACGGCACTTGACATTTTGATTTTGTGCCCAAGAATTCTGCTTTGAGGTGTTGAATCTATGTGTTCTGTTGGCTCCTGTCAGTCCTCTCCTAGTGCCTGGTAAAACCTCCACTAAGGAGTGTTGAGAATATACTGTAGGTAGTGGAACTTGCAGATAAGTCCGTTGACCTAGGCCCCATGCTGAAGTTATTGATAGACATTTAGTTAGACGGATGCTGAGGACGGCCAGACAATGGCCAGTCTCTCGGTTGGCCCTGCGATCTCCATCTGGCAAGCCCTCCTCACCCCCCCCTCACTGCCCTTGCCTGGCTCCATACACATACACACACAAACATATATACGGCTATCACAAGCCCCTCCCCCTCCCCATGCACACTCACACTCAGTAAACAAGCACGAGTCTTAGGCTGATCTGAAAACATTGACCTACATAAAAGTATGCACTATCTTCATCTCTGGCACTACTGGCCTCTCCAAATTCACGTTTGGCTGTTGCAAACAGTACACGCTGTGTTACATGCAGTTGCACATGTTTTCAAGCAAAGGAATACTGTATATGCATGCACACTGAATCTCACACCATTATCTACTCCATGCTGTGTTTGGACCTTAAGTGGCTCTGAAGAATGCTGTTATCAAGTCATTCACATTTAGAAGAAGTGACTCATAGTATGACTGCCCCAATGTGGATGTTTCACTGAAGAGGCATTTCCTCACAGACACATCCACACTCTTCCTCATCACAATGATGCTGTCAGTTATAGTCTTTTCACCGATTCAAAAAAGCAGCAAGGCACAACTCAAGAGGAGATTATTTTTAGATCTTAAACACAAGATTGATGCTGATGTCTGCTTATGCAAAACCATGCATCACAGTCTGGTGAGATTGCTTCATTTAAACTGTGGCAGGTCCCAGGAGTAAAATATTTTCACATCTGAGCCCAGCACATATTACAGCTGCAGAAGATGAAAGCCCTTTTTCAGTTTCATTCAGACACTCACTTGGTTGCAGCCAATAATTTCAGCCAGAAAATGTGCAAACACAACTGAGAAAATGAGCAACCGCCACTGATCCACAGCCAATAAAAAAAACTGACACACTGAAACTGAAGGTTATGAGTATTAGTAGATGGTGAGTCCTTTGAATGTTTGTGTATTTTCATGTGTGTTTTTATGTGTGATCAGCAAACGATAGTCAAAGATGTTGCAACGCTCTGGGGAATATGTTAACGCTTGTGGATACAGGCATGATGCAATTTTTGTGAATCTCTCTAAGGCCATGAACTCCCCAAGAACAGTCAAAAACACTAAAAACAATAGCAACATCACACAAAGTCAATCTGGTGACCCTGTTACGGTGCTGATGCAAACTTGCTTCAATGGTTTCCATCTCACCAAGGCTGACCTTGAAAAATGAAGGTTGAGAGAATGGTTACGAACAACCCCTTGCTTGTTTTGCAGTCACACTGTGCTCGTATGTGATGCCCTAGTAGTCCTCATTATCAGTACTATTTTGTGTATCTCTTTCACTTTTCTACCTGTCTTTATCAGAATGCTGTGGATACACCTGAAGAATGATGAGCTCCAAAGAGGAGGAAACTCTCCGTTTTTTCCAGTATATTGAAGAGAATGGGCTGAGAGCCTACAACGGCCTGGTAGCTCAGAACTTGGACCACGCCAGGAATGAGAGAAATAGGACATTCCTGCAGGAGAAAAACGACAAGAAGAGAAAACAGGCGGAAGCCATAAGGAGGTAGGGAGGAAAAAACCCCAAAACAACTCATTGACAAAGGTTTCGCACAGTGATGTCTTACTATAAGAACAAAAACAAAAAAACATGCATTAATAGTCTGTTCAGATAGTATAGGACAGTGGCAGAATCCCAGTTTTTTATGTAGTCTCACTCGCACCAGTGGGATTCTGCTCTGTAAATGCAAGAATAGCATTGGGTTCACTTCAGGAAGAGGTTGTAATGAATTGGGCCAAGTGACCAGAGGGTCCCTGTGGCAATGGCAGGTTGCCATTTTGTGGGGGTTGCCAACGTGGACTGGTGCACCCCACGATAATTAATTTTTCACTTTTAGACTTATTTGGGACTTGTCCTTGGATGGAGGTCGTCAATGCTCCATTTTTGAGACGGAGAGCATTTAGAATTAAGTAGGAGTTGGGTGGGCTGTGACAGAAAGCCGGTCAGGATGTGAGAAATGCGAAGACACTTTCTTGGTCGAAAGACAATTTTCAGACTATGTGGAAAATTGCACAATTTTAGTGAATTTGCTGTAACACAGATCAGAGTTTGAGAAGTGTGGTGGCGGTTTTGGTGGGGTTCTCTGATCGACCCCACCAGAGTCCAGGTTGCAACGTGTTTCACGTGTTGTGATGGGCGGTCACTTAAAGCAGTGCCAGCATGCAGAGCAATACCCATGTTTGGCATCCCGAAACTTGAGCGAATAGGAGGCACACACTCAAAACGTGACGAGCACGTGGATACGGCGTGCCTCTGTTGTGGGGTAGACTAGCAAGCGCTGAATCACAGAGTCATTGAGACGTTAACGGGACATTGCAGAAGGGTTTGTAATGTGTTGGTGCGACAACATGGATCTCTCTGTTGCTTTGTTGGCCTAACAAGTATATGAGCAGAACGTCAGAGTATAAAGTGACACTGTGAGACAATTTTTAGTTTTACATTTATGTATATATCATTTTATGTGTTTTTTTTTCCCCCTTGAAATCACACTTTATTAAGTCTTAGGACTGGTTTCTACACAAACATCAGTTTCCTCTGTAAATCTATATGGGACATGATGTCCACTGTTGCCATGGAACCTAAAAATTATTTGTGTTTATTCCGGTTATTCCGGTGTTAATACATATTTTAGCAGCTGTAGAGTTTTAGCTGTGCATCAGATGATTACAGCTATGTGGTTTTCAGAGGATGAGCATACAAATGTGACCAGATGTGGTTCTTCTTAACTGATTTATTCAGAGACACCTTTAACCCTGCTACATTTCTGTCAAAGGGTCAAGCGATTCAAAGAGAGCCTCACTGCGCTCTATCAGTGCATTGTACAATATGCATGCTGTATATCACTTGCATGATCAATGATGATGAGGAGTTTACATTTATAGCACACAAATCAGAAAGATAGCTAAGTTACAGTTCTAAAAAAAAAACACTCCAGAATCTATCCTCAACTCTCTTTTATCACTTTTATCACAACATTTTCCCACATCCATTCAATTAGCAATCTGATGCAGTCCTGTACAGTAACTTGATGAATGGGACAGAGCAATGCCTGAGGAAAGAGACACCTACTGTCCTGCCATCCTTTCACTGTCTCTCAGCTGTTGCTATAACTAAAATATTAATACACAGTCACTGGAGGAAAAGTTTAAAAAAAATAACTGGATTTTTTATGAGGCCTATAAGTAGGTCAATGAGACGACCCATTTTCACAGGAACTGGCTGATAGTGAAAGCGGGTGTGAGGAGTCGTGTGTGCATGCTTGCATTTCTGTGTGTGCATGTGTGCTTGTGTACATGTTTGTGCATGGACACGAAGAACTGGAAAATAAAACAGAATATGTTAGTGTTTGAGAAAAAGTAGGAAATCACAAATGGTGAAACAGCTTGTTAGAGCAAATGTGTTTAAGAGTGCAGGGGGGGTGGAGAAGGAAAAAACCTGTTAGAGAGAGATTAAGTGTGAGCTCAGTTGCAGGAGATGTGTTCTGCCTGGTGACAGCTGGAACAGCCATAGGCCAATCAGATCAACACGTTAGGTTTGAGCGAGGCGGGCCTTCCTGCCTGCTGCTATCTCGCTCTGGGTTTCTTTTATTGTATTTCATCAGAAGAAGTTATTCATGCACATACGCACATACCCACAGATTTACTCAAACATGCACGTGTATTCAAAGATACACACGCACTCACCCACCAAACCACACACACACACACACTTACATTTACCTATATTTACATATGCTTGCAAATTCCAAACGTCTGATTTTCTCTTTCTTTTGTGCACACATGTGCGTGCAATCACACATCTTTTTTTCCGTCAAGATATCCTTGAGTATTTTGTTTGTTTCAGTGATGTTGTTTTTTTCTGTCACAAGGTGTGACAGTGATAGAACCAGAGCTGCCCGACTGGTCCAAGTGCACCTGTGGTCTGTCCTCCAGCCAATCACTGGGCAAATATCCTATAAATAATCCCGTCACCACTACTCCAATCACACCCACCCACTCTCATACACACACACAATCCCTGCATATGGGTGTGTGTGCAGACAGTCATAGCAGATGCACATCCAAAACATATGAGAGGGTGGGACTGTTGATACTGCACTGCTGACACCTGTGGCTGGATGCCATAGATGATTTTCTTTAGAGCCATTTTAGCACAAACATGGAAGATTAATATTTTTGCACAAAATATTTATTAATATTCACTGTTTTGATGTTTACTTTTTTTTTTTTTTAACTTTTTCCAAGGTTTTTTTTTTAAAATAACATTGACAGTGTAGCTCCACAGGTTATTGCAGGCATCTGTATTACCACCATCATGTTTAAACAAAATGTGTTGTGGTTATGATGTGCATGTGATGTGCACGTGTGCTTTATTATTGTTATGTGGTGGCAGCTGGTTTCGTGTCTGGTTTCTATGGGTACCATGTTGCTAGGCAAAGTTAAGCCCCTGACCAATGAACCTACCCTACCAAGCACCTTCTGTTCAGCAGCTGGCCTGAAGGGAATCAGAGTCAGCAAAGTCACCACAGCACACGCACACACACACACACACACACACACACTGATACAAGAAAGAGATTTGTAAGGATAAACATGCAAATTCCTCTTTCGTGCAATTTGCTTAAACAAATTTCTGACATTAAGTTTAGTTGTGACTGAGAACAAATAAATACTTCAGCTGCACAGATCAGGTGTGTATTCACTGCACACTTACCATGTCTTTTGTACAAACCATTTTCCCTAAACGCAGTCAGATCTTCAGCTCATTTCATCTGAGATACATACAAACACACACTTAGAGCCCTTCTTTCCCCCATTACCACACAACACTCAGACATCATTACTGCTCTATTCAGGGCAACCATCCATTTATAGGGATTGATTGTGTAAGGGCAGGGGGACTTCGATGGTGTCATCATGTGTGATTGTGCGAGTGGAATCAGTCATACCCAGGGTTAAACTCAAATCAATACTATGGCCTGAAAGAGACCCTGTCTTTAGTGGCAACCATATGTCTTTTATTGTTAATTTGGCCACATGCACAAAACACACATATGACTCTGTATATCAGGGTATGGTATGTCTTATTTTTGCTGTATCCTTACAGGAACAGCTTCCATTGGATGATGAAAGGAACTGGAATCAAGATTTTTGAACAGTGATTTAAACTAAGATGAAATTTCATACATCTTTGTGGATCATTTGTCATTGATATTTACAGCAATATTTCCGTTCCCTTGACCTCTCTGCCCTCCGCCTTTGGCTTCCTCTGTTTCTCTTTTTAGGACGGGTGAGGACATAACAACTGAAGGCAAGCACTTACGTATGGGCTCCATTACCATGCCAGATCCCCAGGAACGCATGCCCATGCCTCACCCGCATGCCCTCGCCTGTGGGCAGGGCTTCTCTGTACGCTCCCAGTCCCTCCACTCTGTCGGTGGTGGGAACAGTGGGGGCGGAGGAGAGGAAGAAGTGGGAAGCCCGACCTCTAGGAAGCAGCCCCCACCCAAGCCCAGGAGGGACCCAGCCACCAAGCTAAGCATGTCGTCTGAGGCAGTGGACCACAGTCCCGTGTCCACCTGCCGTGGGGAGAAATGTGACGGTGAGTGGTGATGGCACTTCACACCAAACTGTTGTGCTATATATAGCTGCTCTCTGCTCTCTGCAGTGCCCTCCTCAGCACTGTTTCTCCTACAATGACGTGACATCTAGCTGTTCACTGCATACTTTACACAGTATGATTGTGGCAAACTTTATTAGTGCAGTGGGGTTAAAACATAATTAAAGTACCTGGTTTGCACGAGACAGCAATAAAATGTGTTAACCTGCAGTCCAACAAAATACATATGAAGGAATACTTAAAAGTGTGAAAAGACTTGTGCTGCATTACACTAACTAGTCTGTACATGTTTGTCCAGACTATTATGTAAGAGAAAAAAGTTTTTGTATTTAAATGACAGTAGGCCAATGTAAATACATTCCAGTATGAGTAGGTAACAGGCCAGGGCAAATGCGGGTGATAAAATCTATGAAGAAAGGTTGAAAAGATTATGGATAAGTTGTAACTTAAAGTTAAAGTTTAGTCAGATAAACACATATGCAGATTGTTCATATATTTTCCTTTGCACCACACAAGTCACATAGGATAACATTTGGAATTATGTAGTAACATGTTGAGCCAGGAGTGAAATTATCTTAATATGCTGCACATGAATGAGTGGTAAATTTTTCAAAGTTCTGTACTTTGGAAAATAAGATCTCCAGTACATTGTAAGCAGAAACAGTTTTTTTTTGTATAAATTTAATCATTTCCTGAACTTGTGCATGTAATCATCAAGTGTCATATATCCATTATGACATTCACTCAGACTTTAAATACTGTTGCAGTTTCTACTGCTGAAAGTAATGTCCTGATATGACTAATATAGTGAGAGGGTCTGTGTATTAAGTTGAAGCTCCAGTAACTTCACCCCAGTAGATGATCAGAGTACTGTGC
Source organism: Scatophagus argus (assembly GCF_020382885.2). Classification (NCBI taxonomy): domain Eukaryota; kingdom Metazoa; phylum Chordata; class Actinopteri; family Scatophagidae; genus Scatophagus; species Scatophagus argus. The sequence goes on along the minus strand of NC_058505.1, from coordinate 12,121,064 downwards.
TGGTTACAGAAGGTCATTGCTCACACATTTAATTGTCAAAGCTGTGTTCGGTGCACATAAAGAAGGCAGAAATCCCCTAACAGTTCTCTAACCTCATTTAAAACTGGCATTCTCTAATATTTCTACAAGGCAAATTGCCAATAAAGGCCAAACAATTTTCCTTCCAGTTAAAACTGGCAAGACAACATTTAGAGATGCCTTGATCAAGATCCAGTAGAAGCACCCTGCAGCAAATCTCACTCAGTTTTATGAAGCAAAATAAACAAACACAATATGCTTGCTTGGCCATCGATGAAATAGAGGACATAATTATAGTACATCAACTCAGTGTGAGAAAAGCTTTAATGAACAAGACAGGAATTAATTGAGCTAAGGGAATGTTTCTCTTTACAAACCACAGATATAATCACTGCTGTAGCAAATACACAGTACACACATTTCAACAGTTTATTATATTTAAAAAACACCCCAGTACATGTGCTGAACATAAAGGAAAAAAAAGTATAGAGAGTATTATATTAGAATATAATAGTTTTTGAGGTAGGTGGAACAAGATTGAGAGTTTTCAGAAAGCTTTGACTCCATTTCAGTTTGGCTGTTTCGTTTCGTGATGTTTAGGGAGTCGCCCAGGCTGGCTCAGATTGGTGGGGATCTCTCTATGTGCACACAGATCTTCCTGGGCACCACGGCAACCATCCCACAGAAACAAGACCCCCTGCAGCTCAGCCAATCACAGAATCACTGAGCAACTCGAGCCAATGAGGCTTTAGAGATGCTGAAGTCTGAGGCGTGTCAGCCAATCAGAGCGAGAGTGTGGGGGTGTCCCAGGCTTAGGGGAGGGTTGCGTGCCCTGTAGCTTGCTGTAGCGGGAAGGGGAGGAGCTTGTCAGAGTAGAATTCATTCAGGAGGAGCGATTGACCTAGATTCGTTTTCCCCAGGAGGAGATGGAGAAGGGAGGGGGTTGCGGGTAAACACATCCGATACAGGGGGAGGGGGAGAAGAGGGAGCAATAGAGAGGAGAAGGGAAGGGACAGGCAGTAAGAGATGTTTGGAGGGATAGATTCATCGTCAGTACTGAAAGAGAGCTCCAGATGCACCATGCAAGCATGGTCATGTAACAATGCATTCAGTGATTGTTCAGAACTGAAAGACTTACACCACTGTGTGCTCGTCACTGTATGCACACACATATGATGTATCATGTCAGTCCAGGAACATGTCTGGGTTGAAGCAAATCTTCTATTAACACCTCATTAATTAGTGGTAAAGATAAAATGTGGAACCAACAGCCCCATTTCATCCTCAGTTCAAATTAGCATAATCAGCATCAACCTGGACAAACGTATGGCATGCCAAATGTAGGTGCCAAACACAGTGAAATGTTCTGTTTTGATTTTCAGCCTTAAATTTTACTTTGTTTGAGTTTGAGTTATTTTTGAGTTTTTTTTTATTTTTTAAGTGAATAAAAGACTAATAAAATAATCCTTTTTCAAAATCTATACCCATCTCACTTTCTACAACATATTTGTCAAAAACAAGGCAGACAGACACCTACACAGTTTCTGAAAAAGATTGACTTCATAGCTTGTGAGACTGTGTGGTATAAAATGTGTACACGCTTGTCCTAATTTCCTTCACTGAATGTGTAGGCATGTGAAGTGTGTGTGTGTGTGTGTGTGTGTGTGTGTGTGTACGTGTATTCCTGTAGTTGTGGGGACAAAAATCTGTTTGCACAGTCACATTGTGAGGACTAGGTTAGGGTTAGAATCAGGCAAATAATGTTTACTAGGTGGTGGCTAAGCCTTCAGAAAATTAATGTAAGTCTATGTAATGTCATCAAAAGTGATGGAAAGAAGATTGTGTTTTGTGTGTATGTGTGTGTGCGTATGCTTTTGTGTGCACGCATGTAGTGTTGGTGGTGAGTCATATAGTTACGGGAAGAATGTCTGTGCCCTGACCATCTGGCATCTGAATTATTAAAGGTGTAAAATCTGCAGTTTGAAGACTTCAGACATGGTCCCGCTCTTAACTACACTTATCTCCTCCTGCCTATCTGAGAAAGGGACACTCCTATTCAAACATCTCAGTGTATGACCTAGAAATACACCGCTTGCAACTCAGTAGTAAAAAGCACTTTCTGCTGTGAGTAGACTAACATTGGGGCCGCACTGTACAGTATTATCTCAGGAACATGAACGCTGTACCATAGCCTTACTGCACCATATCTAAATAGATTCACACTGCAATGCTACGTCACCACTATAAGGAAGAAGCTCCACAGTGTGTGTGACCCAGATAGTATACTCACATACTGCTTCATTGCTGTATATGTGACCTAGAAACATGCATATGCCTCAACTGTTCTCACATTTCTGACTCAAGATATTGCTTACAACTATACATGTTTGGCCTACATCTGACCCACAGCACTCCAGTAGGCTTTATAGCAATCATAATGATTCACTTAATAATTAGTGATAAATGATTTGACAATAACAGATTTCTTTTTGTCAAAAGCAGTGTTGTGTATGAAAGCAGAGAGCAGCAGTCTCACAATAAAACAATCATTTAGACAACTATACATCGTAGTCACTAATTAAATTAATCAGATTATTTGTTTTTATGTTGCACTTGTGAATGTGATTTTCTCCAATGGATTTGTGTGTTCAGACTTTCTTTCTTTTTATCTTTTAGCAACTCAAGGATGCAGTGAGGACTGCAGGAGGGTTCCGCCACCCAAACCTAAGAGGAACCCCAACACACAACTGAGTGTTTCCTTTGATGAGTCCTACATCAAAAGCCATGGAGGCAGTGGGATTTGCCCCTCCAAACCCCTCCACCACGTCAGCTCTCCCTGTGAGCATAACACCTCACCTCCACAGAGTGATGAGAGCCCTACAGATGACTGTGAAGACGAACCGGTCTACATAGAGATGGGTGGGATTGATGTAGGAGCACGAGAACCCCAGAAGAGTGAGGATGAGGAACCAGGAGAATCTGTGTATGAGGAGATGAAGTACCCAGCCCTGGATGACATGGAGTACCGCACTGACCCTGTGGGATGTCGCTCTGCATGCCCCACCCCAGCACCCTATGACCCCGAACCTCTCAGTCGCTGCTCCACACCTCGAAACATTCCCCTCTGTGACATTCCTGCACCCTTTCCTAATTTACTCACTCACCGGCCTCCGTTGCTGGTGTTCCCACCGGCGCCAGCCCAGTGCTCACCCAACTCAGATGAATCTCCCCTCACCCCTCTAGATGTAGCCAAATTGCCCATGCTGGAGAACCAATCTTACAGCAAATCCCCAACTTCCTGCACAGAGCCACCCTCCTCTGCACACATCCGCAGGGAACTCACTGCCACCCCAACCCTCACCGTATCTGGCCGCTCCTCTGCACCTCCTCTTCCCTGTACTCTCTACAAATCCTCCTCCTCATCCTCCTATCAGCGCAGCCACTCTGCTTGTCCATCGCCCGTGAGCATGGGCCGCTGCCTCACCCCTCTGAGCCTCATGCGTACACCTCCTTTTGATGCTCCAATGCCGTTCCCTGGGGGTCTGCCACGGAGCGCCTCTGCCACTCCTCATGGCAAAGGCTCGCCACCTCAAGACGGTGTGGGCCGACTCCATGGTTCTATGCAGAATGTGTCAACAGGCCGTTCACGGACACCCACTAGCCCACTGGATGAACTAACCAACCTGTTTACCACCGGCCGGAACATGCTGAAGAAGAATTCCAGCGGCAGGAAGTCTAAAGAGCCTGGAGAGAGTGAGTCATTTCACACAGTTTCCTGATCATTCTGGAATGTAAAAACAAAGGGTGCAAACACATGCTTATATGTATTTATATTTATGTTTCATTGATCCCTGATGTGCACCAAAAGCTTCAAACCACATCCTTAATAAATCTGACCTGACATGCATATTTTAATTTCATAAGAGAGAGAGCTTGAGTATCTGTGTGTGTATGGACGACATGAACATTGTCAGTGTCTAAATGTTTTATCTGCAGTAAACTCTGGAGCAAACACAAATAAGTAGTCCCTAATCAGTAACCCTAGTAAATTAGGAGTCTGTGCAGAGAACACATCACTTTTACAGTACCATATATGGTGTTTATGACGCTCTCTTCAACCTTCCATTTGTTTAATCTGGACCCAGTGAGCCAAGTCTGATACAGATCGTATGATTTAATCTGAGGGGATTAGAGACGAAAGCAGACAGCAGGTCCCTCAAACCTACTCATGGCATTAGGCCATCAGGCAGCATTACTTTTAAATATGTAAACATCATGTTTAAATACAGATAGCCATGCACACACTCAAGGTTCTGCCAAAATGATTGCAACACGCAATTCACTTGTAATGATTTGGTTTATAAAAAAAAAAGAAAGGTTTGAAAAAACCAAATCATTTATGTTCACATTATCAAATGGCATCATAGAGTGAGTGTGGTGCCAGCAGCATTATCAGTCACAAATCAACATTCTTGTTGTCATGCATAATGAATCATTATTTGTTAAAATGGCTCATCATTTCATTTAAAATGGCTATGTAGCATTAATCCAAACTATATAAACTAAGGGTGATTCATAAATGCATCAAGGATAGTGTAGTTCATGTAGAGGCTAGTCATACGTTATTTGAAAAGGGTCACTAATAAATTAATACAGAGTTTCTAATGATTAAGAGTGAGGTTTGTCATGAATTTTACCCCTGCCGTTAAGATAACTAATACTACTTACTCTTCAGACCTGAGCAGGACACTGTAAAAGAATTTTATAAACTGAACTAAAATCCTTAATTTTAATGCTACAAAACAGCCTTTTATCAAGCACATTTTGCACATAAATCATAAAAGAATTACATGAAGTCCACATATCCATCCTTACTCAGTGCTCTTAGCAACTACAACATAGCAACAGAGGAAGGAGGAGAAATCCCTGTTTCTTATTTGCAGATTCCCTCCCCATCGGTGGTACAGCCAATCACAGCTCAGGGCATGCCGGTCTACAACACAGCAATGAGCTCCTGATGGGGAATAGCTGTGGCTATGAAGTCAAACCTACAAATGATCAGAGCATTTCTGATTCTCTTTTCTGTCCAATCAGCACATACTCTACTCATGATTAAGCCAATCAGGTTGCTGTGCTATGTGTGCAGATGGGAATAGTGGAAGCTGAGACAGTTTTTGATTTCTTGCTATTTTGATTTCAGTGATAAATATATCTTCCAATCGAGGTATACATGTGCCAACTGATGCACATTTGTTGTTCAATCCTACAGTTTCTCTGCATTGTCTTGAATGTGTTTGTGGTTTATACGAGCTGATGGCTAGATTGTTAAGAGGTGCAATCAGGTACCAGGAATTTCCTGTGATGTTTTAACAGTGAGCCCTATATTTTGTTCACTTGCCCCATATGGTTTGTAAACGGTTTGCATATGCTTTCTATACATCAGGGGTGGGATGTGCTGACATGTCTTTTTAAATGATTTCTTTTTTTTTATCCCAACACCTGTTTACAAGCACCACATGGGGCTAAACGACTGACAGGTTGTGTGTTTTGCTCTGTGACTGTCTACAAGCACACATGGCATAATGAGCGCACAAACATAACAATGAATGGAGATAATTTTTTCTCTCTCCCTTTCTGAAGCAGCAGCAGCAGTTACTCTGACCCACTTACCAATCGCAACACTCTCTCACACCCACATATGCACACACACACATGAATGCATGCACACACACTAAAAAGCCATGACGCATGACAAGGGACGCTTGTGCATGGTACTATATGTTAAAGCCCATATAGAAACTATATAGAGGCCCAGCCTACATGGAAATCAATCATGCACACACGTTTCCTATTTGTGCACTGATGATCTATAATGTCTTTACGAAGCACTGAAACAGTGATATGCATATGGATCCCTATTAACATTTGCTGTATGCACAGACTGTAATGGAGTCTGTAATGTGTACATACAAAAGAAGATTCAGAAGAAACCATGTAGTTGTGCAAGAGGAATTTGTAAATTTAAACCTGATGGCAGTGATTAACGGATTGACGGTTTAACAGTACGCTGAAAACATACAGTGTTAACTATAAATGTAGTTCAGTTGGCTGAAGAAAAAAAGGTAAAACAGCCCACTTATTGAATCAACCTACTCCAGTCGTTCACTGCAGCTGCATCAATGACTAATGAGTGACACCTAGAGTATAGAGGATGGTAGTGCAGAAACTTAAAACGGAAAAATAGTTTGTTTATGTATTGTTATTTTTCACAAATATGTAAATGATGATTTTATATTTAAGCAATGAACTCAGTTTACAACCACATTTTGAATGGATGATGATGAATTGATGAATTATTATGAATTATGTAATTAACCAGTTACTAGCTGATTTTCACAATGTATTATCAACAGCAGAATAAGCTTGGATCTTAAAATCATTTCAGTGTTTGTCTTCTGACTTTTTTTTTCCTGTGTTTTTACAGCTGAGTCTAAAAGCAAGTCTCACAGCGAATCTAAGCGTGAAGGCAAGGAGCGCCACAGTCACAGCAAAGAGTCCAAACGAGAGTCCAAGGATCGCCACAGCAAAGAGTCTTCTCACCGGAGAGACAGAGACAAAGACAAAGAAAGAGGGAGCAATAGTGTAGAGCCACTGTCTCACAGGCGCAACAGTAAAGACCGCACTTGTAGCAGTGTGGATGTACTGCCTGTTCGCAGAGACAGCAGGGACCAGGGCTGCAGCAGTGTAGAGCCCATACCATTGATGAGAAGAGACTCCAAGGACAGAGGGATTAGCAGTGGTGAACTGATGCCAAGGAGAGACAGCAAAGATCGGAGCGGGGGACATGGAATGGAGTCTTTGCTAAGACAGGATAGCAAAGACAGAGAGAGAGTGCTAGATCAGCCACCTGAGTTGTTACCAAGACAAGACAGCAAGGAAAGGGCAAGAAACGGTGTAGACTGCAGGCATGAAAGCAGGGAGAGACTGCTGGATCAGCCACCTGAGCTCTTACCCAGACAGGATAGTAAAGAGAAAGCCAGGAATGGCGTGGACTCAAGGCACGAAAGCAGAGACAGGCCACCTGAGCTTCTTCCCCGACAAGAGAGCAAAGACAGAGCTAGAACCGGAGCAGAATACAGGCATGACAGCAAAGACCATCGGCCTGATTTGTTACCGCGACAAGATAGCAAAGAGAGGGTAAGGAATGACACGGAGCATAAACATGAGGGTAGAATAGACCAGCCACCTGAGGTCCTACCCCGACAGGAAACATCCAGGAGTGGAAACAGCAAGGATAGGGTTGGCTACAGCTCTGAATCCAAGCATGAGGGGAGAGATCGAAGCTGCCACAACGGAGGAGATCCTGCTCCTCCTCCCTTACCCAGGCAGGACAGCAAAGAGCTGAGCAGAACTGGACTCGAAGTGAGACGAGACAGCAAAGACAGAAGTCTGAATGGCTCAGAGCAGCATCATTATGATGTCAAGAGCACAAAAAGCCCATCCATAATGGAGCATAGGTGTGATACTAAAGAACGGGGTTACCGATCGGATGGCACGCCCAGACGAGATAACAGAGCCAACTACAGCATGGACCAGTCAAAAGCACAAGAGAGGAATGGCAGCACAATATCAGGGCAGCATTCATCCACAACGACACCTACTCATCACGGGAGATCGTCTGGTAGCCCGCCAATGAACATGGGAACCGGAAATGGTGAGGCTTAAGGCCTGGTATTCATTGGAGATCTTTGTATTGTATATTGTGTATACCCTTGCCTATGTAGCAGAAAGAATCCAGCAGATTTCTTGTCAAATATAATGAAACATGTGGTTTTGCCTCCTTTTGCAGATCTGAAAGCAGTACCTAAATATGGGCGCTCACCTTCTATGCCTGCTAACGCCTCCCCGATGGGAACTCCACAAAGGAGAGCAGCAGAGACACAACAAAGTCAGGTATACAGATTTGTTTTTCTTCACTTATATTTTTTAGCCTGCTCAAGGCTTGAAAACTTGAATAATTTTTTAAATCTGTGCTGTTCTCACAGATTAAATGTAAATGTATGTAATGTAATGTAAATGTAGGTCAGAGTTTAGCTACATTTATATCAGAATCTGATGTCTTGTTGTTGTATTTTTAAGTTCAGATATGATCAGCCTACACATACAAAAATAAGTGCTTTAAAGTGTGCAACTAACTTTGAAATCAAGTTGTATTCTGTCCACTTACTACATTTACTTTGCCCCCTCAGATGCCCCAGATGCCATGGATCTGCGGGGACACCACTATGCTTGAACAGATTGAGAGGAAACGTACGCTTTGCATGGAGATCCGTTCCAGACAACATCCACACCTGCAGAGAACTCTTGACAGGCCCCCTCCTCTGGACAGAAATGAGGACAGGCACCAGGAGCGGAGTCAGTGCAAGCAAGAGAGTGTATCAGTCCTCCCAGGCTGGGGGAAAAGCAGCGGGGCCAAAAAGATTCGTCCTCCCCCTTACCCCACACAGACAACCGTGTTCTGGGACACGGCCATCTGACAGTAATGACACACTTGCACCTCCCTGCCACACAACCCCGAATTACCCACTCCCTCTTTATCCTTAGTTGAGCTGATGATTCCCTGCAACATCAGGGGCATCAGCACAACCGATAAGAGCACCAGGGGGAATGATACTCGCTGATGTCAAAGGACAATGGTGGTTACCATAGCAATATTTCTGCTTGTTCAGGTTGTCATGTTTTCTTATCATCACTGGTGATATTTGATATTTTTCTATTTCCTGTGATTGGATTCTTGTAATATAATTAGTAGAATAGATATTTGATGAATAGATATTTTCTAAATCAGATGGGGATTAAAAAGCAGCTTAAATGATGTATAGTAGATGTAGATGCAATCTAACATTTGTTTTCCATTATTTTTTGTTTAGGTTCTTTTACGTTCAAAAGCATAATCTATCAATACTTGTACTATAGTAGCATAATTTTCTTATGCCCAGCTCTTTTTTGTGCTCAGAAGCACTAAAATAAATGGACTATTCAGTTCTGTCTATAAATACTTTACATTTTCACTGTTGTATTGTAAGTTCAGGAGTTAATGTCAACGTGCTTTAGACTCCAGCGCCCTCCATGCCTGGTCCAGTATGTACTAGAATGTACAACAGTTGGTCCTAGAACAGAAACAGGGGTGTACTTCAGTTTGTATATTACAGTAAGAAGCTGTGTGGTTACTATGTCAAAGCCTTTTGAAGCAGTTTTAGTTGTTTTATGGGAAAACCTGTTGGCTGGCATGTTGTAGAGGACAGAGAAAGTGTGAAATGTTTCTGCTGTATTCTCAGATACACTATGAGGGTGGGTTGGGGAGGTAGTAAATTAGAACATACATTTATTAACAGTATAATTTCCAAAACCAGCCAAAGCCTCTTAAAGCGAGATATGGGTGTGGTTGCACTTTGGACAGTTGGTTATTTGAAATGGGGTCGGTGGCAATAGCTGGCAAGTACCAGCGCCTTTACTTTGCCATGCACACTGCAAGCACCATGACATAGTGTAAATACTTGATGCCAACGACCAGCCTGTACAATCAACACCCGAGCTTTTAGAACATTTCTTAATTTTACTGCAGATTATAATAGCCATATGCACTTGCTTAAGAAATAACTTTCAAGATTATGCTTACATATATATTTTTTGAAAATATTAAAGGTAGCTGTGCCATGCAACTTTTCATTTATTGGCGAGGAGGTAAGGCCTCAGGAGGCTGGCTGTGTGTGACATGCAGTCATCTATGATTGGTTGTCTCTGACAATATTCCCAATTCAATTGGCTGGCAACCATCGTAGAGATCAAATTGTTAAGGACCTATAACATGGCAACAGCTCTGCCCAGTCAAACAGACAGGGGTTGCACAAGGGCCTGCAAATCTTTGAGGCTTTGTTAAAAAAATAAAAAATAAAAAAAATAAAGTATAGAAACACTGCACTACCCATCATATTCCATTACATTTAATCAGGCTGATTACATATACGCCCCTCTCCTCCTGCTCTCTCCCTCCTACCTCAGCCTCCTGCTTACATCATCTAAATTGGTTCTCTTCGGCACATTAAAATGCAATTTTGACATTGCCAAATGAGCTAGCCCTCAGAGTGGAGTGCAAGTGCAGTAGCTCTTCTCTGGTGAGAATCAGTGCTACAGAGGTCCCTCTGCATTGTACCTGTGTGTATGTATGTGTGTGTGTGTGTGTGTGTGTGTGTGTGTGTTTGTATGCATGTGAGGGAGAGAGCTGTGTGTGTGCCAAGCTACACTGTATGCAAGTTGAATCTTTAAAAATGATTGTTTTAAGACATTCACTTTGCCCTACCCATGATATTGGTGGGTGGAGGAAATGTAATAATGATGATGTACAATCTTTTTGTGTGTATAAACGTGCACTGTGAAAAGGTAGAGAGAGCACCGCACTGTCAGAGTCCTCTGTCTTATTGCACTGAGTGTTCTCTTGTTTTGCGTACTTAAAAAGAAAAGGAAAAAACATGTTTGAGGAAAAAAGTACTGTATTCTGATTGTCACTTGGGTTCTGTTGAGAGAAATAAATAAATATGAACTTGAAACCTGCTATGGAAAACTGTATGCCACTGAACTTATTTATGTTCTCCAGTCTTGGGATTTTGGTGTGTAGGCTGTTCCTTTTCCAGGCATAGTAGCTACTGAACTCTGAGTGACTTGTGGTGTTAAAACTTTTCTTTAATAGAGGAGCGCAAGAGCAATATTTCTTCTTGATATTTCTCCCGAGGGTTGTTTTTGTTATGATTTCAGCACTAGTCTGAAATGTATTATTACAAAATATAAATGTACAGCAGCAAAATAATCATCATTAGAAATAGCACCTTGTTGAAAATAATGACAGAAAAAAGATATAACAGTATACAGCAACACTGTGTAAAAGAAGTTGTTCAGATAGCAGTGTACAAATTGCATATCCACACTTTTTGGCACCAACTACATTTTATGACCCTGAGTGGTAATTAGAGTTACAAATGAAAAAGTGTTACAGTTCTCTAAGGCAGACATGACACTGACTGGCCCTGCTTCGCTGCTGATCCGCTGTCTTGATGGTGGCAGATTTTGGGGTGATAAACTGCTCTGTCTGACTAACAGTAGTCAGCCAAAAACTGTAGAGGTTGGCAAAATAGTGACAGGAACCACGTGCACCCTGGCACTCTATGAAGGGGTGAGACCGAAAATCCTTGAGGCAGCTACCAGAAGAAGTCAGAGACTGGCCACCACCCTCGTCACCTGCCCCTGTATGCTGAAGAGAGAAAGGCAGCGGAATAAGCCCACAGCATTTTTCTTTTATGCACACAATCAAACTTTTTAATCATGCTCACCAGGAGAAAAGAGTATCCCATCCACAGACTCCTCCAGCCGGGTGGGCATGCAGGAACTGCGCTATCCTGGCTGTGAAATGCCACGGCAGGAAAAACTGTTTCACACACCACACAGCGGCTGATGTGGGATCTAATCTCCTGGCCAAACAGTGGCATCATGGGTATGGGAGCGGTGGTGGAGAGCCAATAGGATTTGTCATTACGACTAGAGAAGTGACAGGCAGCTTTGTTGCAGTAAGAGAAAGGCATGGTGGAGAAAACAGGTAGGCAGGAGCCAGCCTGGCCTAAAGGGGCAAGAAGGGAAAGATTTTTTATTAACCTTAGAAACTTGTGGACTAATTTTAAGACATATCATATCATATCATTTCATGCAGACTTTTACCGAGATCTTGAGTGTGAGCTTTCTCTTGTCCCTCCAAGTAGACTAGACTGTAGCCCGCCCAAAGCCGACTGCTGCCCTCAGGGCATGGTGGCACCTCAACTGATTGGCTGTGGATAACCAGAAGGAAGCCTGACCTCACTGCCACCCTATAGCCTGGTTCCCCTGGATCACCCGGTGGACCTGGGATACCTGGAGGATGGTGGGGTTGAACAAGTAGCAATAGAGTGACATGGATAATAGCAAAGCAGAGACGGAGAGAAATTACTTATTTTGTGGCAAATATCAATTGTTTTACTGATAGCTGAGAATGGCCACAATTTTATCAAGGTCTTTGAAAATAAACATAATGGTGAGAATGCCTCTGACTCTCCTTTGTAGTTTCTTGTATATGACAAATGACTTTCATTTTAGCCATCCTGTCAATATTGCATCCAAAATTAAACAGACAAACAGCTGTATCTAATTATTCACCTTGAGGTCCAGGAAATCCTTGCTGGCCAACATCTCCAGGGTCTCCAGTAGGACCATTACGCCCGGGAGGACCTATAAGGCCAGGGAGGCCCACAGAACCCCTAGGACCCTTCTCCCCTGAAACACACAAATGTAAAACACACAAATATGAAGAAGGGGAACCCCCCCCCCCCCCCAAAAAAAACCCCCAAAATAAATAAAAAAATAAAAAACAGAATACTGATTTAGTCAGATCCAGACACATATAAATACATAGAGAATATTAGATTCTCCTGCCTTTACGTCCTGTAGTCCCAGGAGGACCCAAATCGCCAGGGAATCCTACAGGTCCTGGCAATCCGTGTGGTCCTGGGAGTCCAAGAGGAGCGAGTCCTGGGCGTCCACTGATGGAATCACCATGAGCACCTTTGACACCTGGAAAAAACATTGATTGCCATATGTACTGTACATATACCGCCTATAACAGTGTAGTGTAGTGTTGAATAAATGAGAATACATTTTAAAGAATATTTTTTGTTCAAGGCTTTGTTCCTCAAAAAATCAGGACAAAAAATCATTAACTTGTCATTAAACTATGAGCATATTGCTTAGCTCACCTGTGTCTCCAGGTGGACCAGGTACTCCCTTGCGGCCATGAGGCCCAGGGATACCTTTCTGACCTTTGGGTCCTGGTAGACCTATGGAACCAGCAGGACCTCTCTCTCCTGTCAAAATGCAGCAACACATTCAAGTGGATGGCAACAATGTAAACAATGTTGGTACCAATCTTACATTGTAATCTACCTTTTGGTCCTGTTAAGCCTAGGTTGTGCTGAGGTCCAGGAGGTCCTTGGAGGCCCTTATGTCCCTTACAACCTGGTAACCCAGGGAGACCAACTGGGCCTGGGTCTCCCTGGCAGAAAATACTGCTGCCTGGTGGGCCCTGTTGCCCAGGAAGACCTAAAAACCCAAAGAAAAATCCCAGTTGTGAACAGATGGACAAAAGGCACAGGTAAACATGCACATGTGCACAAAATTCCTAAATGCAGCCACACAAAAATTTAGACAAACATGGACAAGATGAACATAAATAGACACACACACACACACACACACACACACACACACACACATAGACACACACCTGGGGGTCCTGGAGTTCCTTCATGTCCTACATCTCCTTTGGGTCCTGACAAAGGCACACGACATCCATTGCCAGGGTAACCTGGTTCACCTGGGAGGCCGGGAAGACCTGGGAAAAGTTTAATACCTTATCTCTGGTGTGCTCTGATAACAGTAACTCCAAACTGACTCACCTTTATTCAAATGTAAATCTGAACTTGTAATACCCATTTTCAAGCGTTTTGTTCATAACATACCATCATACCAGGTCATCTATACCATCAAAGACAGATGCAGTAGATGCACTACTGATAATAACAGATATGATACCTGTGCTGCCAGGTGGTCCCCTCTGGCCTTTGGGCCCAGAAAAACTGGCTCCTGGAGGCCCTGGGTAGCCCTTGAGACCTTTGATGCCAGGAAACCCATGTGTTCCGGGAGGACCAGGCATATCTTTACCTTGAAATGAAAAATGAGTACATTGAAGGGACATTTAAATAATATGTTCTAATGTGTGTTTACTTTAGCTCTTGTACTTTTGTGTGATTTAAGGGAAAGGTTCAGAATTCAGCTAAAACTAAACATCAGCATTTATATTTAAGGCAATTTGTCAGACCAAAATATATATACAGATACACATACACATACAATATGTGTTATAGACTATGTGAACAAAATACCTATAAACAAAACACACACAAAAGACACAAAGAAATGATTTATAAACTATATTGAAAATGAAGACAACATTTTTTATCCTTCTTACCACTTGCTCCTTTTATTCCTTTTGGACCTATAAGCCCATTCAGTCCATCCAGACCTGGTGGTCCAGGGGGTCCTATCAGGAAATCACAGCACAGGATAAGAATAATCCTTTTGCATGTCTTCAGCAATCAGAAGTTCTTGCCTTTGTCACATTTTCTTTTCGTCCATGTGTCCTCTGAATCGTACTTACAACAATATAGTAAAAGCACAGCCATCATTCATTAGTCACTTCAGCATTTCTTTCTTTTGGCAGCAACATCTGAGAACCCCTTTGATGCCAAATTCAAACCAAGCGTTAGCCTGTACAAGCCAATATAAATAACATAGTGGACACTTACAATGCATGTGCCCTACCTAGCCAATAATGAGAGAAACATCTCACATTACATTAATACCTGGAGGCCCATATGGACCAGGAGGGCCTGGTGGTCCCTGACCTCCATGATCACCTGGAAAACCTGGAAGACCTGGCCGACCTGGTGGGCCCCGAGGCCCAGGGAAACCTTTAGAGACACACACACATAATAAAGTTCAAACAAAAATGTCCCTGAATGACATTTTATGTAAGTTTATACTGTATTTAAGTGTAAGTGAGCTTTGTAAAAAAAACAAATTATCCTAGTTATTGTCCTTCACCACTGTCAGTGAGTAAAGAAAGAAAGAAAGTAAGAAAGTTGTTGAAAAGAACACAAAAAGTTTCTCAGAAGATCTCAAAACATTTGTAAGAGACCACAAAAGTATTAATCTATTTTTTCCCTTCCCATCTTTTTTCCCCTCCTCGATTGTCCCCTAGGAGACTCTGTAACTGTGTGACATCTCAGGATGGAGTGGAAGTTCTTATATGGTATGTTTTGGTCTGGTTCAATACCAGACCAAAACATACCATCCCTAAGTTCAAAGGTGATCATCAGCAGCGCTCTTCGTTCAATCCATTTTAAATCTACCGCTGCAGGATATTAGTTCTCTCATCCAAACCTTTACTGGAAATCACCTGGTCCTCCTTGTCTTCCCGGTTCCCCGGGAATGCCTGGTTGTCCAGGCTGTCCAAACCTTCCCTGGGATCCTGGTTCACCAGTTTGTCCTTGACTCCCTCTGGGTGCTAGATTAAATTATTTCATTGATATGAATACATTCCCAGTTATTTATCTACTTACACTGTTGGATTTCTTGTCCTTTATCATCATTTGAAGGAATTTCAAAGTAGGTATTCTGTTCAGTTTAGCATTTCTCAACTCACCACAAGGTATAGAGTCCCCTGGCAAACCTTTAGGTCCAGGTGGACCAGCTTGTCCAAAAGACTGTCCTGGATCCCCTGCAACAGATTTGCACAAGTTGAATCAGTTCAGTCCAATTGAACAACTTAGGTATGAAATTCTCCTATGAAAAAGCTCCTTCAGAATCAGCTGAAAATCATGACCTCTCTCTCTTCTGACTCACCCTTGGCCCCCGGTAATCCCGGTAAACCTGGAATCCCCGAATGTCCGCTAGGCCCTGGATCTCCCTTCAATAGACACCAACACATTCAAACAATTTACATCACTTCTCTGCCTTGGTTCAAAATGGCTGTGTATATAAAGACTGTTATCTGTTAAATATGAGAAGTGATAGGTTTTTGGGGCACTACTTGGCTCTAATTACAGCTATATTTCATTGTATTTGGATATTTAGTAGAAAGTTATTAAAATACTGAGCACAGACATAGGCAGTTGTCTATAAAATATGAAGACAACAAATTAGGTTTATTGTGTACCTGTTCTCCAACGTGTCCAAGATATCCCCTTGGACCAGGGAAACCTTTGATTCCAGGGTGCCCAGGAGGTCCTGGTATTCCTCTCCTGCCTGGAGCACCGGTGCTGCCTTTAATCCCAGGCAGACCGGGCCATCCATCAGGTCCTGAATCACCTGGCTCGCCCCTTGGGCCCTTAAAGCCTATAAGTGACAGAACAAAACAAAACAATATATTCCTTTAGTGTTTTACACAAGCTATAGAATATCTTTGTAATGAAAAGACAAGGAAATAAAAAAAGATTGTTTTAAAAAGATGCATAAGTGACAGGTCTATTGCCTGCATATCCTGGTTGTCCTGATTGCCCTTTTCTGCCTGAAGTTCCTGATGGGCCCTTTGTTACATTCACAATCCTTAATGGTCCTGGTAATCCTTGTAGACCAGGTAAACCTGAACGGACAACAGAGTTCAGATGAAATGCTCGACAATCTGATTATAAACAAAAGAGAAAATGTGCTGGCATATCTTTCTGCATTCCTCTTTCATGTTTTTGTAGCTGTGTAGACACTATGGTAGCTGTAGAATTGTTGTACACAATTTTGTCAAGGTTAAGTACTGCAACTATGTTATTTATGTTGTAGATTATTTTTATATTTTATATTATAGATATAGATTTTTGAATGTATTACAACATTTGTGCATTACAACAAATCTTTCTTATATGTAAGGTGTTCACACATAATGGGCTGTATTTGCTGCCCACACATTTGGATCCAAATTATGGTTAAAGTACAAGACCTGAGAAATTTTTTATATTTTCAGATATTGGTTGTCTGCTTGTTGGCCAAATATCTAGATTTATTACAAAACACTGGGCCACAGTGCTGAACTGAGTATAGCTATCAGACATGTGTGGTATATATACAGACACTTACCTTTGTAACCAGGCACTCCTGGGTCTCCTGTATCACCTGGACGACCACTAAAGCCTCTTTCTCCTTGTTTACCTCTGGATCCTGGAGGCCCAGGGCGACCTGATAAACCTGTGATCCCAGCCTTGCCAGGGTACCCCCTTTCACCTGGATGAATTGAAAGGAATGTTTCATTTCTATCCGGAGAGTATAGTTTACAGATATAAAGTGTTGTTGATAAAATGTCGGCTATATTTCTGCATAAACCTCTATAGGGAAGGAGTTAATGTCTGAACCATAGAATTTGCCAGTGACACCACTCCAGCTTGGAGTGTGATGTTGGGATCACTGTTAGGGTCTGGATATGGTGTGTACAAAGGTTGAGCTAACATGCTGACTATAAACTAGCTCCTGTGAGTGAATTGGATATGAGATGCAGTTTTAAGATGAACTGATGAGCTTAACTGCTTCACCTCTCTTTCCTGGCTCGCCATCTACCCCAGGATCTCCAGAAATGCCACGCGCACCAGCTGGTCCGGGTGGGCCTGGCACACCAGGAGGGCCAGGGAAACCTTGCACACCTTTCTGTCCACGACCAGGTAGACCTATATCTCCCTTCAAACCTTTCTGGCCAAGGTAGCCTATGAAATATTATAAAACTCAATGAGATAAGTATCATATGTTTCATGAATAGTGAGAGTGGCCTCAGGGCAAAATATGTTTTCTGGAATTAATCTTGACAGCATTTTTAAGGACATCCAGAATGACAGCAAACATCCACAATTTTGCCTGCTGCTATTGCTGCTGTGTGTTCACCTGCCACTCCCCTTAGTCCAGGGTTTCCTGGAGGTCCTGGAGGACCTGGATATCTAGTCAGGTCACATAGAGTGCAGGGTGGGCCTGGGGGACCGGTGTCTCCAATGTCACCATTGGCCCCTGGCTCTCCTTTATAACCTGATCTTCCAGGTTGGCCATGTACACCTGTAATTGAGAGTTATCAATTCCAGTGTACAATAAAGAATAGGAAATGCACAGTAACTGTTTTCAGTGATACAGGTCATGTCAAATAAGCCCAATTAAGTAATCATAAGTTGTTGAGTGATTTGTTTGTGTTCACCAAAATATAAATGAAACTTACCTGGAGTCCCTGGGCTTCCAGGAATTCCATAAAATCCTTTTGGCCCCACAGCCCCAGGGAGACCAGGTGGGCCTGTAGCTCCTGGCCTGGTAGAAAAAACATCTCCTGGGGCACCCTTCCTGCCTGGTGGTCCTGGTAATCCAGGAGGACCTTGAGGGCCATCTAGACTAATTCCAATGGGACCAGGATCGCCTGGATCCCCATTTAAACCTGGAGGTCCTTTTACAAATGAAAGAGATCTATAAGCCTGCAAACAACCCTTCAAATTGTATAATTAATTAATTTTTAACACACCGTATGGATTTCTCACAGTGTGGATGCATGATCCACAAGGTTTAACCTGACCTCCGCAATGTAGAATTTTTTTTAAATGTGTCTTTATTATTTAAATTTGACTACATTTTAGTGAGTCAATACCTGGAAGCCCAATCCCTCCAGATCCACCGTCAACTCCTTTCATGCCTTTAGGGCCTGGGAGTCCCTGAGGTCCCTGGAGGCCGTCTATTCCTGCCTCGCCTGGAATCCCTACAAGGAACAAAATAAAAATTAAAGTTGACTTGCAACATAGGCCAACAATGTTTCAAGGGTAATAAACCTGTATGACATGTGGGTAAGTAAGTCTAGGGCAAAATTTTACATAACTATTTAGAAAAGTCAGATCAATAGTCACTGCACTTAAACTGACCAACAAACAATGTAGCAGTCGCCTTTATATTTTTATATTTATATTATTTAAGATTTTATGTGTAACACCTGTAAGACTTACCTGGTGAACCCGGCTCACCCTTGGGACCAGGTGATCCAATCTCAGCTTCATGACAGCATCTCTCAGTTTCACCTGTTGACATAAATACAAAATGTTTATAGAGACCATGACACCTGGCTTAATGTGAGAAGGGGTGTATTAACACCAACTGAGAATCCCTGAACTTAATCCAGTCTCTGACCTGGAGGCCCTGGCCGTCCAGGATTTCCTGGGTGGCCAGGATGTCCTTGATTTCCTTTTGGTCCAGGCTGCCCCTTATGACCTTGTAAACCGGGACCTGGGAGCCCTACGGCACCTGGAAACCCTTTGGGTCCAGTAATACCAGGGTCACCTTTGGAACCAGGTAATCCTGCATATCCAATGCCCTGCAAAAACATTATATGATATCATAACTCTACAACCAGAACAGAGTATAGCAAAATCTAATATTTTACCCATTCAGTATAATTAGATGCATAAGATAAGAAAATCGTATCACATTAGAAGATTTATGAAATTATTAACCATACCACCTGTTCCACAAATTATATTTTCAGTACTTTGACTGTACACACTCACCGGTGGTCCAGGGTCTCCTGGAGGGCCAGGGGGACCGTCCAGTCCTGGCCTACCTGGTCCTCCAGGAGAACCCAAGTGTCCAGGATCTCCTTGGTTACCCTTAGCACCTTTAAAAAGCAAAAAGGCTAAAACATTTAATAACTTTTATAGGCATGCATAAAAAAAACAGACAAATCATCCAAGTTAGATTTTATTTCATCCTCCTGTTGTACTGAACACTGTGCAGAATACAGTGCACAGTGATAGCCTTACTGTAGAGTTTGGTGAGCAGAAGAAACATAATAAAATCTTGGCTTAGACCCATTCTTTTTAGAGTCAGTGTTTCTTAAGACCTAAAATACCTGTTGGTCAAAACTTTACAGGTTTGGCTTTAACAGGTGCTCACCTTCAACATTTGCCACAAAGGAGTCACCTTTTTGACCCTTCTGTCCTTTTACACCAGTACTTCCTTGAAAACCCTGCAAGAAAACACAAACCAAAGACAAAGCCATGTTTCTGTGGCTATGACAAAGAACAGACTTTTAAACAGTAAACTGCACATAATTTTTTATTTTTCAAGTCCTGCTATTTGTACTTGTGGTCCTCTTGGTCCCTCATCTCCTTTAAGTCCTGGCTCTCCCTTTAGTCCTTGAGTTCCAGGTAAACCAGGAGGTCCTGTATAACCAGGTGGACCAGGAGATCCTATGCTTCCCACACCAGATCTACATTCACATAACCCTGGACAACCTGTAGGAGACACCAATGGCAAAATTGTAGGACTATGATGTAATACGTTTGTACACACAAACATGGTAATTAAACGATATAATAAAAAAATCCCAAATTTGCTATTTATATTCAGCATAGCATAGCTATTCCATATAAACAGTATGTTTTCAGATTCTACCAGAAGTCAGTAGACAGGGAGAGGAATATAATCTCTGCTTGTGTTACCAATTTATGCATACAGTCACATATCACCTTTAATTCCTTTGAGCCCTTTGTTTCCTTGAGGTCCTCTGGATCCTCTGTCACCAGAGTCCCCTGGGTAACCAGGCTCACAGTAGTAATCTGTGAATCATCCAGAAATGTGAGCCAATATAAATTTAAAGTTCTACAAGTAGCTTTATGCAAAGTGGAATATTTAAATCGGTGGACTTCTTTTATCAGAAGTAACTGAGAATTCACCTCCACATCCTGATGCCACACACACACACACACACACATGCACGCACAGAGAGAGAGAGAGAGAAGGCAGAAGGTAAGTCAAAAAATGACAAGTTTACAGTTGTTCAAATAATGACATTAATTTTGCGAGATTAACTACCACGTACAAAAATGGAAGTACTGATATACCTGGGGGACCTGGGCGACCTGTTTCACCTTTACGTCCACGGTGTCCTTTTGTTCCCTTTGGTCCCGGAAATGGATTGATTTCAAAGTCATTATATCTTCCTGGCTCTCCCTTATAACCTTTGGGACCAGGGGAGCCCCGTTGACCAGGTAAACCCAACTCCTCTAGGAAGGTGTGAGAGATGTTGTGAAATTTCAAATAATAAAGACTGACAGTTTCTAACTGTAAAAACATAGATCTTTGATATAAAACAAAGACAGAACAAAATACAGTATTTTGATTCAAGACCATCGGGCAACAAGGAATGTTCAAGAGTGGTAATGCATTGCATGCACCTCCTGGATGTGTGTTATTTCTATGTCTTATGTCCAAATGAAGTCATACACAGCCTGAAATCTGACCTGGTATTGATAACCCTTTTGGGCCAGGAGGTCCATGCATGCCCATGAGACCAATGTCACCTGGGAGTCCAGGCAATCCAGGATACCCACGGTCACCTTTAGCACCTGAACCACATAAACATAGAATACATAGAAATGTGACGAAGTCAGAGACGTCTGATTAATCTCATACAGTAATTATGGTGGATTACTAACTCAGCAGGAGAGTTTACAAATTTCAACCATCAATTTACAAGTAAAACAGCAACATAGGTAGCCACACTTTGAAAATGTGACTGCTGACAATATACAGATAAACAGTGGAGAAGTGGAGTGTGCCGCAAGAGTAGATTGAGAACATGTAGCTCAACCAGCGATGAGCATTACAGCTGCTGCCTCACCTCTGGCATTACTTCCATTATAAAAGAGTTGGGGACCGGGGAGACCTGGATCTCCTGGGTAACCCTGTTTGATGCAAAGACGGAAACAGAAACCAGAGTCATAAATAGAAAATGACACAGATGAATATAGTATCTAACTATAAAGCAAGGAATCTCTCTCTGACTGTGTTGAAGATGGGCATCAGTGCTCGACTCAACTCAGTGAGTGAGATACACATATAGATGTGACAAAATAGAAAAACAGTCAAATAAGTGAGTCAGAGAAAAGTAATTTCACATGTTCTATAAAGAAATAAGCAGTAGGAGTACCAGTGCAGGAAACTAAACAATAAATGTAATGCTATGGCCAATCAATAAACCAAATAAGCATGTTTTGACAAAAAAAGAGGCTGGACAGACTGGTGAGGAGGGCTGGCTCAGTCCTGGGCTGCTCCCTGGACTCACAGCACAGGTGTGTGACAGAAGGACAACAGCTTGGCTATCGTCCTCCTGTCACACACCTGTGCTGTGTGAAGGAGAGGTACCACCGCTCTTTCCTACCCACTGCTGTCAGACTCCACAACATTCACAGCTGATAGACTGGACATTTTAAAGCTGATGAATGTGTTAACTGGACAATAATATATGTGCAATAATGGGACAAAATGGTCACGCCAGACCTGTGCAATAATAATCTAATAATCTTTACTCATGTAAACACTATTACAAGGATCTGAACCTACTTACTTAGTCCCTGAAACAAATCTGTGCAATAATTAATCCATCCACTAATCATAACCCGAGGGACTCTAGTGTAAATAGTCTTTTTCTTTTCTCTGCTGTGTACAGCTGCAGGTACTTGTTTCCTGTGTATTTATTCTTTTTGAATGCACATCCAATTCCAATTACACATCCAATTAGCAACCACCAGAGTACAGCAGACAAGGAAATATTGTTTTTTTATTTTTTTTTTTTAACTTTATTCCCATTATTTGCAGTGCAGCTTTAATGGACTGGTTACACAATGGACAATTTCTGCTATTGTGCATGCTGGTTCACTGTCACTGTTAGGACACTTGGGGGGACTGATCCATGGTTGCTGTTATCACGTCCATCTGTATTTTTCCTGCTGTGGCAAGGCAAAATTTCTGCTGTGCAAACAGTACAATTTGAGGGGGGAAAAGGTACAACAAATATGTCAGCAAGCATCTCTGTTGCTGGTGAATTTAAATTCACATCATTAATATCAAAGTATGTCCTTCAAGTTTCCCTTCCAAATGTGGTCTAGGCTTTCCATATAATGGTCCATTTTTTAAAAAAACTGGCTTCTGTTTGCACCAGACAAAAACACTCTAGTTAGATTCAAATTTAATCTTTATACTCACATTTGGTCCAGTTATTCCAATGAGCCCTGGAAGTCCTTTGTCTCCACGGAAACCCTGAAAATGTATCATATTTGACCTAAAAAATTGTCTTGGTATAGTAATATAAAACAGGGCTTTATCATACCAGAGGTGTACCTCAGGTCCTGGCAATCCATGTCTACCAGGAAATCCTGCAGGACCCTAGAGACGGAAATAATGAGGGTGAATATTGTACATGTGTCTGCATGTGTTTAACAGCATGGTGCACTCTGATTGAAATCACTTACCCGAACTCCAGGAAAACCAAGGATTCCTTGCTCTCCTTTAATTTCTTGGCTGTAGTCGTTTCCTATACCACCCTGACAAAGAATAAAATGCAAATCAAATATATTTCTCTTACTCTCAGACATACCTCTATTGCACCATACAGGATTAAACTCACACTTATGCCCTTTGGTCCACATGATCCAGGAAGGCCTTGATCTCCCTGAGAAGCAGAAAGGAAAATGATGAAAGCAAGGAGAAGGTAGAGTTTGACTGAAAACCCTAAATACATGAATCAGGCTGGTTTTGTCTTAATACAAGCCTAAGTAGTGGCTAAAAATTAGCAGTATTGTGTAAATAGTAATGAAAGCTCTACTCTCACCTTGTAACCTTTGGGTGGAAGTAAGTCTGGAGGGAATTCTATGACTTCTTCTGGTCCTTGTGGGCCTGGTGGGCCTTGCTCACCCTGGAATATGGAATTAGTGTGTATATATATACATACACTCAGAAGCACACACAAGCGTGCACACGCACACACTTTCATTCAGACACACACAGCATAAAATATTTGCATAGTTGTCAAAGACCAAAATGGTTTCTTACATCGTCACCTGTATTGCCTGCCAGCGATTCTCCAGGGTCGCCCTACACAGTAATGAAATGTTTAGAAAGGTTCTGTGTTTGGTGTGTGTGTGTCTGTATCCATAAAAGATTTTTTTTAAAAGCATGCAGTGGCAATGGTTGTGAAGCAGGTGACTCACTGGCGGTCCTCTCAAACCTGATGCTCCTTCCAAGCCCTAAATGCAGTCATACAAATACTTTTTCACATATAAAGCACTGCATTCCTTCTTGTGACGTGGATCATGATTGTATACAAGTGCTGCATACTGTGCATATGCAGTAATATACTGTCATAATTATATGTATCTTATATAAAGGAACTTTATTTAAAAAAAAAATCACCTCAAGCCCTGGAGGGCCAGGATCACCGGTGTGGCCTTTTAGCCCAATGCCTCCTTTTCTTCCCTGAGTAAAAAGTAAATAAATAAATAAAAATTTGAAAAAAACCTGATGTTTAAAAGGCAAGAGTTTTATTTATTAGCAGAATACAATAGAAAAGAACAGAAAAGAAAACATACAGGTATACCACGTGTGCCATCTCTACCACGCTCCCCCTGTAAGATAAAATGAAGCAATAATCAGAAATGAAGATGAGAATATTTACACACACTAATAAATATGAAACTGCTCAAAAGAATTATGAAACTGCTCAAGCTGAAATGGGATTTGACACTGATGCAGTCCAGTCCATCATTATCTGAGCTTCTCCAGACTGGGGAACTTACAGGAAAAGGAACACCAAAGAAAGGTTCTCCTTTAATTCCTTTGGGTCCATGTAATCCCTGACAAGAACAGACAGTCAGTGTTTACATGAGACACATTATAAATAACAAAAGCAGATACTGTATTTTTTAGTTATACATCATTTTCACTATATATATCATTTTTTCTATATAACTTTCTGAAAGATTGTTGAATATTAAGTGACAATATTTGTTTAATTGATTAATCTTAACTGCTGATAAGAGACAGAACACAGACTCGAGCCTCTACTCTACATCTCCAACCAGCTCCCAAACTTCCACAACCTTACATGTGTTCTGTAAAATGCATTGCCACTGTATTCTGGCATTGAACATAACCTACAGTGCAGCAGTGCTACAGAACCTGTACATTTTATAAAAAGACTAGAGAATTACATGTGAAGGTCTCACTCCTGACTGGGCAATAGCAATCAGAACAGGGGTTATACGCACCGGCGGCCCATGGAGACCATCCAGACCAGAACGCCCGGGGACACCTGGTTGACCTCTTGTCCCATTACAGCCATCCACTCCTGGCAAACCAGGCTCGCCACCTGCTCCAGGGTGGCCCTGAACAACATAGTACAGTTATGGTGGTGAAATATAATTGCAAAGTAAGCCACTATTTTGATCTCTTCAATTATGCTTTATAAAAATCATCCTACCAACTATATTTAAAAATTATACAAAGAGTAGGATGAACGACTTGAGTTTTTAGCAAACACTTGAGTGATGCAGAGGCAGCCTCATTATGCCATAATGTGCTCACTAGAGGGCATACCAGACACATGCTTCAAATGACCGCACCATTTTCTGTGCAGTCTTCAATATTGTATTTTCAGTGCATGAACTTGGCTGTTACATAGTTGGAAATACCATACATGACATGATCACAATACTTGGTATGATTATCAATCATATCTAAATTGTTTTTGGGAAATTGTGAAAAAAATAACAGCTCTATCGGATTATTATTGTAATTGGAAGTTGTATGTGTTTTTTTTTTGTTTTGATTTGTTGCTAAAAATTTACAAATCAAGTTTACTTACTGTTGAGCCATCGTGACCAGGAAACCCAGGGACACCAGTCTTGCCCTATAATGTCAAAAATATGGACACATATTTATGACAAGTTTCATTACTCCCATATCCACCAGGCAATAGATCCTAATAGATAAGTGTAGTAATGCAGGCTTATTGTGATTATTAGCTGTACTTGCATGCAGCAGCTGCATTCCTTTCTGTATGTTTCTATCTTAGACATAAAGCACACCCAACATGCACATGAACATGCACACTAACACGGCCTCCTTTGGGACCCTCTGGTCCTTGGGGTCCCTCTGCCCCTCTCCTGCCTTTCTCTCCAGGTGGCCCTTCACGTCCCCTTGGTCCCATTTGTCCCCGGGGGCCTTGCTGGCCTGGCTTCCCTGGAGCTCCCTACAAAAAGAAAAGTCATTATATAAAACTTTAAATCAGACGGTTGCCAGGAGTCATGAGACACTCAGGATTAAGATTTTTTTTCCTCAAGAAACAATAAGTTATCTATGACGTGTATTCATCATCAGCAACCAAGGAATTAGAATTTGCTGCTGATTTGCGACTTATATTTTTGAATTTAGTTACTTTTAATTTGATTAGAAATTTTCAATTAGAAAAACCTTTTAGTTACAATAGATGTCAAGTGATGGAATCTATTAATTTCTTGCAAGACAGATCTAATTGATACTGAGAACATGCTGAGTAATTTTAGAGAAAAATACCACGATATAAATATTTTCCACAGCTTAATATCTTTCTAATAAATAAAATGAACTAAGAATTCAAAATACCAAACTTGCTATTGAGACAGTAAGTAAGGATAACAACATGAGAAGGAAGAGTTCATACCTGTGCACCTTTCGCAGGAAAACACTGGCATACAGAACAGTCTCTCCCTTGACATGGGCCCTCAGTCCCCCCCTGAAATAACAAATACTGGACTTGAAATTTGGGTCAGGAGGTATCAGCTGGCATATCAGCTATGATTGTGAGTTTGTCATCTATGATGTTTCTGTGTGTTTTATTGCTTTGAGAGTTAGCCACAAAACATTTCCCAGTGGGAACTGGACAGTCATAATCAGAAAAGTTTAAACAAATCAGTGATCTGTAGCTACACAGACTTGGGTAAATTATGAGCTCTCTGACCTTGATGAGGAAAAAAAAAGCTCAAAGCACTTCATCATTCTCATAACATCTTACTGATAAACTACCCTGTGAATTCACACCTGCAGATGCCAAGTGCTCCCACTAATGTCTGTGTGTGTGTGTATGCAGACATGTCAGTGTCACAAACATTCAGCAATGTTTTCTCAAAGCTTACTAAATATTTGGATGAGTTTATGCTGGAGAAGTTGATTTCTGCTGCACATCTGTTGGCCCACTTTCACTCTCAGTCTAAACATTCACGACTATCTTTCACCACAGTGCCAAAAACGTACAACATACATACATGAGTTGGCTATGTCTTGATGTCTTGGACAGGCCATTGAGATTCAGTGGATTCGCCAAACTGGCAGGTTTCCATTGCTACATGACATACTGTGGCAGCTAAACAGTAATTTAGAGTTAAACTATGTCCCAGAAACTTGAGAACTTTTGCAACCCCTTGACTCCACAGTCATGTTCACCATCAACTGCCATCAGTGTTAAAGTGTGACAGGTTAGGCCTATACTGTATACTTTTCTCTGATGTTGTTTCGTCAATACATTAAAGGCCTGTGGACTTTACCTTGTAAATATTTACATACTAAAACGCATAACAGGAACACAACTCTTTTCTAAAAATGTGGAAAGCCATGGCAATTATTAAATATTTACAAAACTGAAACTACTTTAAGAACGTGCAATAACAGATAAGTACAGATATGTTTGATGGTTCAATGACAATAAAATACTGTAAAAGTATTATAATATTATAATAATATTATACACAAAAATACTATAAACAATTTATCATCTACATTGTAATAACAATTGTGCAATAATCTTTACTCATGTAAACTGGTATCCTCCTATCTGTGCCTTGTACACCTGACCTATTGTGCCTGGCCACGGTTGCTAAGCTACGATAGGACACTTGGTGGCTGACGGAGGGGTTAGGCGTACAGTCAAGCAGAACAAGAGGATAATTCTACTGCACTAAACTAGCTTGATGCTATGCAGCACTCTCAGTTTGTGCCTTGTTTAATCAGGTGGCAGTGTATAGTGCGAGTGTCAGATTCAGGACTGTCTTGGCGCTGATGGACTGTTTTTTGTAACAGGCTTAAACCTAAACTGCACAGTTGAATTAACACCTTTAAATTACCAAACGTCAATATGATAACAATCATTGATGTACACACTGTAATAAACTGGTAATTCAGGGAAGGCCTTTAGGTACCTATAATATTGTTCTTTATATGTAAATGAGATGACAAACCATCTCACTGAAGTGCAGCTGAATACAATGTCCTCACAAAGTAGTTTCCACAAAAACTGAGCAATCTATATGCTATATATGTCTGCTTTTTTACATTTGCACCAGATGTCTTCATTGGGGATAAATGCACATGCACAATATTAATTAAGTCTAGTATAATTTTGCAATGAAAGTCTTCTTGAAATCATTAATTACAAGATTTTTTACATGTAGTTTTCATATGTTTCCATATCATTGAGGTTGTGTGCAATTAAAACTTAAAACAGAAAATCTTACTGCGTTAAGCCGATGCACCAAAATGACCAGAACAAGGATCCATCTGTGAATTTAACAGAGGTAATGAATTAACCATAGTCTTATTTAGCCCCAGCTACAAAATACCCTTACAAGACAATACATGACTGTAACACAACTGCATCACAAAAAGGGTATGTGCTGTGAAAGCAAAAATGCTTGTTAGTTACCTCATAACTTGCTGCCAACATATTACAAAACTCACAAAATGTGAGGCAATAATTTCCTTTGTGAAAATTTAATCTGAAAAGGAAAAATTCAGCTTCCTAATTCATTCAAGCAAACTCTGATCAGGTGATATCACAGTCTGTGTATGTACAACTGTGTGCCCGTGTGAGTGTCTCAGTGTGGTGGAGGTCACAGATGCTACATACTGAATGCAAGTTTGCAGATGTGTTGTATAGCAGTGTAAACATGCAGGAAGTGTGTTTGCGTTAAGGCAAATACATTTACAGAGTAGGGAATGTGAATTCCATCGTTATGAGAGATACTTCACAAATGTATACAATTGTTAGCTTTTTTTCTATATATCAGGGCTCACTAAAGAGAACACAGTTTTTGAAAAACTGTTGCAAAGCACCAGATTCTGATATCATCATCAGATACCAAAATGATAATATGCATGTCATATTGTTGTATAGCTAATTAATCTTCCAGTGTGACCCACCTGAGGGGACAAATAGTCACAGCAGTAACCGAGGATCCCATCTCTCATCTCATCAGTCTGCTTAACAGGTGAATGTTGTCCTCAGTGCTGCCCCCTGTGGTGGATAAAAGGAAACGTGAAACATCTGCACGCCATGGGTCAGTTGATCTTATGTGACACAAGGAATAAGTTCCTTTGTGATCAAATGTAGCACAAGCAATTATTTTTTGAAAAACATAAAATATGCCACTGATAAAGAAAATGTTGGTGCTGTTCTACCACCCAGACAGTCTCCTTAGGCATAAACATTTACACTCCATGTAATCTGTAGGTAGCAGATTGTCAGGAATATAAATTCTAGCACAAATTCTAGCACTCACCCAAAGCTCCAACTGATCTTCATAAACTTAAGTGCATCCCAAGCAGGATGATCTCCTTGAAGATTCAAACTAATCCCCTGCCTCTGTATCTGTAACTGACACTTTTTGCAGGAATTGGAAATGAGATGAAGAGAAGGAGGATGACTGGAGTTTACTGCATGAGCAAGTTCAGATCTCCTCCCTCTTCAGGGTCAAGTTAAACAACTTCTCGGGGCTGTCCTGTCAAAGCACTTGAAACCCAGACAGAGAACTATAATTTAACTGAAGTCATTACCCATACCATCACCCATCGTACAGCAGCAGATGGGTATAATGTGAAGGCTGGTAGTTGAGGAGGAGGCTCAAAGTTACTCCTGAAGCTTTTGATGTAACTGGATTGGGGCAAGAAAAGCGATGGGAAGGCCACGGTTCATAATTCCTTTCATCCTCTTTGCTGTGATGCTGATGGGCACTGGAGCAAAACAAAATGTAAGCTATTTCATTTTTCCTGGCTGACATAACATTGTACAGACAAAAGATCTGATGTAATTTAGCCAACAGTACAGACACATTTCAGCACTTGTCCAGAGACAGAAATGCTGTATTGGTTGTCTGTTTCATATCAAACTGCAAATGATGGGTTAATGCTGAGCTATAATTGTTTATTGGTAAGCGTTGTTCAAGAAAAAAAATAAATATTTTCTCTTTACCACTCAATTTGCTTTCATAGCTGTTCTAACTTGGCCTTTCAAGTAATGCATCAGTTTAATGTATTTGTTTATTTATTTTTTTTTATATAATTCCTAAAGCTTTTTTGTACAGCTTTAACCTTCTGTTGTAACCAGGTCCTACGTAAAAATCTACTAAATCCTTGTTAATGGGAGAAAAACATCTTGTAACAGTATGTTCCTTGTGTATTTCTTGTTTTGTATAACGTTAGCACTATTTATCCTTGACTTCAGCTATACAATATACAACATCTGATCTGTTTGTAATTGTTGTGTCTGTGCTTATCTGCAAACATCTTGTATCCTGAGGAGATGCAGTTTTTTACAGACTGTTTGCACATGTACTTCAGTGTGTACAATTTTCACTGGGCTATGTTGGTGGGCCTAGTAGTGAAAAAGGACAGCATATGAGTGAAATAAGCAAAACAGGCACGCAGCACAAGACAGTAAGGCTAGCTCAGATGTTTATGTAATGTAGAGCATCTTCCATTCCTGTAAACTCTTCGGTGCATGCTTAGATTCACAAACATACTAATAATTAAATGATGAAACGTTGGTCATTCACGCTAAATATGAATGATGAGAAAATTCTACATTTTCATGCTGTTATCAACTGCTGTTTAAGGTGTTGGCACTAAAATGAGTCTCATAAAACAAATATAATTATGTCCAGTTTCATTTTGCCCTTAATCATTATTTTGTGTGCACAAGGAAATTGAATTCATTACGGTAAAAAGTACACTATTCAATGAATGGGTTTTAAGGAGTAGGAGAAATTGTATCAGATCCGCTTTTCTCCCTTTTAGTTCATGAGCAGTCCGCCGTTTTATGGATCGCCACAGGGCTGAACCAACCTGGAAATGTAATACATCTGCAAAAACTCTGAGTTATATCAGTAGCTCACAGGCTATTGCTGACCTATTGGCCTACAGCCAACCCAATGTGCATCTTACTGTTGTTTTTATTATTATTATTGCAGCTCCACCTTTATAGTGCATTAGCCTCAATGAATTGTTTCCTCTGCTGATGAACAGCAATGTTTACAGCCTTTAAATTAAAGGCCTGTGTGTACACAGACACACTGGAGACTTGTTAATGTCATTTGTGAAAACTGCTTCCGTTTCCATGAATCTTCCCTAAATCCCCCCCAAAGGTGAACTTTCTTTAAATGTGCGAAACGACAAATTGTTCAACACAACATTTGTAAAAGTTGCAATTGATCATGCAACAATTTAGATCTCTCGAATCAGTGGACTTCTGTAGCTGCCTAGTGGTTGAGCCGTGAAACAAGGGTGCACATGGTGGGGGGAGGGAGAACGGTGAAGAGAACTGAAGTTGGAGGAATCTGATTCAACAAACTGATTTGACACTGTTATCTGCTTACACTGAACGTATTGAACAATGTCACAATTTCTTTTTAGTGTGTGTGCAGTGGAAAATCAAGGTGCCACTGTGAAGGAGTGAAAGGCAGCAGGGTGAGTGGATCATCTTTTGTCTGTGAAAAACATGTGACTGTATGATCTAGTTTGAGTGACACACTACATGCCTTTTGTGATTTGTTTTTTCTTCAGTCGCCTGATATTCTTACTAGTCTTACTAAGTCTTTAGTTCTGCAAATACATCCATGAACATATGAAAGAATAGGCCTTTTTCACAGTAGTGTTCAAGTATAAGCTAATGTGACAGTGAGCCAGCATGCACAGTACTGGACAGGGCACTGACCCTGAAGCAACGGAATGGAATCCATCCATCATTGGGTTTAGAATTTACTCCCGTACTTTTCCTACTGTGACATGTCAAGCTGTGAAAAATAACTGTTGCATCTCTGCAGCAGGTCTCACTGATTTTCCTCTCAAGGGGCACACATGCTACTCCACTGAAGTGGAGTTCGGCTCTGCATTAAGAACACCACGCTGTTCAACAGTTTCAACAGTTTCAACATGCTTGACTGCTTCAGGTGCAGCAGTCCAGTGGTACACTTGTCAGACCAGATGCAGGGCCTAAATAGATCTCAGATGAAAAGTGTAAATAGCTTCTTATAAAGTTTGTCTCAACATCCTTCATAAATATTTTAAGCTTGACCAAAGGGACCAGCTGTTTCATGTTAAATCAATTTGCAGTGAGCTCCAGGCAAAGATAGCAGAACACGTCCAACCCTCTTCAGTCTAATACAGTTCAAATTCAGCAATGGTGTGCAAATAATTCTGTTACTTTAAGAATGAATTTCAGGCTAACATGAGCCATTCAACAAAAATGAAATAATGAAGGACATCATCACATGAAGTGAATGTGTCTGCTCAGTTTGTTCAGCTGTACTTGAACACATGCAATCAGGCGCAGTCATTAAAAGCATTTGCAATATTTGCTGAATTTATTTATTAACCTTTGACTGTGATTGAGACACAAATAGTGAATGAGTAGTAAATTGTAAATGGACAATTTTAAATATGTATATTATTAATATTTGCTGCAGTGTTACAGGTTTGTTTACATTATTAATATATAGAAATATAGGAGTAAACAGACTTTGTTGGAAATTACATTTGCATTGTAGTTTGCTGTTTGTCTGCACACTCTTTTTATCTTTATCTGTCCCTCTCCATGTTTTTGTCCCTCTCACATACACACACACACAGGGAGACAAAGGTTTTTTCGGAGCCCCGGGTCCCCCAGGCTCAGACGGCCGTCCAGGACCAGATGGTCATGCTGGACCAATGGGACCAAAGGTAGACTTTCAGTCTACATCCCCAAAATCCAATACTGTTGTCACAGGACAACACTGTGTATAGACTGTGATGAATTACACTTTGTGCTTGTGTATCTAGACAACACTAGTTGTGCTACCATTAATTACAGTCTGTCTTCTGTGTTTCTGACAGGGTAGCACTGGGCCTAGTGGACCTTTGGGGCCCAAAGGGGATCCGGTAACATGACTCTGATATCCAAACTTGTATCTGTTTGAGTGTTTGTTGTTGTTTATTGGATGTCTCACTGTGTGAAAAATGTGTTACTCTTGAAAAGGTTTGTGTATAGTTTATGTATGTGCTTGTGAAGATGATTTCCATCCACTCAGAAGCTTCTCTGTATCCTTAAAAAAGTATTCTGGTTTTGTTATGGTCATTGCAGGGACCTGAAGGTAAAGAAGGATTTGCTGGGTCTCATGGTTTACCGGTGAGATGTCTTATTTTGTTATACATCTATGTCACTCTGTTCATCATTTTCATCTTGTTAACGGATGCATGTTACTTTTTAACTTCTCATGATATTTTTAACAGGGTATCCCAGGTTTACAAGGGCCTCCGGGACCCCCAGGGGCGCCAGGTTGCAATGGGACAGATGTAGGAAAATATTACATATTAACACTGGCATAGTAGCATTCAAACAGACAAACAATCTCTGCATATTTTCAACACATAACATACTTTTAGGGAGAAGATGGATATCCTGGTATTCCCGGGGCCCCTGGCAGTGATGGACATCCAGTAAGACATAAAATCAAAACAATTTGTTTATGTTGTTTGTGTTAAATACTGCTGTTATCAAATACAACAAATACAACAGATACAAAAAAATTATTGCACCTCTTATCAATTCCAGTCTTTTGAAATATGATTCAACTTTGTCTATACTTTACAGGGCCAACCTGGTCTGTCTGGACCTAAGGTAATAAAGTGGATGTTGCCACCCAGGGCCAGTTAAGTGTGTGTTGTATTTTGGAAGGGTGACACTGCAGAATTGCTGAGCAGTTATTGCCTTTTAACAAGTTTATTAGCAGAGTCCTCTTGCAGAAGCAAAAAAAAAAACAAACACTGACACAAAAAACATGACACTGCACTATCAGGTGCCCTCTCAGTTTCCCCAAGCTTATTTTGTACCTAGACAATATGAGGCCATTGACTTGTCCTTTGATTTTTCTTTAAAACTTTCTTTTAACTGCGTCCTTCCACTTTTATTTGCAAGACACAAGAAATATATTAACTCTCAAAGCTAGATTTCAGGACAAAATTGTTTAAATGTTTATTTGCATGCAAGAACGGTAGCATTGCATCATGAAGTCATTTATTGTGAGAATTATTGTGGTTGTAATGACAATTTTCTGCCATAGGCTTTGTCCCAAGGCGTGGCTCTGTAGATTCAGTAGAGCCAGTCAACTCTGAACAGTTTTCACCTATATCTATTGAGCACTTATAGTATGACCGACCTCTCAAAGTGCTTTACAACACAAGCCAGTAATCATACACACATTCATACACTGGCAGCAGAGCATCATCACTGATGTCAGCGTCAGTCATTTGACCGAATACTTAGCCAAAAGAAACTAGATTTATCTGGGCCGGGTTTCAGCTGTTCATTGGCAACATGCTTGAGTCTGTCATCAGACTAATTCTATACCCTTTGAGACTTATGAGTGTGTGACATTACAGTATGAGAGTTCAGTTTGACCATTTTCACTTGCCTGTGTTATGGCAGTGGATACTTTTAATCATCTTATCCTTACAAGCCTGTTGAAGGTGAAGCCTGTGTGAAATTGTCATTTCTTAACCTTGTTTTAAAAGTACAGTTAAATCCCTCTGCTAGTTATCCTGCTGTTGTTACTGAATTTGTGAATAAGAAGTGAGTATTTGCAGTCATTTCATAAAAACAACCCCCAAGAGTCTGAATATTATCATTCTGATTCAGAACACACAGAGCACAGATTCACAAAGATGACCGCTGAAGCCTCCAGGGCCCACCTGTGAACTAGAGTTACAATATGCTTTATTAAATCTTACAAGCAGCATTGCTGCATTCCTACAATTATCAGGTATTTCAAGATTCAATTCAGCAGTTTTAACAACTTCTGTGTTAAATAAACATGCTTACAATTTTACAGGGTGAATCCCACATAACAGTGAATCCAATACAAGGACCACCTGGGAGGGACGGAGTGCCGGTAACTATCTAGATTGCATTGTTAACAATATAGTTTTGGTTGGACAATATTGCCCATCCAGCAAACAGAGATATAAAAAGCAAGGCTAGATTAGAATTGTTTTCTACATGTATGTGTATTTACAGATGAAGCTTCCCTTATATTTCAGGGAGATTCAGGTTTCCTTGGAGAGCAGGGTCCGATAGGGGACCCTGGACCACGGGGCACTGATGTGAGTAAAATTTTTCAGTTGTCATGTCTCTATAAAAGTTAATATGTGACACTCAATATAAATCCTGCATTGTTTATGAACAGGGGTTTCCTGGTCGTCCAGGGCCTCCAGGACTGAAGGTAATGCTGATGAAGATTTTTTCTTTGGGTATGTGTGTATGTGTTGGACAGCTTGTACTTAAGAAGTGTGAATATTTATTGCATGTCTAAGTGGAACAGCGGAAACCTACAGCTGCATTTTTGCTTTGCTTTGTTTTGTTTTGGCCTGGTTTTCCGGTTATCATAGTACCTCCTGTCTGGGAAAATGTCTAAGTTGTTGCAGCTGGTTGGTCACACTGTTTGGTCTCTGGAAGGGCAGTATTTTACCTTGAACACCTGCATGTGATACAATCTCACGGTTTCCTGTGAAAGGAGGAACATGGCGGTAACCATCAGTGGGAGTTGGCAGCAACAAGGATAGTCAGCATGGCAATGGGGAAAATAACAAACATGCCAAACAAAAACTGGAAAACCAGGTTATTAATGCAAACACATTACAAATACTTTCCCATCCTACAGGGTCAGGAAGGCAGAGGCAGTATCCCAGGGCCTCGTGGGCCAAAGGTAATTTCTTTCTGTAAATACACTGTCACAATATTTTAATGAGGTAACATTAAATTAATGAGGAGAAGGTGTTTCGTTGCAAAGCATAGTACTGCATATTAATTATTCCTTTGTCTGTCACAACATTATCTGTGTCCATTATGTTTTATTTATAGTTGAAGATGATTTTTTTTTTCTTTTTGATGTAGGGGAGACCGGGACCAGTGGGCCCACCTGGGCCACCGGGTCGGATTAGGGAATTTTTTACTGGCAGTCTCACATTAAAGGTACAGTAACAGACTGAGGTCTAATAACTGTAGCAATTACATATTTCACAGAGGGGTGTTTTCTGTATGCATGGGGACAACATTAACAACATTACTGCACTGAAGGTATAAATGTTTAAGCTACGTTTAAACAGTTTAAGTGATATGCCTGGAGTTTCTAATAATTAAACTATAACGCCATCTTCATATGTGCTCAGTCAATTTCATTGTAAAGGTTTTGGTTTAATTTGATATGGCTTTAATATCACTGAGCAAAAATATTAGGATTCATCCTCTGAGGACCTGGAATGTCCACAGCAGATTTTATGGCAAAATATTAAAATCTTGGTCTGTTTGGGACACAAATGTTGGAAAGACACACTGACAGTTAACTGTTGTCTTTGCAACTAATGAATCATAACCTGAAGTTTGTTTGTTATTCAGGGTGTAAAAGGAGACAGAGGAGATGTAGGATGGAAAGGCTGCAAAGGTGAACCAGTAAGTTTCTCTTTAGTGCACATCACGACTCTTCACCTGAACCAATGCTCTGCGTGACATTACCTTTTTTTTATGTCTTATTCTGATTTTTTTTTAAACTCCAAAGCTCCAAGTTGTTGTTAATTTATGTTATCTCCTCCCTTATTTCTCTCTGTCTTCAGGGAAGCCCTGGTTATCATTATTATGCCACAGGAGCAAAGGGAAACAAAGGACAGGGAGGTCCAGAGGTAAGATACTGTAGTTGTACATTATTTTCATTCTCACTCTCACCTTTGAGTCTCCCTTTCTTATAGTGAGCATGTATGAAATGGAAAGAAAATGTTGCTGTCTTATTTAAGTCTTTCACCATATAATTCTCACTCCAAATAGAGGTTTAACTTTGAAAGGCTAATGGTAAAATGTTGGGAATAGCTCAATAAAAAGGATGATCAGCAGAGGGCAGCATTGCAGCATCAAACTCACTGTGATTTGCCATTTGAAATGAAAAGATATAATTGTATAATTTGAGATGTATGTATGTATGTATATAAAATGTTTATATGTTCTAACAGAGTTAATTGCTTTGTGACTAATTTACTGGGCTATTTAATGTCAGGCCAGTGAGACTGAGAGCATTCCGACCTGACTTCACTGGATCTGAATATATCTGATATTTTGTTAGAAATCAGTGCATCAAGTCATGACTGAGACTGAGAACTGTTTTTCACTTTTCATTTTCTCCACTCAGTCTCAATTGTTGACTGTTTTTATGATTGTCAAAAATATATTTTTAGTAATAAACTAAAGGATGTCTGAGGCTCTTGGTAAAGAACTTTTTTATACAAATTATCCCCTTACAAATTCCTTCAACTTCTTGCAGGGAGTGCAAGGGAGGGATGGTGATCCCGGACAACCTGGACTTAAGGTATGCTGTGAGTGCATGTATAGTGAGTCATAATATGTGTGTGGGATTTGAATACAATATAGTTTTCTTTAGGGGCTGCCTGGCCCCAGAGGTGATCCAGGATATTCAGGGACACCAGGAGGGACGGTCAGTGATCTGTCAGTGCCAAAATCAATAATCATTCTTCTGGTAAGCTTTGTATCATCATTCTTGTATCGTGTCTTCCAATATTTAGGGTGAAAAGGGAAAGAGAGGTCCCCCTGGTCCACCTGGAGATGTGAGTTTATGCCCAGCATTTTGGTACAGATTTTTTTTTTGGGGGGGGGGGGGGGGGGGGGGGGGGCTGGGGTACTACTGTGTCAGTGAATCCATCTATTCCACCAAATTTTCCCTACATGTTCCCTGTGGTTTCGTTTACAGATACTTGTGACCGAACCGCTCAAAGGATACCATGGAGAGCCTGGTCGCCCAGGCCAACCTGGCCTTGCTGGGCCTCAGGGTAGATGAACATTGTGTTGCATAATAAGGCGACCAACCAACAGTGAGATAGAGCCAATGTCTGCCACTACTGAGCGGTTGCAAATTCTGTTGCTGTAGCGATGGTGGTTATAGTACTGTGAAGTAACATTTTGCCTTCCTGCAGCAGATCCCTTTCTACAGAAATAACGCAATTAATGATTCTTCTCTTAGGTGTTTTGGGGTTTCCTGGACCTGATGGACCTCCAGGTGTGTGCAATATCTCTCTCTCTCTCTCTCTCTCTCTCTCTCTCTCTCTCTCTCTGTATCAATTCAATCAGCCAAATGGTTTGTAAAAGGTACAGTGTAAAGGAATATGACTTATGCTGTCAGCAGATATATTTCAGAGTTTCTCACTTTATATTATACAGGTCATACGTCTGGGATTTATGTGCCAGGCCCCCCTGGTCCCAGTGGTTTTCCAGGCCCCAAAGGGGACCCTGGAGAACCAGGGAATATCTTTACAGGGCTTCCAGGTCCTGATGGGGATGTTGGGGATCCGGGGCCCCTTGGGGATCCGGGACCACCCGGACCTCCTGAAGATAGAAGTATGTATAAATGTCTTTTTCTTACAAGTAATTTAATTCAAGCAATGTGACTTCTATTATTTTTACAACTAACATTAGTAGTACTGATATTAGTTCTACTTTCAGTAGTGAGATAAATATCTTGATGAACTCAACAAACTTGTTGTTTGGGTGCCTTTGCTTTTTGGTATCTTTCATTCTACTGGCTTCTGCCACGTAATAATTGTTGTGTTCCTCTGAATATGACTGGACATCTTTTTAAGGCTCACTTGCTTTCTTCTCTTTTCTCTTGTGTGAAAACAAAATATCTGTGTAGTTCCTTAACAGTACTGTAGCTAAACACTAGTTTTATGAAATAGAAAAAAGTGCCAGGCTTTTTGGGTGCCTTAAGTGAACCAAAAGCCACTGTAACAGAAGGTGAAAACAGAAACTTTTTAGTAAGTAGTGTGTGACAGTCGGAGGAAACCATAACTAATAGATTGATGGTTTTTGTTGTTGATGCTGCTCCTAGCTAACAGGATTACAAAGGGTCTCCCAGGATTGAAGGGAGTGAGGGGTTTGCCTGGACCTATGGGATACGATGGGGTGTTTGGAATGAAAGGTGGGACATTAAATGTTATTCATTAATTAATTGTTACCATTTAAATTGTCTTGTAATGGTTTGACCTCTCTGGTAGACAGTTATATGCAGTTGTTATATAGCAGGTTATGCAGCCCTTTAATATCTTCTTTAACCCCTTTCATAGACATTCCAACAGTTTGTACTATAAAGAGTAAGAAGAAAATGGTAGGATGAGGAAAATATAGTATTGTGTAATAAAAATGGGACTTCCAAAAACATACTTGTGCTGTGTACAGGAGAGAAGGGGGAGCCCTGTTATGAGTGTTTTGGATCAGGACCCCCAGGACCACCAGGTCTCCGAGGTCCACCTGGTGTCCCTGGTAAAATCCCTCATTGCCTGAAAGCACACAGATTCTCCCTACTTTGTTCTACTTCCACATTTAAAAACATTTTTAATGATAATACTGGAGAGTATAAAAGAGATAAAACTGAAATAGACATCCTGTTTCTGTCACTCAGGCCACAATCAAGGACCAGGTGCTAAAGGTGAGCCTGGCTTTCTTGGACCGAGAGGCCCGCCTGGAAGACAAGTAAGATAGCATGGGTTTAGTTTTTGTTGTTGTTTGTTTGTTTTATTTTGTTTAGAAATACTTGTAAACACTCCTTCTTGTCTGAAGGGTCCTGTTGGTGAAATGGGATTTCCAGGTGCCCCTGGGCAAAAGGGGGACGCAGCTTACTACAACCTTCCTGGGATAAAGGGGGAGAGAGGAGACCCAGGACAGCCTGGTAGGTCTGGTCCAGATGGCCTCCCTGGGTCTCCTGGGCTGCCAGGTCGCAAAGGCTATCAAGGGTCTCCAGGGGATTCGGTGAGACAGATTTGAACTTAGCTTGCCAGTTTTTGTTATTTGGGGACAAATTTTGATAGTTCTTATATTCTCAGTTGTGTGAAAAAACCCATTGAATAGAATAAGCAATTTTACGGAGCATCTATTCTGTCCACTCTCTAGTATCCCGTTGATGGAGCAGAGGGAGATCGTGGTTTCCCAGGTCCACCAGGACCTTTAGGCAGACCGGGACCAGTTGGTTATCCGGGGCAAGTGGGCTATGGGCCTGCTGGATTTCCTGGAATGAAGGGAGATCCTGGGGTACCTGGCCTGCCAGGGCATCCTGGAATTCCAGGTTAATAAACATATTTACAATTTGACAAAGATATTTATACAAAAATACACAAGTAAACATCGGGAAAGGCTGACCACCTGTATTTTCTTCTCTCCCTCTTTCATTGGTAGGTCAGAAAGGGGAATCTAGCCATATCCACACCAAAGGACTTCCTGGTCCACCTGGGATTAAAGGTCTCCCTGGCTCTCCCGGAAGCCCAGGTATGCAAGGCTATATAATTGATGGGTTGATTAATGTATATATTTAGTGTGTGTATATATATGTGTGTATATATATATATACAGGTTATCGTGGAGCACCAGGTACCCCTGGAATACCAGGTTTACATGGACAGAAAGGAGAAAAGGGTGATGTGTCATATCCTGGAAGGCCTGGGATCCCAGGACAGAAAGGTAGTCCTTGAACTATTGAGCTCAAGCTTACTTAAAGTTACAGCTTACTGTCAAAGTTTCTTTGGACGTTTTTTGATACCTCTATCACTGTGTGTGTGTGTGTTGTTCAGGTGAAAAGGGGCAGCCCGGTCTACCAGGCATTCCAGACAGGGGCTTTCCAGGTCAACCAGGTCTGCAAGGCCCTCCTGGTCCTCCAGGACTGAAGGTTAGAGACACAACAAAATCGTTGATAATATTCCATTGCTTTTAGTATTACTTGACTGGTCATTATTTGAAAGAAAAATGAAACTAAATATATCCTGTTTCAACTTCCAATCCCTGTATAATAGATACAGATGTAGATGAAAAACAGGAAAAGTCATAATGTAAAAATGATTTCTCTTTCATATTCTTGTCAAGACTTTGTTTAAAAAAAATACTTATTTTTATTTTCTATATTGTAAACATGGAACAACAGTCAGTTCAGCTTTGACATTTGAAGTGAAGTAGCCCGTCCACAATTTGACAGTTGTAAAGACAAACTGAGTACCAGCACGAAGCAGGCTATGTTTGTGCTAAGCTAACCAACTGCTGGCTGTAGCCTCATATTACTCTCTGCAAAAAAGCAAACACACATATTTCCCGAAATGTTGAACCATTTCTTTAATTGTAACCTATTCTTTTAGAGTGAGAAAAGCAGTTTCGTTTAATGCAGTGAGCAGAAGAGTGTCAAGAATTTTTCGGCTGTACTTTTTATTTATTAGCGCAAAACAGTTTTCCAGGAAGTTCAAGTGCTCATTTAACTGGGGTTTTAAAATAGATTTTGTGTCTTTGAAACATGTTTTTCTTTCCATGACCTCTGTATAAAATATGATGAAAGGATACCAGAGACAGATCTCACTGACCTATAGGCAGGTATTAGTATCTCTGTGTGGTTGTAAATTGAAAAGTCATGATACATGATTAGCTTATTACTTGCATGGGACAGCACTAGAACAATGTTGTACATACTGCATGTCATATTTGTGATTATCAGGGCGATGGTGGTGCTGGATACTCTGGACTCCCAGGCGCCCCAGGGCTTCCAGGAGAAGATGGAGATCAGGGACCTGTAGGAGACCCTGGGATCCCAGGCCTTCCTGGGACCCCTGGACTAATTGGCAGTCCTGGTTTTCCAGGAGAAAAAGGTATAGTATCCAGAAATCAAATAGATAACAATAGCCCACAGACCAATAAAAAAAACAAATGTTCATCTAAACACAGATACATATGTTCATGAATATGTATTTATACAAACATATTTACTGATTTATTATATGCTACATACAGGAAGTAAAGGTTCTGTGGGCCCCCCCGGACTACCTGGTAGTAAAGATTCATGTGGAAGTTTAACTGGATCAGAGGGACAACCAGGACAAGATGGTTCTCCAGGACATCCAGGTCAGTGTACTGAAGCCATGTGATGAACTTTACTGTCAGCTCTTGAGGAACAATTAATACAGAGGGTGAAAGATGAAAGAGAATGAATTATTTGTGATTATTTGTTAATTATCATCTCTCTCTCTGAATTTAACACTGTTTTTTCATCATTGTCCTACCTCCATTTTGTTCAGTCTCTCTGCCTCCCTTTTATCAGGGCCTAAAGGCTTACCCGGTGAGAAAGGGAATGCAGGTTTGCCAGGGTTCGGTCGTCCTGGCCCCCCCGGAGAGCCAGGTCTCACTGGGCCATCAATACCAGGTTTACCTGGGCTTCCTGGTCAAAAAGGGATCAAGGGACAAAGGGGTCTGCCCGGTCACCCAGGTATGGCAATTCCTCTCAGAGGTCAATACACTCATTTGATGATGCTATATTCTTCAGTACATCACAGCTGTGAAGTTAAGGATTTCAAATTTTTAAACCATATTAAATGCTTTTAAGTAGTGACTGTCTTCACAATGTACTTTATAAAAAAAAGTTATCTTCAATAAAAGTTCATAACAGTGTTGTACA
This sequence comes from Scatophagus argus, assembly GCF_020382885.2. Classification (NCBI taxonomy): domain Eukaryota; kingdom Metazoa; phylum Chordata; class Actinopteri; family Scatophagidae; genus Scatophagus; species Scatophagus argus. Next base: position 12,078,759 of record NC_058505.1, on the reverse strand, counting down.
AAAAGAAATCTTGCAATATTTTACTTCTTTAGGACTTAGAGGAGATCCTGGACCAGATGGAATATCAGGATATGGACCAGTAGGATTGCCTGGAATAACAGGACCACCAGGTCAAATAGGTAACACTCAATTGCAAACACATATACTCTCACAAACAAGTATAACAACTTGTATCTGCTCCACACTTTTAACTAATAAACTTGAATTAACAAAGTTGCAGAATCTTTTTCATGGTTTCTGTTGCTTCCTGATTCATTGTAGATGTGATTAACAGTTGTGATTGAGGTTATTGTTCCCCATTACTATTTGAAGGTGCCCCCGGCCCAGACGGAGCCAAAGGTTCCCGGGGTCCCCCGGGCATAAATGGGGAACCAGGTCCTAGAGGTCCTCCAGGCCCTTTATCACCTCCACAATTAGGCATTCATGGGCTCCCAGGAAACCCTGGTGCTACAGGTAAGCCCTTCTTATAAAAATATCCCTGTACATCCACTTAAAGTGAGAATTATTAACCATCTAAGTCTAACTGAAATGTTTCAAAGGATCTTTTTAGTAAAAAATTGTTTTATTGCTGAAGTTGAAATAAACGGTAAGTCTTTTTCTCTGCTACTTTTTTAAAACTCCACTTTTGGTAACAGAGAAGATTTCCTGTTCCCAGAGTGCATGTGTAGTCATAAATGTAATCTTTACAAGTCTTACAGTTACAGTTTAGAATATAGCTTATGAGATGATGAGGATATTCTAACGCTATCTGTACTTTGTCAGGTCAACCTGGTCTACCTGGTCCCCAAGGAGATACAGGAATTATTGGGCCAAAAGGACAGAGAGGCAGACAGGGAGCACCAGGGAGCCCTGGATTAAGAGGTTTTAAATTTGTTTTATATTTGTAAAAATAAATCATTTAGTATTTTGGAAACTATGTGTCTATGCTTTTCTGTGTGCAGGTGCCCCAGGTGATCCAGGCGTTGATCAGCCAGTCCTCTCAGAAGGAAATCCAGGACCTTCTGGAGCTCTAGGAGACCCAGGAATCAGAGGGCCTCCAGGTAAAAAATATACCTGGAGACCATTCACACTTCCTCTTGCTTTCACACAAATTCACACATCCAACCTCACATATGAAAATGCCCAAACAAGTGTTGTGCAGCCACATGGTCTTTTTGTTAATTCATCTTGCATAAAATAATTGTTTAGTTTAACTCTCACAGGTCCAAAAGGGCTTAAGGGAAACCGAGGGATCCCTGGAGAGCCAGGTCCAGATGGGGCACCTGGTTCAACCGGTTACAAAGGAGCTAAAGGAGAGCCAAATTACAGTGGATATGGACTGCCTGGACCAATAGGACAAAAGGTACTGCTGACTAATTTTAACATTTTTGATCTTTGGAGTATAATAAAATACCAAAATGTGAACAGATTCAAACATTTGTTATATTATTATATTTTTTTTTTCATTTATTCTTCTCTCTGTCCTCAGGGTGAACCAGGATTGATCAGTACTGATGTGATGAACGGTCAGAAAGGTGAACCTGGTGTTCCTGGACCTGTAGGTCTACCAGGAAGCCATGGAGCTAAAGGAAACCCAGGACCTGTTGGACAACATGGTTGCTACCACTGATCATGATATAAGACAGCTGATGATTGGTTGTATTTTTTACTCACTCTCTGTTAACATCTGCACCCCATGCCGCTATTCCAGGTTCATCAGGCTATCAAGGTCCTAAAGGTTCAGATGGGCCTCCAGGAGGCAAAGGACGGCCAGGACCTAATGGACCGCCAGGCAAGTCCTTTGAATAGTCCTCTGAATAGTATTTTCAATTACATTAGGTTACATTAGGTTACCTTAAGTTTAACATTAAGGTATTTTAAAAGTGCATCTACTGTGTAACCTTTACTGGGGACTTGAATTGGCCAAATCATGTACTAATTTCACTGTTTTATCTTATTTGTACAAGTTCAACCTCAATCTTACTTTTTTCATTTATGTGTTTCCTCAGGTATCCCAGGTCCACCAGGTATCGGTGGTTATCCGGGGCCTAAAGGTAACCAGGGCCGGGATGGGATCCCTGGACCTCCGGGTCAAAAAGGAGAAACTAGTAAGGGGAATTCTGCTCTGAATGACTCCATGAACTCATCCTGTATATTAAAAACTTAAATAAATAATAAATATTCCTCCCATGTATTTTCTTTCTGTCCAAACCACTGGCGTGTTGAACAATTGCCATTTTCCATGTAAATGGATCTAAATAACTGCAACCAAAACTTAACTACCATATGATCTCTCTGCAGTCACACTAGAAGGGAGGCCTGGCAGGCGTGGTGACACAGGTCAACAAGGTGAGTCTCAGGTACATTACATAATCATTCTTTTAAACATCCAAGTTGTGTTTTTTTTCCTTTGCTCTAAAAAGACATTTATATTTTTGCCCCTTTTTTGACAACAAAGACGTTAGCCTAGCCTAAGAAATTTTTCTGCCTTTGGTGAGCTTCAGAAGTACCAGACTCTAATGAGGTCTCCTGTAGTCACAAGATATTAAAGCAATACAGTTCACATGCCAGATGTTGAATAATGGGACTGGTTCAGTGTATCACATAATGTTGTGTATTATTATTATTATTTAATATAGTACATAAAGATGAACTACATTTGTTAATTTGAGATATAAAAATATATAATATCAAACAATACATGAGGGTTCAGAGCTTTGTTTTAGATGTGATGGTACCATAAGAGCATTATTATGCACCTGTTGTGTTGTATGGCACAAAACACCTTTCTCATAAATGCCTGCATAAATCATTTTAAACTTCAAGGTGAAATGCCAACTAGCCATGTACAACTTGTGTTCATCTCTATTTGTATCAATATGGTGTGACCAAATGACCAAATTCTAATATCTTTAAAAAGAAATGGTGTGAGTAAAGATAGAGATAATGATGCTGAGATCCACTGTTCAGAAGGACACTAATGAGTGAAAACTTGGGGGCAGCCGTGACCTAGAGGTTGGAGAAGCGGCTTGTGATCGGATGGTCACCGGTTCAACTCCTCCAGCGGACGGGCAGGAAAACATTTGGGTGCGGTGGAGTGATTAATGTGAAAAATGCCCCCCCCCCCCCCCCCCCCCCCCCCCCCCATTAGCTGGCTGATGTACCCTTGAGCAAGACACTTAACCCCCAATATGCTCCCCGGGCGCTTGATGCTGCCCACTGCTCCTGTGTGTGTTTCAGTGCATGTAATTTGCTGGGTGTTGCATGTGTGTGTTCAACTAAGGATGGGTCAAATGCAGAAGGCGAATTCAGTGTGTGTATGTAAAAATGCATATACTGTCAATAAAGCTGATTCTTCTTCTTCTTTTTCTTAATAATTTTAAACTTTTGCTGACCTGACATCAGTGTATATCTATCCATTTCTGTACTGCAGGTCCCTCTGGGAACCCTGGTCCCCCTGGCTTGTCTGTTACAGGGAGCCCTGGACCAATAGGAGACAGAGGATCTCCAGGGCCACCCGGGGCCTCTGGTCCGAGAGGACTACAAGGAGGAGAAGGGGCTTGTCTTCCTGGATTAAAAGGAGACCTTGGCAATCGCGGAAATCCCGGTTTCCAAGGTGAGAATATGATACAGGGGGACGTGGATACCAGGATTAGCCTGATGTTCTGGTGTAGTTTTTTTGCATAATGTACAAACATCAATACCTTTAAAAATGTCTTAAGTCCAAAATATTTTGGACTTAAAACTTATGTTTTTTACTCGGTCTTCAGTTGCCACATGCTTTCGTTATATTAAAATGACTCAGAAATCATCAATCTCTGCTTCTCCCTGCTGTATATGTAGGTAGTCCTGGCTTACCTGGCCCTCCTGGTCCCATAGCATCAGGATTTAAAGGAGACAGGGGGGACACAGGTCTTACAGGAAACCCAGGCTTTTGTGGATCCCCAGGAGATCCAGGCCCTCAAGGACTTCCTGTAAGTGACACCAGCGAGTATTTTTGAGGAATACTTGACAAATACCTGACAAAAAAAACATAAAAACTATAAAAAGACATCTAAAGACTCAGGTCCCAACATTTTGCATTCAGAAGTCTTCAAAACTTCACTGCAAAATTTAAAAGTCTAATCTTTGACCTTTTCATTATTTCGTTTGACCCAGGGTGCAAGAGGCAGACCTGGAAGCCCAGGTCCAAGAGGTGATTCTGGTCATCGTGGAATCCAAGGACCCCTTGGTAATCTGTGATTGCAGTTTTAGCCTATGTAAAAAACCTTTTAGGTTTTCTCTTTGAACTCTTCCCCAGGGAAAGGCAGATCTTTCACCACAGAGGAGTAACAGTGCACGATTGCTTTGTGTTCCCAAAACTGAGAGGAGACACAAATGGGACAGAGCAGTGGACAGAAAAATAAGATCTGTCAAAAATAATTGTCTTTTTCTGCTTGAAAAATGAAATTTATTAAGTATGGTGTGAAGACTAGCTAATTTCCTCACAGTCTATTTATAATCTGTATATTTTAGGTGACAAGGGAAACCCTGGACACATTTCAGGCCCGCCTGGTCCACCTGGGATCAAAGGTTTTCCTGGACGACCCGGTGCGGAAAAAGTCTCTCTTACTATTGTTCACAATAACCAGTAATAACAAAGAGCCCTGTTACAGACTTTATTCACTTCCACATTTGACCAGTCAATAAGTTATGACTAGCAGTAGAGATGCCATATTTTGCCCATCATTGTCAAATAACCCGTGCAGCATTCAAACACTCAGCACACTTAGCACAGTACTGACATTTAACAATTCAGCCACAGACAACAGGTATTATAGATTTAGGGAAATAGCATTCTAATTGTTCCCACTCTATCCTTACAGGCTTCAAAGGTGAACCAGGAATTGGCAAGGTAGTGTATGAACCAGGACCTCCTGCTTTACCTGGTCCTGCTGGCAATCGAGGAGCCCCAGGGAGCACTGGACCATCAGGGCCACCAGGCCGTCCAGGTCCAAAACTTTCAGATGTGTTAATACATTTGAGTTGCACTTATTTATGATCTTCAAATCCAAGGATACTGTACCTAACTTTGTCTTTAGTACTCTTAGTACCATGATACTGACATAGATGTCATGTCTGCTAAAATCACTAAGTAGGCTAAAACCATATCATGAAAATGAACAACTATGGAGAATTTGGATACTTCAACCAGGCTGGGTTGCTTTGCACTGTCTGACACTGAATTTTTCTGTACCAGGCCAGCCAGGCATCAAAGGAATGCGTGGTCCAAGCCCAGTTGGCCAGCCAGGATTCACTGGCCGAAAAGGAGACAAAGGAAGTGCAGGACTGCCAGGTGTGTTAATGTGGGCGGGTTAAAAGGTGTGTATGTGTGGGTGCCAGCTTGATCCTGGGACGTATGTTTTGTGTAGAAACATCTGGAGCACTCAGGTATTGGCAGCTGTACCTCTGTCTGGGTTGTGCGTTACATCAAATGAACTTCTGTATGTGAGTGGGAAGCCAGTGAGAGACTTAGTAGTGAAACATGGACCTTGTGTTACGTCCTTGTGCCAGCAACTGAACTGCACTTTAAAAACACACTCCTCAGTCTCTTAGTGAGAGCGACTAAGGCTATGGTACAACCCTCAGCACAAAAAATGATGTGACTTTGTACTTCATTGTACAGCTTAGTTGCCTTGATGGTGTATTGACTCTGCAGGTGCAGACGGCAGACTTGGAGACCCAGGCCGAAAGGGCCCTCCAGGGTTGTTAGGCAGAGGTCGTCCAGGTTTTGTTCACAGTTTCCTGATAGCTAGACACAGTCAGAGCATCCTTATCCCTGACTGTCCTCACGGCACCAGCCTCATCTTCTCTGGTTACTCCTTCCTCTTCATCAACGGAAATGAGAGAGCTCATGGTCAGGATCTCGGTAAGAGCATGGAAACCGTTGTGAACAGAAATACTGTGCAGAGTCAGCATCTTGAAAACCTGCGTCTTTGCTTGAGTCATGTCTGGCATGTCTGATACTTCTCTTAGGTACCATGGGAAGCTGTCTGCCTCGTTTCTCCCCCATGCCCTTTCTGTTCTGTGACACAGAAAGCAATTGCCGCTATGCTTCTCGCAACGACTACTCATACTGGTTGTCCACTGATACACCTATGCCGACCAACATGGTTTCCATCACAGGGGACAAGCTGGTCTCCTACATAAGCAGGTGGAGGACTTCATACATACAAACACTCAGGCTTATATTGGTCTGTTCAGTTTGATTTTCAGCAACTGTTTACAATGACTTGGGACAATATTAGTAAGGTTGTCTATGTGCTTGTGGGGTATAGGTGTTCAGTGTGTGAAACCACCTCCAATGTTATAGCCGTCCACAGCCAGACAATTCTGATACCTAAATGTCCACAAGGCTGGGAGTCCCTGTGGAGTGGATACTCATTTGTGATGGTAAACAACAACAACAACAAAAATAAGAATAATACGAATCTATGCTTTTTCTTCATGAATCATTTAATCTTAATTTAATTTTCTTTCTCTGTCCTTCATCTATTCTAGCAAACTGGTGCCGGTGCAGAAGGCTCTTCTCAGCCCCTGGTTTCTCCTGGTTCATGTCTGGAAAGCTTCCGCCAAGTACCTTTCATTGAGTGTCACGGCAGGGGAACGTGTAACTACTATCCTGATTCCTACAGCTACTGGCTGGCCTCCCTAGACCCCAACAACATGTTTAGGTAAACTGCTCTCTTCTGTGGCAATTAACAATTTTACAATGTTACTGTAAACTTTATGCTGACATTATGCAGCTGTAATTCAGAATTCTACTCAGGATTTATTGTCACATTTCTGTCACTGTGTGTGTGTGTGTGTGTGTTTTGTTCTCTGTAACAGTATAACCGTTCCTAAGACAGTGAAGGGACCATCTCTGCAGAGTGTCATCAGCCGTTGTCGAGTCTGCAGGAAATTGCACAGATGACAGACACAATAACAATAAACAGTTTTTGCTATCATTTGAAATATGAAAGTGGAAATGTTAATGTGTATATCTGTTTGTTAGACTGGTGCTTTCATGTCACACGTAGCTCTGAAACACATTTCGACCAGCTCATCTTCAATTAGTTTGTTACATAAGATGTGATGAGTATGTCCATTGAAATTATCGATACATTAAAATCTGGTAATAGCAGTGATAATAGTACTAGTAGCAATGGGAGCGCTGTGTCTGATTCAGATTTAATGCAAACTGGTATTAATATTATAAATATCACAGTCACATGTTGAAAATAAGCCAGTCAGTGACCAAGGCAAACCTAGATCGTTATCATGCATGTATACCTTGATTGCTTTTCTTGTGTTTTTATTTCCATGTGCACTGAAAAAAATAACTCATTGGGTGAACTCAAATAAATTTTGGGTAGGATTTCCATCCAATAAATTTATTTAGTCCCAACACAGTCTAAGTACCTCCTTGTACTATGATTGAATTGAGTAGGTTCAACTCATTTTTATCAAACGCAGCCAAAATAAAGTAATTACATTAACTGACCTAAATTAATTTACATCTGTCCAACTCAATTTGGACAGATGTAATTTATCTGAAATAAAATAGGGAAATTCTTTTTCATGACCCCCCCCACCTCCCCCACCCCCCTTAAGACACACATAAAACAAAACCTGGTTGATGTGTTTTTATTTTAAATGAATATGTATATACATATATAACATCAACATGCAACCCGTCAATGGATCTTTGAAAGTGATCCATGAACTCAACAACTTTATGACTTGTGTCAATACACTGCCTTTAACAGCCTAGATAACAAGCAACAAAGTTAAAGTAAGTTATGAACTTTTACCATTAACTGCTATACGTAATTCCTTCGATCAGATATGAAATATACATATAATACAAACAACACACAAATGGTGGCATTACGAAACAGCACCTGAGACAAAAATGCAAACTTTTCCACCAAGGTCAAACCAAACTGTTCAAAAATGCAGGAAGCAGTCTAGGTACGTTCGATTAGTGCAATGTTTTTCTCTGTTGATGAACAATGTGTATAGCCTATCATAGTTTAAAAAAGAAAAGAAATTAACCTGTTGACTTAAAAACTGCTTCAACCTAAGTAACTAGTACTTGGAAATGTCATAGAAATCTAGTGGAGTCAAAAGCTAAGCCAAGTTATAACCAGCTTGGACCAAACATGACAACTGTAGTGTCACCATAAACTGCAATATGTGATGCCTACAAACAGATAATTAAGAAATATACATATACATGAACAACATGCATATAGCATCAGCACAAAACAGAGCCTGAAACAAAATGCTAATTCAGTCCGGTCACAGCCTATCCATAGTAACAAACAAATCTTCAAGATGCTCTACACAAGTGGTTAACAGGATTTTAAAACAACAAAAAACACCCATGGTGACTGTGTGGACACATATTGCTTGCTTCTTATAAAAAGAGCTTGATTTTCAGCTGCTGTATCTTTGCGTTCAGCTTGTGCCCATCCAAGTTCATAATGATCTTCTGGAAAAACTCGAAGGTGTACTTGAGGTTTTCTGGAAAGGCTAGATCAAGGGCATAAATGAGCCCAAACAGCATGATGAACCCCATGATGACACTGCCTACATTGTTGAGGACTTTAATGCCCTCAATGACAACACCCACATCCTCTGGCTCTTCATGTCCATCTCTTCGAATTGTGTAAATCCCAATGACTGTGGTGGCGATGTCCATCTCCGCATCCTCAACTGCAGAGGGCTGAACAACAACACAAACACAGAACACTACTTTAATTAAAAATGCTAAACAACAAACAGAAAACCATATACAAAATATAAATACAGTTACTACATACAGCAGTTTAAGACAGCAGTTCATCAGTTGTCTGGATCAAAAATCAGGTGCCAATCCTTAGACAGCCATAACCTAAAACATTTGACCCAAGATATCTGACCATGGGTAGGGATGGTGGCGCAAAGGATTTCTCACTTTAAAAGAAGTATAGAATCCCATAAGAGCAACTAATCCCTGAGGTTAGAACTTAACCTGCTGCATAATTTTGGAAGATGCTTAAGTGCGAAAACTGACAGGAGAGGGAGAGAGGAGGGGCAGAGAGGGGACTGAGTGTGAATGAAGGAGTTAGCCATTGACAGATGAAAATAAATGGACGGCAACACAGATTCTCAGGTCACCAATTCCATAGACTGTTCCTCTGAGATGGAGGATTTTTTGCCTCAAGAATCTGAGGCGGACAGCATGGTGGAGGACGACAGTGGTCTGAGCCTGATCAGCTCATGCTTCAGTAATGCCTGAAACTGGAGCTGTCAGAGCCAAGACTATAGCAGTGCAAGAGAACTGAGTGGTAACATAATGTTAGCAAGTTTACAGATAGCATTCTTCAGATGTGAGGCTATGCAACTGCAGTGATCCCTTTTGAATCTACCACAGAAAATATTCAGCAAAACTCAAAAGTGAGAAACCAATCCCATCCATCCCTACTTACAAAGTGTTGAGGGGTTTATCTTTGTATGACAATTTACACTGCATGCAGTGACTACTTCATGTCACTAAATAGCAGTAATATCTTAAAGAGTAAAAAGAAGATGCCAGAAAGCAGTGTCGTAAATACAGGAAATACAGAAAAGAGATGTGTTACAGTATTTTTATGCTACAATTTTGCTATGTGAGTAATAAACTTACCAAATATTCCTTGAAAAACACATCTGGGTCTTCGTTGACATAGACAATAAGGCTTCGCAGGATGCACTCCCTCTTTATGTTGATGTCATCGCACTAATAATGGGTGATACATAACACACAGAATTTAGGTTGCAATGGTGGTGCAAGGGTTAGAGCAGTCTGAAAATCAGTGGGTTTTTGGGTTATCAGCATATATATGAAAAATATAATTATATTACTGAATTGTTAAAGAAAGCATAAGTTAATTGTGACAATTATAGCCAGAGCAGGTTGGTTCAATATGTTAGCAAGAGCATGCAAAGGTTTTGAGCTAGAACAAAGCACCACCCAACTTACAAGAGATGTTTTTTGGTGTGGTGTACTGTAGTGCGTTCTGGTAGTTGCAAGTTTTCTCCCTTTTGAGCAAAAGCAAATGCCACATCCCCTTTTCTCTTAGTTTTCTTTCTGAATTACTTCATTAAATGAACAGCTACAGACAAGAAAAAAATGTAATAACCACCACAATACAGTGAAAGTTTGTTCTATGCATTTATACTAACCGAGTCTTTTATTGCAAGAATATGCTTGATCTTTTGCCCCTTCACTCCTCCTTTGCTCTTGAAGATCTGTATCAGCTTGTCAGAAAAGTGGTCCAGCTGTGACAGGAACTTTGATTGCAAAGGCTTGGTGGTGATCCGCAAGAACTCTGCATTTACCTGAAAAATATTAAACAACATACAGTAATATGTTATTTGTTTTTTATAATTATTACCATTAAGGGAGGCAAGATAACTGTAAAATACACTTAATACACTCATTAATATCCACCAAAAATAACAAAGATTGACAACACACAAACATTGACTTACTTCACTCTGCTCAAACAAGGCAGGCCATCTGTTTTTGAAGTCTCCTATCATAGGCCTCTGCTCCACAACCTCAAGGCGTCTGTGGGAGAAGGTTTTTTCCATTTTTGCTTTTATCACAGCTTCGTTGTCACGCTTTTTCAGTTCTGACAATAAAGCAATTCTCTCATTCTCCAAGCTCTCTGCAGTTTCACCTTTTGGGTGCAGAGGAATGTAGTTAACTTCAGCTTTTCTTGGCTTCTTGATATTGGCTGCAGCTTTGCCTTGGCCTTCTCGTTTGTGTTTCAATGAATTCACACGGATTTCAGGATGTCCAAGTCTCCCGAGCTTTGTACGATAATTTTGCATTTTATATTTTAATGACTGTTTCCATCCCCAAAATCCTGTCTTGGATCCTAGCTGCCCCAAACAAGGATGGGCCCTTGTCAAAGCTGCTGCTACCTCTTCACACTGATAGTCTTTTGGATATTTGGTGTATTTCATCATTTCTTGAGCCAGACCATCAAGGATGGCCCCTTTCAGCTTTGGGCCAGGGTTGAAGTATGTTCCATTTGTCTCAAACTCATAATTCTTTTGCTGTAGCTCAAATTCAGCCTCGTAGATGAATTTGGGGACCACAAAGACTGTGGGCCAGGCGGACAATCCCGAGAGCTGACATTCTGGGGATGAATGGGGGGTTGATGTGTACAGTGTATCATTGCTGCTTGATGACGCTACTGACGAAGAAGAGGGTAGACCCTCTGGGCTAGAAGTAACTGAAACCTCATCAGACTGGTCTACTGGGTACAAAGTGATGTAGGGATCCACAGGTGAGACAAGAGGCGTGTAGATTACTTTGAGTGTGCTCTTATTTTGGATTTCAGACACTGAAGTTAGGTTCATGAACTCACTAAAGTCAGCATCCATGTACTGCAACCGGAAGTCCTCATTCAATTGAAAGCATGTCTTTATCATCTTATGTAGTTCGTCCACTGTTTCTGGAATTCCGGAAACCAGGTGCAGTTTTCGTGAGTCAGATTCATCTCCAAAGATGACCCGCAGAACGGCTGGATCTCCCATTGGAACAACTTTAATCCTGATCTGAAACCAGAGAGAAGTAGAACAAGAAATAAACACATGCATTATATAATAGGAAATAAAAACTGTTTGAGATTTTGCAAAAGTCAGACATCCAAAGCCCCAACTATTTGGTGAAGCCTGACTGATACTCAATTTGCAAGGCCAAAGCCACAAACAGTTTTTGCAATGATTCTTCAAATATGGTCATCAAACACTTGAAACATGACAAAGATATGAAATGAAAACAGAATATTTTATTACCTAAAAATGAACTTTACTGTCTGAAATGCATCTTTTTCTGCATTATGTTCTTTTCCAAAAATTACATCAGCACATATTGGACAACACTGATACCAATATGTCTGTGATCAGGCTAATATCAGCAAACCAATGTATCAGTCAGGCTCTGCTATTTAGATTCAACAGTGTCACTAACCTTTAACAACGACAAACCTTTTCAGCATTACCATGCGCAAGCCCCCTACAGTGTATTCTGCAAGGGGATATGAGTCCTCCAATTCACCAAGTTCAATTAGGGCAACCTCTCGAGTGGGTGAGGCAGACAGTTCAAATCCACCATAATGTTCCCTATACCAAGCACAAACATCTTTCACTAGAAAACAGAGCTTCTCCTTAAGAATGCACAGTTGAATTATCTCGTTAAATTTTGGAAGTCCATCCACAGATCCGTGTACAATGAGCATCCCCTTACTGTAACGTATACCACTGCAAGATACATGTTTTGCCATATGGACCTCAGTCACCTCTGGGTATCTCTGATGCAGTTTAGATCTTACTCCCTCACTAAGGACATCAACAGGCATGATTGAGACATCTGTGACCTCCAAGGATGATTTCTTGAGAGTGGAGGGATGTGTGTAATAGGCAAGCATAAACTGATGTTTAATAGCCAGTGAACGAGTTATATTTTTAAAGCAGCTTGTATGCCGAGCAACCTGCTTGAAGAAGCTGTGTTTAGCCTCAAACCTAATTGTCCACAGTGCTACCAGAGGTCCAAAGCAACGAATCATTTGTGGATAATGCTCTAAATAGTGATGTTTAGGTAGGAGATTAACATGTGGAAAGAGTTCAAGATAGCGTTGTCTGTGATCATAGATCTTAGCTTCAAGATATGCAATGGTCTCCTCTGTGTGTACAGGTGCCACAACCAACTCAACAATATCCTTAAGATCCAGAAACACCAGCCATGCTGGTTCATCCTCTGGTATAATGTGCCCAATCACAAAGGGAAGCAATCTTAACAATGTCCAATTTTCATGTGCATTGCCACCTATAGTGTTGCTAGATGTGAAAGAACGTGGTATGGGATGTGGGCGATTGGTTTTGTCTCCCCATTTGTATGGAAATTTCTGGATCAATGTGTTAAGGGACTCAAGAGTGAAGTATTTTTTTGAGATCAATAAACCAATACAGCGTGCAAGTTCGACTGGAACAACACCCTCGAAGAGGTCATGCACAATATCAGGAGGATAGCCAGAGCTTACATGAAAATGAGAAAGGCGCTCTGTTAAAACACACTGTTTTTTGACACCATAGCAAATAGCTGCTCTTTCCTGAGCAGTCTGGACATGAACATTGTGGGTTTCTTTGGTTCTACGTTGGAAAACACCAGACTTCACATCCTTGGATTGAAATTCTGATTTATCTCCCGTACAAAATCTGCATATCGACCCACCAGAAAAACTCTCAACAAAGCCACCTAACGCATGGGCACCAAGATTGTCAGCAATCACACACTGCACAGAACCTTTAACAAACTGACCAACCTGGGAAATAAAGACTCCATGCTGTTCTAATATGTACAAGTCTTGCAAGAGAGGCTCTAACACTTTTTCATAGCCATAGGCCTTGACATCATCAGATTTGCAAAGAACAGCTAAATAGATTGAGGTTAGTTTTGAATGAGAACCTGGTGGCAAATTACCCAAAACCCAGTAGACACCACAGAGTTTGTGTTTTTTACGAGATGTCCCCAGGGGGTTACAAATCTCAAAATCATCAACATAAAGATTAACTGCTATTCTAAAACCTTCACCAGACAGAAAAGGATTTTGTTTATAGTACTCACCGTCTCTTACAGTTCGGTACTCTTGGAAGCAAGACAATGGCTGGTTTTGTATTCTCTGAGTTTCAAGATGATCAAGAACACCTTTATGAGAGAGCAACTGCTGCAAAGACTGTAATAGAGGGATGTACTGAAATGTTCTCTTCCTCAGGGCATCAAGTATGTACTCAACTGGCTCAACAACACTAAAATGAGAGGTATAGTATTGTGTACGTTTATAAGCAGTAGCAAGAGGGCCATCCTTTGCAATAGCTATGCCTAATGGGTTAGATTTACATATAACAGTGGATAGCTCATCAACTACTGAATCTTCAACTTGTAGATTACGACTTTGAAATACATCAGAAACTGTAGCTTTTGTCAAAGGCAAAGATTGTGTGCATAATATATAGTGAAGCTCAGAGAGGACTTCATCAATAACCACCTTTGGAACATGAACAATATTTTCCAACTTCAATAAAATGCATGCAACTTTCTCTTCAATAAAATTTGGCAGGTGTAACTCTGCAGCATCATCACAACTTAGTGTTCTCTCTGTGTCTCTGGGCTCTGTTAGCCAATCTGCAGAATTATCTAATTGATTAAAATTAGTGCTTGTACTGATGACATTTGCTTGAAAGTCTTTTAACAAATACTGTTTGTGTTTCCTGTTTCTGTGTGTATTAAATGTACTGTAAATGTTGGTTTTAAATCTACAGCCTAAAAACACACATGGAACTGTTTCATTATGCCTGAGATGTCCATTTAGGTGTTGAAAAAAATCTCTTTCTGTTGCTAGTTCTCTGCATGAACACACATGACACTGGAATGTATATGCTTCTAATGGCTTTGGAGTTAGCTGTCTAGCATGACTTTTGTATGTGTGATTTAGAAGCTTACTCCATATATTAAATGTACAAGGGCAATCTGTGTATGGACATGGATAGCGATAATTGCCCCTTAAATGCCCATGTATCTGCCTGAAATGTTGCAGCAACAAATACCTGCTAGCTAGTTCTACACTGCATTCTTTGCACTTCCACATTCATTATCCTGAAAAGGAGAATAAAGACAATTAGTACAATTCAGATTAAACATGTGACAATGATACAGATCAACATGTACCAGCATAAAGCAGGGAGTGTATTACTTACAATCACTGAGAGGTTGCCTAAAGTACCTTGGTACAGCTGGTGAAACTGCAAAAGATGAGACAAATAGAGAGGAGACAGTAGAGGAATGTAAAAACACCTCTATAGTGACAAACTTTGCACAGATACGAGCGTATTTAAGGGCTGAAGTTTTAGGGACAGAAACTAATCATTTTTGTGGAGTGGGACTTAAACATTTGTTGGTAATGTTTATCAACAAATCAAATGGACACAGCTTATTCTATGTTTTAATCCTTGCTCTACTGCAGCTGCTGCAACCACTGCAAATGAAAGAACAACTGAAATTAATCTAATATCAATCTGCTCTGATGCAAATGTATCTTTCTTCGTCTGTCCATAGATCTAAGCTCTGAGCTAAATCCCCCCATTCTTTCTCAAACAAACAGAGGCACGTGGCTAATTAATATGCATCATGATCTACTCTGTTCGCCTCAGTTCAGATATTTAATCAACAGCTAGGATATAAAACTGTTTCGGCTAACAGAAGTCTAGACTAGTTTGATGTTGACACGCGGTAATAGTTTACAGTGCAATGCTAACGTTAGCTGTATTGCTGTGAATATATAAAATATAACTTTTGCTCTGCTGCTCATATCGTTATCATCGAATATCCATGACTGACTGACTGTGTTAGCCAGCCTTCGGTGTCGTAACCGTAGACTATCACACAAATGACGCATTTTGAATTCAAAACGGCAATTTTCGGCAAGTTTGCACCAAGCAATTGTTTTTTATAAGTCACAAAAGGGTCTCTAAAGTCGTACTTGAAAAGTCAACGGTGTTAACTCCACTGTAATTACACAATGTGTCCGTTGGGTGAGCGCGCCCGAACGGCGGAGGGAAGAGGGGTGTCAGTTAAAACAGATTCTCTAGTTGCAAGATCTCATAAGTCATATTTATGTACATTTTCCAAGTAACCCTTGGTTATAACACTAGTTAAAGTAGCCACAGAAGCTTATTCGAACTTTACTGCCCCTCCTGTATCTTAGCTAGCTAGCATGCAATGTCTAACTTAACTGACGAAAAAATTGGCCTCGCTTAACGGCATTTTCAGAGCAAGCTTTTTAAATTATTATAAATGTCGAGTACTCACCAAGGAGTGGATTCTAGGAGTTATCTGTGCCTTGCGTACAGTATCCCGCTGTAGTGCCGCCAGAAGTTGCATGAGAGGGATGCAAAAGCCGGGACGAACAGAGGCTCAGAGCGCCTTGACTCGCACATGCGCAGAGGGCGGTCCCAATTCAAATGAAACGCATTTGTTTTGTGTTCATGATTGTCAAGGTGAAATTATTATGGTACCTCAATTAAACGTACTCATGTAAGTTTAAAATTGATTTGTTCCAATAAACCGAACAACAATTAAATGTGTCACATTAAAGAAGGGCTTGAATCAGTTTTTTGAGTGTGTCTTGTATGAAAACATGCACCGAATGTCCTGATTTGTGCTGATGATAGCCAGACTACTCAGTAATAATTTATATCTGCATTGCTGCTCCATTCCAAGTGACCTGAGAAGACTAGTGCTGGGCAGTCACTGGACACAGAAGTAGGAGGTCACAACAAATGACACGCACGTTCATGTGACATCTGGGACATCTGGACAGGAAGCATGCTGTAAATGTGACGCTCTTGCTGTGGTATTATTACACTGTTGTGTTTTCACACACAAATACTGAGTCATCTGTGCCCTTGCATTTCTTTGAATTTCAGCATGTTAAATGGTGCATGGAAAAGACTACATTCTATGACTCATGCTGTTTGCAACTTTTTCCAGTTCTTCTCTAAATCAACTTCCTAAATGAGAGGCAACACTACAGTCAAACTGCTGATGTTTCTGTAGTTTTTGAGAATATGTTGTGTAGTGAGGATTTTTTTTCCTTTATATTACATCTCTATTTTTAGTGTGTTAATTAGACAAAAAGATTAAAATAAAATGCAAACAAAAAGAGTATCATAAGCTGGGCAAATATATAATTTTCCATCCAGAATAATCTTATTCCTCTCTTTTTATCAGAAAATCAGTATTACATCCCTGAGAAACAGTCATCCAAGCTTGCTCATCCAAATCTGTCACTAATCAATAGATGAAAACTCTCCATATAGCTGGATGCAAAAACACACAGTAATGTTCTCAAACAGAAGTCTGTTCATAAAGCTGTTGCTTTTTGGCACGCAGATATTCCAAGATATTGATTTCTCAGAGTCTAAAATAACAAACAGTTTCATATGCTTATGTAAGGAAGCCAGCTAACACAAGTAACAGCTAAGGAAGAGCTGAACCTTCTTGTATGAACTAAAATCCTGTGATGAAGCATCTCACTTAGTAACTAATTTTATTTTATTTATTGATATATTTTATTTATTTATTTATTTATTTATTTAGCAAAATCTCAACTCACCAAGACTAAAGTTCCCACACATTTGAAAGGCCTGATATTACAAGCAGCCACTCCTTGAATGACACCTTGAATTAAATAAGTCTCACATGGCCTGGTGCAGACAGTTGTCAGCATGGATGGAAACACAGCCTTCTTAACAGGATTATTCTGCTCCCGACAGTGCACTTACTAATGGTTTAGGCAACTCTATTAGGCTTCTACACCTCTCTAATTCGGTTAGAACGGCGATTTGTTGAAAGGTTGTTGCACTTCAAGGTTGTCTCCCGTTTGAGCACACATGTCCTTTTACTTTTCTCCACACATGCCTTATATGGACTAGAAAGGCATCTGTGAATATCTTTACAGGTTAGCTTCAGTTATTTGAAAGGTAAATAATTTGAATAGTGTCAGACTATTATGATGGTCAGTTTATTACAGAAATTTATGGAACACATTTAGGTTCTATGAAAGGAGAACTTTCAAAGTCAAACCTCAATCCAGAATAACAACATACAATATCCAATTATAAACATGTCATTGTATGATTACCCACAGTGTTTTACAAATACAAACCATACAAACCACAGAAATTACCTGTTAGACCCACATCACTTGCTATTTATTTGTTTTCATACTCAAATAGGTCCTATCCTTGGAAAAAACTGATCAAAAGTCACTTGCAGCTGTCATAAGGGAGGATGAGATAAGATGTTGTCTGTCCACATTTAAGTCTATTTCTAAAAGGAACCCCTTGCCGTGACTTCATAGACTCTACCCTAATGCAGCTTCTTGGCCTGATGTCATATCCTGTCTGGAAAAAGCACACTGTTAACTGAGGCAAGCACTGATGTACCACCGTACCAAAAAGTTTCTTGTAATTAAGTTCTTCTAGTAAAAAAATCTGCACAATTATACATTTGCTTCTGTCAGAGGAGAAAATGTGACCACAAGAGATTTGGGGGAGCACAATTTAAAATGCCAAAGAGAAGGAGCAGGTATAAAAAGAGCCTCCAGATGCCTCTTCATCAGAAGAAGATGAATTCATTTGCCCTGTCTGTATGGAACCATTTGCCTAATGAAGAGGCCATGCACACTGCAGCCAAATGAGCATCCCTCGTTTCTCCCTGGCCTACAGTATGTGAAAAAAAAATGTTCTATTAAGTGTCCAGTGTCTGGTCTGTCCACTCTGGTCCCTTCAGAAACATGATGGTATACAACATGGTATACTGCAGTAATTTTCAGTTTCAGGTGATTTTACACTAATGATAAAATAATTCCAAATTGTGAAAATATATTACATTTGTGCCAGTATGTTCTTCTAAATCCTGCAGACTGGTCTGATGATTTATGTACCTAGTATAAGTTACTAAATTTTCAGTCCACCCAACACAGTTGCATATTTGCAGCACATTATCATTACAAAATCATTACAGCCTGTGACAGATAATGCCTAATTCACATGCGGCAAAACTGTTAAGTTAAACAGAGCGGAAATCTCATCAAAGAGATTCGCAGAACAAACTCACAAGAGTGTAACAAATGATAAGTTGACCTTTATGGCCTCTGAATATCCCAACATCTCTGTGCTGCTCGTTGTTTCAGTTTTATGGCACAGCAGGGTTAATGAAGTCATCGTTTGACCCATGTCAGAATCGGTAATGTTTTATTTTACAGGAGTGCACATCACTTACAATGCCTTTAAGCAAAGAGGCAGAGGGGATCTTTACATTTACGTGTTACGCCAATGACAGCATCGAGATGACCTTCACTTAACAACCAGATTGCAGTGTGTTCATGCAAATGATGACACTAGAAAAGAGCAGGATGGTAAAAGATCCTGATTTAGATCTTTTGTCTCACTCCTAATGACTGCTGTAAATTACGTAGTGCATGCTTCAGTACACTGATGGGGGGGGCAAACACGAAGTTGAGGGTGGTCTTTACGCAAATAACCAACACACTCATCATCCTCCTCCCTTTCTGGGCTCAGGTACCTCTTTATAAAGAGATGTATGCTGCACGGTTAAAACAGTGGATGCTGTGTTGTCTTATGAAGAAGAATTCCCTCGACAAGAAACACACATAACATATTTCTCAAGGATGGCCCACATCTTGTGCATTTTGGCACTCTTGTGCTTTGCTTCATGTTTTGCGGAAAACACAAAGCCTGGACAACTATTTAAAGATCTTCAACTTCGACAAGATTCCATTCTATGGCTCAACAAATTAGAGAAAAAACAGGTAATATGTCTTTACTGATTCCCTCCTTCACATTTTATTTTTTCTGATGAATTTGTGTTGTGCATGTACCGCTTCCAGTGATTGAAAGATTTAAACGAGGCCCCATATCTGAGCCACTATTACACTGCAGGCCACAAGATGTCCTGCCTACAGTTTTTCACTTTATAAATCTTGTGTCTGCTTTTGCACACACATTTTATTGATCTGTCAAAAGTGTAATTTTATTCTTGGTGAGTCATTCTGGATGCTGTCAGAGCTGCCTGATCCATATCTGTAATTTGATTACGCACACAGCTACACCGCCAAGAAATTTCAGATTAGAGATTAGGGTATCAGCACACTTCTCCTTTTTTGGCTGTGAGAAACATATGCAAAAGTTCTATAACATATGATAATCTGAGTTACCAATTTCTCTCAAATACAAATATGGTGAAAGTAAAGTCTGTATATATTTAGGTTTTTTTTACATTATTACATATTTTACTCCATAGGAATCAACAAAGAAAAACAACTTGGTGGACTTGCTGTATTACCTCTCCCGGTCCAAAGACAGAACAATCCTCCGAGAACCCACAAAACCAGAGAAACAGGAGAAGAATCGACGAGGACTGGGTAGCATGACAACTCGCAGAGCTGGCTGCAGAGTCTTCTTCTGGAAATCCTGGACTTCCTGCTAACTTTGTTCTCACTGAAGTGCCAAACAGTGATTTTATAGCTCAGAAGTAGCTTCTTCTTGACAAACCCTTGAATTTATTGCTGCTTTAAGGTCCCATGCAATTATTTTCAACTGCGCTTTGTCTTGAGATATTCATAAACAATGGCTAATGTTATACATGAACAATGGCATTGTTGTGTAATTTTACTCACTACGCTATGTTTTATCCCATAAATGTCATTCATGATCGCAGTACGCCAGCAAAGCTCTCCATTTAAAAACATGCATTAATTTCACTAATCTCAGTGAAGGTAACACAGCTTAGTTTGGTGGCTCTCATGGTATAGGCTTTTTCTGGGGTGCAGGAACAACTCAGAGCTGTATCAATACTCATGTCCGTTTGGAGGCACTTCAGCCACTTCTCACTCTTGATCCTGCATGCCTGTATTATTTACAGTATATCTGACAGTCTGTGGGAGGTGCGCACACTGAAGTGGGAACATAATATTTAATGATCGGTAAATAAATAGCTACAGTGGGATAGCAGTATGTAAAAAAATATATAGCTAAAAGAGCCCTGCAGAGAGCTGAAAAACTCAACGAGCTTCTTTCATGACCAATCAGTCAAGATCACTCACATTCATTCATCAAACACATGAAAGAGTTTCTTTCTATGCCTTCTTTGCCACATTATTTTCACTCCAGCAGAGGAGGCTGTTCTTCTCTTTGTTAAATCCAGATGAGCTAAATGAAATGAACGTCTGCAGCATTTTTGATGTTTCCAAATGATCTTCATCATAGACGAGCAAAGCAATAAACAAACAACTTTAGAGGCATCCATTCATCTTGTCTTTGATGTTCCTAAAATCGTTATTCTAATGACTGAAGCATATTTTTTCCCTTTAAAAGTGTTCTGTCTGCATGTTTTGGCATTCAATCTGTAATTAGACACAAGACCTTATGTGTTCATACATTTCTTTTGCATATTTCCTGTGTCTGTATGTGCTCATGTGCATTAATATTACTTGTAGCCTCACATATTATTGTGCTGATAAGCAGGCATGTATATTTTAGCTAGCTCAGCAGCAGCGCACATCTTAGAGGTTTTTCTGGTAAAAAAAAAAAAATGCTTCTCCACCTTGCATGTATTATGAATGCATGTAAAACTGCTAACTCATTAACCTCAAGCAAGTGAAGAAGACCATAGTTGGTTCAATTATTAAGGAAAGAAAAAGTAGTGCACATGTAGGATGCAAGGCTAGATTGAAATGTCTCAAATTAGGTTTAGAGAAGAAGAGGGAATAGAGATTAAGAAAGTGAGAAAGTAGAGGAGGAGAGGTGCAAAGAGGATGAGCGAGGGAATGAGAAAGAAAATTATTAAAGTAGCAGTGTTGGAGCACAACTGCAGTCAAAGCTTGGCTTAGTATCCTGTCTGTCCCTGGGCTATTGGGATTCAACAGAACAGCTTCACTGTGTAACAGGAACCAGTGCCAGTACATTAACATGCTCATACTGCAGAGCTTCTTCAATAAGCATGTGTGAGAGTTACAAATACAAAGTGTAGGTGTGTGGGCGGTTGGCTGGGTAAGTGTGGGTGCATGTGTGCACTGTGCATGAACTTTCATGTGCAGTGTGTCTCTTAACGATCAGCAGGTGTGTTTGCGTTCGCAGTACACCGAGCATCTGCAGACAACAGAAGCCAAAAGCAGCAAATCACAGATAAAGAGAGGCGAAGAGCAGGAAAATGATCTGTTTTTGTCATGTCAGGTCTCACAAGGTGCTGCATTAAACCTAAAATGTTTGAATTCAGTCTCTTTAACCATTAGAACTCATTTCATTCAAGCATTTACAATCGCTCCCAAGCAGTCCCCCTCCATCTTGCAGAAGTAAACAGATTAAAACCAATTATCCAATACTTTTGCCAACTGTGACCGGTGGATTTGGATGTAAAAATGCAGATGAAAAAAAAAAGCACTGAGCCAGTTAGATCAAAGGAGCATCACTGAGCCTTAATTGAACAGAGACCAATTATTTTTAATGAGTAGAACTGAATGCCCCACTTCTGAGTAGGAGTTCCCTCATTCTCTCCCAGGGAGGATGAGAAAAGAGAAACAAGTGGAGTCCCAGTGGCACAGGCCCATATCAAAAACAACAGGACAAAAAAGAGAGGTAGACAGAGAGGAAAGAGAGACGCCTGGGATCAAAGATGGAGAATATTTTTCCTCTGTGTGGTCATGAGTCTGCAAGAGACAAAACAAAATCATAACAAAATCACATACTGGTTTGTACTATGGAGGATATATATGTCTGTCATCCTAGTATATTGACAAAAAAGGGCTTTGTCATGTTTTTTTATTGTAGAGAAACCATAAATTAACAGACATTCTTGATTTTTAAAATACAGGGCAAAGTTTGGTTACATTTGCTTTTCAAATTACAGATTTATGTATGACTTTAAGTTTTTATACTATGGGTATACTGTTAGGGAAAAAATCTTAGAAGATGATGAAAAGGGGATGCATATTCAGTCTACTGACCAGGTAACCATAAACAAGGAAATGTTATGAAAGGGGTTGAAATGCTGCACCGTGAGCCTCAATCTCATGCCCCTTTCAAGGTCGTTAATATCAGCAAACCACAACTATATCTGAGAGAAATGCCAAACCTGGGATACATCCCAAGGTTTTTTACAGTCGCCACATCATTGTGACCAAGGGTCAACCTTTTGCCCACTAAGGAAGGCAAGAAAACTCCCTTACATATACCGTTAAATAATGGTGTGTCTTTAAGCACGCCATTAAATAAGAGAAAATGTTTTGTTTTGATATGTGGAAAGACCATTAAATAGTAGAAAATATCCTGTTTTTATATTACAAGTTTACAATTAAAAAACAGAAACTGACCTGTTTTTATATACTGTGAGCACACTGTTAATCAACAGAAAATTGTTCGTTTTTAATTTCAGGACAAAGTCCCAATAATGAGCTGCCAGTACTTTTTCTGTTATTTTACACATTTTTTTCTAAGAGTGTACAGTTTCATTATAGCCAGATACTTAATTTGATATATTGTAGGCAATATTGTGTAGTATGCAGCCCAATGAATTTACAATTTGACAGCAGATTCTGGTATGACACTGATGAAACACAGAGGCATTTAACATTATCCTGACAAATGGATTATATAGATATTCTGTGCCAACTGAGACCTTTAAAATGTCATGAATGAAATTCAATCTCCTACCACAAATCTACCACATTTTAACACAGGTGGCTTGAAAGAAAAGAGGAGAAAATTAGATTCTGTGGTACTGTGGGATGAGAATTTTGGAAATGGTATTTAATCACTCATAAGTAATTTAGCATATTTTTACAACCGCTACGTGTTTTGACTGTTAAATGAACAAGATTTTTGTCAAGAGAACAGTGTGTTCGCTATATTTACAGGCAGCCTGCTAGGATAATCAAAATTCACAGCTCCTTTATCTTACTGAGATGTGCGATATCTTGTATACAAAGCTGATTTTCTGACCTGAGGGTGGCAGGCCAGGAAGGAGTGTCCAAAATGAAATCAGTTCAGCAAATGTCAGGACAATCACACACACACACTCACATCTTACCACATTAACTGTTATCTGGATGGCTATGTAAGTTTTTGGTTCACCCCTTTTGTCTCGACTGAAATGTCTCTGGAACTGTTAAATAGATTTAGATGAATTTACAGACGATCATGATCCACAGAGAATGAATCCTACTTGCTTTGATGAACGCTCCTTTATCACCACCAGCAGGTTGACATTTGTGGTTTCGAGTAAAATATCTCAATAGCTGTTGGGTGGATTGCTTTAAAGCTTGGATCATGCCTCCCTCAGGGAATTGAATTGGATAGCTTTTGGTGATCAAATGTCAAATACATGCAAAATACCAACTGTACTAAACGTGCTATATTTATATAATACTAACTTGATATCATCCTCAGCAAATAATGATCAAATGTTAGGCTAAATTAAGATACTTTAGCATGCAACAGAATAACTCTGCCTAAGTGCAGCTTCATAGACTCATCTTTGTCTATGACTCATAATGTTGGAAACTTTAGATGCAATAATGTGTTGGACAGAAAGATAGAATCTTTGCCATCATGCAGACATTTCATTCTTATTATATAACTTTGTGAAGACATGAAAACAGTACAAAATGTAAAACGTAGTAGCCAGGTTGTTGTCTAAAATGACTGCTGGCTATGTGATCAGATGTCTGTCTTTGAGATTAAGGTTATTTTGATTTTGACATATACCCTAAGCAAAATCTGCACCGTCAAGCTTAACCACACCAAGTGTAACTAGAGGTTGAAAGGGCTTGGTTTTGAGAAAGACTGTTTTAAAGTGAAATAAATGCAACACTAAACCATTTGTCATTTTTGTTTTGAAGCTGCAATATTCCAGGCCCACTCTGTAAGATCTGACATGTGTTATTAATGTGGTACATTCTCTATTTAGCTGATTCTAATGAGGTGTTAACATGTTAAGATATTCAAATAATATATTTGACTTATGTTATACTTTACTGCACTAGAATGAGAGGAGGATCAGGGACAAGTTCAGAACTATTCTCGATAACCCAGTTCACTCTGCACGACCAGCTTTGGCAGCTGGGCAGCTCATTCAGCCACCCACTCACACACTTATACTGTCCTGAGATGCAGCAACACTCGAATTTCCCCTTTGGGGATAATTAAAGGATTATCTTATCTTATCTTATCTGTTTGCAACCCTTGTCCTCCGTACAAGTATCTAAACAGGTGACCCTGTTTGGCGCTTAACTCTTGTGGGAGTCTGTATTTTGATTATGATAAAGCGTGAGCCCTGCAATTGGCTGGCGACCAGTCCAAGGTGTACCCTGTCTCTCGCCTGTAGTTTGCTGGGTTAGGCTCTAGCTCCCCGCAACCCTGACGGATAAGCGATATAGAAAACGGATGTATGGATAAAGCGTGAGCATAAGCTTTGCTATCAGAAAGCTTACCACAAACTTTTGTGCAGGCATTCATGATTTGAAAAGAAAGAATCCTATTGACTCCCCCCACTTACTGTTCCTCCAGCACCTCCGGCAGGTTGAAATTTTTGGTTGTTCATGACTTTTCTTGACAAACACTAGAAACCATGTCCCTTTATGTTATTACTTTAGTGATCCCCACATCCAATCAGATTTAATCCAGGGCAAATCTAGTCTGATTCACTTATCCTGAGAAATCATCATAACATGTAGCTGGATGAGTGGGCACATTTTGTATTGATATCTGTGCTTTCTGGAAGATAAACCCTACTAGTGTTGGTGCTTGAGGTTTTAGTTGAAATTATTACTGGATGCATTTCCATTAAATTTGTTTCAGACATTACATCAGACTAAATTTGTATGGAGAGGGAGAGAGAGAGAGAGAGAGAGAGAGAGAGAGAGAGAAAGCTAAAGTATTTCCCTCTAGCTTTCCATCTCTCTGTTCTCCATTTCTTTCTTTAAACACCTTATTTTTCTATCTCATTGAGAGCACCTTTGAATTTGGTTGCAGGGCTGCACACTCGCTTGGTTGTCTGCTGTAACTGAAGGAAACTCTGAAATAGACAAAAGGTATACATATTACGCCCCCCAACCCCCTCCCTCTTCCATCTCTGCTGTTCTGTGTGCTGCAGCCACCACCAGGAGAGAAGACAAGCCACGTCCCGAAAGTCAGGGGAGCCTTCATCATTCTCCTCTTCCTCCTCTTCATTCTCCTTGCAGACGGCATGGAAGGTCTGTTTCCATGACAACGGGAGAATTAAGGGCGAAGGAGTGCCATCCCAAAATGACACATCGGATTTAGGGGCTCGTGAGAAAATAAATCACCCCAAATGAGTGAATTGATAGAGGAAACAGGCTGGATTTTCTGAATGTGAACCACATAAAAATCCACGTTGATGGATTTAGGTTGTCTGTTTATCCGTCTGCTTCTCTTGCCTTTGCAAAGAGTGACATTAATGAAGAAGATAGGAACACCAGCTGTCAGTCAGTATCAACAACACACTGAATTAATCACTGCGTAAATGAAAGTTTTTGGTAACATGGTCTTTATTCTTAAACAATCACTAACTTCATTCTGATGTTTTTTTTATCATCAATGCGTATTTTTTTAGTTTCATCTCACAATTCATAATGCATATATGAGTGTGTTCCAATGCAGTGAAATCATCTGCAAACAGAAAAATAATAAATTATACTTAATATCACAATCAACCAATACCTTTTCTCACTCTTTCATACATCAACAAACCCCCCGGAAAAGTGCTCTCTTCAACTGCTTTCTCACATCAGCTATTTTTAATTCCTGGCTTTACTCATCCCTTTTTCAAATCCTCGCATTCTGCTGTCAACAGTTGACATCGAGTACATCCAATTTCATGCATTGCTTTAAGTCCACATGTATACATCATTTGCACCAATATAAATCTCTATAAAAAGATACCTATGTATGCTGGTCTTGCCTGCTGACTTTCAGTGTCACGTCTAATATACTCTATGTATCAGTGTTATGTTGCGGGTGCTGTGGAAGTAGAACTAATCTACTCTTGCAGGTAACTCGTGCCAGTTATGGGCCCAGCTGGAAGACCCTTCTAGAAGATATATAGATGATATATCACTGCAGTTTGCTCTGTGCAACTGAATATGTGCTATTTACTGTACATGTAACCAACTTGATATATAATTTCCAACCAGGTAGAGGAGAGATGTATAAACTCTCGCTGAAATACTGATCAAAATGTTGCATAAAAAAGTTTTGAACCTATTCTCCCCAGATTGGAAACAATCTTTCATTATCTCTCACATCAAAATCAAGCCAATCTTACATCAACTCTTTCAGTCATGCGATGTTCATGCTTTGTCTCAGCTCCTGTGACTCCCTTTTCAACTTTCCTAACCAGACTAGGCTAGATAACTGTACACCACCACCAAATGATAAAAACACCGTCGACCTCACCCCCCGTCCCGACCTCCGTAAACCCCGCACTAGTGGCCAGGCTTTGTGCAACGGGTGCTGGGCACCAAGCAGCCAGCCTTTATGTCTTGCCCCATTCACAGAACAAGTGTAGGACTTCCTGAGTTATACAAACTTATTGGGGATAAGGAATGAGCTATATGTACCACTCTGTTCACCTTGTTTAAACAGCCCTGTCAGCATGTTGATTTATGAAAAAGAGGCTTTCCTCCACAATGCAGCAAATGGCTCATTTCATGGGTCACCAAACCTGGGGGGGAGAATGTATGGATTACCATGTCAGAGAAACCACATGGTGAGACTTTCTCACCAAGACATCCTCCCCAAACCTGTCTAAATCCAGATGAGCAGGTTCCTCAATGAGATGTTCTGCTTCCATTGTGATGGGAAAGTGCTAATGATTGTGACCTTACACTGGAAGTATCAACCCATTAGGTCAGTGGCTTATTAAACTTTCAGGCACCCTGTCTGCCAGTGTTGAGAAATCTCTAATGCTTTCATAATAAAAGTAACAGAAATAGTAGAACCTCTTCAAAATCAGTTAACACACATCTTAACTGCCAGACCTGTTGAAATAATTTTCATCTTTACTCTTGCTCAGAAAGAACTTTAAAAAAAAAAAAAAAAAATCAAGGATTATTTCATGATTTATATCTATAATTCAAAAGCCTGAATACTGTTATACTGTTATATTTGGAGAGTTGTTGTCATCATAGCCTAGCTAACAGCAGAGAAACGGAGAAAGGGGTCTGTGTTTCTTGAGGTGCAAATGTGAAGTGGCCATTTTTTCCTTTTTTTTTCTTTTTGTTGTTGTTGTTGTTGTTTTGTTTTGTTTATGGCCATGGCTCAAAGTGCTAATGCTGGTCGTTATCTTCCTCTCAGCATTTGGAGAGGATATTATTCTTTGCCATTTTCAGCAAGCTCTTTATTGAAAACCAATAATCCTTGCAAATGTTAAGAGTATACTGACGCTAAATCAAAACAGTTTTCCTTAGGATTCAGACTTATACCTACTAAGACAACTTTCTTTGTCAGACTTCTTCGCTGACAAACACACCAACCACAGAGATGTGTCGTCAGCTTGTTATTGGTATTATTTAGAGACATACTAGACTGCACTCTATTGTATTGCTTGTTTCAGTCCTGTTCTGTCAGAGCAGAACAACATAGGGGAATTCATGTTAGAGTATTTGAAACAGCCCTATCTGTCCTAATAGTCACTTTAGTTTCACTTACAGTACACACCTGAGTAAATTACATCCCACCCTTTAAGCACTCCAACACATAGGACTACCAAATACATTCAGTCTTACCCTCACACCAGAGCAGGTAGTGTGACAGTGCATTCAAGATCAAACTATGAGAGAAAAAAACACAAGAATAATATCTTTTTTTTGTCTCAAAAACAAACAAACAAACAAACAAAAAAGCCTGAATAACCATGATAGTCACTGGAATGATAATCAACAGATTAATAATGGTAATGATGATAATGTTATAGTTATTACTGACAACAATAACACAATAAAGCGTATGAGAGTGTAATAGTGTTTAGAAATTAAATTAATGTATGAAAATTGAACATGTATTAAAGCTTGTTTTTCACAGCATAAAATGATAAATATTTGTATTTGTGTGAAGAGAGACCACCATTCCTTTGTTTATTTATCACAGCTTTTTCTCTTTTTTTTGCATAAAATGTTGGTCAAGTTCTGATTGAAAATGTTTTTTTTTGTTCTTTTATATATATATTCTCTGGTTTCATATTAATTCATCTAAAAGGTTTTCACAGGCAAGAGTTCAGTTTAGTTTTTGTTGTACAGTTATAGCTCCTCGTAGTCGCAGCGCCCTCCTTTTCTTTTATCAGAGGGGATCGTGATGCGTATTTTGGGGGCGGTGAGTTTTCCTACGGCCCCACCCCCTGAGTCAGGACGAGGCCACTCCCCCTGATGGAAGCCCCTCCCCCGCTGCTATGTGGAGTCCTGATTGACAGCTTTCCCTCCGTTCATGGTGGGAGTCCCTGAGCTCTTCCTGGAGCGGTGCTTGTCCTCTATCTCATGCAGTGATGGCTCCCTGTACATACAAACTGAAGTGGAGATGCAAAGAGGGGAAAAGGAGACAGAAGGAGAGGAGAGGACAAAGAGAGGCGGAGCTCAGAAGGGGGACAGTGGAGAGAAGATTGAAGAGATGGATGTGAAGACAGAGACAAGGTCAGGTGTGAGGCTGGAGGGACAGTTATACCAGGCTGGGAGGGATAAGATGGAGAATTGGGACCATATCAGCACTCGTTCTGTAATTACTTTGCTTAACAAGTTTTCATGACAGTATCTATCAATACTTTCACAAGAAACCTGATTTTCAAAAATAAACCTGTACGCATAACAGCTTAAGCCACCTACCACATTTAACCAGTTACATCTAATTACCTTTATCTGCTTAAAAACTCAGGTGTAAAAAGTGGCTATAAAAACACAATGTATCTTTTCTACATTTATCATCATTATGCTAATGCTAAGCTAATCAGCTGCAAGTGGTAGCATGACAGTGAGCATGCAGACATGATAGTGGCATCAATATTCTCAAATAACTCCAGGAAAGAGAGATAATAAACATATTTTCTGAACTATTCATATCCACTGTACATGTATATGTCATTTCAGTATTTTCTTTTCTATGTATGAATTTACACCAGAGACCACACCAGTTTTTTTTTTCAGTCTATTTGAAAGGTCTATATTTCAAAGGGCCGTCTATATTCACAGCCCTTTCCAAATTCTACCATAAATTGTTTTGTTCCATAAATTTCCATAATGTAACTCTCCGAGACATTAAAACTTGCATCAGATAGATAATTAATCATAGTTAATGCACAGTAGTGTTGTTGGAAGATCATTTGTTTAGAAAGCCCTGCTTGTTGCTGAGGGATACTCTATTATCTGAAACAGGATCGTCTTCTGCTGAAACATTTTTAATGCTAAAATTACACAGCCTTTTTAATATCCCTCTTGATTGTGTTCTGGATTTGGTTCAATGAAAACAAAGCTTGAGAAATGTAGAAATGTAACTTCTCATTAATTAAATCTGAAATATGTCCTGCTCTGTTCTGGATTAAAGATTGTACCTAAATTACCAAACCAAACAATAAAAAGATACTTTCTCCCTCACCTTCAATGGGCCTGGGCACAAAGTGTGAAGAGGGCTTTGTCTTCTTGACCCGGTTGCCCTTCATGACTTGTCCCTCTTTGGTGAGGCCAAGGAACCAGGCCCGGCCCGACTCCTGCTGCCGGTACACAGTGGACGAATAGATCACATAGTAGTTTTCAAAAACGGACTCCTTGAACTTGCACTCTGGCGTGAACATCTCCTGCAAGAAAAGATAGCGAAGTATAGCATATTGGCTGGCACATTAAGCAATGCATATTGTGCATCAACACACAGTTGTTTTTTTTTTCATTTTTGTATCCACACAAATATCAAAGACACATGCAAAGATGACCAGCAAGAAAACAGGCCGATGGTTTTCATGAATCTTCATTTTAGAAAAAAAAAAAAAAAAGGAAGCTGTGTCCATTTCACTCTGCCAATATTGGCTCTCATCACTAGCATGTGTACATCGCCAAGGTCAGTAAACATGCCGTGTTCACACACACACACACACACACAGGCCTATCATTGAAATCACAGTTAATGGAGAACAATGGAAGATTTTTATCTCTGTGCTTCATTATCAAAGCAGCAAGTCAAGGAGAAAGTCAAGAGGACACACAGGATGTGGGAGAGGAATGACAGAAAAAAATGGAAAGAACCAGATATTGGATACACCAACTGGACTGAGTGCGGAGCTACATTATTACCATCACCATTCAAGAGACAAAACAATGCTCTTGAATAATATAAAAAGAAATGTAGCTCATTTGTTAATTGTAATGAAGATAGCGTTGGCACTGACCTTCGAACAGGCAGGAAAATGTGTTGTCTTTGCTCCTTGAAAAGTTCAGTCTATACTTAATAATTCAGGTGAGCTGATTAACGTGTGCTGACAAGCTGGATACCAAATCTCACTACTCTTACCCGTCATCTCTCCTCCTCGTCTGAATGCTTCCTGACCACAAGAGGCTAAATTAAAAACTAATGCCAATAAGTCTGAAGGGCGGGGAAGTCGTGTGTGTCAAAAATAGATGCAGGTGATGTGAAACAGCTGGCTTGGTGCGTGCTGTGCTGTCTCAGTGCAGACAAGCTTTAAAATGTGTGGGTGTGTTGGTGTTTGGGTGTTGGTGCTGTATTTCATTGATTAATATCTCCTGCAGGGTTCTGTGCCCTTTTAAGGTTGTCCATTTGACTGACAGCCCAATTTTGCTTCCCCCCCTCAGAGGTGACTATTTGTATGTGTGTGTGTGTGCGTGTATGCGCATTCCTGTGGTTGTGGGGACACAAATCTGTTTACACAGTCACATTGTGAGGACCTGCCTAATGACTTATGGGGACAAAACGCAAGTCCCCGCAATGTAAATCATTAAATATCAGGGTGAAAACTTTAAAGTTAGGTTGAGGTTAGGGTTCGGATAAGGCAAGTAATGTTTACTGTTATGGTTAGGTGGTGGTTATGCCTCCAGGAAATTAATGTAAGTGTATGTAATATCCCCAAAAGTGATGGAAACACAATTGTGATGGAAAAAAAGAGTGAAAAGACAATTACTGACGGAAAGTAGCTTGGATACCCCAAAACTAAATTAAAACTCATCTGTCGACACCGTCATATACCATTTGCAGTAATTGAGGAAATGTGTATACTTCTAATTTAGGTGAACTGACCCTTAAAATCTATTTGTTGGAACACATAATGCAGTAAACAAAATATTAACTTTCTTGCACATCAAGCAGACATGGACTAACATTAACTAACATTATATAGAGTCATGTGTCTGGTCAGCAGACAAATACCCAACATTCATTTTCCTTTTAGCTTGGCTTTTGTTCTCTACCAATTACTTAGAAATTAATCCATCTCTTCAGCTGCTACATACTTCCCTTTGTTCACAAATCAGCTGCTACCTTTGTTGGGTCCGCTGTTTGGTGTTGCATAAGTAGCGTACAGTCAGTGTATCAGAGCTTTGCTTGCTGCGACTGGAAAGAGAGTTGATGAGAGCTGTGAGAGTGAAGCAGTCGTGGTCCATAAAACAAAAACAATGAGTTGAAAGTTGCTAAAAATCACAGCTGAGCTGAGGGGATCTGCAGCGTTGGGTCATTAATTCTCTGTGGGTTTGTCATTGCAAGCTTTCACATAACACACTGTAATGTGATTCATTGTTCATGTATAAGTATTGATTAGTGCAGCTTTAATCTCCCAAATCCAATTGAAATCAATGCTGTTTAAGGAGGATGTGTTTCTGCACTGGTATGGCAAAATAAGCCACAGTGTTTATGGCCACCCATTTTAAGACACAGCACTGCATAGCAGGCTGTGTAAAGGACTCGGGCAAGGTGAGGTCACATGGTCGGCCGTGTGAAAACGTCTCACTGGTCAGCAGGAGGGAAGACAAGCTCTGTGGAGAGCTGGCAAATGAGTTTATCTGGGCCTGCAGACACACTGTCAAACAGTGGACATCTCTCTCGCTGTTGGGGCACTGGGGGTCACCTCGTGCCTGTGTGGCTCTGTCTGCGTGGACATATGTGTTTGAGTGGGTAGGGGGCAGACAGTGATACATTATGCACCAGCAGGCTTTGTCCCTTCTTCGCCTAACTGTAGAATGCATCACGCCAAGCACACACGCAAACACGTAAGTGCGCTCCACCATCCAACCCTTCACATTCAGCCATTTCCCTATGCTGACACACTGTAGAATCCCTTCCAAATTTGTGCACAAGGACAACACTCTGCTACTGTCTGTGAAAAGGCTTGGAGCAGTTTAGAGAGCACTCTGACTGTGGCTTGGGAATGATAGGGGTGGAATGTAAGTGACTTTGAAGTCTTTGACATAGTACCTTGTTTGTGGATGACTGAGTGGAAATATGAGGTGAAGAGACGGGGTCAGAGTCTCGTGATTAATGAGATCTCCTTAATGGACACGTGGAACCGCACAGGGACGGGAAAACAAAGAAATACACACAGGGAAACTGACACAAAACCCAATGTAACACACATGCTGTCATACATTAAAATGCATGCCTACAGGTTTGCCCTGTCGCCTCCTCTACCAGGAGTGAATACATAATCAGCCAAAGTTGTTGATGCCGCTAAACAAGGAAAATTTAAAAAAGACGTGCCGCATTTCAGGGCAGTAATGATGGTAAACTGAATACAAGGACGGCTATTTATATTCTGTGGTGATCTGAAGGAGAACGGGAAAGGACTTCTTAGTGAAACTGGGCACGTGAGCCTACTCACTCTCCACCATCAGGGGTCTCGGTAGGAAGAGGAAGATAAATAAACATGGAGGCACACCAGAGAACTGGTGAGCAAACACCATGAAACTGGGGACAGGATGTAAATGTTTTAGCAGTGTCAGCACACAGCAGTTTACATCGAGTTTAACAAAGATTGTCAGCTGAATTTATTTATTTACTTTACTTTACTACAAGTTTAAAACAGATGTGATTCTACCAAATCTTTAAAAAGGATGTAATTGGTCAAGGACTATAAACTGGTCCAGACTCTCCAACTCCTGCTCTACGAGTGGAAACGCACACACACACACATACACACAATTTTAGGAAAATCTCAGCATCAGTTCTTAGACCTGCTCATGAAAATCAATCTATTTGTTGACACCTGGCAGTAACTTCAACAAATGGCCATGTCTAACCAGGTGTGGGCTGTGCTATGACGGCCTCATGATATTCCACTAATGAGTGGTTGAGGTGTTAATTAGGGTAGTCAATGTAAAAATGGATGTAAACAATGTAGGTTTCAAAGTGGTTTTTTTTATTATTATTATTATTTAACACATTCACTGGGGCTCAGCAACATGAGGCATACATCTTGGTGGAAAACAATGAATGTAAACCATTTTTACACAAACAGGAAACACAGGAAGAAAGATGGATACGACATGCAACAAAGACAGGCAGGACGCCCAACTGTAAGGCTGTTCTACAAGGCAATAATATAGTACAAGTGAATTTTACGTTGACTGTATCAATATCAATAGCTTTTGTAAAGACCCCAGGCCCCCGCAACCCCATGTAAACTCCATGGTTGCAGTTTTCGGCTCGCGAACGAGTTTTATGTTTGTGCAGCCAACGTTTTGCAATGGTGGGTGTCATCTCTTTCTAGATCCTGTTGCCACAATATGTGAAATGTAACAAAAAATTCATGGTGATATATGTGATTGTGCATGAGGAGCTTGTGGAAGGTGAGGAGGGGAGTACAGATGTAGGAAATGTAAAATGAAAGACAAAGTAAGAGAGTAAGATGTAATGGGTATGAAAAACTGGGCTGCCAACAGAACTGGGTTGAACGCATCCTGAATCCAAATCAGATGCTGACTCCACCTGAGGAGTTAGGCAGCTCTCCGGCTCTGCATCAAGGAGGCCTGCTGCTGCCGACTTTCGGATAAAGATACAGAAGATATGGCAGGGAGACCTCCATTTAAATACAGGCCTGAGTCAGTGTCGTATCTGAGAGATTTGGCCCCGGTGAGAATCCCAGGCCTGCCGTGGAACTCCCAGAGAGCTCATTATTATTCTGGGAGAGATTCAGGTCGGGGATTGTCTAGACATTACTTAAACTGAAAAACTGTCTTTCTCATTTTTCTCTAACCCTCCCTCCTCCTTCCTCTGTTTATCTTTTTTCTCTGTCTCACCCTGAAAGTCAATCACTTTCAAACAGGGTTCTGTTCTGTCCTTCCTCAACTTCCTCCAGAGAGGACATCGGTGGTTAATGACTAAAATTGAATCACAAACACATATTAATGGCTCCAACTGTCCTGGAGAAAAAACCCTGAAGTAGCCAAACCCTTCGTTCTCTCTGTATTTGTCATTCTGCTCATTTCCTGATCCTATTTACATTCCTTCTTTTACCACCAGGGAGCACCATCATTAGCACCATTAACACACATGAGCAGCTTTAATGTGCACATGGAGCTAAGAAATGGAGTCACTTGGAGTCAAGTGTGATAATGGATTAGTGTTGAAGTCATATATGAAGTAAAAACTGGCTGATAAACACTGACTGATATCAGCTTACAGGCTATGGGAATAGACATTTGTACCACAAAATATTTAAGCTATATACTGAAAACAAAATCTACAGATTTGTTAATATATACATACAGATTTCTCACAAGAATTCAACACATGCACAACAACTCCTGCTCAAGATCAAGACATGGAACAGAGGGCAGGGAGACTACTCACAAAGAAGCCCTTTTTTCATTTGTCACCAGAACAAAATCTGACACTCTCCCTGACCTTCCACACCTCTCTCTCAGTCATCCCTCAGGGCCCTCAGTGACCATTTCACTGTGACACATTCATTTCATTTTGTTCACTGTGACACAGATACGAAATAAAGAGTAAAATAAGTAGCCTACTGAAAGAAAGAGAAAACACAGTTTAGAGATTCAGATAGATAGATAGAGATAGAGAGAGAGAGAGAGAGAGAGAGAACAGTGGTTACTGCTGTGCAGTAAACTAGGTCATATTGAGAAGTGTTATAAATAATGGAAGGGAGCTCTTCATTGTAGATGCTCAGCCCCCACGCACTTCATCACTAAACACTCCACACAGGCATTATAGCTCTGCTCATCCATGGCCACATCAGTTCCATTTAATTTGTCCACAGTAATCATAAACTAAGCACTAAAATGGCTAGATGAAAGACCGATAGAAAAGGCCTCTCAAATTTTTGTTGCAACACAACTTCTCCAAATCATCTCAAATGTACAGAAGATAAAGCTTGTCGCATTCCCTCACTAACAAGACAAGTGCAAAGAAGCAGGGAGAGAAAGCAGAGAAAAAAATGAGGGAGCGTTAGAGACGTAGGAGGATATCCCTCAGTAATTATCTCCCAGGAGGGGGACGAGGGAGAGAGATGTGCATCTCTGCTCTCAGATGTTAGGAACACTAAACAAGACAACAAAACAGGCAGTGAGAAACTTTATAGTTTGGAGAAGCAAAAAAGTGTAATAGAGGCCTTGAGGAAGAGAGAGAGAAAGAGAGAGAAGAGAGCAAGAGCAATTAAGAAAGGGAGGTGGGAAAAAAAGATAAAGACATGGACAACTAATAATAAAAGTAAATGTGACTAAGTATGAGAAATGAAAGTGAAGGACTCGTTTTATAGCACTGATTGCACCAGGAGAGCTCTCATAAAAGTGTGAATAAAGACTAGAAACGTTCTCCGTTACAGTCCTCTCAAAACACTTCAGATGTTCTCACACTGTCCATCACCCATAATCTTCACTGGTAAATTAAACTGGTAAATAATGGAAATTAGAGAGAGAAATAGAAGCCATGCGTGTTTTGATCCAGTGGTTTGTATGTTAACTGAGCCTTGTTATGAGGACTCCGTGGCTCTCCAAAGCTCATAAGCCTCCCTGTGATACAGCCTACCACCCGCATTATGCCTACCAATGCATGCTAATTTCCCATGCTTCACATCTGAGAAAGTGGACCTCCCCCGTATGGCCATTCACATTGAATTCACTTTGTGGCTTTGATTAAGACGACCTTTCAAATGTTACTGCAAAAATGCTTTGCCCTCTGACAAATGCCCCCTCTCCCAGTGACAGAAAGGTCGAAAAATGTGCTCCTCCCGCTCATAAAAATGATGATTGAAACGATACACAGTGAGTCTTGATTGTCAGGACTATATAGTGACCCGAACGTGGTGTGTCAGTTTAATAAACTTAATGACTGCTTTCTGGCCATGATTAATCTTTAATTAGGCGTAGATAGAGAGGTGGAGGGTTATCATAAGCCTCACAGAAGGGCTGTGAATTGGGTGCTTTTTTATGAATCTTTATTTGTGAATGAATCTTTCTACCTGCGTGAGTCATAAAAGCCTGTGCATTTATTGTACGTCCTTCTCTGAACTTGTGAGCGGTCATACATTTGCTAAGCCAATGAGTTGTGCTCA
This sequence comes from Scatophagus argus, assembly GCF_020382885.2. NCBI lineage: Eukaryota > Metazoa > Chordata > Actinopteri > Scatophagidae > Scatophagus > Scatophagus argus. Next base: position 12,041,573 of record NC_058505.1, on the reverse strand, counting down.
GACGAGACTGCCTGTTTTTCCGGAACAAAAGTGCAGTTTTTATTAGACTTTGTACATTTTTTTTAATGCAGCATGTACGTTTATCTATTTCGAGACGTCCTCCTGTCTTTCCCACAGTCAAGCGGCTCCCCTGTCAATAAATGTAAGTTGCAATATTACAGAGCTTAGCTTCACTGTGTCCTTCAAAGATTTTATGAGTGTTTTACGAAAGAAAAAGCAGTTTGATGGGCAGTTTGTGAATTCCTGCTCTTGCCAGTCTTTTATCACAGCTGTCTGGCTGTGCCACCGACATCACAAAGTCTCTCAGCAGAGGTTTGTGTCTAATGCAGTCCTCCCATCCTCTTCTTTCTTCTGCAACACTGTCTTAAACTGGATTGGGAACCATGAGACTGGAGGTTATATAACCATGCCAACTAGGGATATCTTCCTGCCTCTATATCTGTGCCTATGCCCCCACCTCATTTCTCTCATGCTCTCGCTCTGTTTCTCTCTCTCTCTCTCTCTCACACACACACACACACACACACACCAGATGCATGTCTTCATCCTCAATGCTAACAGCTACGACTTAATGCTTTCTCCGACTGACATCTGTGACTATGTCCACCCCCGCCGGTGGATCTGCTACCCACACCAGTCTATATGCTTCTCATATCTCACACTGCAAATAAAATATCTGTCTATACAATATCTTCTCCCCCACTGAAAGTAAAAGATTTTTTTTTTTTTTTTACTCTGCTAATGCAGTGAGATAATTCCTGTATTTTCAAGGCAAGTGCAGGGCTTTTGTAGCCGAGCAGCACATTAGGCTAATATAAAAATTTCATGTTTTTTAAATTTCTGAAAAATAGCACAACAAGAGAAACAGCTCAGATTGCCTTAATATAAAAGTGATGTTCTTGCAGTGCGACAGTTCTCCGAATCAAAAGACAACGAAATTTAGTGGAATTTCTGTTTATAGACGCTACATAATGAGCCAAGTTAGTAGCCCATAAAAGAGAAAGAAGCAATTTTAAAAAGGGCTGAGCGCTGAACTTGATGTCAAATTAAATGTTAAACATGCTCGGCACTGCTTCAACAACAAAGGGGGGGGGGATAAGTGCTACACAGCAACACAAAGGCACATCTGAAGAGCTCGAATAGAGCAGAGATGAAAGGGTTTGGACGGGCTGAGTCTTTGCTGCAGTGGGATATTAAAAGAGACAACAAACTGAACAAAACACAACACGTGTAAATGAACAAATGCACATGCTGGTAACACACGCTCACACACGTGCACAAGCTAACGGTGCAGCTAGGGCAAACGGTTGTATCTTACCGAGCTGTAGAGCATGCCCTCGCCATTCATGGCAATGTAGAAGCCACTCTTCACTCCCTGGATGGCCACCACTCTCAAACCCACAGGAATAAGATTAAACAGGGCTGCAAAGAGGACAGAGGGAGGGAGAAGGAGGGAGGGACAGACAGACAGAAACAAACAGACAGAGACAAAAGAGAGACATCAGACAGAAAGGACAGAATAGGACAATTGAGTTTTCACTTAACTCTTGTAGACGCGACAGCCTCTGATCTTTGTTCTTTGGCTATCAGCAGTAAAGTGAACAGCACAGGACACAGCAGGAACACTGACGCTTGTCAGTGTGACAGTGAAGCATTAAGGTTAAAGCGGAAATGAAAACTTTTTGTGACAGATAACTGAAAATCAGAAAATCATCCTGTTTTGTCCTGTTGCCAGCTTAATAAAAATGTCTGCAACCAATAAGGTGACGTATTTCAAAATTTGTGATTTGCTTAAGTGATGACGATCACAATGTTGCGTTATGTTAAATTTATGTTACGTAATTTATGTGACTTTGTGTGCAATAGCTCTGTTTTGAACAGACAAAATTACTGTTAGCAAGCTACCAAGAGGAAGAAGTTTAAACTGTACTATTTGGTATGATACAGTAAAGTATTTTTCTGTAACATTAAATACTCATGATTGAACTAACTATGAAAGCTTAAGTACAGAAAAAACACTTTCAGGTATTACTTAATAGAGTTTAATACTAATAAATGCTTATCTGCTCCATCAGGACTGCAGGGATGTGGTTTGGTGCGGATTTGGTTGTCAGTGCAACATAAACAAACAACCCACCTGATTGTTGATTGATGCATGTTTATGACATCACCTTTTTCCAACTGATCCCTGCCCGCTTGAAAGCAGTGATATGATCACTGGTACAACAGCACAGACAGAAATGTTGCCTGTGAAACATCCAGAATTGTTTTAAATGGAAAATTGTGTGTTCATGTTGGACCCCATCAATCATACTAATAAGCTGAACGGGAATATTTGTTTTCGGGGCCTTTAATGTCTAATAACACCATGCAGATGACACCGCACGATGATATTATAAAAGTAACAGCAACTTGGTGGAGCAACACACAGAGTTTAGTAAAACCAGAGGATGTAACAAACTAAAATAAAAGAATAACTAAATTGCTTACTATGAAGATTTTTTTCTGTAGCCACAATGTAAAAAAGTCTAGAATTAGTGTGTTAGAAGCAGGTTGGTTGGCATTGATTGGTACCACAGATGTTTGTTCCATCAAGGAAGCTTTATAAATTCTGTGAACAAGTCTAATTTAATCTGATTCAGTGCTTCCACAAATGAATCACTCTTATCTGTGTGGTTCAAGTTCCATTGAATCTGAGGACTGAGCTGTGGGCTTTGGTTTGTTGAGGGTGTGTGGAAACGCTGCACATTGCAGGCGCTCTGTATTGTTGGGGTGACTGCTCTGCAAGTGGCGATGGGGACTATCAGATAAAGCTGGCAGGGACAAGCGGAGACGTGCCAACACAGGTCTGTCCTCCAAGCAGATTCAATTTCACTCAATAAATATCGACGCGCTGCTTTCGCCTGCCAATAGTTTAACTCTGCCCTCCGGCCACTGGTACGAGTGATACACAGCTGGCAAGTTTTGCAATTACGTGTACCCTTGGGGGCCTGATATTTGGGGGTATGAATGCAGAATTTGAAGCTATTAGCAGCTTTTGTTTTCTCAGCCTTCTCAATCTCTTTTTTTAATTACTTCTCTGTTTCTGATTGTGTGTCATGACCCCCTGCTCTTGTCGTCTGTCTGTTCCTTCGCACCTCTCTCTAGCTGCCTCTCATTGCTGCTGCCTTTGTCGCTCGGATGACTGGCAGTGTCTCTCAGAGGCAGCGTCCGCAGTTCAGTCACGTATCACTAAAAGCCGTGAGTGTTCCACCCCAGAGCACCTCCACCTATCAAAATATATTGCAATATACAATAAGGCCCTCAACAAGACTATTTACAATAGCTGGGCTTCAGGAGTTGGAGGAGAAGAAGAAGAAGAAATATGGTGTGCTGGTACACCTTTTTGCTCTAATTGTGTTGTGGCGATCCCTGCTCTCACTTTCCTGCCAAAATATTACGCAACTGACATGAGATGTCATTCAGCCACCTTCTAAATGTCCGACTTTTCTATTTGCAGTTCCAGCAGTTGATGGACTCCATAATTACAGCTGCATTGACTGCTGTTAGAGTACCTGATGGCTGTTCTGAAGGCGATTCCTCTTCCTTAATAACCTTAATCCTATGTCTTGCTGAGAAAAGAGAGCGGCTGGGCTGGTGCAGGGACAGTGCTCATGGATTTTCAAGGATCTTCCATGGTGAAAGAGCCAGATAAAATAGGTTCAAACAACCCAATAAAGCAAAATCCTTCAAACAGCGAGTCTTCCAGTGTAGCAGTAATCGGCTACAAGCAAATCCTGCAGGTAGGCTAAAGGAGCTGCATTTCATGTGAGGGATTCTGGCGCAGCAGGAAATAAACCTTGCAGGAAAGGTTTCGAGAAGCACTGAGCCTTCAGCTTCAAATGCCAAGGGCACGTTTCCAAATCCAGACAGAAATGCAAATCCAAAGATGGGAGAGCTGCTATATCACAAACAGCACAGGTGTGGTCTTGTGTGTTCAATAATGACAGTGCTTCTCTGTGCCAGAGTTGATAAAGTACTTGACATTAGTGATTTGGTCTTCAGCTAATGAAAAAGTCTTGCTTCATCCAATTCATCAACTAGAAATGATGGGAGTGTGAACTTATGATACTGCAGGTGTTTCATAACCAGCAATATCTATCCAGAGCCTCAGTGTGTGCATGTAATTACTGCAGGTGGTCAACTAATGACAATCAAATTAATAACAGCTCAAATTTCAACATGGGTTTTAATTGATTTAATGGTGTTTCACAGCCTTTGCAGTTATTTAAGCAAAGCTCTGCCAAGCAGCCTTGCTTACCACTAAAGCAGAATACGTACTGCAGCAACAATCTAATCTATTACTTCTCACAATCCACTGAACATTTTGGGTCAAACAAGTCTTTCTGTTGAAACACCTGTGATTTTATTGTAGCAGAACTCCATTTATTTTTTACGCATTTATCGTCATTAAAACTATGCGCTGCTGTTCAGTTGTGCCCTCATCTCGGCACTTGTTGTCATTCAGCACAGAAATACAGCAAATAATAAAAAATGGAATTGAAATGCGCTCTGAGCTCAGGTCGCGTCTAGTATGCAGGTGGCGTAACATTCCTCAATTCCATCGGTTTCACTGAACCTCCCCCTGAAAATAAATTACTGTATTCCATCTGCTGCTGCTGAGGATACTGCAGGTCAGAGGGTGGTGTGGTTCAAGGGTGGGGGTAATCTATTATTCTAATAATCCAGCCGGGCAATCAATAGTTCAGTGCAAGACCTGAATACTAAATCTGGCACGTCCATTTATATCTCTCCTAAACACTCTCTCTTCGTCTTTCACTCTTTCTGTCTCCATCTTTCTACTCAAAATACTTAAAGATTCCTCTGGCTGCTCCTCTTGCACTCCTGTGCTCCTCGTCTCTGTCTTCCTTCGGACTGTATCTGAGCTTGAGGCATCTCATAGAGAGAATTATTCATTGGGTACAAACGGAGAAGGTGGTATTTTTAGTTTCCTGTGGCTGAATTATTCACTGCATTCCTCCATCCCTGGGCCAGCGGGACTGCTTAACAGGAGGATTACCTAGAAGTGGGGAAACCCTCACATACAACAGAAACCTCATCAACCCCTGAACCCTGAGAACACAATGGGGCTTTCAAAACAACAGCGATGTGTTAAAGGTGCACCGAGGAAATGTATTATGTGGATGTTGTTTTTTTTTTCCCGGTTGTGCTGTAATCCTTTCAGTCCTGAAGACCCTTCATTCACGCTATAAGTAGCTCTCACTGAAGATCTATTTCCTCATTAAATATAAAATGACAAGTGACAGGGAGAGACCGTTCTTTTCACTGCATGACTGCTATGGTCCAGCGACTTTGGCTCCTGCTTCCTTCAAGATTGGCAGGATGTTTTAGAGAAGAAAGGTCATGATTGGTTTCCTGTCTGGCTTCAGTCCAGACTAGGAGTGTCGTCATTACTGCTTTGGCGAACATTATCCGCTGACATATATCTCTTCCTTGGTCCTTCGACTCCCATAGGAAATTGTTGCAAAATGCTGTATGTTTTAATATAAAAGACTTTCCACAGACTACCGATTTTCCCCCTTTTTTGTTCCTGTAAGAATGGAAGGGGTGGGATAGCTTTAGGGAAGTATTCCCTGGAGACTATTTATCCACTATGGAAAGTCGATCGATGGTGAAATATTGCAGAGAAGTGGCTCAAGGAGGGATTTTCATGACAGAGAGTGATGCTTTGAGGCTACAGTTGTTTCAGGTGATGGGCTTTTCCAGGAAAAAAAATCTCCTGTGATAATGGCACATGCTCCAGAACGGAATAATAAGTTATATAATAAGTTAAAACAATGTGGTGAATTATGAATTATGCAGTGTACACAGTAGAAATGCTTTACCTAAAGAGTCCAGATAGAGGAATGAATTTCACTTAGGTATAGAAATTTGAAATGTTGTTTTTACTTAATGTGAAATGTTTGAGAAGACAGGATAGGAATTCGTAAACCATATGAGGAGGTTTTGACACATTTATGGTTACAGTCATATCGTGCATACTATTGCATAACCAACAGCAAAAAAGAGCATCCTGCCTTGTGCAATTTGGTGAATAGTTCCCTTTAAAATTGTAGCGATAATCCAATTCAGCAAGGGCATCTTAAACTAATTTTGTTGTGTTTTAGGCTGGCATCAGTTACATAAAAAAATTATTAAGCTTATAAAATGTGATTAATATATTATGTAACCATGTGACTCATTGCCATTAAATGTTTTATGCTGGAAAACTGAGCCTCCATAATGCTCCACTCACTGTTGTCGCTGTTCTCGTCCTTGCTGCCGTCGATGGTTCCATCCGGCTGCATCTGCAGGTAGAAGCCCTGCTGGCTGAACAGTCGTGTCACGATGCCTTTCAGCTGCGGCTCTGGAACACACACACAGACACACACACGCACGCACGCACACACAGCGTCGGCCAAACCACAGCCCCATCCCCACCAAGAATATGTCAGAGCAGCATTCTCATGATTGTGACAAAAGCACACCAAAGAGTTGCTGTTTCTGTCTTCAGCTACGTGTTTGCACTCAGAGCCGTCCTTATCGAGCATTTTTTAAACTGCCGAAATGTTTCACAAACATATAATGTAGGTGTTTCATCAACTAAGCTGACTGTGGAAGATGCAGTGCACCAGCAGAACAATTACAAACTTTTCACTCTTTAAATTGTATTTACTGGCGTGTTTTCCTGTCACATATACTGAAGCCTTGAAAATGTATTTTTTACTGGCAGAATTTAAATACAAAATTAATTCAGAGTTTTATGAAGTGATTCTATAATCTCTAATTATATGAACTAAATACTCAAAAAACAACCAGCCATTTAAAAAAATGAACACTTATTGTTCCTCTGGCACAATCCAGCCTCAGCAGTTGATTGCTAACAAAAGCCTTAAAGCTTACAGCACTTGAACCAGTTCAGTCCAGCTGTTGAATATCAACGTGAATATGATGGGCAGTTTGTTTGTTTGTCATCTGTTTTACCACATAATCCCAGAGCAGGGTAAACACCTGTTTGATTGGAAGGAATTTACAATGAGAACATCATGACAGAAAATCAATGAACATGTTGTTACTTTCTCATAATGTTTTACTGCATATGGTACAGAAAAGGGCTGATTTCACATCATTTGGAAACTCTTTAAGATCATTTTATACATTGACATACCAACACTTTCTTTATTTGGTATGAAGCAATTGTGCATTTTCAGGTTGTTATTCCTGATATTCAGAGATTTTTTTTTCTTTATAGGCAACAGGTTCCCAGTGCTTTATTTGAACCTAAAACTGAAACTGACCTAAAGTTTCCAGAGTTCTACATTACAGTAACCCTGAACTGACCTCCAACTTTGAGGCTGCAACACATGGCACCCGGCCAGAGAGCCGCTCAAAGCGCTGAACGCTTCAGGGAAGCAGGTGGAAACACGGATTAGCTCAGGGCAAAGAAAGCCTCAGGCAATGCCAGGCAAAGAAAATAGATGTGTAAAAAAAACCCACTGTGTTTATCTAAGGGAAAGTGTAAGTTCTCTAGCCTGTCTAATGACCGGCAGGTCTTGATTTTGTGTAAGAGACAGATGACGCCATTAGCATAAACAAGACTTGGGTTGTGACTTTTAACACAGAAACTGGAGCTGAAGAAATAAAGCGTTGAGATTTATGATGCTCAGTGCAGACCGAAGAAGATGTTGAGTGTATGTATACGTAACTAATACAGTTATCTCTCTCTAATGGTTTACTGTGAACAATGAAACACTGCTGCACATTAATATGCTGTTTTTGCAACGGCAGAGATTTTGAGACAAGCTCCACTGAAATCAGGCAGGAACTGCTGGATGTTACTAATCCTTTGTTTAGTCTCTCTCTCTTTGTTCTCACAAAAGAAACAAATTACACATTTTGTCACAATCAAATTGGTTCTCACTTCCATCTCATGTGCCAAAATAAACATTCAGTCCCTGGAAATGCTCGTTTTGCAGCGCTCGCAACCTGTTGTACGTGATTGGAGTAGAAGAATATGAGTGAGCTTGACTGTCCTCCAAGGTCATAACAAGACTTGGAGGTCATGCAGTTCAGTGCAGTTCACTCAGGTACATAAAACCCCAAATTATTTGACAGAAAGAAACATTTTCACATTTGGCATCAAGAGAGAAGAAGGGCCACATCTGTCTTCAACAGTAACAACAGATGTTTAGTCTTTATTTCAATGCTAATCACTGCGATAATTACAGATGCATGCGCTCTATTTATATTATACTGGAGACAAGTGTGTAGAGAAGACAGCCCAGGCTTGAGTGGGTTCACCTCAGCTGTAAATCAACCTGACCATCAGTCCCCAACTCACCTACCCCTGGGGTGGGGTCATCAATTCCTGGGACAGGCCCTTCATCATCCATCATAGGCTGGGTGAGGAGAATGTGTGTGTGTGTGTGTGTGTGTGTGAAAGCTCATGGGAGTGCACACATTAGTAAATCACATATGATAACCACACTTCCATAAATTAAGCCCTCAACATTGGCCCAAGCAGTAGCTGACGGCTCATCAGTTCCAATCATTCAGCAGAAAGTGTGTACCATGTGTGTTCATGTGTGTGACGATAAGAACAGGTTAAACTCCAGATCTTACGACATGTGTTTGTGCATTAAATAAACAATGTCTTTCTGTGGCAACATACAGCAGATCATCCTGTGTGTGTGTATGGGCCATTAAATCGTCAATAAATTTACTTCATACCAATACAGAAGGACAAAAACATTTAGGTACGTCGACAAATGGCGTCATGACCGTGAAATGGTGAATGACCACCTGTTCTGATACTTGACGGGGAGAAACACATCATATCCATGTACACCAATGTAGCAAGAACCTCCACTACACTTACACAGAAGTGCTTGACACATATTTACAGACATAGAACAAGGAGCGAGGGTAAAGACTGATCCAACACTGACTGACAAGGAGAATGAGGCAGAAACAAAATGAGAGGAGGCAGAACCAAAGACAAGGAGAGGAAAGAGAGAGGAGCAACAAACGACTGGCTACAGGAGAGTTTGAGCTACGAGAAAAACGGAAACAGGTACGAAATTAAGCTTGAAAATCCAAGAAAGCCACACAGAGGGAGGGATGAAAGAAAAAAGAAGAAGAAATCAGCAAGGGAGAGGGTCGTCGGCTGTCAGACAGGTGTTGAAGCCCCCCGCCCCTCCCTCTGTCTCTGTCCCTCCCCAGCCCGCCCACCCACACCTCCCTCCCTCCCTGGCCGAGGGGTAGTCGACATGGGCGCGAGATGGGGTGGAGACGAGAAGAAACACAGCACACACGGATGGAGGCTGAGCTACTGACCTAGCCTGCAGCCCTTATGGGACACCTGTGGAGGTTTCGAGGGAGCATCTTACGAAGGGGGGGGAATAGAAGGAAAAACAACAGTCTTTTAAACAGGCAGAATTCATAAATTCTCCAGTGTATCGGCTATTTATATGCAAATATATGGCAAGAAATATAAGGACGATCAATCAGAGGAAAAACATCACCTCTCTATCTGTCTGTCTGTCTGTCTCTGTGCTTTCTGTCTGGTCACGTATGTGTCAGCTGAGACAGGTTACCTACCTGCCCAACAGTGTCTGGAGGCCTGACTGGCTGTCTGCTCATGTTTCTATTCAGGCGTTTCGTGGCAGTTTTGGTGCTGAGATTGTTTGTCTGTCTGATGAGGCTGCGTGACGACGGGGATTTGATTTAGTCTGTCTGGCTGTCTGTCTCCATTGTCCTCCCTTTCTGTCTTAAAAATTGATGTCTGTCCCTCTGTCCTCCTGCCTTGTTCCTCATCAGTCTGCCTGCAGGACTGTGAGAGGACCTGACTGTCGTCCATCACACGACAGATCTATCCAGATTCAGAGAGAAAGAGGTGTGCTGCACCCCTGGCTTGTTATCTGTGCACCATAGACAGACCCAGGAGGATAAAAAGAGGAAGGCTATACAATGGGTATAATAGGCATGAAGCCCATGTCTATCAATGCATCCAAAGCAGCTCTTAATCACCATACCTTCCTTCACTGCAGTAAAGCTTCCTCTCTGCAATAAACATTTACCATTAAAACATTTAATCTCAAAAGAGTCTTGGTGCACTGCAGTGCAACTTATCTCCCCTCTGTACCCCAATCTGCAGTAATATTGAATGAGGCAGTTGAAAGCAGTCCGTTTGGTGTGTATTCAACTTTAGTGTGTGTGTTTGTTTGGGGGTTGGGGGGGGGGGGGGGGGGGCAAAATTGAAGGCTCATACAGCTATTGGGAGAAAAGCTACTCAAGCTTTGACTGGGATACAGTATTGATTGTTCTGACTGAAGCAGTATCTCAGTTACTAAAGGGGTAACGTCACTGCATATAGATCATTTCCTATACATTCAGGCTGGTCCTGTTCGTACACGGGGGAGGGTTGTATCGTGCAGTGGATCGACAGACAACAGGAAGATCTAATGGAACAGGTGGATTTTTTTTCTTTTTTTTTTTTTTGCACCGCGGAGAAAATCTACCTTCTCCTCCGGTTCAGATTGGAGCCCTTGACTGCAGTGTAATGCCTCTGCTGCTCCAAAGAGGGGCGGGGTGGGGTTGGGGGGGTTGGGGAAAACCACTTCCATACGCACAAATAACACACATCAGTATTTTTTTTTAAAAAAAAATCTACAGCACTGACCTGGTCGCCGCCGAACGGGTCTTTTCTTCCCGCTGCAGAAACGGACTTTGCTGAAGACCCCCAAGAAATGCCTCTCGCAGAGAGAGCGGGGGTCTTTGCTGGGGCTGGGGCGACGTTTCGAAGTAGAGACCCGGTCGCTGTTCGACTCCCTCGCCTGGCGTTTCTGCCGGATCAGGGAGCTGGCAATCGCGGCCATCTCCCCGAACCGAGTCTTTCAAATAAACCGAGGATCTAGTTCGGCAGAGGTCGGATCTCGGTGCAGCTTCTTGGCGCAAAATAAATTTAAAAAAAAAGAGAGCTGATTGTGTGTTTCGGGTCCACGAGCGTTTTAACCAAATGTCATCCTGATCAGAAAATCCTCCGAGTCCCGGGCATCATTGCTCTTCAGCAGCATCCTCTTGCGGGGACAGTGGCGTGTAATTCAGCTGCTGCGAGTTTATGTGGCGCTCAGAGCTTCAGAGCTTCGAATCAACAGCGACCGATCTTCTATAAAACATAAATCTACGGGCTAGGCCACAGGGGCCGACATGTCAGCCGTGAATGCATGCAACAGTGTTGACAAGTTGATGCAGCTGCGTGTCATGGGAGAGAGCTTTCAGGTATTCCAGGTGAAGGTGCCGCGTCTGACTAGCACGACTTCGTAATCCTCATCTGCACACCAGCCCTATCCTCTGGCTCCCCGGCGCCTTTTAATCATTCGCATCAACCTAAATCCTTGCACGAGACGCACGTGCGTGGCTCGAGAAAGGACCCGAAGTTTTTTTGCTGTTTTTTCTTTTTTTTAGTTATTTACCCCCGTGCATATCGGTGAATGAGACTGTCCGCTGCTGGTCCAGGAGCCTGTGGGAGCAGGAGCCCAGGATGTGTGATCCCAGTCTCCGGTTCTGTCGACGGCACCTCTAAATGCAGCCGGGGGGGGGGGGAGGTGGAATCGGCAGCAGAGGCTACTCTGCAAGGATGCTGCAGAGATGTAATTTAAGCCTGCAGGGAGAGATTCTCGTCTGAAAAGCAACAATTAGTTGAGACGAACACACGCCGGAGTGCTTTCTGTTGTAGGGCACAAATAATAAGGTAGCCTAAGCATTATCTCCAGTGCGCACCGAACGGTCGCTGTCGGTGTGTTACATTGCCGACAGCGAGAGTGGACGGTCGCGGTCCACAGCCCCCCCCTCTCTCTCTCTCTCTCTCTCTCTCTCTTTCTCTCTCTCACAGACACACACACAGAGAGAGAGAGAGACACACACTCACTCACCCCCTTCTCTCCCCTTCAACTCTTTTAACGCAATCATACGTGATTGAGATTCCTATTAGGAATTCTCGGAGGGTTGTACAGGGAGAGGCAGATGATCTCCAGGAGGAAAAAAAAATGTGAATATAAAATATGACCCGTGAAACACAAAAAAGTGTGTGTGTGTGGGGGGGGTTAACTGCTGGCTGGGTGTTTTTGCAGGGAACAGTGGAACAGTGATGCGCGTCCGCGTGATTTCTAGATTTCTGCGGCCGCCTGGTAGGGAGGCGGGTGATCTCACCATTGTCTCTTTGAATTACAATTAAAATCCCAAGTTACAAGCCAGGTCAGCCACAGTAAACTGTTCTGTAAGCAGAGTGCTTAATCAGCTTTGGCTGATACTATAAAATATTCTTATCCTCATAGCTTATATTAAAGTAGCATGAGCACATATTTTATCTTCTAAAAACCCGTGCTCAAACATGCCACAAAGAACATATTAAATCTGGCTAAAAGGATTACCTGCAACAGGTTTCTACACAACCAAAGCACCACTGGTACAATGAAGGCCCGGACAGAGTCGTAGCACGTTAGTAAATGTGATTTGGAGGTTACTGAAATGAAAAGGACGACCCCATGACACACCAAAACACTACAAATAGGGTCTGACCTAATCGTTAATCATGAGAAATACTGGAGCAGCAAAGCTTATAAAATTGTCCTTTAACACGCCTTGTACGGAACAGGGAGTGCATATGAATGAAAGAGAGATATACTGCATTAGTCACATATTCGGACAAAGGCAGACAAACTGAATGACAAATTGTTTTTGCATTCAGAACTAAGGAAATGACTATAACTTACTGTTAAGAAAAAACCATTAGAATAAAGTTCAGTCAATGTCTTAAAACATGTCCTGCAAATGTGTGAGTGTGTGTGTGTGTGTGATTTCAGATTTACTATTGCCTGGGCTGGGGAGCATACACACACACACACACACACTCACACACACAGTGGGAGGAAGAACACGTGAGTCTTCAGCAGCACAGCAAAACCTCTCTCTTTTTCCCATGATGAAACAGCATGAAACATTTAGAGGCTTTTTCTAGGACTCGGTTTGACATTCACTCTCCAAACCAAACCCGGAGAGAGACAGAGAGAGTCAGTTTTCTTTTTGACTAACAATATCTGCCCACCCCCCGGCTCCTCTTACATAAGTTTTGGATATAATGGATGAAAGCGTCGAATGTGAAACATTGGTATCCCGTTTGTGTGTTTCTACATGTGTGTGTGTGTGAGACAGATAGACTAGAGAAACATGGATGGCAGGCACAATGGTTTCCAACAGACAGACAGACAGACAGACAGAACACTAAAGAAAATGTAAAAACTAAAGGATGGAGTCAAAATCAAAGCCATTAACCTTGCTTTGTATTCTCACTGAGTTGCCAGTAAGTGGTAGAAATGAATAAGTCACTGCAGCATGAAGAAATGTCAATAACAACTTCAATATAACATTCATCATTCTGTTGGATATGCAGGAGTGTGATATACATTTCTGAGAAAATAAAAAGATTTGTGAGCTTTCTCTGAAATGGGAGAGACTTTGCAGCATAGAGGGGTAGCACATATATCTTTGTCAGGAAAAGATAAAGTATTCCCTAATGAGGATCTGCTATGCGTCGTCCCTCTACCAGAGACAATTGATGCTCTCTTCATTCCAGCCGAGATACGTCCACACGCAATAAAACACAGCTGCTCTGGTAGGCCCTGCAGGCAATATATCGCAATCATTCGACTTGTCACTTGAAATGATTTGACTCTGTTTGCCAGTTCTTTTATAGAAACAGCGTGTGTGAACATTTTAAAATCTTTCTGATCTTCAGTGTGTGCCGTTCTGTCTTTGTGGTAAAATATTTTAAATTTGAAAATGAAACACGAACATATTGGGGTCAGTGTGCGCACTTGTGTCTGTGCACAGCTGGGGTGTTTTCAGTTCATTATACGGATTTTTATCATGAAAAGTACGAACCATGTTGCACACCACAGCACAGGAACCAAATAGCTCTGAAAACTATAAGAAATAAACCAATGTCCATGCAGGCTTCCTGTGGCCCTCCTGCAGCACTGCCACCACCACAGGAGTAACCTCAAGAGTCCAGAGTAATTTCTTTATACCTGCTGCCCTCTTGTGGAAAAAGAATGAAGCGCAGGTGTTCAGAGAGAAGAGTGGATGCTTCCATTCTCTGAAGTTCGCCACTTCAGTGTGTCCTTGAGATACCTCACAGATTTGTTGACTCACAATAAGTGGAACTTGCTTTCATCATGTAATGTCTGCTTAAGTATCCTGCCAAGTCTCCAGGAGGCAAAGAGGAGAGATGTTTGAGAATAAGTGCAAAGCTGTGGCTCACAAATGCTCATTACCACATTTACACTGCCAGCACAAATCACAGCTTACTATATACCACACCTGCAAAGAGCCCAAGCTGTATGGGTGAACAAAAACAAAGTGATTCTTAGGAAATCTGAATTCAGTGCAGACAAATTGTGGGGGAGGGTTCCCCCACATTGGTCATTGTGTGTATTACTTTAGAAAGTATTTCAGGAAGTAATCGTGCTGTTGCTGGTACTCATAAACAAAAAGTCACAAAACTTTTCAAACGCAAGCAGAGAGATGACAACCAACTGCAAACTGAGACTATTAAGACAAATGAAGGCAGTCATGAGAGCAAATTGTGCTTGGCAAGAATGCAATTCTACAAAGACACCAGGATTGACCGAACAAAAAGCTTTTCCCAAAGTAATTAAAGTAAAACCTGAGGTTATATTGATTAGACAGTCACATGGAAAGTGAAGAAACATCAATGATCCTGCATTAAAATGCCATTATGAGAATTAAGTGTCACCACCGATGAAGACAAGCTTTAGTTACTGGTTGTTTCTCCAATATGCCACCCACAATACGAGTATCCTGAGCTTCACCTCAGCTGCTGTATTTAACTTCAACTCGAGAAAAGCCAGGTGCAAACTTGACACTACAAAGGAAAGCAGGTGCAAACACTTAAGCCTACTCTGAAACATCTTTCTCCGAAAATCCCTACATGGTGATTTTGGCATAGTGCCTGAATCTGGAGAGCAAAACCCTCTCTGCTCTTCTTGATTTACATGATTCTGTATGAGCCGGTGTCCAACCCCCCAAGCAGTAAATGATGCAGCCCATTTACTGGTTTAGCTTTTTAGCCCTTTTTCTTTACCGATGATTGATGTGCATAATGTATAACTGGGGATATACAATAGATTTAAAAAAAGTTCAGATATGAGTTCATATTAGCTGTGTGAAACCAAAAAAGCACACTTTCATCACAGCGTAGCTTTGTTTTTATGTTAATGTTACAGTTTTGGATGAGAAGGAAAGACACTGTGGAGCTCCTCTTTCTTGTAAAACATCCACAACAACACAGAAACAAAGAATCAAATAGAAAACGATTAAACTTGTAAATGAGCTCACGAGTTGCAAAATACAGAACAAACCTCAAACGAAGCCTTCACCCGTTGCAGCTTGGTCTCAAACAACCGTAGCTAGATTTGTTCGTTCATCTTTTCCATCCATTTGTGTCAACAACGTTGAGTTGACTCGTAAGGTTTTGATTGAGGTCACAAGGTTCACATAACAGTGAACGGAGACGCATGATGAGGACTGGTGGCACTTTATATCCGAGTCCTACAGATCCCAGTGAGTGTGCTGCTTTTGGTCCAACTACCTCAGAGGAATCAACTGTGCTTAATGGAGTTCCTAATTGTCTGCCCTGAATTTGAGAGTCAGCTCAGGCTGAAACTACCGGAGATCCTATGTACTGCAAGTGACGGGGAGGGGACCGGAGAAGGTGTTGCATTTGTCTCCAAGAAAAACAGCACCTCAACTCGTTCTGGAAACAGTGAAAGATGTTTTTTTAATGACTTTGGAGATGAACAACAGCAGCATTGCAGTGAATTGCTGAGACATTGCTAGAGGACATGGCAGTCATCTTAGGCTTATTGCCAAAGACTGTTGAGTGCCAGTTGTGTAAGTGCATGTGTGTGTCACTGAGACTTCACTAGATATATAATATGTTTATGTAATGTGTTTTATAGGGGGCATATGACAAAGTAAGTCACTTTCAGAAGTAATGTTTGATTCCCCAGGGCAAAGGTAAACTGCTTACACTGAGTCTGCTTTTGCATTAGAGCAGTTAGTGCCAAAGTGGAGTTTGGGGACTTCCAGGGGTCCTTGACATCCAAAATCAGGAGGAGTTTTACTTCAGCAGCAGCACTTACAGAGGAGACTTATCACAGTTTTACGTTAACACCCTGTAGTTCTAAGATTTAACCATGTCTTGTCAAATTGGAATCACTGGAAACAATGTAATCAATGGGGGATCCCGGCCTGATATGAATCTATTCAAACATTAAAAGTTTGGCTGCCCCTGCCCTGGAGTTCTTCTGCTATGGCGCTGTCCGCGGTGCTGAAACCAGCTGTTTTGTTTGGGGCCCTAAAACAACGCTGCCTCTCCAGGCCCCTGAAGTTTAATGACTTGATCCCTGCATTGTCCATCTTTTTTTTTTTTTTTTTTTTGGCCCGCTTCGGATGCAGCACTGCAAAAACACAGCTCTGTGTGGGTAAAGTAACTGGAGCCCTCTCCGGAGTAGTGCGGCATGGGTGCTGACTGCCAGCGGCTACCCGCACAACAAAACTCGGGACAGATGCACACAGGGAGCACAAGGAGAGCTTCTCTCCACTGCAGACTCGGACGATGTTACTCACACACTCGAGTGGCCAATGAAACCACTCACCCCCACCACCCCCACCCCCACCCCTCTCTGTATATCTCCCCCCTTTTCTTTCCCCCCCTCATCATTCAAGAGAGAAAGCATGCAAAGCAAAGGCAGCCATAAAGCCATGGTGCTATGTTTGTCTCTCACCGTTGTTGATAGTGGTCGACTTCGATCGTTGTCCACAGAAACACTGCAGCATATGCGCTCCTTTCTGAAGGAATGGCCTCAGAATCCTCATTGATTTGGGTTGATGGGAGCCTTACTCAATCCAAACAATCGGACAACGCTATCACAACACAGCAGGGTCAGGCAGCATAGCGTAGCCAGCCAGCCTCTCCTCTCTTTCTCTCTACAGGCTCGCAGCAGCCCTCAAAACGCCGGAAGGGCACAGTCTGCAGGACAAATTACGCTAAAACGAGGCATCTTGAGTGATCCCCCCCCTCTCCCTCTCTCGCTCTCTCTCGATCTCTCTCTTTCTCTAGCCCTATGTGTGTGTGTGTGTGTGTGTGTGTGTGTATCCTCTTCTCGTCCACCGACGGTCATTCGCGTTCACAGCACACTCCTCTTCCGCCACGGCAGGCAACGCAAGGACGTTACAATGTGCTCTTAATTGTGCACCCCCTTCCGCGTCTTTACCAGCAGTGGACGTAATAGCAGGAAGAGAGAGAGAGAGAGAGAGAGAGAGAGAGAGAAAGAAAGCGTGCACGCCAAAGTTAAACTGCAGGGGTAAGTGGCAGGCCAACCACGAGTGAGGTAATGCAGGAGCTGACAGTTAAGACGACAAGAGCTGCATGATCCGACGATGGCTGCACAGATGTTGAAGAGCCAATAGTTTTTTTCAGCCCCCCCCCTCTCCAGATCCACCGGGAACAACCGGGCAACGCAGGGCCTACGTCAGCTGCAGCCCACCGCTTTAAAGACAAAGGTGTTACATACTTTATATGAGTGTGACGAAGCCGGAAAGTTTATGGCTCAGTCACACTGCGTTATTAAAGCCCAGGTGTCAACAGAGGGTCACCCCGGCCGATACCATAAGGTGTGCTGAAAAGAAAAGAAAAGAAAAGAAAAGAAAGGTTTGCAGTTCCCCTGGTGTAACGCCGACGCACGCGCATTGATTTACATAGTCCCGCGATATGATGACATGATGATGAAGTTGATCAGGTTGATCAGGTCCTGTGGCTCGAGGCAAAGCTGTAGTTATCCCTTGCTGACAGTCACACACACAGAACATATAATGCACTGTGGTTTTCACAGAGGGGTGAAGTACTCAGATCATTTGTTAAGTAGAAGTACCACACTAAATACCACACTATTAAAACAACCTGCTTTGATCTCCTTAACATGTGCCCACCTATGTAAAAGTACGTATGCTACTGTATGATTAACAAATTGCACTTAAAATATGGAAAGTAAAAGCACTCAAGTCAGAAATATGTCCCCTTTCCAGTGCTTAGTATCATAAATCATATTATTTGATTAGGAATCAATGTATCATGTTGTAGTGGGTGATGGTGGAGCTAATTTCAACGGTCTGCACCTGATAAATTAGTATTATCATGTCCTTAGTAAATAAAAATTGAATTTGGAAACTGACCAAAGCTGTCCAACAACTGTAAAAACTTTTTGTAATTTGTCGTCACGTCTAAATATAAATAGAGAATAAAAGTATAAGTAGAATTAAATGGAAATATTCAAAAAATTGTACTAAGTTACATTCCACCACCTTCCACTGCAGACATTTTAAATAATTGAGCAGATTAGTAACATGTACAAGAACAACAATAACAGCATGGATGGCAACCTGATCTGATGAGGACCAGTGGCAATTATTACCATGTGATTCACTTTGATCTCACCGCATTAGCTGCTCTTACAAAACTGTGATCAAACTGTGCTCAATGCTTTGAGGACTGAATGTAACCAAGAATAAGACAAGAACTGCCAGACAATTACAGAAAAACAGTGACATGTTACACTTATAAAATAAATGTAGTGCTAAATCAAATAAGTCACTTGGAATAATGAAAGGATGTAGAGCAGCTCACACACGGCTCCAGTATTTTCTTGTTGTTGTTTACTAATCGTGATTTGAAAAGCCAAAACCCTAAATCTCGCTTTGTAATTTGGCACAGGATGACGAGTGTTGCTCTCAACTTTCATAAAAGCCACACTGTGTGCGAGTTCCCACTCTAGGGGGTGCCATAAGACAAAGCACTCCGGCTGAAATAAGGTGCAGAGAGACTGACATTTGGCCATGAAGCAGAGGGAGGAAGAGAGAGAATGAGACAAGTTTTTAAAGAATACAGATTAACTAATATTTCTTTTTCAGCATTCATCTTTCTGACTCTCACATAAGATTGCACCATAAAAACAACAAATTCTATGGCACCAGCTGCCTTCATGATGTATAATATATACAATGTGCACAAAAGGACGTTTTGGGTCAGCAAAATGCCTCAACGACGACATCCATGCAAATAAGAAAAGGTCAAAGATGAGTAAAGAGTGGATGGATGGAGGGAGGGAACTGGCATCAGACCCAGAGTCACAGATATGTTAATGCTGTTGTATATTCAGCTCCCACCATACTGTTGTGCTGCCGAGCCAATGGCCACTATGTGCAGAGAGCGCGAGGGAAACAAAGCAGGAAAAATACAGGGGCAATAAAATCAACAAAAGACAGATTTATGACCAAATCATAATGCCAACATTCAGACTGTCAATATTACTTTATGAGTCTTTATGTACAGTGTGTTTTACATTTATAGTTTAATTAGTTGGGGCCAGGCAGAGATAATGCATTGAGGTATGGGATTCTTTCCTCATTTTTTAATCTCAGCTCCATGAAATTAGGCAAACCAAATAAGCACAGATCAGCGTCATGTTATTAATATGGTAGCACTGTGCTCTGTAAAAGACTGCGAGTTATCCCCTACAGGTCACAAATATGTGATTAATTATTGCCACACCAAATATAAAGTCATATAATACATTTGTTAGAAAAAAAAATGAAAATATTAGTTGTATGCATGGAAATGTTTGTTAATTTCCAACTCCTATGATCAGTAAGGGAAGTGTCAGTCTTACCAGATCAGCAGGATGTCGGAAAGGAACCCTACTTAAATCATTTTAGCGTGCTTTATACATTTACATGCTTGACTGTAAAGTCCATTCTCCACGTCTGTGCACTGAAGGCTTCAAGTTTCCACATCACACTTGTGTATGCTGAATGTTGCACCACGTGTTGGCTTCTACGGTACCTGTGATATCACATGTGCCACCTCTTCAAATCAGACATGGACGTGAAAACGGCCTCATAGTGTCGGACTCTGGACACGTGTCATTCTACACAATAAAGATCCAACTTTATTAATAAGAAGAAAAACATATTTTTGACTGGAGGTGGACTTAACAAATACTGATTAAATGATTTTTAACCCCTTTAAAATGAAGTAGTGTGTGCAGGTATTTCCTCCAGGGTGCATACAGCACCAACAACTTTTACTCCCCTTCTATTACAAATTTCTCTTGGCAGCAGACCCCATGTGAGACCTGGCAGATGACCCGTCTTCAGCCACTCCACACATGTCATAACCAACATGTCCAAAAAAAGACATGTCCTGTCAGCATTTGAGCAAACTCAGGTCTGTCTGTGATGACACTGTCCAAAGATGCTGGAAGAGCCAGCTCTCATTTCACCCTCCCATGAGTCTACACAGGTGAGGTTAAGCCTTTCACCTTGTAAGGTGATAACAGTTTTGAATATCACTACAATCAACACATATCGTGTAAAAATGTATGCTGGTCAACCATTAAAGGAAAAAAATGTGTCCTATTTGGAAAGGTAACTGCAAATTGACATTTAGATGTTATTTTATTGTGTGCTTTTAGTGTAACACTTTAACTTTAGTTTAACTAATTATTTCTGAGCAAACGTTTTGCTTTGTTTGTTTCGCCAGCATAAAGCAAAGCTAATGTGTTTCAAGAATATTTAACCTCAAACTATTCAGTCAAAACAATGACCAGGTTATTACAAAGTCATGTTGTACAGCCAAGCATTTATCAAACATTATGACACAGAAATATTTATGAAAGAATTCATGACGGAGCTAGAATCTGACTGTCCACATAGTGCAGCTATGAAAAGCATGACATTTTCGCTCAGTGAGAACACTGGACACACATTAGAAGTACTGTGAGTTTGTCCAACCATGTGGGAAAAAGTTTTACCAGATATTAATTTTAAAGGGAAATTTACAGCATATATTTTTTCACCTCCTGATAACTAATACAAAATTACTGGGAGGATGACTCAGTTGTTTTTAAGTGGTTACAGCAGAGCTGCCCACAGTGGGGCATGCTGGATGAGAAAAACAGATCATTACAAAACGTAAGGCAGTTAAATATTCCAACCATCAACTATTGGGATCTTATATATATTTTAAATTTTCAAATATTAAATTGTTTACTGATTCTAGAAAGTACTATACTCGTGTTGTTGCTTTGGATGTTTCATCCCATTTTACCAAAATTCACAAATACTTTTATCATTACAGCTTAGACCATTTTCTGAGATTCCATCACAATAAACATCTTCTCTATTGATGCTTTTGTCACAGTGACAGTGTGTTAACGCAGTGCAGATTTTTCGCTATGTACCACTGCATTACATTAAAGCAAAATGTTTGACAGAAACATGCAGACATGATTATACATCACAACCAATTTTTAAGCATCAGCAAGTTAATTTTCGTTCTTCATTTAAGTCGCTGTAATCCAGGAAGTGACTCATAATTAGACAGAAAATGAAGAAATCAAAAACATCACCACAAAAGAAGCAGGAGAAGACCTTTGATTTGGTGGAAGACAGTAAGCCAAAGATACACTGTGTTCGACAACAGCATAGAGCCACTGCTGAAATGTCAGAAAGCATTCTCATATTCTGCAAAGCCACAGCGATGTCTTTGTAGCTAAAATGCAGCGACACTGCAAAACTGTTCATGGTTGCATTAAGCAAAGCTGCCAAAGATCTTCTGCAAAAGGACAAGTGTGCAAACTTGAGGTTAGAGTATGATGAGTACACGACGCCAGACAGCAACAAGACAGCAGCACAAAATAAACATACAACTTCTTTTTAGTTCTCATGTATGGGAATAGGAGGATTTCACTGTATTTTTTTCTGCTGTGTGGACCTCTTGCCCAACAGCAGTTTGCTACATGTGTATTATTGTGTGTGTTTTCAAGGAACATGTGTGTGGTAATTAATTAATTAATTATTAGCAATTATAGATTTGCGAGGGCAGGTTTTAGTCGCAGGTTTTGAGCAAATTACACCCAACAATGCAAAGACACTTGCCATGTACATATTAACGAAAGAGAGAGTAAGCAAATGACAGAAAAAGGCAATCATGCCAAGACTGCAAATATGTGGGGAATAAGCAGTAAGAGGTTAAGATTGCTGCCGTGTGCATGTCAGAGGGGATTTAAAAGATGGGGAGAGTGAGAGGGGATAGCGAGAAATGAATCAGCAGCAGTACTGAATGGCTGTGTGCACATGTTTGTAAAGAGATTTTCCTCCTTTCTGAAAGAGGAGTGCATGAGGAGGATACCTGGATCAGTGAGAAATGCCACATCCAACAGAAATTTGCTTTATCTTGACTTATGGTGTGTATATATACAGCATGAGGAGAGCGTCTTGGCTGCATTAACCCACAGAGGACCTATTAGCCCCCTCACTCCTCCTGCTCTCAGGGCTTTGGGTTCAGTGTTGTAAAAGCTAGGATATTACAAATTCATTAATTTAGGAATGTGTACCATTTATACACAGTAAGAGTATACATGGTGCACATGTATACACAGTGTATACACAGTAAGAGCATTTTGACTTGGCCATCATCAATTCATGGCGCACAGGACGCACAGTAGGTCCTTTATTATGTCAACTGATACTGTGCTTTCGCTTGGCCAGATTAAGATTAGGAAACTTTATTAACCCTCAGAGGCTGAGAGTTTGGTCAGCCAAATAACATGAGAGACAGACAGGACACAGCAGACGTATATGAAGACATACTGCCACAGCAACACTAAGACCCAGACTAACAGACAATCCTGTAGAGATCATCAGTATAGCTCCATAAACATTTACATTCAGTACAGTCACTCAGTTAATAAATAAACACCAGGCCAAAGTGATACACCTAAAAGTAAATAAATTAAACAGGAAGTAAACATAAAACAAGCAAATGAAGTCTTGCTGCCATCATACAAGAGCGAGAACGACGCAAACACGAAGTCAGAGTTACATAAACAAACAGTGCAAACTGTTAAGGGAAGATAGATCACACCGATAGCTCAGACTGATGTATGAGCTCGTATTTGCTTTTTATTGTGGATATCAGTCACCCATTATGTGGCTGTACACAAGACAGTAAGGCAGGCCCAGTTTCCATAACATGTAGCTTACTGGACGCCCCATGACTTCTGGATTTTGCTTTACTGTAAACTGTGGGTAAAACAGATCAGGGTGACCATAAGCGAGAAGGTTACCCTACTTAAACAAGGGCACCCTGTCCCTTATCCAAATATATCTGAAGAGGGGAAGAGGGGGGAATGTGTTTGGTGCTTCAGCTCCTTAAAGCTTATCCTGTTTTACCTGTATATACCTGTACAATACATGTATATAAGTGCACACAAACTTTATTTACTTTTATTCATTTTAGATTCTGAAACTACTCTTATTTCTATTTTTATTATTACTCCTTGGCCTTTAGAGGTCTAATCTTGGTTGGAGTAACTGTAACAACCCAATTTCCCCCAGGGATCAATAAAGTATTTCTGATTCTGATTCTGAGAACACTGCCAACACAGCCACAGTACACATGGTGTGTTACAGTGAGTTAGAACACTAGGCAGCATGTAGTTTTCCATGCAGCGGACTCTTTCCCATAGCTCTAAATAACAACCCCTGCTGCCCGTTCCTGGCAGAGTTGAAAAGCTTTGTCAACAACGCGCATGCTGATCGCTGAGGCCACACCGCACAGGGAACAGCAGCACATTCATCTCACCGGGAAAAAAAGAGGAGAGCCAGCAGTTTTTTTCTGTCTAAATCAGCTGACAGCACCGATAGTGTGAAGGAAAGCTCCGGCCGGGAGAGTAAAGCCGTTTACCATGCGCAACACTGGGGGTGAAAACAGTAACGCAGACCTAATATTAGCACAAGTTGTTTTCCAGATGTAATTTAGATGTTTTTCAACACATTGTGTACTAACAGTGTTGAGGAATCTTAAGTATACCCCGTGCTGGAAAGGTGTAAGAGAGGGAAACCAGCCCCGAAGCCGGGATACAGCAGCATCAGCAGCAGCAGCATCACGCTGCAGCACTGAAGCATGTGCTGATCTGTGGTGGGTTAACGCACACACAGTCCACAGCATCATCCGCATCCTCAGCTTCTAGCCCAGGTTAGGAAAGTGCATCCATACTCCACTGCATGTGGTGTTCTTTTGTATGCAGTCAATATATTAACAAAGTTAGAAGGTTTTTTTCTCCATTCCGCAGTCTGTGCACAAAAAGCAGCACAGACGAGGAGCGCTACGTCCAAAAATAACTTAATAAAACGAGCTTGTAACTTATTCATGTATAAGCACGTGAAAGTTTCTTACCGGCGTTTTTATCACCCATGTCCCCTTGCGCTGCAGAAGTTGAAGGTAGTGCCGACGTAGGCTGAGGCTGAATGCGCTCGGATCTGGTGCGCGCTCGTTGCTTCAGTTGGGACGGCCGGGCCGAGGGAGGCAAGTTGGTTCTGCAAAGTGAGATCCGCCTGGGAGCCTCCTGAGCCACGCGGGAGAGCGACGCCGGATGCAGAGCTCCTCAGAGAGCTCGTGCTCACCCTTTGGTGTTTGAAAGAGCTTCTGAGTAAGGTGCACTGAGGGCTCAGGTAAAGGAGCAGGGAGGGGGGAGACTCGTGTGTGTGTGTGTGTGTGTGGATGCAGGGTGAGCACTGTGTCTCCATGCGGGGTTACAGCTTTTTTGTCAGAAGCTGTTGACTGAAACACTGACGCAACATAGACGAGGTTTTTATTTTACAAACTGTACTCGTGATCACGCTGACTGGACTGGATTAATCAAAACAAACTGGGACTCTTTTGGGAGGGCGCTCAACAGGGGTGGAAGAAGTACTCAGATCATTTGGCTACTTAAGGAAAGGTAGCAGTACTACAGCGTAAAAATACTCTGTCACAAGTAAACGTCCTGAATTTATAAAAGTCACTTACTTATGTAAAAGCACGAAAGTATTGGCATTAAAAAATATACTTATATTTTGAAGAGCCCAATTCTGAATAATGTATATTACTGTACATTATTGATTTGTGATTATTGTTGAATGCAATGTAGGGATAATATTAATTTATTCATATATATATATATATATATATATATATATATATATATATATATATATATATATATATAACTTTATACCCTGTGGGATAATCTGTGGTTTGCCCCCTGGGGATCAGCTAAGTCCTACTGATATATCACAATTTATGATTATTATATTATATTATATTATATGATTATATTCTGTATTTATCTGAATCTAAAAAAGAACTAAATTTATGAAATAAAAGTGCAATATTTCCCTCTGAACTGAATTGGAGTACAACTACGAAGTAAGAGAAAATAGAAAAGTGTAAGTAAATACAAGTACCTCAAAACCATACTTAGTGCTTAGTTGATTTCCATCGCTGGTGCTCAGTCCGGTTTCTGTGCTCTTTTGTTAACACAGCCAGTGAGCATCATTTCAGACTGTCATTTTGAACAATAACTGATGAAGAAAATCTTTCCATACAGATATGTGACTGAATGTATGAATGAGTGTTGTTCTTATTGTTGTGCTTGCATATTAAAGGTATCACAGGATCTTAAAAACCAGATCCAGAATACTGCTTACATGTCTCAGATTTTCAGACCCTCGCAATCTGCACATCACAACCTACGTCTCGACAAGTTGTTTATAAAACATGTACTGTATAATCCTGGAGAAATTAGGATAAATACTAATGAAATAATCTCTAAGTCTTCTTCTCTCAAACCACAAACACATCAGAATCAAACAGTTACAGCGATCTGTACACCTGATTATTTCAGGGTAATTTCATGAAAAATATAAGTAATACTTTAGCACATGCTCCAGTTGTGCTTGCAGAATGATGCACTCTTTACCCTAAATTCACCAGATGCCCGTAACAGCCAGTACCAATACGTAATTTCTACTTCTAATCCACAGTGATGACCTCCTTCCTCACACTCCTGCAGACCGCAATGTTGCTTTACTGTTAGCAAAGGCAGATGATATTTTGCTGCGAGACATCAATATTTAATGAATGTATCACAGATCAATAATCATGTCCTGTTATTTGATTATACTGCAGTAGAATTGTGAAAAACATTGTGTGCGGTGTATACAAAGACTGCACTGTGTATTCAGAATGAGCTGGCTGCTCCACTGTAATGGGTTTGTGCAAAAAAGCGCGTGAGAAGCCTGCTAGCGTTGTGTAATCAAATCAGTGTGAACTGCCAGGGCAGATATGTACACAGAGGTACAGTGTGCGCATAAGAGTGTGACGCTCTCATGTTCATTCAAGTGCCTCTCTCACTTTTTACAACATATTTAAAAAAAAAAACAAAGTAAACAAACCTTTACATAAACACCTTTTTTGAAATGCTCTTTTGGATTTGCAACAGTGAGAGGTTGATGTCGTCATGCTGAGCTCCAACCTCTGTGGTATTTTGGGTGAAATAAATATCAGGACTTTGCAGTGGACTTATCTGAAATCCCACTCAGTGTCCAGTTGTGTAAATGAGCTACTCCTTAAAGAATACCAGGATCACACGCTGACCAGAGACTCTCAAAATCTATGCAGGAAAAAAAAAAAACAGAAAACAAGTCACAGTGTCGTATTATCTAACTGGCCCATTGATCCGTGCCTTGGAAAGCTCCTCGTCAGCACTCTGATGGGACGCTATGATAACAGCTAGAGTTTCCTCCGGTGGTATAAAAAGACTGTGCTGTTGGTGTAAGATGTGTCAAGCCTTTGGGCTGAAACAGAAGCCTCAAGGCCAAATGACGTTCAGCATCATGCCTGTGGATCCAGATCCAACATAAGGGAGCCAAACATCACAGTTTCTTGTATCATTCACTCTTTCTAGCCACGCTGTAGTTGCAGTAAGATAAATGAGTGCCATACACAAATGAGAACTTCTCCTTTCAGACACCACACTTCCTGTCACATGACCGAGGCCTTGCTGTCCTGTTGCGGACACAGACCGAGTCCCGGCTGGCGTCGGTTCCCGGCAAATCAATGAGGGGACCTGAAAGAGGACACCTCTGCTGGGGGGGAAAAATGCACCGCATTGATTAGAAAGGAACCTATAGTCCTCTACAGATTCAGCGGGAGATGAATGTGCGTGTTTGTGTGAGGGTCATGTTGTTACATAGCAGGGCTGCAGCACTGTACAGCGAAATCAACAAAAATCCAAATCACAAACCTCTTTTTACCTGTGTTAACTTCTGCGGCCATTTAAATATTTAAGACTCTCCCCCTTTTTCCTCTCATGCCTCTTTCTGTTCCTCTCTTTGGCTTCCCCACCTCCATTCGTCCTGTGTTCACTCCTACTGGCATCCCTCCCTTCTCTTCTCTGCTCCCTGTATCCCTCCTCCTCCTCCTCTGCCACATCCCCCTGTCCTCCCCTGCCCCAGGCCTGCACCCACAGGATATCATCTAACTTGGCAGTGTGTCCTTGGGTCCATACAGTGGCAAAGGCATATTGCTCTCCTTTCTTTGTACACTGTATCTTTGTCCTGAAACCTCCACACCCTCATTTTTCTGTAAAATGATATTTTATTTCCTTGCAGAAGCATGCGATTGTATTATAATGTCCCCATGGGATGCATTGCTATTGCAAGATTAATTACGTAGCTACTCCAAAACTTCTTTCATTCTTGTCTAGCTCTATTACAGCATTTCCTTTGTGCAATATTGTCTATAGCTAAAGTAGCCCAGTAAGTCAAGTGCAGATATTGCATTGGAGGAGAGCCCTAGTTACACTGCAGACACTGCAGTGCAGCCTTCTCACTGTAATTTCTACCTTCTTCACCTATTTCTGGAGTCACTGGCAAGCTTGTGAGAAGTTTGTGGAACTTGTCCAGATGCCAATAGCAACACCTAGTGCCATCAATACTGTCCAGCTCCTGTCCAAGGCTTCCACTACTTTCTCTATGGTTTTAATGAAAACAAACTTTGGTGTGCTAACCAAATGTTTTTAATAATTAAGGGAGTCATCAATTTTGATTTTACTAATATTTTGACTTGTGTTTTCTATTAACACCGTTAGTAAGTGCTCTCACTTTCTGGTATTTTTATTCTCTCCTGTGTGCAAAGCTTTCACATTAATTTTTTTTTTCTATTTTCTGTCATTTTGGAAATCAATCCGTATTGAATGAGTATAGGCCTCTTTGGTTCTTTAACTTACATAATAGTAGCAGTACATCAGTGGCAAAACACAAATAAAAGTCATGCATTAAAATTTGACTAAAGTACAAAACATATTAAAAGCAAAGTGTACACAAGGTATTCATTCTGCAGGACCCTTTCTGTCATATACTAATAACATTACCGATGGCTCTGTTGTATTTAAGTGTCACAGTAAGTCATGACAGGCTCAATGGAAACAAATGGAACTCAGCTTTGATTCATTTTATTATTTATGCCTGTGCTTTGTGTCAAAAGGTGTACTGTCTTCCACTGAGATTTATTTTAAAAGAAATATAAAATGGTACAAAACTGGGAGGCCAAAACTTCAATTAATACCATCACTTGAGTAAATGTTGTTTATTTAGTTACTTGCCACTACTGTGACTTAATTTGCTAAACCTCCCGCACCTGACAAATCTGTACTTTAACACGCCACTAGAGGGAAGTGAAGTGCTGCCAATGGGGAAACATTAAGACGTTGGTATCTGGACGCCTACACCTTCTGCTGCATTCAGGTTTTCCCAGCTATTTTTTTCAAAATGAGAATCATCTTTATGTTTTGGCATACAGGAAATTCGGCGCTTTGGTTTCCAATTGTTCTGAGTGTAGCCTGCTTGCACCCAGCAGACAATCCATTTTCTGGGCTGTGTTACACGGACAGTAATGTATAGACGTAGATAGTCTACACATTACATTTTTACCGTTTACTGAGTACATATTACTACTACACTGAACTACACTGAAGGTCTGTATATATAGACCTATGATGTATAGTAGCGTATGTACCACCTGCTTAGACAATAAATGGATAATGTAATGTTACAGTTACAGTCAGTTATTTCTGTTTGCTGTTCTTTGGCTTTACACCAACTTTATAAAGAAAGTTGTAAAGAAAGAGCTGAAAACTGAAAATAAAATAAAATAGCTTACCAGAGAACACAACATCGAGACAGTAATCCGCTTCCCCAACTTTCGATCTTTTATGAAAATGTGATGTCATTTCATTTATTTAAAAAAAAGAATAATTTGATAACAATATAATTCAGTTCAATTCAGAGTTCAAAATACAAACAACCCCGTGCCTGTTCACAGCTTCAAAAAACGGAATATTTGTTACATCAAGATCTCTTGAGTGTAGGTCAAATGTCGGAGCTATTAGACGAGTCAGTGAACGCAGCGGTAGCTCCGGTCTGGCAGTGGGACGAGCCTCGCTAAGAGGTCATAACAAACATGGCGTGGAGAGGATGTGTAATGAAATGGACCAAAACAGAGTTCATGAGATCCTCCACTCGTACCTCACGAAGCTCTAGGTGAGCAAACACGAGACAGCCGAGGTCGCAGGGTCTGTTTAGGCAAGGAAAACCGTCACACGACCCGTGTGTGTGTGATTAGCTAACTGTTCCGACTGTCATTGTCAAACGATCCACGGGGCTTATGACAAAAACTGTAACCGTTTGTGACATGTGCGTGTTAAGGTTTTAATGACCCGGAGTCGATCAAACAGTATATTTAATGTCTCGCTTATCCTACTTGCCTATTATTCGTTACCAAATCAACTGTATCTTAAGGGATAGCCGTTGTCTTAACTAGTAACGTAGCCGTCAATGTAACGTTAGGTCATGAGGCCTAATTTCCTGTAAACTATTCACCTAGGACAGCTACAATAGAGTAATCGGTTAGTCAGTTGGTAGAAGAGTAATGGACAGGTATTTTGGTAATCGTTTGGTCATTTTTGTCCTTACAAAATAGTGGTTGGTCAGTGGTTCCAGCCTCTCATGTGTAATAGTTTGATGCTTTTCTCTGTCAACACGTGATATTTAGCTGAATGTTTTTAGGTTTTAGGCTACAAGTCAGCCCTACAAACAACGGTACACAACAGCAAGTTAATCATCATGGCGTTGAATCAACACCTAAAGAAAATAGATCAACATGAGCTCCACAGTTTTCACTGCAGGGCTGTTATAAGTAACATAAGTCATCCATGTTATTCTGTATAATGTAACTAAAGGATCAATACTTTCTCTTTTGTTTACACATTTTTTAACAGACTTAACCCCTGCAACCAACAGAGGTGTGGTTTCCGTCGGGAAGCCAAAAGGCCGGATACAAAGAAACAAAATGTCACCCAAGAAACCAACTCTTCACCCTCTGAGGCTGGCACACCAGGTCTCCCGCCTCCTCCCAAAGCCCCCACGCCAACACTTTTCAGACCACTCATGTTCACAGTAGGGGTATGTCTTCCTGTTTTTCTAATGCAAAAGGTTTGGATCGGAATGATGGCATTGGTTGTTGTCTGACTCCATGTCAGTTTACAGGCTGCTCCTTCGGTGCGGCGGCCATTATGCAGTATGAGACCCTGAAGTCGAGAGTTCAGTCTGCAAAAGATAAAGAGGATGCAGAAAAAATCTTACAGGTGTGCTTTTAATGATCTGTGGTGCCGCTTCTCTCCTCTGCTGCTGTCAAACAATGTAACTACTAGCTTGCTTAGTCTTTCATATATTCAATCGTATATTACCAGGGTTCCCAGGACATGGTGTACTGGCATGACTGGTGGAGGCAGCTGTCTGCCTTCCAGCGACAGCTCATCATTGTGATGTCCATGGTGGATGACTTCTGGAGTAGCCTCACAGAAGGACAGAGGACTGTCACTGGTAGCTTATGTTGCAGACACGCACTCATTTTGTCCCTGTGCTTCTTCAGCTTTATCGGCTAGCATCAACATCTCTACATGTGTTTAATACGAGCCCACGTTTCTTCATAGTCAGGGGCTGTTCATCTTACTGTTTTCCAGGTATCATTGCAGTAAATGCCGCAGTCTTGTGTTGCTGGCGGATCCCTTCAATGCAAAGACGTATGATTAAGTACTTCACATCCAATCCAGCCTCCAGTGAGTATTAAAGTGCTTATACAAGGACAGAAAAGGCATTCGTTTTGTGTGTGTTTCAAGCATGTGTTTGACGCCATCTTTCTATCCCCTCCACCAGAAACACGGTGCCTTCCCATGGTCCTGTCCTCCTTTAGCCATTACTCCATTATCCACATGATGGCCAACATGTATGTCCTGTGGACATTTTCTTCAGGAATAGTCTCTCTCTTAGGGAAGGAGCAGTTTCTTGCAGTCTACCTGTCTGCTGGTGAGTCAAAAAAAAGAATAGGACTGAGGTCTGATAACATTTAACTTAGCATATTAAATCTGTCAAGCCAAAATCTTTTTAAGAATTTATTTAGGTCTCTATCTTTTAAGTGACACTAGTTATAAAATAACTTGATCTTTAAGATATAAAAATCAAATGACTGGCATTTACAAAACCAAAATGACATCCTATACATATTCAGCTATTCAGAAAAATGGCTCTCTGAAATTCCAATTCATTAGAGCTGGACAGATTGGGGTATTTTAACATTTGGAACCAGCTGGTAAAATATACGCTCATTATGACTGAGAAAATGGGGAAAAGGGATGAATTGAGTTTTTTGGTAGAAGAGTGATATCTCTAACATAATATATATTTTCAGGAGTGATATCCAATATGGTTAGCTACTTGTGTAAAACAGCCACTGGACGTTTCTATCCATCACTAGGAGCGGTAAGATATTTGCTAAAAATCATCATACAGTTAAACACCAAAGCAACACAGTAGTTTTGACTGTCTTTTGTTTGCTCCATAGTCAGGTGCCGTCATGGCAGTGCTGGCTGCAGTCTGTGTAAAAGTGCCAGAGGCCAAACTAGGCATAATTTTCCTCCCCATGGTCACTTTGACAGCAGGAAATGTAAGTTACACAGGGCGTGCGTGTGTGTGTGTGAGAGAGAGAGTACATCGGGCTGTATTTGTGTGTTGTCTGTGTACTGCAGTGGCTGTACTCTCATGTAAGGTGTGTAAAAACTTTTGCCATTCATTTCCCTTTTAAAGGGGGTTATTGACATTCACATGTTGTGTTTTTGCTGCAGGCAAGAGATGTAAATCTGTGCATGAATGAAACCGACAAAGTCTAGTATGTGTGAGAAAATGTGTAAGTATGCATGTCTGAATGCCTGGAAGGGAGATGGATGTTGTTGATTTAGTGAAGTACATTGTGTGTTCGTATCACTTGTCTGTCTTTAGGCTCTGAAAGCACTCATCGCCATAGATACAGCAGGGCTTTTTCTAGGATGGAGACTGTTTGACCATGCAGCTCATCTGGGTGGAGCCCTCTTTGGAATGTGAGTGGCCAGTGTTCCTCTGGCAGTGAAAAGGATAATTGAGTGTATTTTTTGTGTGTGTGTGTGTGTGTGTGTATTTATAGGTGTTGTTTTGAATTTGTTCATAAGCTCTACGGATGATGTAGAAATGATGGGCCAAGGCCAACAACACAAAAATGTTTTACACTGGAGAAGAATGTCCTGAAGTCTTAATTTTATTCTTAAAATACATTCTGTGTTTGGCCCAAATTGTAAGAAATGTAGAGCAACCTTGTAGCTCAGGTCAGGAGTTCATCATCTCCATCGATCTTGTCTTACAGATGGTATGTGGCTTATGGTCACAAGCTGATTTGGAGGAAGAGGGAGCCTCTTGTGAAGCTGTGGCACAACATGCGGTCTCCAGGTGACGGGGGATCCAGGCCAACAGGTGGGCCTGGCGTCAGTGGTAGTGGTGGTGGACGACCTGGCTCACAATGAGACTCTCGGACCCTTACTGAAAGAACTGAAGTCCAGAGTTACCTCTGAATATGCAAAGACACGTTAATCCACTAGGAAGGAGTCGGATGTTACTGTTAAATAGTTTTTTCATTCAAGGTTAGTAATGAGCAGAAACTGTTTTAATGGTATGCATAGACCTGAAATTTGAAAAACAGGTCGGACCTCACACCCGGTGTTGCAATCCAAATGTTTTCCTGTGTAGACTGATGACAGCTACAGGTGACACCTTCATCACTCTCCTACCTCTTAATAATATAAAGGTGTTTAGCCTTCAGCCTCCTTGTCAACTTTTTCCTGTACATGTTATTGAAAGAAATTGTATAAACTTGGACACAAAAACCAGAGTGCTGATATAATTCAATGAGTATATCATTTACTGAAATCAGTGTCATATACAGTCCTGTGGACTGATCTCATGGCGCTAGTAAAACAAGTTTCACCAATCATTGGCACAATTTTACCGTTACCATTACTACAGATGGGTTAGTCCTGAATCAAATAAAAATGAACTAGATAATATTTACTCCTTATGTCAGAATTAAGATGTTTAAATATCTCAGATATTGTGCTTGGAAGCCCTGAAAACAAAATTTATGTTAACCTACTTCAAGAATTAACTTTGATTAACTAATATCATAATTATGAATTCATCCCCAAGTTGTGTTCAGAGAAAAAGCATTGGCTTTGGTAACCTAAAATTACACGATATGGTCCTGCAAAACTGACACAGATGCACACATTAAAAAACATGATGCTGAACATTTATATAGTACTTGCATAAATTCTGTTTTATTCTCTGATGCTGACTTTGGTGTCTTTTTTTTAACAAACCTGAAGGGACCGTTAACAAGGTCACTGGAATTCACATTCCATATACAATTATAAATATGGCAAATGAAAAATTGAATGGGACAACATTAGTGCTGTAAATCATGGTTACAAACAAAGCAAAATGTCAAAGCAGATCTAAGACTGACACCTGCTGGCTATAAAATAACTGCACTACAATCCACTGCTGGGGTAAAGGCAGCTTTGGCTACAATACACATTATTATAATAATAATTATTATTGTTAATATTATTATTATTGACATATCATCAGACTGGTCCATGTGTAGAAAATCCTTTATCAATCCTTGCTGTTGTCCAAAGGATGAAAGTCCATGATTCTGCTGAAGACACAATGAAACTGCTCAGTATCATGGCATAAAAACAAAAGAGTGAAACACTGAGCAGGTAAGCAACAACCTATTTTATCCTGTACTACACGTTGCTGAAATGCTGCCATATCATAACTGTTTTTCTACAACTATTTTTGTAAGTGTCTGAATATTAAATACTAATTTTACACATCTTAAGCTGTAAAACGTTTGCTTGCATTGATGTTTCTGAATACGCATAGTCAGTAAATGTTTGTTTCCAGCCACAGGTCATGTGAACATGAGATTATCATCTGCAGAACAGGTTAATAACCAAATTGTGGACTTGCGGCGTGTTATTAAACAAACATAGCTTACCAGACTGCTTCTTGAGTCTGTCTTCTTTCCGTCCAAAACAGTCAGCCATGTGGCAGGTCCTCAGCCTCTACTCTTGTGGTTGGCATAGCTGGGGAAACCAAACTGGGACACCATCAGGTTGGAGAAGCAGAGTGGCATAAAGCCATAGATCTGTGTTAGCCTGTTCAGACAGTAGGATCTCTGAAGAAGGTGCTCAGGACGATGCCACATGCCCTGGTACCCACTTCTGGCATCCTTTTCCAGGTTGCGGAGATCCACGGGTTTGACAAAGACCCCAGAGGGTTTGTTAATGCCGCCTATAGACTTTGAGTGCTTCCTTAAATACAGCGCTACAGCAAAGTTCATGGCAATGTCATCACAGTTCTGCGTTTCATCCACCAGCGCGTGCACTACTTGAGGTTGGTCCTGGAAGAGCTGCAGGTATCGGCAGTGGAAGAAGGCAGCGCCAATTAACACCATGGAGTATCTGCAGGGAGTGGATCAGGATTTAAGAATAAAAAAAACAACATAACCAACCAACATAAGTGGACAGTAAGATGCAGTATATGTGCTTCATGAAACTATGAGAAAAGAGAAGCACGACTTACTTGTCGCCTCCAGCTGTTTCTGGGTCCTGCAGTTCAAAACTACCATAACTGTACACTCCTCCTGGTGCTGCGACATGTTTCCGTGGGACAAACCCAACAATCTGGTCAGGAAATTGCTGTGGGACGAAAAGATGAAACAACTTCAATCAATCACATTGATTACAATGTAGATAAAAGTACCATTTAAGCATTTTTAAGCATTTTCCTTCTTCACATAATAATGCAATCTCATTTACATTTTCGTTAAAGTTATTACCTTCCAGACAGAGAAAGCAAAACTGATGTCAGGAACGCTGAGCAGGGTATCATCATCCAGCATCAGCACAGCTAAGGGTCAAAGTAAAAATCAAACAAATGCCACTGAGGAAATCAGACATATGCAATATGAAAGCTTTTAGGTAAACTGACCGTCAGTATCAATCTCAGGGAATAGTTGCAGCCTGTTGCGCATTCTATTGCTGGTCTGCTCCTTGAAGACCACAGGAACTGGATGAGGTCCCAAAGAGTTCCATAACTTGAGGGGTGTCTGCTCCCCAATGTTATTCCAGACAATGATAATCTGCCGAAGATGAGGCACTGCCTGGTAATGGTTTAGGAGTTTGAGCAAAATGTCTGTGCGGTTGTAACTTTGGATGATTATGGTAAACCTCTGCTCCTCCTCTGTGCTGTCACCGTGTAGTCCCTGTGCAGGATTCTCCTTTTGCGGTTCTGACCGGCGTGGGACTTCCAGGACACCAAGGCCTCCTTGGTTCTCAGCAGGGGGCAACAGGGTAGTTAAGGCAGCACCAACCAGGAGTAGCAGCAGGATTGGACAAACCAAATAGGTTCGCCTGAGCCCCTTGCAGCAACGAGGCATCCTGCATCACAGGAGGTGTGCAGACATTGCAGGGCACAATATTAAAACACCCAGAAAATTCATTTTTTGTAGAAACTCTTTCACTAGATTCATCGAGGCTTGCATGACAACATGAGGATTTCAGAACACACTTGGTCTAACAGAAATGAAGTAGCCTGTTGCACAGAAAGAATGCCTGTGAGGGGAAAAGCGGTTTTTAATAACACAGTAATGCCAGGTTTATTGTCTTAACAAAACAGAGCAGAACAGTTTTCCTTGAGGTGTCTAGAATGATTACACTGTCACATGCAACTTGGGGAACTTGTTCTGTGACTAATTCAAATTAAATATTAACATGAATACATCCTTGATGTGAACAAATTCTGTTATGCTTAACTCCAGTACTGTTTCCTTAAATATAAATGTTGCAACACGACAGAGCTACATCTTTGTATTTAGAACAGTAGAAGAGATGTGTTTTGTTTTTTTTGTTTCTTACTCAACCTCATAATTACGTGTTTATTATTACTCAGTGTCAGTGGGGGAAGAAGTATTCAGACGATTCGCGTAAAGGAACAGCTCAACATTTAGGGAAATATCTGTTTCCTGTTTTTGCTGAGATTTAGATGAAAAAAGAGATGCCGCTCTCTTATTTGTACAATACATATATTAGCTTAGCTTAGCATAAACAGTGGAAGCTGCAGGAAACAGCTGACCTGGCTTTACAGTGCAGACCTGAGAGCAGTGTGACTCTTCTCATCTAACTTTTCCCAAATACTGAACAATTCTTTTAAGTAAAAGTAGTAATAGTGCAGTCATTATAAATAAAATAAAAGTGCAGTAAAGAAGCAGAGTTTCTAACTTGGCTGCTCCAACTGACCTGGAAGCATTTGAGACCAAGAGGAAGTTGGTTCCATCTCTGTGTAGCATAGTAACTAAAAGCAGTTCTAGTCTGTTTGGTAATGGCTCAATGTATTACCAGCTGATCCCTAAAGATCTGAGGGCCTTGCTTGGTTTATATTCCTCTGGGAGATCAGACATGTCTGAGATTATTGAATTACAAGTTTGACAGCAGCTCTCTGAGTTACATAACCGTCTTTTTCACAAGACCAGACAAGAGACCATTACAGGCGTCCACGTCGCTGGAAGATGAGAGCATGAATGAATTCCGATACGTCTTGCCTGGAGACACAACTCTTGTCCATTTATTTGAGATAATAAATTACTGATTAGCTTTTAATGTGGCTGCTGAATATCAGCTCTGAGTAATAGCAAGATTTCTACTCTCCTCCCAGGTAAGACGTGTCACAACACCAGCCTTTAAAACAGACAACTTAAATTAAATACAACACATGCTATGAGAGAAAAGCACGACTTTACACCCAGATAACCATTATTCGGGGTTTTTTTTTTGGTACACATTCTTCCACTACATTCACCAGGGCTTGCATGGCGACGTTATGATTTCTGAACACGCCTGGTCTATCGGAAAGTAAGTAGCTTAAACGATACTTGTGAGGTGAAAAGTGGTCTTTGTAAGAGGTTCAGTAGAAATTCAGAAACACCAGGTTTGTTTTCTTAACAAAACAGGGTCCTGAATAGTTTTCCTTGACGTGTCTGTAACCGCTATACCGCCGCACTGTGAGCAAATCACATTAAATAACAACCTGCACGAAAACATCTTTATGCACGCTATGAAGCAGTTGTTATGCTTAATCCCAGTACTTTTTCCTAACTATATAATATGCCGCGACGCGACAGAGCTACTTCTTTGCATCAAGAACAGTGGAAGATATTTTCATTACCTCATTTTGTTGGCAAAGTAAACAAACCATTTGCTCTACAAGGGCGCCATGTTGACTGACTCTAACCAAAGAGCATAAAAGCAAAGAGATCAGGCTATGTGGTATGACTGGATGTCACAACTAAAGAAAAATATAGGGATATATTGATGGAAACTGACCAAACTCCTTCAACTGCAGAATCTTATGTAAGTCTTTAAACTTAAAACTATTTTTTTTTTTTTACGTGCCAGTGACGTACGTCGGTTTTCACCCTCTTGGACGTATTTTTCGCCGTATTCCACAGCTACGCGTGCTTACAAGTCACGTCAGTTGATTTTCTGTTGGAGGCACATCTCCCCCCGCCTCAGAGAACCTAATCCGGTCCGACTGGGAAAAATCTGCAACACGCTGCCGTGGTAACTATCAGTGGCGTTCAAATCTGAAACTTAGAAGTTCACACTGCATAAAGCGTAGCTCAGTTTCGTGTCGTTAGTGGACTGAACTCTTTGTATCGTGGATGTACGGTGGTGGTCCTATAACGTGTAGCAGATGTGTAATGATGTTCGATGTTTGAAATGTGAACCAAGCAAAAAGACAATGAAAACTAAGTATAACACTTTTTTTTGTAATTCAGATCGCACAGCGCTGCCATGTCTTCCACACCGGTGTCGACTTGTCCTACAGTCCCACTTTCCAATGGTCTGCAGATGCCAATATTTGGATTAGGTGGGGTTTTTTTTTAATTTACTTGGGTAAATCAACAATGTGTCTCATGCCACTTACCCAAATACAAAACTTAACAGACTGCACGACTTTAACAGTTATAACTAGTTCAATGAGTGCAAATTAATTTGTCTTTAATGTGATGTGTCCCTTGGGTGGTCTTCAAGATGAACAAACAATCCTACAGTTATTTTTAATTTGCTGTGATTCTTCAGTTTACATCAATTGTTTTCCAATTATATGTTATCTACAAAGTAAAGTCTGTCTTTCCGTTTCTGAACATGTTGCTCACGTTTACAAAGTACAAGTAAGAAGTAAAATCTGCTTTGACTGTCCTTTCCTCACTTTTGTTACAGAAGTGTTGAACATCAGGTTACACACCTTCTTTTCTTTCTCAACAACAGCACAAAAAAACCCCCAAAACATTTTAAATTTAGATGACCTGTATGTTTTGTCTAATATTTTCTCTCTGTTCCAGGCACGTCACATTATGGCGGATACTGTCACGATGCCATTGTGTATGCGCTCACTGAGTGTGGTGTCCGCCACATTGACACAGCAACGCGGTACGGCTGTGAGGAGAAACTGGGTCAAGCCATCAGAGAAAGTGGGATACCGCGAAGTGATCTGTGGCTCACCAATAAACTGTGGCCTGTGGACTATGGATACAAAGCTGCAAAGAAGGCCTGCCTTGAATCATGCTCAAAGATGGGGGTGGAATATTTCGGTATGGGTTGCGACTGATAAAGCCACAGTTAGACTACAGTTTTGTGTGTTATCAT
Source organism: Scatophagus argus (assembly GCF_020382885.2). Taxonomy (NCBI): domain Eukaryota; kingdom Metazoa; phylum Chordata; class Actinopteri; family Scatophagidae; genus Scatophagus; species Scatophagus argus. The sequence continues at coordinate 12,002,373 of NC_058505.1, read as the reverse complement.
TGCAGTACCACCAATCTTCTTTTGTACACAGCAAATTTTGTAGTGTTAAATCAACTCTGAGAGAGTCAGTTCAAACACCATGCTGGTGTTCATTTTGTCACAGTCTTTGCAGAGTTAATTAACACTTCCTGAAACGTTAAGAATTACACCCCAAATCCAGTGTTAAAATAACTGTCCAGAATTTACAATGAACCCTGTGTAACACTAGAGATAGAAATCTATGAGGAAGTGTTAGGAGAGGCTCTGGTTTCATAACTCTGTGGGAGATAAGTCTCAAACACCACCCTGTGCCATGTTAAATTAACGTTTAACAGCGTCATTTCAACTATATTTTAACACTTTTGCTTAACACCAGAAAATTAACTCTGACAATTTTTCTGGTTGTCATGTGCTTCTTTATTGTCATCTTCATTCCACGACTGTGTACATTGTTTGTTACCTTCTTGACTTCTGTAGTCTTTCATCAAATCATTTTGCAGATCTGTACTTGATGCACTGGCCCGGGTCATTACGCCAGGGTTGCTCCAACAGGGAGCTCAGAGCTGAGACCTGGAGAGCTTTGGAGGAACTTTATAAAGAAGGTACAGAACATGGGAGATCATGTCACAAAACAGAGAGAAAGTATGCAAAATTGACTACATCAAGTATCACTGTGATATAGCAGTGGCAGAGTGAGCTGTATCACAGAGCTTGAGTATCCCTGTTTGTCTCTTTAGGGGTGTGTCGGGCTATTGGAGTGAGCAACTTTCTGGTCCACCACCTGGAACAGTTAAAGGAAGATTGTAGTATTGTTCCTCATGTTAACCAGGTATTTTTTTTCATGAAAACCCCCATTAGGTTAAATGTGTTTGTTTTGCTAGGTTTATTAAAGAATTAGCTTGTCTCAGAGATGAGCCTTCATAAGTATACACACCTGAAGTATTTTTAAGTAATTTTTATCCTGCTTATATACTGCTTCTCTAGCATTAGTTTGCCTTTTGAGTGCTGCCTTGCCACATAAACCACCAATAAAACTGTATGAAAATTATCTGGGTTGGGGGTCACAAAAGAAGGGTAGTATAAGGTGAATGTTGAGCTGCCTACATGTAGCAACTTGCCTATAATGCCTGTGAAAAATGTTACAACCCTTCAGGTGGAGTACCATCCTTTCCAGCAGCCCAATAGTCTGATAGAGTACTGTCGTCAGGAGGGAATTGTGTTTGAAGGGTTCAGTCCTTTGGCCAAGGGTCAAGCCCTCAGCAACCCCGCTGTTCTCCAGATAGCAGAAAATTACAACCGCACGCCTGCTCAGATCTGCATCCGCTGGAGTATTCAGGTTGTAATATTGTTCAGAAATAGCCTGCCTTAAGTTGAATTGGCCTAACACACATGTCTGTATGTGGTGTGCGTGTGTGTATGTTTTATCTGTAATGCTGTGTTTTCCCCATTTTTCCTTAGAACGGAGTTGTCACGATACCAAAATCCACCAAAAAGCAGAGGATACAAGAAAACTGTCAAGTGAGTTGGAAATACATTGCAGTCTTTTTCGTCATTGCACTGTGACCATAATAATAACAGTTAGGAATCAAAAAAGGTTGAGAAACATTCATTATGTTCTGATGGACCAATCAAGTGTGCATGGTGACATGACAACATTAAAAAGACAACAGGAGTATGTCATCAAGTCAAAAGAAAAGTCGCTAAGAAAAGATGCTTTAATTTCCACTGCAATTTTATTGTAAAATAGTTAGTAATAATCCAATAAGTTGTTCAGATAGGTTATTAGAGAAGTGAAATGGTCTGTGATATGATCATTTGTATAAAAGTATAAAATGATTTAAATAGTTTTTTTTGTGAACTTTAGTTGCGATAACCAATTCTCAGTCACTAATCGCTGATGATGCCGCCATACATTTTTCTGCTTACACCATCTTCCTCTGATTCTACCTGTGCTCTCTCTCTCACACACACACACACACACACACACACATAGGTGTTTGAGTTCCAGCTGGAGGAGTCGGACATGGCCACTTTGGGAGGACTGCACGATGAAAGACATGTAACTTGGGATCCAAAAGATGTGGAGTAGTGATATGTGAAAAAATACAGAGCGTGTTTGTCTTAGAACCGGTTTTACCATTAACTGTTATCTAAAGAATGTTGAGATTGTATTATCACTTCACCTGGCAGAAACCTGGAAGAAGATGTGGTGCGACGTTGTGAAGCCCATTCATCTCTGCTCTGACACACAGATGACACACAGACATTTTTTCTAATGCAAGAACAGCTAAACATTAGAATAGAATATAGAATAAAATTAAGACCAAAATGAAGTCTGTACAAATATTTCAAATAAATGATTACCTGTGCTGAAATAAAGCTGTCACACTGATGAGCTAAGTTTGTGTTGACAAAGTCGTTGATTTTTTTGCAGATTTTCAAGATTTCCTAAATCTTCCAAGCTTTATCAGAGACTTGCATTAGGTAAGATAAAATGGAGGGAGGACTTTAAACATACACATTCTTCCTTTCATGTATTGATATTCTAAGAGAAATTAGCAGGCCCAAGCAGATTTTCTGGTTTTAGCAGGCTCTGGACGGTCACAGTTTCTCAGAGGAACACAATTTGCCAAAGGCAGAACTACAGTTTCTCAGTCTGATTCTGGTTCACTGATACCGCTGAAAAACATTTCGCACCTTTAATGAACGTGTCTTCATAAAGTAGAAAAACGTTAATATTAAATGTTAAGATGCTTGTTCTAAATACATTGCGCTAATGGTTTTGAGTTTGAGTCACTGAATCAAATGAAGACAATGCTAAATTTGACCCACGTACGATAACATCTTGACAATTTAAAGTCACCGCAAAATGTTAAAAACTGATTTTCTACCAAATATTTATATAAAATAGTTCTTTGACAATAAATCAGCTCTGTAGTGTGAGAGTGTCGTGTGAGATTTTTGTTTTTGCAAGATCTTAATTAAAGAAAAGAAGATGTGTAGGTTAAGGAAGACAGAATACCAGAAAAACTTGATCGGTGGAATGATAAGAAGCTTTAATCGTACTCCATTGGGCCCCTTTTGCTAACTGCAGAGCTTCTTGACCTGATTGCCCAGAGGCTATATGCTTTTACATATACATAATGACAATAATGTCAGTTTAAGTTGGGAGGCACCTAATATAAGTGTGGGAGGGATTTAGATGCTCCTGGTAGAATCAGTCTTTCAGGAGAACTGGTTACATGGTTTTTGGCAGTCTTCTTTGTTGCTGTCTGTTAGTCACACTGATACTGTTTCCAAGAGATCATGTCTTCTGCACAAAGTTGGACTTGTCCCACAGTTAAGCTCTCAAATGGGGTGCAAATGCCAATACTTGGAATAGGTAAGTTACATTTTAATATTTTTAAACCTGTCGAAGTAGAAATGCAACCAGTCGGATGTGTGTTCCATTAAAATAGTTGTGGATTTCGCAACATCAGTATGTCACCGGTGCAGAACTTAACACAGACCACCTTCCGTGTTGCTTGCTAAGGCACATCCCAGGTTGGAGGATTCTGTCAAGATACTGTTCTGTCTGCAGTCCGAGATTGTGGCATACGTCTCATTGACACATCCAAGTATAATGGCTTTGAGGTACAACTGGCTGAAGTTATCAGAGATAGTGGGGTACCTCGAGGTGACCTGTGGATCACCAATAAACTCTGGCCGGAGGACTATGAATATGAAGCTGCCAAGAAGGCCTTTCAGAAATCCTGCTCCCTGATGGGTGTGGAATATCTTGGTAAGGAGTGCGAGTGAGAGGAATACACCTATTTTTTATATTCCAAAGATTTAGTATCATTTGAAATTATTATTAGAATTTTCTTCCAATTCATTATCTGTTAATTTCCCTGCTTCTGCCACCATTTGTCTCATCAGACATCTACATGTTGCACTGGCCTGGCTCCATGCTGCCTGGTCGCAGCGGCAGAGAGCTGAGAGCTGAGGCCTGGAGAGCTTTGGAAGAACTTTATGAAAAGGGTAAAAGTGCAACGAAATAACATAATAGTTGAGCTATTTACTAGATGTGCTAATTTTACTTTTATTAGGATACAGTGGTAATCTCTGTCTATTAAATTACCCAAAAGGTCACCCATCAGTGTATTATTTGTATGTGTAAGACATTTCATTCATTTTTAACATTTCCCTCTCTCTTTGTTCTGACAGGGTTATGTCGTAGTATTGGGGTTAGCAACTTTATGATTCACCATCTGGAACAGTTAAAGCAGGACTGTACTGTGGTGCCACATGTTAATCAAGTAAGTATTTCACAAAAGACCAGGTGGGCAACAAAGTTTATCCAGACAGAGACACGGCCCTTATCTGAAAGGGGGGGAGACTAGAACTTGCCAGTTGCTGCCATAAGCATTGTAATATAAACTAACAGTATCATCCAAAATCAGGTGGAATACCATCCATTCCAGCAGCCCAATAAGCTGATTGAGTACTGCCGTCAGGAGGGTATTGCATTTCAGGGGTACTGCCCTCTGGCCAAGGGTCAAGTCCTAAGCAACCCCACTATTATCCAGTTGGCGCAGAAATACGGACGCACACCTGCTCAGATCTGCATTCGCTGGAGTATTCAGGTAATATAAATGAAAATGAAAAACAATTTCAATATATTGTCACATTATTATTATTATTGTTGTTATTATTATACCATTTAAGAGTGAAATGCTAACAGCAGAATCAACAGCCTTTTTCAAAATGATCAGTCTCACCATTTAAAAACCTTGTTGTCTAACTTCTGTTGTTATTAATTTTTGTCATCTTCTTAGAATGGAGTCATTACAATACCGAAGTCAACAAAAAAGGAACGTGTTCTAGAAAATTGTCAGGTGAGTTGTAAAAAAACAACAACTTAAAGTCAATTCTGAAATTGGAATTATCAATCAGTTGGTTATTTTTCCTTTTTTAATGCCACCTCATAATGTTAGGTGTTTGGATTCCAACTGGAGGAGGAGGACATGGAGACAATAAACAAGTTGCACGATGGGAGACACGTGTCCTGGGATCCAACTAATGTGGAGTAGCACAAGGTCCATTTGCTGTAGAAATCATTCACTCATGTCTGCAAATCAATAAGCCTTCTTTGTTTTGTAGTCCCTCACTTTTATCGTGAAAGAAAATAAAATAATTCTGACCGAGATGATTCGTGTGTGTTTTTTGGCATGACTGCCGCTGAGCCTTATAACAACATGTTGATTATTACTCAGTGTCAGTGGGGGAAGGAATATTCAGAGGATTCACTTAAAGGAATAGTTCAACATTTCGGGAAATATATGTTGCCTGTTCTTGCAAGAGACCATTACACTTTGCTAGAAAATGAGAGCATGAGTTCCTCTACATCTTACAGCCTGGATTCTTGTCCATTTATTTGAGATGATAAAACACTGATTAGCTTTGGCCTTGATGTGGCTGCTGAATATCAGCTCTGAATCTACTTAAACACCAAGGTTCCTAACTTGGGTTCTCACAGGTCTCAGCACATCTAACTGCTATTATGAATAAAACCTGTTCAGCAGGTTTTGGAAACCAGGTATCAAATTTACCAATGTTAATTCTTTTACTAATGGTGTGTTAATGTGGTGCGTGTTAGCTGCGGGCGGAGAGAACAGCAAACAGCTTGCGCCCAACACCTTTCAGGTCAAGATGAAAAACATGTTAGATCAGAGTCACACACATTCCACAGTTTCTTCAACACTGCTAGAAAGGGACGATGGGGGGGGGTGTACTTGTACTCTGCAGCAGTATTTGGGTGGTACGTGTCAAAGTAACATCCTCATGAAAGCCGGGACCCAGGGTTTCCCAGCAGAACTTTGCATTGTAAAGAGATAACCAATGTTAATCACTTCACCAGACAGTTTTTTGATGTTGTAGCTGGTGGGTGGAAGTGTTCAGTGATGTTTAGAACCACTGATTGGGAGAGTCGCATGAAATCATTCTGGTATTTCATCTGTTTAGTGGCGGGCGCCTCATATTCTGAGGCTGCAATAACACTATGCATAGCAATCATCAAATATCATAACTGCAATATATCGGTGCAACCTAACAGTTTGGAGAAAATTAAGTTTTCCCCTAGCAGGTCCAGGTTTTGAGGTAAGACAAATGTGTATTTTTATCCTTGTATCCAGGCACTGCTGTCACAGTAATTGCGCAAAGTGGATCTTGAGCTGAAATTGTTTAATCGGCTGCTGTTTCAGTTTTGCTGTCAATGAGTTACACTGACAGCAAAACTGTGCTAATTCAGTTCTGTAGTACTAAGTGCTTTTCCCACCAACTTCATGTAAAGTGATTATGTGCGTTATGTTCTTCATTTCATGCTGATGTGGTAAAAATACAAACGAAAATTATTCATCAACCAGATGCTTAATATCAGAAAGGCAGTGACTTCTTCTGTTGCACATTTGAACGCACCCAACACTGGTATCAATGTGTACCGACCACACCCTGAACAACAGCTGAAGTTTCTTCTTAGCTCATTGGAATATTAAAAATAAAACAACCAGACACAATCATTCTGAGTTAGCAATATCATTTAATCTTTCCCCCTCATCTTAAAATCACTGTTGTACATAAGTTACACTTTGTTTTCTCAATTTCACAGGTTCATTTTTTTTTTCCTCTCTTCAAACTTCCAGTTTGACCTCCCTCTCGTATCAAACGAAAAAAAAGCAGATTGTATTATACAAAAATGCAAACCAATTTTCACACAGTGAATTCTCTTACAAAGTCATAAAATGGCGTAATAATGGCTACATCCACATTGGAGGAAGATAATTCTAGACATTCCTTAATGGAGTATAATATACATATAAAAACTTCTTTTTTCTTGCTGAAATCAAACCTGTACCTTAATTTAAGAGATATTTTACAAGGGAGTAATCATATAAAATAGCCATTTGCGAATTTCCCCAAAAAGTCAGGGAATAAAACGTGAGCCTCAAACAGCAGTAACAGAGTTCAGTGGTCAAATGTGGGCGCTGGGGGGGGGGGGATTAACTGGTTGTGTATATGAGGGGCAGAGGCAGCAGTTCCACTCAGAAACAAAAACACACAGGAGATTGAAATGAACATCTTTTGCTATTTACTATATAGTAAACCACCCCATACGTCACTGTATATCAGATCTGCTAAGCTAAAGGCATTTTAGGCTCATTCACACCTGCAGGGACTTATCAGGTAGAATCAGCACTGTGACAGTTTTGCTTGCCTTGCACTCAAGAGAAATTGAGAAACAACAGACTGAATTAACGTCATTAAATGTTGCCAATTCATGGAATTATTACCACAGAATTAAGCAGGCAGGCCAACTTCTTGTAAGCAGCTGTCAAAGAGGAACAAAACTACTGTGTGAATGTCACTCAGATACTCTTATAGCTGTTGACTACACATCAGGTCAGGTGATGCATTAAAGACTGTAAGACTTGCAGGTCAGTAAATTCACTCAGCTATTGCAGAAACAAAAACAAGAGAAAGAAAAAAAAAATAACCCTTTTAGGTAAATAACGATTCCATAAAAAAAATAATAAAAATACAGATGTTGCTTCAAATCTTGAGATTTGCATTATCGCAGTTTTGTATGACATTTTCAAAAACAGGGAGGAGAATCTACTGGAGTCAATATGTGTGACTCAAAGTCTTTCCAATTCAGTGTTAATTACTTTTTTTGTTTAGATCACCTCATGCTCCTGAAGCAGACAACATAAAGGAGCATTACAAGAGGATTTAAGGAAAACCTTTCAACAGAGACTTCCTGAATATCCTCTTGTGGTTCAGGGGTGGGGGGAGGGACCCCAAGAATTCTCTAAAACCGCAACACTATCACCCAGTACAGCACACTTTGAGAAAAAAAAAAAATTAGGGTACATTTTCTACAATACAATCTAGCACACACAAAACGTCTCCATAAATTTTCCAAAGTTACAGATTTTCGTCTTCTTCGGAAGCATAGTCTAGAAAGAACATCTTTGTTTGAACACAAAAGATTAAGTGAACACACATCAATGCGCACAGAAGTCCTTCGTCTGGGAAAGGATAAAGTCTGTGTTGGCAACCAGTGGACATAGAACAAATCCAAAAAAAAAAAGAAAAAAAAAAAAAGAAAAAAAAATGCTGATTCTAAGTAGAGATCATTTAATATAAATGCTGAGCGAGTAAAATAAGAGGTGGCACAGTAATAGTGCTTTAGTATATTAATGTATGTATACATACTTATATGTATAAGTGAATTGTGTACCTAAATAATAAATGTAGCGAGAGGCAGCCACAGGCTTGAAGTGTGGTAGGAAAATTTGGAAAAAAAAAAAAAACCCCAACAAAAAACAATCACATCCACTATCATGGCGCTGACAAATTGGAAGAGATGCTCATCAAACAACCCAGATGAGGAAGTAGACACAAAAACATTTGTGCCTTTTACTTGACTTATCAGTTATCAGGGAGTTGTCAAACTCTGTCAGTTTCTCAGTGCCCCTCGTCCGACCAAAACGAAGGCTCAGCGTTAAACTAAAATGACACGACCCAGAGCATCCCCCTCTATCCTTCAACCGTTCAAACGCAAGGACTCACTCGCTCTCAGCAGAGCCGTAAAACTGAAACCCGTCGTGCTAATTGTTTACGAAAGGCAAAGAGCTCTGTGTTGAGCATCAGTGGTAAACAATTCACATGATGGAGAAAGAGCAATAACAGTAACAATGGTGGTGATGATGACATCAAGGTGTGAAGAGTGAACAGAATACTGTACTACTCGTAAATAATAATCTGCAACTTGTGGACAGCTGTTTATGTTGTGTTTACCCCTCAGTAACCGATATAATATCCTCAGCTGTGAAAATGATTCAAGAAGTAGTGTGTAGCTAAAAATGCTACTACAGCTTCCTTCCTGAGAGTAAAAATAATGAAGATGGGTTTTGCTTGGAATTCAACATTTTATAACGCAGGAGAACACACGATCAAATGAGCTCTATAAAGCTTTCACTAGATGAGCCACACCCCCAAATCGTAACAACACAAAGCATGAAAAATAAAACAAACAAAAAAACAAAACAAGGGAAGGCAACTTCATAGAAGTTAGGAGAGCAAATGACAAGATAATCCCAATGGGGAGACCTTTCAGTGGCCAGATGAGAAGCTCTGAGGAGGGAAATCCTTACTTACCCTGAAATTATACAGTCAAGTTTGTACTCATTCACCTGACTCCTGAGGCAGAAAGTTGTACTCTCTCTCAGACACATCATGTGTATTCACCCAAACCAAACAAAGAAACCCCCCGAAAACTATTTCTGAGCGTGCCGCGAAGAACTTCATAACATGATCGGCTAGGACTGAACGCAGCCCCGCGAAGCACAGGCGAAAAGGCGTTGTGACGGAACCACATCAGGTCACACCACAACCCAGAGAAGCACACAGTAGATTCCCTTATAGAAAACATGTGGAAAGTTCATTATCAAAAAGACCTGTTGCAATCTTTAAAACAGAATGCTTCAATTAAATATATAACAAACTGCTTTTCAAGTATGAAACAGACATATGATGTGTTCATAAAATGCACTAATAAAAATCATACTTCTCATGGCAAGTGAGGACACGCAGGTGGTGCAAAAGTGATTTCTAAAACACCTTGCATCTCCATTTCAGCTGAATACTGGTGGAATACTGTAATGCTTTTCCCTCCTCAGACCATCTAAATCTGGGCGACCACTTTTTTTTTTCTTTTCATTTTTACGATTCTGGGGGTGAATGCCAAGCGCCACACTTGTGCTGTTTCCTACAATACCTTTTATAGATCATCAGATTACAACAAGAGACTGCATGTGACAAGATAGTGCTTATTAATCTGCTACTCTGTATCTAACCGTTCATCAACTTGTACCCCGCTCACAAAAAAAAACTAAATGGGGCGGACCAATCAAATACTTGACTATGTTTCTACAGGCCTATGATTAATGAATGAAATTATAATACCACTGTCAACATCACCACCATTTTCTCTTCTTCTTGAGATCTCTATTGTGAGCCTTGTTAATCTATAATCCATGTACAAAAAAAAAAAAAAAAAAAAAAAAAATTAACACACATGAGAAATGTTATCATATGCCCTGGTTTCCAGGCAAGGAAAGTCATTAAAAAAAGCTCATTCACAGAACAAAAAGAAAGAAAATTCATATCACGGCAGATACTGCTCATCTTCTAAATAGAATGGGTGTATGTGTGCCTGTGCATGCTTTTCAACTGAGCATCTTGAGTGTATGCGTGTATGTATGTGTGTAAGTGTGTACTGCCTAAGAGCAAGAATGGACAACCCCATTCTTCTGCATCTCTGAACCAGCGGCGCCTGGATCAGAGCACAGGCTCAACGCAGACGTCTTATTGGTCAGTGACAGCATGGACCCGCCCACTGCACTTTCTTGCATACTGCTGGATCCGTTTGACACCTCACTGAATTCAGGGATGGAGAAAAAGACCAGAGTGAGAACAAGGAATACTGGGAAGAGGTAAAGCTAAAGGATGAAATACATGCAAATTGGAAAAAAAATATCTATCTATATCTATCTGCCTCTATATATAGAGATAGGCAGGTATGTTCACATATGTGTACACGCACCCAAGAGCCAGGGAGATTTCTTCCAGCTGAGTCTTGTGTTCTGGTTGTCCATTCTCTGCAGGTTTCAACTTGTACTGCTGTACATCATGGGCTACTTGGTTTTCCTAGTTTGGACAACACATGCTTAGTTGCTAGCAAGACCCCCGGCTGCATATTTTCTTTTTATCATATTGTGCTTATCTGCAACTGAACCCCATTCAGAGACATGAACTCATCCTGGTGTGCCATAAGAAGTATAACACAGTGATTCTCAAAGAATTTTCATGCATTTTCTCCAGGAATTATGTAATATTCCCAGTTGGATGTTCTTAATTGTTAACTCTGCCAATCATCATCATCATCATCGTCAGACCATTTTAACAATAATTCCACCCTTACACCAACTTCTCTCAGCATAAACACTCAGAGTGCTGCATTCCTTATTCTTACCAAAGCCATCTCTCGGGTCCTCTTGCCAATCTCTCTCTCCACTTGGTGGAGCTCCAAGCTTAGCTGCTCACTGGAGACAGCTGCAGTACTTGCTCCCCCTGCTGGCCACTTGGGCTGTTGCTGCTGCTGGGCTGCTGCCGCCTTGCTCTGACCAGGCTGCACAGGCTGTCCTGCCAAAGCACTGGCTTCCCTCTGTAGCAGCAAAGAGTTACTGGCAGCCTGTAATAATGAGACAGGAAGTGAAGATGATGAATGCGCAATTTGAATATTTCTGGGAATAATCAGAAGACACACAGCACAAAATGGAACATTTGATTTTTGAGAGTGGTGTTGACTGTAACTGGATAGTGACAAGGCATCACGACTGCCAAATACTTTTAGCATTTTAAGAGAATGTCGCAAATGTGAATCAACTGAAATCAATTTCAACAGTTTCCAGACCTTCACAGGTTCTCTTTTTAGTTAGAGAGCATACAAACCTCCATGCTTCGCATCTGGGTCTGCTGGTTGATCTGGTGGTTGACCTGCTGCAGCTCAATCTTCAACTGTTCTCTGTCGGGGGCTGCCATAGGCAGGCTGTGAGGGTGTAATACAGTGAGAAACTTCTTTACAATCATCTCAGGACAAACACATTCGCTTTTATACATGTATTTCTGATATTTTACCCAAAGTCTGGCTAATATCATCACGAGGAAAAATAAACTTAGGCCTCACCGCTCACTGAAGTGTCCCTGAGAGGAGGAGGCAGCCTGGTGGGAGGGGTATGAGGTTCCACCCCATCCTACATGGCTTCCATATGTGTACTCTGCTGTGGGCGAGGCAGTAAAATGGTTGTCAGAAATGTTTTCAATTACAAATTGTGATGATTAAACATCATTATTATGTGAAATGACCATACTGCAAAAATTCCGTGTAAGACGTAGATGTGGTCGATGTGGACAAAAATAGCAAAGCACTACAATATACAAACATCACATGTCACCAATATGTATTTGCATCCATCCAATTAAATGCATGTTGTTTTAATCATTTTTCATATTTGTCAGCATTTTGTGTTTTGGTCTCAAGTCACCTTTGACAGAAAAACAAAACTACAGTCATGAATACAGCAAGACAAATACCCCTGTACTAACTGACTTTCAGAAATCACTATGGATTACCAACTTAAAGCATAAATAAGACTGTAATGCTCACTGACATTTAAGAGTTTTTAGCAGTCATTAATAAGTTGCTGTTGGGCATGCAGTCTCTTACCTGGCATGGCCATATGTTTGGAGTTTGGGTTCTGGGGAGTGGAGGCCATAGCTTGCACAGGGCCAGTGGTCTGATAGCCTGTCTTTGAGGTGCGGGAGATGGCTCCGAAGCGTGACACAGTGGGCTGGGGGCCAAAAGGGATAATAGGGTCATCGTCCTTGACTTCTGTTCCCCTTCGAGGAGCCTCCAGTGATGGTTCCCTCAGATCCTTAGCTTCCGCATTCTGACAGTGAGGGGGAGAGAGAAGTTAGAGAGACTGAAAAGGCAACATGTTCCTATCCTCACTCGATACACTGTGGTGTTTTTGTCATAAAGATGCGTTTAACAGAAAAAGCATTTTTATCAGGGCTGTTTAATGACATTTGGCCAACAAACAAACATCACACATTCCCTAAAAGTTTTGATCACTGGCGAATCATTTAGCACAGCATCACAACTCATTATTCTTTCACCTCTAATTGGAAAATACTGGCATGCTAGTCACAGTTATAAATCTGAACTCACCATCATTTCCATGGCACCAGGAACCATAACATCTTTGGGTTTGGCATCCTTTGTGCCAATGTAGGAGCCAATGGTTTCACAAGACCAGGGAGAGTATTGTCCTGCGTAGTCAGACTCTCTGCATTTCATAATGGCTTTGGAGCTCTCATCACCATACTGCAGACACAGAACACACACAGGGCAAGTGCTGTCAATAAGATTTCCATGTACTCACAGTCAACCAACACCTCTTTTTAACTATTACACCACAATGTCACTTACTGTTCTTCAATCTTGAAAATCAACGTGTCAAATCTGTCACTTTAATACCTGCGTACAATGTGAAATTCACATAAGGCTCACCTCTGGGGGGTAGTCGCTGGGGAAGGGATGAGACAGAGTGGGGGAGGCAGCAAATGGTGGTGGGGAGATGACTTTCCTTTCCTCCAGCTGGGATAACAGCTCCTGCCGGCGCCGGTGCAAGTAGTCCAGGCTAGGCTGCGAACCACTATATGATGGTCCCTAACACACACAAGAATAGAAATATTGCCACTGATCTGCTAGCATTGATTGCAGTCTTTTGTGACTAGTATTGCCACACAAAGACTTAAAGGCAAACCACTAAAATGACTCACCCTGACATAAGCCCTCATGGGTGGAGGTTGGGCACCCGGTGGATAGTAGCCATCTGGAGGGTATCTATCGCGAGCACTCGGCTCTGGGTGGTAAAGTGAGTTAGCCTGCCCTGCTGATGGTGGGGGAACATCTAGAGGGGCAGGGCTCATTCTGACCAGGCCATCCCTCTGTGATGGGTAAGGCTGTGGAGGGGGTGGTGGGCCAGCATAGGTCCCAGGGCGACCTCGGTCATGGTGTGTAGGGTGTGGGTAGGAGAAGGGTGGACCAGAGTGAGGAGCCTGGTAGGGGCGCTCTGGAGGGCCATAGCCAGAGTAGGGGTCCTGGTAAGGGGGTCCTGACTCACTGGGTGGAGGAGGATTACGCATGTAATCCCGAGGAACATACTGTGGCGGCTGTTGGTAGGGGTACCCTGAAAAATAAATGCCAGACTCTTATTAACCTCACTTTCTTTAATGAATTACAAGTTAATAACAACACCAAATTTTCATCGGTTTCACAGAAAGGCACTGTGTATTATTATGTTTATTTGACCCATACCTGTGGAGTACTGCGGGGGCTCATACTGAGAAGCCGAAGGCGGTAGGCGAGTATCATAACACATTTCAGGAAGCTGTGGCTGAGGGTACACTGGCGAACCTCTGGCTACCACAGGCATGTGCTTCACCCCAGAGAGGTGGTCCGCTGGCATCCTTGGGTGGGCCATAGCATGAGGTGGTAGAGGCATACCGGGTTTGGCCACAGGGTCCAGGCTACAGCAGATAATGTCAAGTGAAAAGAAAAAAATAATATGCTGATATCTGATGAGCCACACACACGTATGTCAATTAATTACAACTAAATGCCACTGAGTGCCAAGAGACTGTCGGTTTCCAATTCAACTAAAGACTAACTCTGCTAGAAAGACAGCTTTACACATAAGTGAAGTATTTCACATGTGACTAACTGTGTAGTCATCAACTTGCAGACAGTTTTGTCTTATTATTATTATTAAAATATTACTTGAAAATATTACTACAGATAGTATATAACAACAAAACAGTAGGCTACCCAATACAAATACAAACATACTGATCATTTAATTTCAAGCATTTAATTTTCACTTAGATTATAGAGAAGGAATGATCAAATTTCTCAAATGCTTGGGTTTACCAGTCCAAACAGAGCTGGCTGTCTATCAAGAAAAAAAAAATCACGTCATGTGGTTGCCCGTTCTTTGGCTGCCAAATAACTTAATGCACGCAGACTGCTATACTCACACATCAGGTGGTGATCCTGGGGCACTGGGACTCCCTCCATCCATCTTCATGGGTTTACGCAACAGTTCATACGGGACTGTATCGGTGCCACGGGCAATGAGCTGGGGCAAAGAGGGTGCTCCACTGCCATTGGTGAGGGGTGAAGGCTTCCGGGTCACTGCTACATCAAGAGAAAGGCCATCATCTGGCATGAGCCCTCCCGAGCCAGAGATACGAGCCGCCAGGCGCTTGTTCATCTTACGATACCTGATGAGCACAAAATGCCATACAAAATGTATAAGACAAGCTGGATGATGTGAAAATGTATTTGTTTTCACTGCAAGGCCCAATTTAAAAAAAGTAAATACTAGGGGTGGGTATTGGCAAGGAATTCATGATAAGATACATACATTTGTCACGATACGATACTATCACGATATATTGCGATATTCAACATAGTTCAGTGAAAATGTAAAAATAGAGCTTAATTACCAGTTGCTGTGTACGATCTGGATAGTCTTTCATCTTATCAAAACTGAATTACATCAACATAACTCAATTTATTTTAATATGATATTGAAAAAACGTGGGAAAAAAATATCACTCTTAAACAAACTGAACCAGTGGACACACCATCTACAAAGTTTCACCTGTTGCTTTACCTCCTCATACATTTGAGGCACAGCTACCTCTGTGCTTTCGTGTTGGGATGACATACCGCGGTTCCAGTGTGTTGACCATATTCCGGAAACCAGTGTTTTCCACCACACTATAAGGACTCGAATCTTGGCAAATAAACTGCACTATAGCCTCAGAAAATTTTTTTAGAACGTGAAGATGAAAGTTTGTTGAGGATATCAAGAGTCGTTTGTCCTCTGTCCACGGGTTGCTGCTGTTGTAGTTGTGTATCTGGACAGCGCCTGTTCAGCTGAGTTCGCAAATTCGTCGTGTTCCCACAATATTTAATACAAGTGTGACAAAGCTTGCAAATGGCATTTCCCATGTCCATATCTCTGGTACCTGGTTTGCTGTAGAATCCGAAGTGTGCCCACACAACTGCTTTAAAATATGAGACACCCGCTCTTAACTTTTCTGCTGTCTCAGCCATGTTGGACTTTCTCTAAAGCTCGCCCTTAGTGACCGCTGGAATGCCACTACCCATCAAGGCAGTGAGCCATGTGGCGACATCTACAGGACTGGAGGTTGTATTTGTTTTTGGCTGATGTTTGCGAACCGTGTAAACAATGTTTTTTTTTTTTATTAATTTCAGTATATTAAAAATCAATTTTTGCAGTCAGAAAGCGAAGTAGTATATTGTGAAAAGAAGTACCGTGATACATTGCCATAACGATATTTTGCACACCCCTAGTAAATACAGAATTTCCATGTTAATATTTGTCAGACTCACTTCTCCAGTTCTTCCTGAGAGTGAGCAAAGGTGCAGCTGGCTCCACGTGGACAGCCTCCCTTCTGCTTCATGTCACGACACATGTAAGTCTTGTATTTGCTGTGTTGAGGAGGCTAAAGAGAGACATCAAGTATTACTGAAATAGAGAGCATATATCTTTCCGTATCATTATGGTTAACCTTGATTTAGAGGTATACTGTGCAGAATAGTCTTTCAAAAAAAACAACAAAAAAAATGTATAGACTCATACAAAAATTCTTCCTCTCAATCATCACTGATAACCTCTTAGACTTTTGAGGCAGTGTCTGTATCTACAGAAACTGTGCACCCTGCTTATATCTTCTAATTACATTGCTGTGTTCAGGACGTTTCTGGGCATTAGTGATTCTTCACAAACATAGTTGATTGTTGAGTCTCATTCCCAGGTTGTTAAATATTGACGCTTTGGGTTGGGGTTCGCCAACCCAAAGCTACAATGTTTAACAACCTGGCAGTGAGTGGTTATTCCTTACTGCACCTTTAAGGTTGTTGCCTAGCACAACAAACAGAGCTGAACAATGAATAGTGCTGATACCAAACACTACAGTTAGAGCTTGGTGATAATGAAATAATCAACTGTCACAATATTTTTCTTACATGACTAAGAGTGGATATACAGGTGCACTGCAAATAAAAGAAAAAAATAACACTGCAGGTCTAAGGCCACCACAAGCCTTAAGAACAGCTTCAATGTCTCATCATTGACATTAACAGGCTGGCTGGACTATGATGTCCCTGAATGGATAGACTGACCTGTTGAGGGTCAGCTCCTTTCTTGCTGTGGTTCTGGATGAAGTCCACAAGGCCATGCACCACTGTTTTCACTGCAACCAACCCCTTCTCAAGCTGTTCCCATGTGGGAGGGGGGGCATCTGAGGAAGGTAAATCAAATGGAAATATGCAAAAAGCCTTTTATGTGAATATTTTCAATTGATGCAGCTCATTTCTCTCAGAAGTGAGGTGTATGTGTGTGTGTGTGGGCTGGGGGCAACCCCTTAACTGACACCACAACCAACTTCGTTGGAATTACAAAAAGTGCCTTGCTCAAAAGTCCCTTGCCTGGCTGGCCTTTCAACTGAATGACAAGTGACAATATTAAGTTCGAAAAATCTGTTTGAATTCTTATGTGACAGTCAAAAAATTAAAAAATACAACATTTGAGAGCCACTAGATCACTTCTGATAAAGAGAGCATACAGGCGCCCAATAATGTGCCCAAGACAGTTTAAAAACTACATTTCTATCTCTTTGAGGACATTTAAAGAAATCAATAAATTAAATACAGTATATCATAAGCTATTTTTTGAGGGTGAGTTAAACTGTAAAGTAAGAGCTGGGATACAGCCAAGGTACTGTTTGTTTTAAGCCAGGACAGATGTTAGGATACAAATGTTAAGATACAAAGGTCATTATGTGGATTCCAACTTGTGACATTACCTGTAATTGATTTATTCCATATGTCAACAGAAAACCAAGACTCCCAAAGTGGTTTCTTACCAGGACTGGGATCAATGTTGGCCAGTAGTTCCAGGTGGGGCCGCAGCCTGTTAAGGTTGGCTGGATCTCCGGTCCTCTGCAGCGCAATCGTCAGCTCCTGTACACTCTGAGCAAACGATGCAGGAGTCTGCAGCTATGCCAGGGTCAAAAGAAGACAGGGAATAAATGCTTTGGTAAGTTTATGTCAGACGACACGTCTTATGTAGGAACGTGCTTTGATTTAGAGAGCAATATTTAGCAGAACACACAAATCCATGAAATAAACACATAATTACTTCTCTTACATACCTTATCTATGATAGACTGCATGTGGGACTTGTGAGACTGATCTCCGTATAACAGAGAAGACCACTGGTCAGGTGCAATGCGCAGCCCACCCTCCATGGCAATCTGAACTATCTGGGAGTCATGCTCGCGCCGCAGAGCCTCGTAAGTACGAAACTCCTCTTTCAACTGCATCAGGGATGAGTCTTCATCACGTTTGGTCACCTAGGTAACCACAGAGGAAACAGGACAGGCAATATAAAATCACCACTGGTTAACTAAACCAAATACTTGTGTTGTGTAAGTAGTAATTATGGTTAGGGTCACTTCAATATTGAGGCAATGGGCCCTGGTGTGGGGCAGCACCACATGATGTATTTTATTATTATTGCAAAATGTAAATAATTTTTCTTCGTGTTCTCATTCAGTAACATACCTTGAAGCAGGAGGCCCTGTAAAGGAGTTGCACCACATGGCCTATGCTTGTCTTAGAGGCCTGTGGGAACCGTGGCTCAAGCCTCTGGACTACAAAGAGAACCAACACCTTTCTGGAGAGAGCAGAGCCATCCTCTAGAGCAAGGAGGACCAACTTTAGAGCTTCCTCCTGCATGGCTGCGACAGGGGGGAAAAGAAAAAAAACACAAACATAAAAACCACGAATGACAGCTGACAGCCATAAGCGAACACTTACAGGGGCTGCATGGAATTCTTCTTTATCTCACTTGGCAGTTAAGGGAAAACTACCTACCTGGGCCGAGAAACTGACATCCTCGTGCACGGACAGCGGCCCACAGATTGGAGGAGAGTTGCTGTGGGTTCTGATGCTGTAAGATGAGTTCTGTGACAGTTCGCTCACCCAGAGAGCGGGCAGCTCTCATGGCTCTAACGCGACCCTCCTCCTCCACCAGCTGGCAGTGGACCAGAGTTACCAGTTTCCTCTGCATGGGTCGACTCAGGATGCTCTGGGCTGTGCTGCTCAGACCCACCCCTGGCAAGAAAATAGACAGGACAGCATACACATGCATTGAATAAACTTAACAGCCTTAATAATAATGTGTCAGGCTTTGTTTCATGTACCCTACATGTCTCACCAGATGTTTTCTGTCCATGAAGCCTGCAGGTTCCAAATAATTACTGTGCTAAATTTTGCCTCTGAATTATGACAGGTGGCGTGAGAAACAGCAGAAATTATTTTGTTTCATCCAATTCATAATTCAAACAAATCCCTTGTGCTTAAATAAAATCAGAATTTATTCAAGCTATGCTGAGCAAAGAGCCAATTTTAATTGTTTTAATGAGGAATACACTTTGTTACAAGAGTTTAATGGTGAAGCAACTACAGTCCACCATTTTTTTGAATAAATCAATCAATTATATATTTACATGGACAATTACTGATTCATATGAATGTGCATTTTCAAAAACATGGCAAGAGATTATACGTTTCCAACAAGTTTACTCATGTAACAAAAAGGCATGCTAAATGATGAATCAATTTACAAGAAACAAGAAATTTTCTTTGAAAATATAAACATCATAACATATTTCTGAGATGTTGCATATGAACACCATAACACTATCACAGTCATTAAACACACATCTTTAAATTTCAGTATGTAGGTGTGAAATATAACTGATGTTAATGAAAAATGCATCATGTAATTCTAATTATATTTAAACAGTCATTGTATGTGTTTGGGAAAATGTAGTTACGCTTTTATTTTTAAAGACATTTCATGTTAAAAAGTTAACTGGCAAGATCATCATTATTATTGCTATACATGATGTATCTGCGATGTTTGTGTGTATATGTGAAGTACCTCGGGTGTTGCTGAGAGGCTTGAGGTAGAGGGCCAGCTCCTCCACACACTGTCTGGCCTCCTCATAATGCTGTGAGTCCTCTGGACTGGTAATCAAGGCAACTGGCTGAGCCTTTGGAACCTGCAGCAGGACACAGAGGGGGAAATAATTAGGACAACTCATAGCTATAGCTGAAGCCTTCAGCACAAGTATATCACAATGATGATGGAGTGCAGTGGAACACAGACATCATTTTCCTTCTGTTGTGTAATGTACTGAAACAAACTAGTGTACCAATAGATATCATAATACATCTTTGTGTGTGTGTGTGTGTCTATGCAAATATGGCATGAGAGTATAAACAGTATAATAAAATGTATATAACATTTTCATCTGAATTTTGTTTGTGGTGCTACAACACTGAAACAAAAGCTAACGCTGAGAATAAAGGTAATCATCATTTGGACTGGTCTGTCGAGTACAACGTCATTCAACATTGCTGTTTCCAAAGAAGCTCCTTTGTTGGAGAATAATTTGGTGATGCTTGTTTGGTGTTAACCAGAGTATGCTCCATTTATTATTTAGTCTTCCTGGGCCTTACTTAGGCGACGATCAGGGCTAAGAAATACAACTCAGCATAAATTAATATTTGACAAGGACATTCAACTACTGCATTGTACTGAATACTTATGCTCCATTCTTTGCATGTCTTCCTGAAATGCAGCTGTCTCAGCTGACAATGATAATAAGCAGAATTTACAGTTGAGCAAATACACCAGTGAGAAGCATTTCTCATGCTTGCATTTTCACACTCCATCATCACTTTAAACCTTTCGCTTTAATACTACTTAAAAACAACTTGCTGCTCTAGGGTATCTTCTGTGATAAATGATCATTTTTATGAACAAAAACAATACCAAACTATCAAAACAACTTCCATTTCTATCAAGTTAGATTCATTTGACAGGGTGTTGTAAACTATGAGGCAGCTTTATTAGCGCAATTCACACACAAGGCAATTCAAAGTGTTTTACAGAATTAAAGGAAACATTGTATTTACAATACAAGACAAGGATAAAAGATAGATCTAAAAATTAAAATTCATCATTAAAACATAAAATTTTACAGTACTTTTTAATTTGGACTTAAACATAGTCAGATTGTCTAGCATCATCGGGAAGGTTATTCCAAGTTTTTGCTGCATGAAAACGAAATGCTGCTTCACCATGTTAAGTTTAACTCTTAGAGTCTGGGAAGGTTCACATGGTGCAAGCATATCAGAGATGTACTGGGATGCTAATCCATTAAGAGATTTATACACAAGCAGCAATGTTTCTCTGAGTAACGGGCAGCCAGTGTAGAGATTTTAAAACTGGAGTAATGTGGTCATACTCCCTCATTTTGGTCAAGACCCAAGCTGCAGCATATTGAATATACTGATGTTGTCATACAGATTGTTTTGAGAGGCCAATGAGCAGACCATTACAGTAATCTATTCTGCTGGAAATGGATGTGCGAATGAGTTTTTCTAGAACCTGTGGCAATGTCTTTCAGATGGTAAAAATCTGATGAGGTGACAGATTTGACGTGGCTGTGGAAATTTAAGTCCACGATGATGAGTGTAACCTGTGTGAAGCTGATATGCAAGGTACTCACCTAAGTTACTCAACCGTGGCTATATATGACAATGAGCAAGCTCATGGTCAATACAGTGACGCTATCCATTATTATACAGTGTTTAACTGGAAACTTGGGCAACAAGGCCGAACACCATTAGGTCTGCCTCGCCCTGTTGGTCAAATACCGCCTCAAAGAAATACAGCTTTACTGATTTGCCAACACTCAGCAAACCAACAGAATTAAAGTCATTGCTCAATCTGACTAGAGTGTGACTCATGAAGGTATCTCCAAGCTATGTGCATCACGTAATACCCTGTGCATGACACACTAATAGAGTCCATTAACAGTAATTACAGAAAATACACAGTCAAGAGGTTTCTTAAAATGGTACACCACCCAACAACAACCACGAGCTATTATCCTTCACCACAAGCTAGCATCAACAAGGGGATTCACATAAATGTTGTGTGTACGAATACACAAAAACATAAGTCTTACCTGGCCGCCCACAAGTTGCAACAGGGCTGTGTTGACAGGTAGCTGCTCGATGTCCGTGCTGATGGCCGTCTGGTCAAAGGGACAGGCCTTACGGTGCAACTTGTTCAGGCACATCTTGCAGACAGTATGTCCACAGCCCAAGCTGATGGGCCGACGAACAGTCTCCTCAAATGTCTGTGTGCAGATTGGGCACAGCAGGAACTCTGTCCATTGTGGTGCTTGCACAGGCATGGTTATATGTTGATGGGACAAGTGTGTGTATAAATGTATGTAAGCTTTAACACAAAGAAAAAATATCAAATAATATATATATATATATGGAAGATTCCACTGGAATCAAGAAATTTTCTTCCGAACTCAATCGTTCTTAAATGTTCTCACACATTGTGGATTTTGGATCACATCGCGTGATGAATACTGAAAAAGAGACAGAGAACGTGAATTTAGAATTGAAAAAATATTCAATTATTTTAACAGTTTTTCATGTCATATTGAAGCCTTACAATGCTTATTATCTCATATTACAACAGTGTTTTTAAGAAATATAGCAGTTTTGTGTATCAGCACCTCTGCAACTGAGAAATGCTGTAAAGGCAGTGGAAGAAGAAGAGAGAGAGTGGGTTTTATTGTGGGACCACTGATACTTTCCTACATTAAAAATCCAAAATCTATCACTTGAAATCTATTTGGCTTTGACTACACGTCGGTATGCGTTGTACGATCGGAACACGCGACATAATAAAGAAATCCGATGTGACACGGGACATATTTGTAGAATACGGTGGAAACAAGCGACGGAGAGGAATCAAAACAACTAATGTGTGGCCTACTTAGAAGAGCTGGTTACCACTATGACTATGGACAAAGGGTCCCGTAGAGGCTAACAACTAAGTCCATCTGCGCTATCTCACTTGTCATGAAGCTAACGTTTGCTAACAGTTGGGTAACGTTATGCTACAAACATTAAACTTATTTCTGGTCAACGAGTTTGCTATCTTGACAGCAAACGTCTTGACGTTTGAATATATACCAATTAACGTTTTATCTACTATAAGGTAATGCGTTGCCTAACTAATTATAGGTAATGTTAGCTTACTTTAGAAAGCTAAGCTATGGGTGGCTAGTTTGCTCGGTTGGCTAGCGAGAAACGTCGCCTGATTAAAAAAATATAAAAACTGAATGATCAAAAATTTAACCAATTGGTCGGTCATGGTACAGTAACTATTCTGAATGTAGCTGTGATTAAGATTCAGTAAGAGTGCCAAGAACAATAGATACTATCCCGAGTATTGGTCAAGGAAACGATAGCTACAGAAGCAGTAGTGACACTGGAAAGTGGAGCCATTTGACTCTCAACAACGAGATTATGTAACGCTAGCATCCGAAACTGCCCAGGAAGCTAAACGCCTTGAAATGCCTTCATTTTCACCAGTCGCACCAATTTACTTGTGTTCAAAATGTCGGAACTCATAGCAGGATTGTGTTTAGGTCACATTTTCAGAAGCAAACCTCTTCTCGTCGGACTAAGCACAGAAGGCTAACAGCCTAGCGAACAATCCCTGCTCCTCCCTCTAACAGCAACTAGCTTGCTAGCTAGCTACCTTTCGTGTTAGCAACAACTAACCACAGCTATGCGTCATTAATAAGACTTAAACCAAATTTGCAACTTCTCTTCGTCCCCATTAGAACAAACAGATCATGACTGTCAATCCTACTCACTCATTCCAAAAGACTTGGAAGATTTTCATCTTTCTTTAGGAAATTGCTGCGATATTTTCTTGCCATGTCGACTGAGCAGCTTAGCTGCTGCCGAGGTTTGGGGAGGGTGTCAACTCGACAACAGACTCGCTAGCCGGTTAGAGCTAGCTGGGGAGGGTGTATGCGTATGTGCGTGCATGTGTGTGTGTGTGTGTTTGCCTGCGGGTGCGTGTATGTACCAATTGCGCCCTCTAGTGACATTGCAGCGCATTCACAACCAAAACACAAAACTTGAGCAGCATCTGACAGTATCTGATCACATCTGGGGATTGTGACAACTGGCAAGCAGAACATTGTCCCAGTTAGGCTGACTTGCACGACAGCACATGTGTGTGTTTCTGTAAACAGAGAGAGACAGAAAGAGAGAGGGAGAGAGGAGGGGGAACAGAGTGAGCTGGGTTGAATTGAGATAGAGGGAGGGATCAGCTGTATTGACAAATAAGAATCAGCCTACAGTTGTTTTCCGATGCAAAATCTGGCCTATATTCTCTAAAACATGTCATTGCCGGTATTCTTATCCCAGAGTCACCGGAATATCCCAGGAATAGCAAAAATTAGGAGTATCTCATTTAGGCTGAAACCCATTAAGCCATTTTAGTTTTTTTCTCCTCTTTTTTATTATGTGCGAGTGCTCGCGCGCTCTGTAGGCCTACTTACGCAACAGACAGCCTCACTCGGTAACGGGTTCGCGAGGGAAGGACGAAATTAAAGCAGGCATTTTTTTTGTATTCCATTTTTGTCTAATCCCACTGATTTCTGAAGGGATTACCGGACCAATCATGATTGAGAGGCTCTCCTGACGCTGCCTAGACCGTGAGCCGTTTAGACAGTGAATGGAAGCACAGCACAAGGATCTGGAGCTACACTGAGAAATGCTATTTGGCTTCCTTTTAAATCCGCAGGGGAAAGTTGCTCCTTCTTCTTGCCTTTGTTTGCGACCGACCTGGGGATGCGCGCTGCAGCAGCTACACGTTTTCGCGCAGGTTTTAGAATGAATTGTAACTTACATCCGCGCGTTTGCACCTGAATTTATGGTAACTTTCTCATGATGGTCAACGCTCGAATTGTGTTTTAAAGAACACCGTCTTCACTAAATATCCAGGTACAATATTCATTGTGTGTGTGTTTTTTATGTAACTTAAGTGAATTATTGTGAAGCTTACTTTGTTTATAATATTAATTATATTTTCTTAAGCTGGCTTTTAGCAAGGTGCTGTGCAAATGTTCTACAGAAACAGAATTTCAAGATGCTTCAGTTTCTTCTGGTTGAATATTTAATTTTCTAAGCTTTTTTTTTAATTGAATATGACAGTCATGTAGAATATTGTTTATTTGTGCAGGGGCTCAGTTGCAGGCAGCAGTTGCTTATTCTCATTCTGAAGGATTATCCTGTGCACTGCAAAGTAATCAGTGGATAAGGCAACGTGACTGAATCCATATTACATATCTCCTCACTAGGCAGATCACGTAGTTAGCAAACGGTAACAAATATATGGGACAGTGGCCACGGTTTTGTCTGCATGCATTTAAGAAAACTTCTGTTTTTGACTCTATAGGATCTGTTGGGACCTTTCTGTCCATGACGAGCCAATGGAGGAAGAGAGGGTGGTTGATGATAACCAAACACAATCCAGTTCTCCTGTACCTGTCGGGCTTCCCATTAACTGGGGACTCATCACTGGCCCTGTTCAGCCTGTTTTCCCTGCACCCTCTTTGAGCACCCAAGTCCTTCCTCCTCAGAGTTCAGCTGTGCACGCCCTCCAGACCAAGGTGAAGTCACTCACACAAAGGAGGACAAGAGGCAGAGACAGAGAGAAAGAAAGAGAAAGGCCAGACACGGATGTCTTAATGAGCAGTCCGGCTGGCCAGCTTTCATCTGAAGTATTTCTCAGACAGAGGCAGAGAGGAAAGGGTCAGGTATCCCTGTCTGCCCCCTCCTGGCAAACAGGTGCTGCAAAGATCCTGAGCAGTAGTGATGAAGAGGAGGAGGTAGAGGTGCAAGTCAGGTTAGAGATCCACAACCCTCCAGCTGAATCACAAGGAGAGCAGGTGCTCCAGGGGACAGAGGAGACTGAAGAAGAGAGGTCAGAAAGAAATGAGGGCCAGCCTTGTGGACTCAGGGAGGGTACCAGTCTGGAGAGTCCTCTGTCTGATAACTCCAGCAGCAGTAAAGAGGACCCATCCACTCCTCCTCCTCTGCCTGTATTCTCCTGTTCTCCCTCCACCATCCCTGCTTCTGCATCATCCACCAATTCCTCTTCTGCATCTTCCACATCAGCCAGACACTGGGCACCCCCCAGGGGCTTCTGGAGAGTGGCACGTCCTGAAACATTGCTTCTCAATGCTGTCGGCACCAACAGCATTCCCTCCACTTTACCTCTGAAGGACTATACTCGGACAGGGTCACTCGCAGCTCCTCAGAGGAAGTCTAAACCAGCAGAAACAGGCAGCGGGAGCGATGTGGGAAGCGGAGGGGACAACAGCAATGTGTCCTCAGAATTAAAACCCACAGACATTGTGGAGTGCTGCCTGGACATTTTTGAGCAGAAGGAGACAGACAGCAAAGAATTGTGCAGTTCAGACAGCTGGGAGAGCATGTCTTCACAAAGTGGGGTACTATCTGCTGATGAGAAGCTGAAGGTGAAGCAGAGGGCTTATGCAAAGCTCAGGGAAAGACAGCCTAACTGCAGGGAGGAGAGAGAGCAGAGTGGAGGAGAAAGTGCCGGCGATCCTGAAGATGTGACGTACAAAGTGGACTGTAAAGGTATGTTTCCTGTGGAAAATGTATCCAGTAACTAATTGGCAGAGCCATAAATAAGGCAAAAGCTTGACTTAAGGGTTTGGGAGATCAACTTGTGACTGAGTCACAGATAAGTTCCCTCCTCTCCATCTTGAGATGGTTGTGTTTTTAGTTTGTTGATTCAGGGATGGTATTGCATACAAAGCCTCTATCTGTGACATTAACCTCACAGAGTCTTGTGCATTCTGTTGTGTGAGTTCAAAATAAGTGGAAACAGATATTTGTTGCTATAGTTCAGATAACAGTCCATACAGGTTGAATGGGAGCATGGGGCTGTAACTGCTGGGAATACAGTACATTGGGCAGTTTCAAAGTTGAGGTGGTCTTTTGCCCCTCTGGGTTGAGACAGAAAATTCACGTCAGCGCCTCAGAAATAGCATTTAAACATTATAAAGCATTAAATAATTATAATATTTTGTCTGCTTAGAATACTCTCCATTCAAAATTCCTTAAACAATCCTTTGTATGTCTCCCAATGATGTTGTATAGAAATGCAGTATGTAACCTGGCTGATTCCCAGTGTTGAACAGATGTCAGATGTGCAGATGTGCATGGGGATGTTGCTATTATTAGCAGTCAGAGCGGTGGGGGAAGTGTCCCTGCTTTTGTATCTCTGTCTGTGTGTTAATGGATGTTTTTGTATTCATGGATGGTGACAGATTAAGTATTTTTTCCCATACTATATATTGCTGTTCAAGTGTCCTGTGTCTGTGTGTGTGTGTGTGTGTGTGTGTGTGTGTGTCAATAGCAATACAGTTAGTACAAGGCATATGGCTAAATCCATGATGATCAGGTGATGTTTTCCTTTTTATCTCCTGTAAATCTGCGTGTATCTCAATAGTTGCATAACCTTTTGTCTGACAGACATTAAGGATCTGTCAGGTGTAAACCGTGAGACTGTCACTGAATCTAATGGTATGAAGGTTTATGAAAATCCCTATGATCGCAGAAATAGTGAAAAAAGATGAGAAAAAGAAACTGTAAAAATATTTTAATACTGTCCTTGTAGGACACATTCTGGCTGATTGCTCTCTTGGCAGTGATGTTTGCCCCAAGCACCGTGTAAGTCACTGAACAAGAGGGATATAAATACAGGAAATCTTGGTTTTGCGAGGACTTTTCAAAGTTTTTACATCCTGGTTATATTCATATCAAATGTGCTGATATTTGTGCTTTTCCTGTTTTGTGCCAGTTGAAGGTGCCCAGGGAGTTTCAGACCGGTCAGACTCAGCCAGTCTTGCTCAGGAGCTTGAACCCTATCTGAGGTGAGTAATGCAATCCTTCTTTATGTTCTTGGCAGAGGTGGTGACATACATCTCCTATGCACTATTTATACCTTGGGCTCATAAATTCCATTCTGACAGTCCCACTGATGGGAATTTAGAGTCAAGCTTTTTCCCCGCAATGACTTTTTAAGAGGTGACGCAGACATGAAATGCAATAAATTCGTAACAGAATATCAAGCAGTCCACATTAGGTGGTTGGGGCAAATCTGAGCCCCCTCCTACCCTGCAGTAAAAAATTTTCAAACATTCAAACATTCCAAAATATTTAAAAATTCACTAGCAGCTGGAAACAACTTCTTATTTATTTTTATTATTATGATAAATAATTATTTTAGTTGTTAATGTATTTATTGATGACATGATAATAAGATAATATGTAGACAATACAATGTCTATATGTAAAAATCCTCCCTACAAAACCTTTCTTAAGAACAATTATGTAAGTATTATCAAAACAAAAGTGACTTAAAGTATAAGTGCTATTATATATGCTGTTCTCGAATTAATATTACTGCTATGTTGATGTGTGTGTTACATTGTACTGCTGTAGATGTTTGAGGTTGCGGTAATTTCAACTACTTTATAAACTGTTGGGTAGTTCAGTCTACAGTGATGCATCATGTGCTATGAGAAGTGCGTATCTCTAAAAAGTCAACTTTTCAGGATCTCGGAAAATCTGTCTGTTTTCAGAAGTGTGATGACACATTTTCCAGCTAATCCAAGAAGGTTTTTAACCAGTTTAGTTTAGTAAGTGAGAGAATCATCTGAGTGACAGAACACTTAATCCGTCAGTTTATCAGAAAGGTCACTGTATTGGGAGATACCTGGTGTCTCACTGGACAGGAAGGGTTGGACAAATTGTAATCTGGAACTTGTAGCTATGACTGTCAGACAAAAGTAGTGGAGTAAAAACTACAGTATTTGCTTCTGAGGTGTAGTGGAGTTTATATAAAAATAAAGTACAGTAAATGTACTTAATAATTTTCCACAAGTGATTATAGAGTACATTCTGGTTATCATCCTTATAAACTGCAGAATAAAACAGCTGCATATGGGATACCAAAACAGGTTGCTAATTAATGTTGTTTGTCAGTATTGGGATAAAACAATGATATGATAGACTGTAATCTATTGAAACACAATATGTTTTCCTCTTTACACCCAGGAGAGAATGACTCACACTCAGTCCATTACAAGGATAATCCACATGGCTGGTGTATCATGCTATCTTTATCACTGGGCCAGGGGATAAAGACAAGTACAGACGATGAAGCACAATGCAGAGCAGCTTAGCTGCTGGCCGTGAGGATAGATGGATGGATGACGTTTCTCTCTGCTGCTCACCACTACTGAGTTGTTCCAGTGTATCTATCTGACATTACATAAGGCAGCTTAGGAAGACGCAGCTTGATTCACTCTACGTTAACTCAATCTGTGGGGAATATGATGTTGCTGGATATGTCGCAACAAGCTTTGCACATTTAAAGACTTCATGTGCTATTAAATTTTGTTCAAACAGATGGCAATATTGCCTAGTCTCATCAGTGCTATTCATACCATTTATGTTTTCACCACCAAAATGCTTTATTTTTCTGCTTTCCTTTATTATCAGGTCACTTCTTGTAATAAATGATGAGCTTCCTCTGAGCCCAAGACATGAGCAAGCCAAGCTTCTCCTGGAGCGAGCACGACTCAAGGCTCGCTCCAATCACATCAAAGGCGATCGTCCTTGCAGACGCTCCCATTCTGATCAGAGAGTCACTGTGTAAGTTGGCTGCATCTATTTCTATTATTATTTCTATGGCACTTTTGTTATCTTCACAAGTTAGATTCTAGAGGCTGTGAGCTAACCTGTTATGAAACATACATCACCAAAAATCTGTTGAAAATGAACATGTGAACATGCCCACATCAGCATACTCAGTTTCAATAGGCTCTTTTATCTGGCTGATTCGTTACTGAGAGATGGCTGACATTCAGTTTCACCTTCATGCTCATTTTTGCTTTCATTTTGCCTTACTTTCATGAGGTGCAAACTTGCAGATGAGTTCAGCACAAGTTTAACTCTCTTAGACAAAATAAAGTGTCTGTAATGTGCACTTCTGTTTTATTTCTTGCAGAACGAAGCAGCAGGTGGAGGCTCCCATTCCAACACCAGTGCAGAAAGCTGTTCAAACCAAAGAGGATCCTACAGCTCAAATGGTATCTGGTCCCCTCCTTGTGCCCGACCAAAGAGACACTTCACCCGGTCAATCTCGACGCTATGGTTGTTCACCCACACGGGTGCGCTTTGAGGATGAATCAGAGAAAGAGGCAGAGTCACGGTACTTGGATAGAGTGAGACAGCGTGGCAGGCCTGGGATACCAAAGTCTAAGAGTAAAGAAACTAACACAAATTCTAGCTGTAATAGTACAGACACTAGGAGCAGAAGTCATAGAAGTGTCTCAGTGCCACCTTCACAGAAGCAAGAAGACGTGGGTGTCGATGGTGAACCCACAACAGTGATTAAAGAGATAATAGTGCTGGTGAAGAAATGTGAAGCATGTGGCTCTGTAGTCAGGGAACCTCAGCCAGTTTCATCACCATCAGATCCACAGAACATTGAGCCACAGAATCCGGGCAACCCTGAGGAACCACGGGGAAAAGCGGTTCCTCACTGGGTGCCTCCAAACAAGCCAGAGGCAAGCACTCGTCCCAAAGCTCCTTTAACTGTTACTTTTGCTGGAGCTTATGTGCTGGGAGAAAATAAAGAGAGTAGCACAGGGTGGAAATCATCAGGGTTTGGGAAACTTAGAAGAAGGAGCAGGAAGGGAGAAAGTCGACTGGAGTCTGGCCATGGCCCTTATGGTCCATCTTGGGCTCAGCGACGTAACTCAAATCCCAGGAACAGGGTCAACTTGAGCAGAGCTGTTTCCTTCGACCCAGGCAGCCCCATCGCTCTGGAGCCCTGTTTGCTGGAGGCATCTGGGGGACTAAGGGAATCACCGGGCCCAGTGCTGCCTATAAAGTCAGCCCTGAAGTCAAGTTCAAGAAATCGCTCTGCTGCAGGACAGTCCACAGTTCAGTTCCAGGTGACCTCAAATCAGGGAGGTGAAGGAGGATCCCAGCACTCTGTCCTCCTGGACTCTCCAGAGGCAAGACGTGAGTCTCCTCCAGTGGCTTCGACCCAAGGGACCCCTGCAACGAGCAGCCCAGTGCCCTGTATCAGGCCTTCCACCTTGAGGTACTGCCCACCCCGGCTCACCACAGAGCTGCCAGCAGCTGAACTCTGGGATGCTACTCCAGATGGAGCAGGTGAGTGGTCATCAGGGGCAAGCAGACCCATGAATAGATCTCATTTCCTCTAAAATATCACATAGAGGGTTCACTGAATGTAATGTTTGACATTTATTATGACGGAAAAACACCAGTGGAAGAAGTACTCAGAATCCTTTTCTCAAGTACTGATACTGCTGTGTGCTAATAATCTAAATAGTTCTGAATGTAATTAAGTAAAGTATTTTCAGAAAAATGTACTTAAATATCAAAATTAAAAGTACTTATTATGCAAATTGGAAAACACAGTTGAATTTTATTAAACATATTATATAATATAATTATACTATTATTCCTGATAAATTACATAGATGTCTACATATAAAGTAGTATTTTGTGTTACTTAATGGTCATCAAGTAAAGCACAGGTACCTTAAAGTTCTACCTACATTCAGTACTTTGTAGTTTATTTGTTACTCAGAACAGAAGAGAATATTTTATGGTTCCTCAGTACACTCAGTACATCTTTTTCTGCCAGCAGGTCTGAGTGGGGACCCTGGTTCTGGTTCAGAGTGTCGTCCTGCTCTGCGTGGCTTGGCCATGTCTCGGGCTGAGGACCTCAGAGCAGAGCTATTGAGAGCAGAACATCTAAAAGCTGAGGCCCTATGGGAGGAAAACTCTGATGGGTCCAGGTAAGCCAAGATAACAACACCCTTGTCATAGCTTAGACTTTAAATCCCTCGCCCCCACTGATGCTGTTCCCAAAGCTTGAAAACTTGAACGTGCTAGACTGATAACGGTTAGGAGATTAAAACCCTGACCTACAGTCCACAGGATGCTATTGTTAAAAATATTCTGTGAACATCAAGACAATCCTGCCCTCTTCTGGCAATCAAAAGCCTTACTCATCAAGGCCATTTACAGTAGAGTGAGCAAAATAATTTTACCAGTTCCTTTTAAAAGACTCTCTATTGCCGGTGTAGTTTAGTTGAGGATGTAATTTTTTCTATATTAATACATTCTGAGTCTGTATTACTATCTAGTAAAAAATTTTTTATAACTTTCTCTTTACAGAAAGCTGGATGGGCGACCAAAGCTCTTCCTGCGTCGCTTCTTTTCCTCCATTGGTCTGAACAGTGTTGGTAGACTTGTGAAAGGAGGCCGCTCCAGCAGCATGGAACAGCTCAGTATACCCACTACAACCCGGGTCAGCTCTGCTTCGCCGAGCCCCACGCGGAGACCGCAGCCTGCCAGCCGCATTCAGAGGACACCCTCGCTGCAATCCCTGCACACGGTGAGCAAGTGCCGCAAACGTTTCTCATGCCATGTCGTGTTGTGTTCAGGATTCCTGTGCTGCTCTGCCTTTGTCTTTTGTTTCCTTTCACCCCATCTAATAGATGCGACTTTTAGTTCAATAAGGCAGACCATAGGGAGAAAAAATTTTATTTATATGTATATTTCCAGTTTGGCTTCGCAGTACCTTTCTTTATTCATCATCCTGGACCAACCAAGGCTTTGCAGTCTGCCTGACACTGGGAACACAAACTATGCTTTCCATGTTGTCCTTACACTTTCTGTGGAAGCCAACCTCGTTGTCCTCTTGGCAGCTGTAGGAGTACACTAAACAGGTGTAAACAACTTTCTGCTCCAGCCAGCCATGGCCTCTATTAGCATAATTTGTATGTGTGAGATGCCAAACTCACACTTGATGGTTTCAAAGAGGTGCTGGATACAGACAGTTGTAGTTCCAAAAGCTGATCTGGTAAATTTAGTCAATGTGGAAAACACAGTTTGTTACAGTGCCACTTATTTGCCACTAGGTGCTGCCACTGGCCCAACTGCGCAAAGCCTCCTCTGTGCAGAGTTTAGAGAGGAGAACAGAGCGTTCAACAATACTGGGAGAGGTGCAGATACCATATGGCTTGGCACCCAGGTAAGTGTCAAAGAAAAATAAAGAAGAGAGATAAACAGTTTGTTTTTACTTCACCTGTTTACTATGACTTGAGCTGAATTTCTGCTGTTGCAGCCCTGACAGCCCTCAGCTCGAGCTTCACCGGGCCCTGAGTGTTGAAGATGTACTTGCCTCCAGAATTGTGCGTCCAGTTGGCCGGGTCACTCAGGCTTTCTCTGACGGGACCCTCCTCCTGGAATTGGTCCGACCCCCAAATGGCCCATTTGGTTTCGTCATCTCAAGGGGCAAAGGTCGACCAGACACCGGTGACTCTTTTAAATCCACATTGAGATACATCATCAAATATATCAGAATTATAGGGCCAGTTTAGCGGAAATTCCATGATATATTTAAGTACATATCGATAATATGCTTTACCAATTATACTGATTGCAGTTTTGCGTACATCTATTTTTTTTTTCTCCCCCTTCCCCTCTTATTTTTTCCTCTCCAGGTGTATATGTTGAGAAAGTGGGTGACGGCAGTGGCGAAGGCCCCTTCAAAGGTCTCCTTGGCATTGGTGATGAAATTCTACAAGTGAACGGAGAGGCAGTGGCTGGCCTAAGTTTGGACCAAGTGACGCGGCTCATGACCCGAGAAAGCACTGCTTCTCTTCGGATCATGCCAGCCCGACGCATACAGCGCTGACTGGGAAGACAAGCGTGGCACAGAGCCATTTCTGGATTATAATTCACCACCGCAAACACTGCAAACACTGCAAACACTGGTATACGTGAGATAGTGTATATTTCAGGGCAGTTTCACATATTGAAATGGCTACATAGGAAAACAGGGTTAGAGATCAGTTTCCTATTAGTGCAAAACCATATTTAACAGTAGGACACTGCATTGAGAAATCAATAAAATAACCGCATGCCAATTCTAAAACCAGACGAATCCAGTGGCAGAGAGGACTGGATATATACTGATTCTAATACAAAGTTAATATTGGGAATACTGACTCAAATCCAGCATGACTGAATGTGCTTGTTTTATATTGTCACATTTGGATGAATTCATTCATGAAGTAGCTGAATTTTAAGCTCTTTTAAAATAAAACTGAATTCAATTTGACTTCAGTGTTTGTGACAATCCCCCACCCCCGCCCCAATGCTCCACTTTTCTCATGTTTGAAATGTAATTTTTTTTTTTTTTTTTTTTTTTAGAGTAGAGAGTATGACACTCCTGATGTTTAATGAATGGAGCTGTATTTTGTCACATGTTTAAAACGTTGCACAGATCTGGTCCCATTAATCTTGTTGATTATTTCGGATGATTGACATGTTTAATCTTGAGCCCAACAGAGCCTCACACTGAGGAGCACTCTGCACACGCACAAAAGAATTTATTTATTTATTTGGTGTATTTTTATGTTTTTTAAGAGGTGCCCTCCACTGGATTGCAACTTCGTCACAAATTATATCTAATCCAAAAAAAAACAAACAAAAAACAACCATCAATTATCTCTCTCTGTTTATGTTTTCTTTTGGTGGATCATACTTCCCTGATGCTCTGCATGACTCCTTCATTTTACTTGTGTTGTGTCACCTATTGGCTTCATGAGACTGATACCGGTTTGCTTCTAAATAAAAATGTTTTACTTTGTAAAACTTTTTGCGTTTATTGTAACACACATTCAGCGTGTCACAGAAATGGCCACACAGCCTGACAAACATTTAATTGTATTTGCACTATAAATTTTATCACAATGTGTAAACGAGTGAACACACTTGAAATATTTTAGAATATAATCTGCAGTGATGATACTTTCGAATTTCGTGTGTGTGTGTGTGTAAATATCCGTTCAGCCCCGAGTTTCTCTCAGGCATGGCCAATTACGTCTATTTGCAAATGTACGATCATTAATTTGGACCTGAGCGCTCACTACCACTAATGATAATAAAGAAAATCGTGGTACAGCTGCTGTTTCCTTGAGACGCTGACAAAAAAAAAAAGCGTTTAAAGGGATTATGGCAGGCTCTGCTGTTAAATACAGGATGTAGGAAGATAGTCGTGACTGCTGCTTCAACAAGTCTGTTTAGACGCCGTGACGAATCGTTGGGCCCGCTACTTTTTTAAGGATTAAATTAAATATCAGGATTAAATGATCCATCTATCTATCTATCTATCTAATAACGCATTCTGTACACTACAATTTGTCATGTCAGTTTATTTGACTCAGTTTACGTCATTTTTCAAATTCAGAAACTTGCTTGACTAAAAGAAAAAAAGTAAAAGCTGTGTGCAGAGTCCGTTATTAGGATGTACCTGCCTCCATTTAGGCGGTCCTGGACGTGCTCTGATAGCGTGCGGCTCCTTTATCTGATGGGACCAGGAGCCGATACGCTTCTATCTCCTCCAGCCACGACTCCCTGTGCGCCCCTGGGGAACCGCCGTCCGAAGCCCCCACCCCCTCACCCCCCAAACACAAAACAATGACACGCAACAGCCCATTTATTTGTTTGATCAAATATTTATCTGTCAATAAATACTTATGTCTCATTAAATTAAGGCATCGTTATCACAGCTTAGACCCTCGTCATTTTAACAATCTGTTGTATCAGTAGCTGACGCCCTGCCTCAAGGAGCAGAAGTGGATATGGAGGAATGGATATACTTTTTAAAAACAAATGAAAATGATGATCCTCTGCTATCATGCGTCATCTTACGGCTCGATAAATTGGCTTAGGAAAAACAAAAAAAATAAGAAAATATTAACAGGTCAAAAGCTTAACCTGAGCTTTTGTTTCTTTCATCAAAAAAAAAAAAAAAATAGAACAGCTCAACTATAGCTCAGGCTACAATACTTGGACTACCTCACGTT
This sequence comes from Scatophagus argus, assembly GCF_020382885.2. NCBI lineage: Eukaryota > Metazoa > Chordata > Actinopteri > Scatophagidae > Scatophagus > Scatophagus argus. The sequence continues at coordinate 11,966,712 of NC_058505.1, read as the reverse complement.
GTTACAGGCCGTTGCGCTGTGCCTGTTTTCTTTTTCTTTTTTTTAAGCTTTGCCCTCCACAAGCCTATATAGCCCACGACAGCCAAATAATAATGAATCATTTCATAAATAATGGGTTTAGGGGCTTATCGGGAATGAAGAGGCCGCTGCCGTGCGCTTATCTCTCTCGGCCACATTGCGGCCTGTGTTCCGCTCCCCATACTGAGGGAGCGCACTGGATGCGGCGAGGAATAACTCAGCTATACACACACACACACACACACACACACACACACACACACACACACACACACACACTGCTCCACAACTGGCAGGGAAAAAAAAGAGAAACCTCAGACATGGATGACCCACTCACAAAATGGCTCCACTTACACAGTAACATCAACAACACGGCTGGAACGGTAAGCGCAAAAGAATACATCTTTTTATTTAAACCACCATATCCGCTGTTTCAAAACGCTGCGATTGGAATTATATCGTCCTTATTTCATTGCTCTTATATGCGAAATATTTAGCCTATATTTTCTGCTATTGTGCGATCGAATGGTTGAAGGCTGTGCGGGATGTAATAACGGATGCGAGGCCTATTGGAGAATTCCCAGAAATTAAAGTGCGCATTTTTCTAATTGGAGATCCGTTATTCGTTTACAATAATATTTCTAGGACATTTGTAGAACTCAATTACCCCGGCTGCTAAAACATCCAACAACTGGTGTGTGGTGTAATCAATATGACAAGCCTTTGATGTTCGTCTTTAAACAACAACACCACTGTGGCCTATAGCTACACCACGATACAACAACAAAAAACAAGAATTACACAACCTACTCTGTGGCGATGAAAACCATCAGGTCCAAGTGTGTTTTGTGGAGCTTCTGGAGGTTATTTCTGGTTTGCTGAAGTCAGAAAAAAAGAAGGGATTTTATTTCGATGAAGCATGGATACTAAGCTTCCTTCGTGGTCCTGACAGCCACATTTTTCCCACAATAAGTCGATCATTTTATCTCTGAACAGCCGGAATTCGCTTTCAATGTTCAAATGTGACTTCATGCAGAGCTCGAATGTTGGTTTGTACACATTTAGATATGCGTTTACCGGCATAAACTGTGCTAGAGGCCAAGCAAGCTTTAGATAACAAATTCATAGACCTGCACGCAGAAACAACACGATGAAGCTTTGTAAACGGCAAGTCAGCTTTTGAAAAATACCAGTCTCCAAATTTCTAATGAAAATGTTTAGCTGAGGCAAATTAATAAATGCACAATCATACTATAAGGAATGTATCCTCATCCAGCCAATGTAACTTTAATAAAAGCTCTCAAGCCTTTATTTGCTCACAAAAATATAACAGAATTGAGAAACATTTAGAAAAAGTTAATCGCATTATCGTCTCTTGTGTTAAAACATCAGCATTTTCATCTTTTTAAAATAAAAACAATTCATCTCTCCAGTGAGCAGCTAATATGAAAATAGTCTGCTGCCTTTCCTTGTAGCCTATGTTTTGTTTGACATGTTAAGTCTGCAACTGATGAAAATAATTCTAACAATCATAGTTAAAGAAGGATTTCATTTTAATACCAGTAATAATAATGGACTCTTAATTCCCCACATGCTTGGTTATTTATTAAAACTGTCATATTTTTTGTCCTGATCAATAAATTAATCGAGGAAAATCTTATTTAGGACGTAGTGGACTCGAGCGGGTGACGATATAAAAATGATGGAAAAACGGCAGCCGGAGCTTCGTCCTGGAAGTCCTGATGCACAGTCCGGTCCTGGAAAGCGAGAGGACTCCTCCATCATCTCCAGACAGAACGGATGCAAGGAGGACGAGGAACCGAGGAGAGAGGAGGGGGAAAAGAAGAGGGGAGGGTGTTTCAAGGGGGTTGAGGAGACGGATGACGTTCCTCTGCAGAACTCGAGCAACGGGACCAGCATCAGCATCATCATCAACGGCGTTGCCAGGGAAACTGCCTCTCACAACGCCCTTGACCTGAAAAGGGAAGTGCCGGTGATCGAGCTCTCCAGGAGGGACGCTATAAAAGCAGTGGAGCAGAGAACTGAAAGCCATTTGGTGCCGATCACGGAACTTCGCAGACCTCCACCGCTGCCGCTGCCACCGCCGCAACGAGACGACGCTCGAATGGTCCAGCTGAGCCCAAACGCGTTCCCTGTCCCGGCCCGGGCGATGCTCTACAACCTGGCGCAGCCTCTCGCCGCCATCAACAGGTAAAGGTGCAAACAGAAAACGAAAAATCGTGGAGTTTCATAAATGTACGTTTCATTTGATCACTGTGAGTGATCACTATAGAAAGTTTGATGACTGTTATATGCTGCCCCATTATGGCCCTGCAGGAATAGGTTGCTGTAGGATGCTTGAAGTGTAACTGATTCTACATTATGTTGACATTATTTATCAAGTATGTGCATATGAGTGTGTGTGTGTGTGTGTGTGTGTGTGCTCCTGGTCCAACAACCACAGGGCATTCAGGGTTGTATGAAGAAAATATGATGAATGCTGAAATGTTTTCTCATATACCTGTGCACCTTTTGTCTGCTTTCTGATGCTGAAGTCTCGGAGGGGAGTCGGAGCAGTACAGCATGTACCCCAGCAACAGGGTAAAGCGCCGTCCGGCGCCTTATGAGGTTGAACTCGACGAGGGTAGGCGCATTTTAGATCTTTATAAGTATGGTAAGATGTACTTCTGCTGTGTCCTCCTTCTGCCAGTATAGTTCCCCAAACGTCCCTCCTCATCTCCATTGTCATTCATCCACTGACATGGATCTGTCTAATCTGAATGTTGCAAAATTCAGTTTAAGCATTTAACCTACAGGAATAAATGCAACATAAATCACGGCATAAATGAATGCTGCTAATCAGAATGTCAAATACATATACCTGCATGCCATTAAAGTAAGCTCTTTTCAGGCAGATTTGGAGTTTATTTCATTTGAAACATCCTTTCCACCACTGCCCACTCATTGCCATATACCGGGGGTGGAGGATGGGGGTGCTGCTGCCTCCATGCCAAGGTTTTACTGCAGAGTGGGCTGAAGGATTAAGATAGACTGGGTGTGTTCCAAGGGCGACAATAGCCTGGAAGACACCATTGTAGGGGGTGTGAGGATGTGACTACCTGCAGTGGGGCATTTTATCATACCAAACTAAATGAAAAGTACATAAAATATGGAATAGGGAGCACACCGTCTCCCCCAACAGCATATCCTGGAGTTTGGCATGCCATACCAAGCATTTTTCTTGTACCACATATACACAGTATTTGGCACACAGCATATTGTATTAAGCTTCTGCTCCATTATCTAAAAATTCATGTTTGTACGGAGGACAATTTTGGAACTAAATTCTTTTTAACTGATAAACATCTTTGTTGTGCCTATGAGCAAATATTTCTTAAAACCTCAATATGTGCACCTGCTCTCTGGTTATTGTTTAGACCATTTTTATTATTGTAGCCTACTTGTATTGCTTTACTGCATTATCTGTTTCAGCTCTGCATTTCGCGTTATTTGTGTTACTATCTCCTTTAAATGCCTCCTCTCCTTACTCTCTCTATGTCTGTCTTTTATCCTCGCTCTTTCCCTGCTAGCTGGCCAGCCAAAGATTGTACGCCGTATCTTCACCAACAGTCGTGAACGCTGGCGGCAGCAGAACGTAAATGGGGCGTTTGCCGAGCTTCGCAAACTCATCCCCACTCACCCCCCAGACAAGAAGCTGAGCAAGAATGAGATCCTGCGGCTTGCTATGAAGTACATCAGCTTCCTCTCCAACCTCCTGGAGGACCAGGACGGAGGGAGGAATGTTGGCAGCACAACTGATGGGGAAACGGGGCTGCTGGTTGGGGCCCATGAGGCTGGCTCGCAGGGTGGACCACATCAGAACACAGTGGTGGGTTTGGCCAGGGACGATCTTCTAGAGACAATGTCGCCAGGCTCCAGCTGTGGAAGCCTGCCTGATGGCGATGCTGAGGGCAGTCCTGAGAGCTTCATGGAGGACCAGGACTCACCTCCAGCTCCAAGGACTCTAACAGCTTCACGTGGGCCCCCGCTTCATCTAGCTGCTAGGGATCTGAGGCGCAATGGACGCCCTTTAGATGGCTCCAGCCGCCGATGATGCTTATGCCATTAGACCACGGACATGACACCTGAGACTGAAAGAGAAAATGAAAGGGACTAAAAAAGAGATGGATTTGCTCAGGAACTTTTAGCTTTGAGTTGCCAGAGTAGGAGAGGGAATCAAGCTCCGTGTAGTGAGAGAGTGGGGATACTGGATCATTACTACGTCTCCTGCACCTGAGGCAGCACTGATGAATAGCTTGGCACGATTGTTGATCGGTTGAATTTAATCCGACAAAAGACTTGTAAATTCTGCATGTCTCATGTCTTTGACTGACCTGCGGATTATAACTTTGTGTGTTTTCAAAGCCCAAAGAGCGGATATTCTAAAAAATAAAACTCAAATTAAACACTAGAAAAAAGAAATAAAAAACAAGCAAACAAAATGAGACAAAACCAAACAAAAAATCAATCAAAAGACACTTTTTTTTCAATGTGTATTATTGAAGTTTTACAATATGGTGCAGCCAGGATAGATCTAAGGTGCTTGCAGAGTGCTGCAAGTAAATGGTTCTAAAGCATCAGTGATTAAACCCTTGAGATTTGTGCCCAACAAATTTAATGTGTTAGAATAATAACACAAAATAAGTTTGCCTCAGTTGGAGGCCTCTATTGTACCCATGCAATTGCGTATGTATTGTAAATAGCATTGTATTTCCACTGCACAATGTAACAACAGTGACTCGAGTTCAAGTAAGTAATGTGGTTTAAGATGTCCTGTAGTGTGTTTGTCAGTGGGTTTACTAGCAAAATGGTCTTTTAAGGAGAACGAGAGGAGACAAGAGAGGAGATGAACTCAAAGGGTAAAGCAAGGAACTGAACATTGGACATCAAATGTGGTACCATTTACTTCTGTTACACTTTGGTGATGAGGAAACTGACACCAAATATGGCAACAGACAGTTAAACGATTTCACTGCCTGGAATGAATATATCTATTTGAAATTGCTGTGGAGGTACAAGACATGCAGTGTTTCTTAAAGTGTACAAAATATGGGTCGTATGTTAACATGACATGACTCATGCAGTCCTTTTTGATATGAATGTGTTGGTGTTTTTTTTAACTGTAATGCAGTTGTAGTTTAGTAAGGTACACAAATAAATTCCTTCATTGCCACACTTCACATAAACGCATATAGACACGCGTGCGCATGCACGCATGCTTGCACGCACACACACACACACACACACTCACACACACAAACATACACAGTGTTAATATCATAACAACACCAGCAGTTTTCCGATGAATGCAGTTTAGTGTTGCTCACTGTTGTTGGTTATTCTGCTTTTTCAGCAGGACCTCGTAGCCTATATTGGTACCTTTGGTAACTATGGTATTTTATGAACTGCAGTAAAGGGACATTGTATGTTTGGTAATGACATATTTGTTGTATGATAGCTGTATCTATAAATATATCCAATGTTAAATTGATGAATTTTATACAAAACCCCTGAATAAAACAAGCAGAGGAAAAGCTCACTCAAGCATGTTGTTATTGATATTAGTAATTCAGTTCAATTCTATTCAGTCCATCTCATTCCTTCATTGTACAAGAAACCGAAAATATGATACTCTTTGCCGCATTTAATCACATACGTCTGCTTTTATACCTTTGACATAATTATCCAGAATTGCATGACTTCATTGACAAATTCCTCGAGGCATAAAGCTGTTTCCTACTTTGTCTATACAGAGTGTATAGTTGAAACCACAACCTCCTCATGAAACTCCTCCAATGAGCGCTGGAATCCTCACTTCCTTCCAACAAGTGACAACTTCCTGTAGATTTTAACATGGCTCAGTGACCTGCAGGATATCCTGCCATTGTGAGAATGGTTGTGACAGCCTCGGTTGCACTCGTTTGTATGCTGTTGTGTCTGAACATACTGTGAAAACAGCCATGGTCGAGACTCCCACTATCCTGAAGTTATTCACTTCTGAAATCGAAAAGTTATGTTCGCCAGATTGGTGGTCGTTAATGAGAAATCTGCAGAGCAGTTGTAGTTTTGCCATATGCATGCTACTTTTCTGAAGTCTGCTACTCCCCATATTCTGTAACTCTACACAGCAGGCTTTGCCACCAGTACCACTGCTACAACAGCTCTTAGACATTTATTAAAAACTATAATTGCTTCCAGAGAGCATCAGAGACATCCAGGTGTTTGGAGACCTCTCCTGTGCTCTGCTCTGGCTGTGCTGGGACTGACTGAGGCGCTCTCTGGGTTAATGCCTGCCAAACATGTACCGGCTCCAGTGTTCCTGACTCTCCAAAACACACATCCTCACAAAAAGAGAGGGATACAGGGAGTGTATATGAGGGACTGAAAGGGCGGGAGTGAGAGGAGACTTGTGCCTGTGTGTGTGTGTGTGTGTGTGTGTGTGTGTGTGTGTACAGGCCTATGTGTATGCGCTTGCTCTGCATAGATCTGTGCGCGCGTGAGCTGGCCTGCGTGTGTTTATCAGCTCAGTGCAGATGGGTGGCAGAGTGGCTCTTGCAGCCAAATGATTCAGTATGCTAATGAGTTGTTATCTGTGGTGCTGCAGGAACAATATACTGTCTTTCTCACAGTGGGAATCCAGCCTGCTGGGAACAGATTACACTGCACACACCGCCAAGGTAGTTATTTATATTTTCACACAGAGTAGTAGAAAATACATAAATGCACACACACATCCACAGATAGGCCTATAAACAAACAAGCCAAATAACATTTTAACACACACACACACACACACACACACACACACACACACACACACACACACACCACCTGCAGCAGCAGCAGTAGCAGCACTAGCAGTAGCATAAATAAGCTTCAACTCTGACGTAAATTTAAGTACTTCAACCAGTAGATGGAGATGCTGTTCTGGACTTTCATCTCTAACAGGTTTCACTGTTAGGTTTCTCTTCATCGTTCTTCATAAACTACTACTACACGTACCCCTAATTAAACTTTCTATATGTCCAGAAACAATGTTGCTCCTCCAGTTTAATTTTTAGCTTAAAAAACCCCAAACTCAAAATGATGAAATCAGTCGGAAACGTGATCACGATCCAACTCATTACAGAATGTCACTTTGAATTCCAAGCAAAATGAAATTTAATTACATTTAGAAACTTGGTTAAAAGACTTTCTAACTTACACTGTATGCGTTCTGGTGTTGGATTTGTAAGAAAGAACTAACTCCTGCTTTTTAAATAATATAGACACAAATGAAAAAAAGAAAAAATCTTTGATGATGTGTATTTGGAAATGATTAAAATTCCCCAGTGTTTATTATGTCACAGTGTTTCATGGTACAGCAACTATTTGTCCACTTTGCACCACAACTACAATCTGGGTCAATACTCTACAGGAAAACAGAGAAAATGTGTTCTGTAGACCAAATTAGACAGAGAAAAACTGAAAGTCTTGCACAGAATCATGTATAAATTAACGAGACATTTGCTGATAAGTAAATATGAAATTCTTAGATGTGGGGCCGGTTTTAAGCTTTTTTTTCTATCAATGTATAGACTTGTAGTATAATTTGGCAAAGAATATTAAATGAAGAACATTTTGACATGAAAGTCCAAACTTAAGAGGGAAAAGGCATGTCAACATGCATAATTTATTTAAATACACACCATCAAGCATCATTGCAGAATGTTAGAATAAAGGTCTAACTCTCATGTGCAATCACTTTTCATATTAACACAATAAAAATTCTGGAAGAGATCAATTAGCAATGTGCATTTTGTCATTCTGTTTTTCTTATTCATTCATCATACATGGAATTTAATTTTTTTCTTTTTTTAGTATCTTTGGGTTGAAAAAACTACCCTAACACACCTAACTTTTTAATGAAATCATGAAACCAATGTATTGCATGAAAATTTGCCAGAGCTGCTTGAAACATGAAAATATTAACATTAAAAATGATATTTCTCCTGTAAGGTTTAATCACTGTCTATGCAAGATAAGAAACAGATTTTCAGTGATTAGATATTTTTATTCTTGAAGATTAGTGCTAACTGGAAGGTTTCTGGCAAAGTTAGACAAAGACTGGCTTTCTGTGAAATTGTTACTGTGCCCCTTACATAATCGTTCTAACACTATGCAGTGAAACATCTTTTAAACCCAGATAATGCAGTAATGTAGCCGAAGAACAACATAAAACTGTCAGTAAACACAAAGAAATAAAATATTATTTGCAATGTATTTTGTAGACTGATTGCTGTTATGTACAGAAAAATAAGTTATTTTTTATATAATAATATAATAAATAAGTTATATTTAAGTTATCACTTTAATCTGATGAGAAATCTTGACTGTTTAAAGTCGATGAGATATGGTATTTGCAAAAGTCTATGCTGTACGTTATTGTACATATATGTAGGCACATCAGATTAAAATTTATAATGCATTTATCTCTCTCTCTGCTGCCGAGGGCCATCCTCCCTGTCCAGTGCTAACACAGCCAATCTGTTTCAACCGGTAGGTATGTAATGTCAATGAGACACATCCTTACTTGTATCGGCTTCTGGGTTAATTTTTTTTTTTTTAAGCTCTGTCAGTCTTTTGTCGTCCTGTGGGTCTGCTCTTCTGGCTTTTTCCTCCTGTTTAACATCGGTGAATGGTGAAAATCTTAATGTGTTTCTCAAATTAAAACTGTATTCTTTTGGAAAATACAGTTTCTTCATGTGCTGTTGATGCAGACATCTCCTTCTTTTTTTTCTCTTCTATTTTTTATTTCTTTTTGTGTACTGATTTCTGCCTGGTTCTTTGAGCATCTTACCCCCTCTAGTGGGTACTAAATGCAATTATGGATTATTTACTTAATTTGTTTCCAAATGCGTATTGGCCTCACTGACAAAGAGCTTATCTGCTCTAATTTCAGTGACTAAGGGCTTATAAATTAGCTTTTAGTTCTGGTTCTAAATAAATGAAACTCATAGGTCACCCATTTCAAGCATAGTCATTTTTAATGCATATTACAAAGGACTGAATTGTTGCATTCAGCAGTATAACTAAGGCTCATCCATCTTCAAATATAGCAAGGCAAGCAAAGCATTTGGTTTGATTAGCATGACAACAGTGAGCAGATACTGAAGCTGGAGTATCACAATAATTTGAGAGAACAGTGCAACAGGCTGAAGATTTTGCAGACTCTACGAGAGGTCACGATCAGAGCTCATTCAAAGGTTGTGGTCACAGGTTTTAGGCAGTAGGTTTGTTCTTTGAGTCTGGGTAAAGCAGGAAGCCAGAGAAAGTGCTGTCATCCTCACTGCTGGAATAAACTCCATTCCAGTCTCTCAGCGTCTCCAGCCACACCTGGTCGCCTTCATTCAGATGCAGCAGTGCAAGGTTGGATGCCTGATCGATGTCCTGGCCGTATAGAGAATCTCTGGTCCGCAGCTTCCGTATCCCATTAACCACTAAGGCAGCACGCACAGGCCGGTTGCGCACGGTCATGTGGTAAGTGAATAGGTAGACCCCTGGGTAGGTGACGTTGAACTTGTTAAGGGCTGGGTCCCAGTGTCCCTCCCCATTGTAAAACACCTTATCAAACTTCACAGGAAGGTTGGGTGGAGGGAAAGACCTGCTTGGAAATAATCCCACACTGAAGGCAGAGCGAATTTGCTCCACGCTTTCTCCTGGTGGACCTTTAGGTCCACGAGGCCCTCGCACGCCTTTAAGTCCCCGCTCCCCCCTCAGCCCTGCCATGCCCCTTGCTCCTGGAGGTCCTGGGGGCCCTCGGGCACCAGTATCTCCCTTTGCTCCCGGCTCCCCTTTCTCTCCTTTTGCACCATCAGTTCCATTCACTCCTGGAGGACCCATCTCACCTCTCAGACCATGCTCACCCACATCACCTTTTGCGCCCGGTAAACACTCGCCTGTAAGTCCCTGTTCACCTTTCTGACCCTTTGGCCCTGCTAGCCCAGGGGGACCCATAGGCCCCTCACGTCCCGGCTGGCCCCTAGTCCCATTCAGACCAGGCCATCCTCTTTCTCCAGGGTCCCCTTTCAGACCACTGAAGCCACGTTCACCTTTCTCTCCTTTGGGGCCTGGATCACCTATAGTATTTAGAGAGGTACATTCATATAGGAGACATGTTTTAATGCTTTTAAATGCTTTTTTTAAAAAAATGCACATTTGCATATGTTTATATTGTGCAGTTATACAAAATTTAAAATGCATACCTTTCTCTCCTGGTTTTCCTGGGATCCCAGGGGCCCCAGGCTCACCCATCGGCCCTTGATCACCTCTTTCACCTGCAGTAGTTTTAATAAATAAAGCGTAGAAAATGACATCCACAAAGTGCTTATACAAAAAACTGTTTTGCAAAAAAGGAGGGAGAGATAGAGAAAGAGAAACAGAAACAGACAGACATTCAAAAACTCTCCTGCTGTTAAGCCCCGTTGTACCTATGTCGCCATTAAGTCCATTGGCTCCAGGTAGTCCTGCTGGTCCTGGAGGTCCTCTGGGCCCTGTTTCTCCCTTCTCTCCCGTTAATCCTGTAAAACAGAGAACAGTAAAAATAAGGACAAATTTTGAGAATCAAAAGGTAATTTTACTGAAAACGATAATCCATTTTACCCGGGGGTCCCCTCTCTCCTGGCTGTCCCGGTGGCCCTCTTTCTCCCATGGGCCCTATGGGGCCTCTCTCTGGTGGACAGCACTCACAGAAGTTGAAGAAGCACTCATTATAGTCAAGGGTATAGTTTCCTTGAGTGTTCCCAGGTGGCACTATGGCATCAGTGTGGAAATCAGTAGGGTAAGTGTCACTGGAGTAGGTGGTACTGTCTGTATGGGACAGGGAGTAAGCATCCATCATAACCTCAGTTGTCTCATCTGTGTGCATGTTGAAAGGAGCTGTTGTCGTGGTGGTGGTGGTCCGTCTGAATCCTCCACCTCCACTTCCGCCACTGCTACCGGCTCGAGGGGGCTTCTTGGTGCTCTGAGGTTTGGGCCAGCGTGTGGTTCCGGAGCTGGAGGCCAGCATAGTCGTCACAATCACAAGGATAGTGATCAGGAAAACAAGGCGAATGGACAGCATACTGAGGGCCAGAAACCACAAGCTCTGAGGGACAAAAGTGGAAGTTTGAAGAATATAAACAAAACAAGTGTTGCACTTTGGAGAAAAGCCTATTGTACTGCAACACAGTGTGCTGTATAATAAAGCAACAAGCGCACCTTACCCTCTGATGTAGATGGTGTTAATTCTTCATTCCATTCCCTCCAACTGATGATTGATGCAGGCTGTCTCCTTCCTTTTATTGCACTGGTAACAGAACTTCTGCACGTTTAAGCCAATGAGAGAACAAGGCATTGGAAACACCAGGGGTTATGAGGAGGTAGGTGGGCTGGTAAGAACAGATTGCATGTCTCCTAGGGGATATGAAATAAAGCAGTTTGTATACAAGGCAAGACTTTATTCTTTGTGACACGGGATATGATTCCAGGGCCCAAGAGTACACACGCTGCTGCACTGTTGTTCACACACACACTTGCTTTGTACACAAACACAGAAATATAAGGTTACACACAAAGATGCACATATGCAGAACGTGCACATACACATGCAGTGTATGAGCACACAAGCTCACATTTTGTTGGTAATGAATAACTTCTCATGTAAAAGTTACCGAGTGCAACACCTTGTAGTGACCACACCGTTTGGCAGTACATCAAAGCAGAACATGGATCACCATACACCCAGTGGGAGAAGGATCGATGTCAGGCGACATGGCGACACTGATTCAAACTTTCCTTGATCTAACCAGCTGAATGAGCCCAGTAAACCCAGTAAACCTCATGGAACCCTGGCCCCACTGGACCAAGTTTTTACGTGTCTCAGACTCAGACTGTGTGTTGGATGTAGTTTCAGCTTCTGACTTTAACTCCAAATGGTTCCACATTGGTTGCCAAGGTTCCAAACAAAATCTGATTAGCAATATGATACTGCATGTGGCATAATAATAGCTCATGGTCAACACAACAAAAAGGCAGAGGAGGTCTCTGCAGATATCTGCAGTTGTCTAGCTGCTGATGAAACCTAAATATATCCTGGAAAACTGAGCTGATAAACTGATTTATCTTTCATGTAATCTGGTTAAAATGAAAAAATCACCTGCACAACCTCCCCAACTCTGTCACATAGCCATTCAATCATCCATGTTATGAGTCATATAGTTAAAAAAGTCAAATGATTACTGTCAAAAAAGGCAGGGTTCAGTGTTTTCCAACATTATATACACCTTACAAGGTGCAGGACAAACTGCCGTTTGAGATACCCATTCCTCTACAGAACTAAAGATATACTCAATTAAATTTACCAAACAAATGTGCATGTTTTAATTAATGTATCTCTGTATGTGATGTTTCCTTTGTGTGACTGATTTACCTTGTTGTAATGTTGTATATCTGTAATTTGTTCTGAAGTCTGGCATACACAAGAGATCTTGATCTCAGTGGATCTTCCTGAATAAAAAAATAAATCAAGCTTGCCAGGGGCGTGTTACTCCATACAGCCACCAGGGGGTATTGCAATGACTGGTGTAATCAACACCTGGACAAAGACCAAGTTTCACTGTCTCACTGTAATTACTGGTGGATAATAGCCTCTATTATAATCCATAATTACATATCATTGTGTCATTTTATTTGAACTTTTGGCTCCATGTTTACTGGAGCAACTTTTATATTAATATTGATATTGATAATAATAATAATAATATTGATTAACGTTGCTCATAAAAAATCACCAAGGTCACGTGAAGTGTGAATATCAGACAATGTGAAGAGAAACCGCATCTGATGCTGACACGATTGCGATGTGTCATATTTTACCGAATGACATCATCATTTGTTTTACAACCACCGTCACTGGTTCCACTGTTTCACTTGTCCGTCCTATGAGCTTGCAGCTGCGCACTCCTGTCAGCGCCGTCTATGTTTAAATAACGAGCCAGTGTCAGGTTTGTTACTATCACAATCTCCTTTCTGCTACAGAATTTCAAAATAAAGCACTTACTTTAAAAAGCACCCTTTGTGCACCAGCCTAGCTCACGCTAATGTTTTGCTTTATTACGATAACCACAGTCACTTCCGGTCGTACTCTCACTCTCCCTTTGTTTATTTGACACAGCTCAAAATGGAGAGGCGTGTGAGTGAGAAAAAATGTAATGTTGATGAGGAGACCGTATAGACATATATGTGAGTGAGGAAACGGGGTCAACGGCGGAAAAAGAGGACACCTCCGAGTCACGTCGTCCTCTCGTCGCCCTGCTCCGGTGACTCCCATGTCTCTCTCCGGGGTGGGTCTAACCCAAAAAATCCGTCATCCAACAATGGGCCGTGGGAGATCGGCACAACTCGGAGAATCCTCTTGCAGCTGTTCAGAGAGCCGAGGATAGGACCAAGACATCGGACTGAGTCCATGAGGGTGGCCTGTCCGCTTTTGTCCTGCGTCTCTCGCCCCGGTGAACGTGCGTTAATGCGGTCGTAGCAGAGAAGACAGGCCTCCGAGGAGCACTTTAAATGTCTAAATACTGTCTTTGTCAGCCATCGTGGTAGCGAATCCATTTCTTCACAGTTCCCCTGAGCGGATGGAGTGAATTGTGCAAAAGGGGAGAGAGACAGACTGCAGTTCGGTTGCGTGTGATGATAGGAGACACAATGACGCTCTTGTCTCTTCTGGGTCGGATCATGCGTTACTTTCTCCTCAGGCCTGAGACATTGTTTCTGTTGTGCATAAGCCTGGCGCTGTGGAGTTATTTCTTCCACACCGACGAGGTGAAAACCATCGTCAAATCGAGCCGGGATGCCGTGAAGATGGTGAAGGGGAAAGTGGCGGAGATGATGCAGAACGACCGGCTGGGAGGCCTCAGTGTCCTGGACGCAGAGTTCTCCAAAACCTGGGAGTTCAAGAATAATAACGTAGCCGTATACTCCATACAGGGGAGGCGAGACCACATGGAGGACCGCTTTGAGGTGCTCACCGACATCACCAACAAGAGCCACCCGTCCATATTCGCGATATTCGACGGTCACGGTGGAGAGGTAGGCTGGCAGGGCTCGGTGACAAGGGGCCAGGGTTTTCTTTTCTCTTTTGTAATCACAGTGTGTTCTGGACTCGTCCACACTCCAAGTCCTGCTGCAGCACACGAGGTTGCATCACTTGGATTCAGAGCAGGTGTAGAGACACTCAGGAAGTCCCCTAATATCGTTATGAAAATTAAGAAGGTGAAAATATCCTATAGTGGGACATTAGACTGATATTATAAGAGACTGAAAATAACAATAGCACCAGAGATGCACGACTTCTGTGGGAACACTAGCACTTGGCCTGGGGGAATAGACACACAACACTTGTGTTATATTCACTTCATACTCACCCCGTTTTCAAACAGACCTCCTCCCTCCCCCCTCCATCATTGTATTCTTTTGTGCCAACACATCCTCCCTCCTGCTGCAATTCAGGGAGTTAACTTGGCATTCAAAGAGTTTATGGGTGCGTGCATGGGGCTTGGTGATGTGTGTGTAAGTCTTGTCTGTCTTTCCACTTTCCCCTGTGTTTTCAAGGGGTCAGTGCTTTCTCATGGCTGCCTTCAGACCACGTGTTCTGGACCCCATCTGTTGTACCACCACCACCACCGTCCCCCAGAGGTTCCAGTGTATGCTACTGGTTTCTGAATTAGATCCCAGTCTCTCTGTTTCATATCTTTTATTGTTACTTATTTTTATTAATACAACATGAGAACAGATGATTAGATGCAAATCTATGATGATGCAAAGATCCTTCATTAGTTCCACAAGGGCAAATTTACAGGAGGATTTTCTGCCTGTTATTATTATTAAAAGGTTATATGTGTTCTTGATAACCTTGTAGAAATATTCGGTCAGTCATTGTTTAGAAGGAAAAGGGAATTGAGGTTGTGGTTATAATTGTGGATAGAAGTGGTATTAATCAGCAGATATGTGGAGTCTGAATGATAAGTAATTATTTTCTCGATTAATTTTTCAGGCTTTTGGTCTATAAAATATCAGAAACTAGTTTGAAGTGTTCATCATCTTTCCCCAGAGCCTGAGTTGGCATCTTCAGATTGTTCTCTTTGTCTGACCAGCAACCCAGAACTCAAAGATACTCTGTTAATTATCCCTGATGGCTGAAGAAAATCAACAAATACTGAAATTTAAGAGGCTCGAGGCTGTGTAGTTTTTTTTCATAAAGCTTACTCTGACTCCGGGAGATTTATTATCATCAAGTAATGAAAGTCTGAGACAGGGTGTATGCTTCTAAATTTGAATACAAGTATTTAAAAATATATCCATCCCAGAACACTTTTTGACGGTCCATTGTGTAGGATTTAGGGAGGTCTGTTTGCAGAAAAGGAATATAATAGTCATATGTCTTCTTTACTGTATAATTACCTCCAAATAATTTTCCTTGTGTTTTTGTTACCTTATAATGAGTCTTTTTTCTACAGAGTCTGCCATGTTGCGCTGCCAAACACTGGCAAAGGAGAAAGCCCCCGCCGTTTTTCGTGAGGGCGAGACGAGGGGTATTCGACTGATTATAGTCTGCAGCGTCACTCTTAGATGCCTCTAAATCCTACACTCTGGAGCTTTAAGTCTTGTGAAAAAGTACCTTTCAGGCTTTGTTTACAAATAGTTATAGTTAACTAAAAGTGTAATTCCATGGTTTCACGTACTATCAGGTTTCCCACACATAACTACTTTGATGGTTATGTAATAAAAGTAATTTAACTGCAACCTTAGACTGAATATTTAATCAGTTTGTGCCCAGTGACACAGTCACAGTTTTGTTCTTCATCAAGTCAGAGCAGAGAGTCGCTGCTGGCTTGTGTTCAATCACAGGGAGGGAGACGGTAAACAGGAGAGCAGCGGGTGTTTACCCCTCTGTCTATTCCTGTCTCATAAACAAATATTTATCCTTGTCTGTCGTGACATCTCGCTCTTTCTCTCCTTCTAGCCTTGCTCCCTTTCCTCCCCTTTCTTTAGACAAACATGTTATCTCTGTTATCCCCCCCCACCACCACACACACACACACACACACTTTTATTTTTTCATCCTCCTATCCTTGAGTGGTGACAGTCAAAAAAGGGTTTGGACTCAGAAAGAGTGGATCGCTGTGACATCTTCCCACGTCATTGTAGGGTCATTAACGTCAATACACAGACCTCATCCTGAGATATGGAAGCTGTGATTCTAATATTGAGGGTCATTTGGGAAAAGTCGTGTTTACATCCTGTGACTCTCGATGCTAATGATGTTGTTGGTAAAAAATTACCCTGTGTGTGGATGTCCTTGGACGTTCATTTCCTCGTGCATTTTTTATACAGTTTGGCACTGCTGTAAGCACACACACACACACAACACACATTAAATGAAGCAGTGCCGCCAAACCAAATATGTCCAGATAGAACAGGCTGTCTCTGGCAACGCAGTTTCTTCTGGCTCTGAAAATATGCAGGAATTTGTATTTCATACTGAGCCAGTGACTTATGGAGCAGAATGTCAGCACAGGCTTCTTCCTCCTCTTTTAACATGATATACTGAGACTATTTGCTGTTGAAGCAAGAACTTTAACGGGCTTACTTTGCTGTATAAAATTGAATTTA
The DNA here is from genome assembly GCF_020382885.2 of Scatophagus argus. Lineage (NCBI taxonomy): Eukaryota > Metazoa > Chordata > Actinopteri > Scatophagidae > Scatophagus > Scatophagus argus. The sequence continues at coordinate 11,949,945 of NC_058505.1, read as the reverse complement.
TAGTTCTGCACTGACTGAAGAGGCAAATGGAAATTAGCAAAGCAGCAACGTCAGTAAGACATCTGCAACACAGATTAATGAACCTTTAGTGAAGTTGGTCGACTATTTTACATTCACTCATTAAATCCTCATATAGTGAAATATTTGTATCTTATGAAGTCTGTACGCGTACTGTGCGGCACTGGCATTTTCAGCTGTTTACGCCAAATGGAAATTTGTGCTTGGAGCTCTTTTCCCGTTGAAAGCTCATTGAGTGCCTTTCACGCCAATTAGATTAATGAATGAGTGCACTTTTCCAGCAAATGGGAAAAGGAGAAGGGGGAAGAGGGGCTGCAAGAAGAGGTGATTTCAATTCCAGCGAACATTAGAAATATTCTGATCTGATCTTGATTGCAGAAAATATATCCGAAAGATTTAAAGTCAGTCTGTTACACGACATGTTCAGACACACGTGTTTATGTTTGCTCAGGTATTTGTCTGTACTTTGACGGGTATTAATTAAAATGAAAACCCATAATCATATTTGTGAAATGTTTTAGTGCAGAAATGTTCAACTAAAACTGAAGATGAATTCACATGAGGACTTGTGCCGCAGAATTGCTGTAGCACGCCAGAAAGTGAAGCGTTTCAATTATATGGCTCAAAGTGCCCTGATTTCCATAGGAATTGTGAATATTAAATATGTAGTCTGTACAGTCTACAACCTAAGCATTAGATAGATGGAAAACACAGTCCAATTTTAGATTTGATTTGACAGCATTAGCATAATGGAAATCTTGGCAGAGCAAATGAGTTACGAAGCAGACAAGTAAGGGTAGGAGGAGAGCTGGAGGATGAGGAAGTTGTTCAATAATTCAGCGCAGAGCACCTGCTGTATGAAATGAAGAAAGCACTCCTCGAAATTAGAGTCATATAGGACCATGTTACCCAGGGGCTGAGGGATCCCAGTAACAAGTAAGAGCTTCACATTATTATTTATAATAATAAAATAATAATAATAATATAATAATCAATGTATATGTATGGTTTCGGGCTGCTAGTTTAAAGAATCAGAAGAGCAGTCTCAGAACCCAAAACAACTTTGTTTTTTTAAAGCTGTACTTTTTTTGTTTTGAGTTTTGGGGGTGCTGTAAGCACAACATTTTGACATGCTGCACATATTTACACATTATAATGCTGCTATGACAAACATGTCAGCAAAATTATCTACTTATACAACAGAACTGAGCAATGTTAGTGCCTGTTTTAATTGTGCATTCAGCCACCTGACAATATTCACCTTTGTTTTAGCTCAGTTTTTATCTGCATGGGCCTCAGAGGGAAATCTGTGCAAGGTTGCTGTGTAAGTGTTCACTAGCTAGTTGCTAACTGTGTGGCATCGCCTGTTTGCTGCTGGGCAGGTTAGTGTAAAGTGGGTTTATCAGAAAACAGTGCTAAGGAGAGCGGTTAGAGTGAACCAAAGTAGGAACATCACAGACCGAAGAGCCAAAACTACGAAGTAAGATTCTAATTCTCTGCAGGTTTGTCAGTACAAACGACACCTTTCATCTTAGTCATGATCAGCTAACCAGTTGCTAACGTGAGAATTAACGCAGCTTTGAGCTTTTAGGGATAATTTGGCAGAATGGTGCCATTGTGAACAAAAATTAGAACTTCCAACTGGTCTGTTTCAATTCACATGATGTTGGACAATAAACAAATGTGTGTGTGCTACCTGGTGCTACCAGATGCAGAAGGATTTCTGTTCATTATAAAGAAAAAAACTCACATCACCTCTGCACGACCAGAATTTTGTGCCCTACATGATACAAGCTATTCTTTAATGTCTAAAGTGAAGACAAGCGCTTCACTATATGATGTGAAAACAGAAAGTGACTATTTCACTATGAAAATGTCATCCCATGAAGCTATAAACCTACACTAATTTCCAAATTTTATTTCAAATTCTTGTTTTATAATGAATGATTTAAATAAGCTCTTGCAGTTGCCTGTTCATTAGCGATAAAAAGTACTGTGTAGCTTGATCTTTCTGAACATAGAAAGTACTTGGAAATCGATGCCAAAACAGCTCTGTGCGCTTCCTTATCCACCTTCGGCTGCTGCCTAATCCTCCCTGTCCTGTCCTCCTCAGGCTGCAGCTGACTATGTGAAGGCCCACCTGCCAGAAACCCTGAAGCAGCAGCTGCAGGCCTTTGAGAGAGAGAAGAGAGAGAGCCCTCTCTCTTACGCCAGCATCCTCGAGCAGCGCATACTGAGTGTGGATCGTGAGATGCTGGACAAGCTCTCTGCAAATCATGATGAAGCAGGTAAGGAAGGGTTTCTTTTCCATTTCTTTTTGGTGCACACAATTTTAATCCAGAACTCAACATTTCCATGGCTTTTGCGCCCTAGTGTTATTCAAAGTAAAGATGTTGAAATTATGTCTTCAAGCGCTTGACTTGACTATCAAAATGCCACCATTTCCTGTACAGTATCCTCTCAGCACAAAGCTTCTGAGTGAGACTGCTGTGTTGTATCATTATGCTGCTACACATTGCAGTGTGGTGTAGTTGATACCAGTTGTACTGATGAAATTCAGAGCTACAGTCCATTTGATATGTCTACTTCCAGAAACACCTTTCTCTTCAGTTTTTGGCTGGTTGTTTTTTGTTACTGATCTGCATAGTGGTATAAAAAACGCAATGGTAGAAACAATGAAGACTCTCTCCTTATAGAACTAATTTTATTAGTATTGTATTCATTTTTATAGACAAATAGGTCTACTAAATTATCAACTAAATCTCTCCAAATACTACACCATATGTGTGCATCATATATTTGGTCTCTTTTCTTCCCCAGATGTGTACACATCACATTCCTGCAGGTCTTCACAGGTTACAGTGCATATCCTCTAAGCCCTGGGGATTAGGCAAAGTCTAATCCTTATAAATAAACTGTATTTGTGATAATTTGGAACAGCAATAAATTAGTGGCAGAAATTGCCACACCAGGGGACAGCTGTTGGCTCTTGTGGCGTTTTCGGTCATGGAGATAAATCTGCCAAAGTTTTTGGCAGCTATGACTCTGTTATCTTAGCCTTCTTTTACCAAGGTAGTTAAATATCGCTTTAATCAAATATTCACTTTCTTTCTCATATTTGCTTTCAACAGCTACCACAGGCACTGCTTGTTTTGTTTTGCATAACACATTAAATCTGGTCCAGGTGTTGTTTTGAAATACATGTTGGTAACCTAGATGCTAATTCACTGACCAACCATAGGCTGATATCCAACCCTCCATTCATCACTAAGAAACAGTGTAGATTAACTCATTTCAGATCACAATATCCTGGGAGAATTTCAGTCAGGCTTTAGAAAAAGCCACAGCACTAAACTGATCTTACTAAAATAATCAGTGACCTCAGGCTAAATTCTGATGAAAATCAGGTCTCAGTTCTTGTTCTATTAGGCCTATTGTTTGATGCAGCTGACCGTGATAGCTTCATTTTCTTGAAAAGATGGTTGGTCTTTGTGGGTGTGTGTTAATGCGGTTCAAAAAATACTTCAAAAAGGAAGAAAGTTCTGTGTAAGTCTCTGAGATCATGTCTGAGGAAACGTGACATTTGTTTTGGTGTTTTAACAAGCAATAAACAAATGGATGAGCTATAATTTGTTAAAGTTAAACTGGGACAAAACTGAAATTCTTCTAGTTGGTCCTAAAACAAAAGGATTAGTGCTGTTAAATAATCTAGGGAAATTAACTCCCTGGATTAAATCTGACATAACAAGCGTTGGTGTTATCCTTGATTCTGTGTTTCAAGTCCCACATTACTAAGGTGACAAAAACACTGTAGGACCTATTACAAATCAAAAAGATGCTGAAAAACTGATTCATGTCCTTATTTCAAGCTGATAAGATGCCCTCTTTATTGGACTCCCAGTAAATTAACCAGAACTCAGAGGAAAGAGCGCATTAGTCCAGTTTCAACTGCCCTGCACTGACTTCCTGTAACATTTAGAATCCATTTCAACATCCTCCAGAGCCCTTAATGGGCTTGGACCAAGCTATGTTGCCACCTTCCATCTTCATTATTTTCCTTCAAGAACACCGCAATCATCCGCTGCTTGTTTACTGGAGGTTCCCAGCAAAAGCCGAAAGAAAATCAGGGATGCAGCTTTTGTCAGTTATGGCCCACAGCTGTCGAACACACTACCTATAGATTTTTTTTTTTTTAAAAAAACTAAAAACTTATCTTCTCACTTATAATATATATTCTCACTTATATATAATAATATTTAGTTAGCGCACAGGCTTGGAACTCATTTGTTTCTTAACCTCGTCCTGATGAACTGCTGCTCTTCTTTTAAAATGTCATGTTTCTCTTGTGTTTATATTTTCTATGTATGCTATTTTTAACTTTATATTAATATTGTTTAGTTATTCTGTGTTTTCCATCTCTGTTATGCATTGTTCTGTAATCTATTTACATTCTTATTTTGACTTGTTTTTACTATTAAGTGAGTTTTATTTTCCATCTTATTTTCCATTAGTTAGAGCATTCTATCCCTGTTTTATTTAGTTAACAACCAGATTTGGTTTTGGATTTTCTTTGACATTTGTGGGACATTTATTAAAACGTCAAAGCTAACGGCTTTCTCAGCTGTTTTCTCCTTTTCTGACATTCTCCCACGCAGGAACGACGTGCCTAGTAGCGTTGCTGTCGGACAGAGAGCTCACTGTGGCGAACGTTGGAGACTCTCGTGGTGTGTTGTGTGACAAAGATGGCAACGCTGTGGCACTATCACATGATCACAAGCCCTATCAGCTCAAAGAGCGCAAGAGGATCAAGAGGGCAGGTACATGTTAAGGAAAAAAAAATCAGTCCTGTTATATAAAAGTCATAGTGAAATGTTCCTGTGCTACTCTCTCATGTGGTTAAATTTGGGGTCCTTGGTTGCCATCTGTTGGTGTATTAAGGAATAGCATTGTCTTAAACACAGCTCGGGCAGCTCCTGATGTCTGAAATAGAAGCTTATATAGAGATACAAGTAATTAAAGGATGTTAATTTGTTAATCAGGTGATCTCAAATAGATTCAGCATGTCTAAGACTGTTTCAGCCTATGATTTGAATTGATACGCAGTTTGTTTACAATGTTTTTCTTTCTCATGAACAGACCATTAACTTTTTCATTCTTATTTCTTCACTTTCAGGAGGTTTCATCAGTTTTAATGGATCTTGGAGAGTCCAGGGAATCCTGGCCATGTCCCGCTCTCTAGGGGACTACCCATTGAAGAACCTCAACGTAGTCATCCCCGACCCTGATATTATGACCTTTGACCTGGACAAACTGCAGCCAGAGTTCATGATCCTGGCGTCCGATGGCCTGTGGGATGCTTTCAGCAACGAGGAAGCCGTCCGATTTGTCCGTGAACGTCTGGACGAGCCGCACTTCGGCGCCAAGAGCATCGTCCTCCAGTCTTTCTACCGCGGCTGCCCCGACAACATCACTGTCATGGTGGTGAAGTTCAAAAGTGGAGCTGGCGGCAGCAGCAAGGCTGGAGAGTAGGTCAGGGGCAGGTTTAGAGCTCACATTATGATCAGTGTTTTCTGTGATTTCCCCTATCTTCCAGTTGAACCAGCAAGTTGTGATGTCACGGGAGGGCTGGAGGAAGTTAATGGTGCAATAAACATTTTTGGTTGGTTGTTGAGTCTCATTCCCAGGTGGAGTCACCAATCCTAACTGTTGCTATTTGAAAGCCTGGGACTGAGAGTCAACAGTCAACCCGAATTGCTTGTTGCACCTGAAAATATATGTACACTGAGAATTTTTGTGCACGCACATACACACGTACTTTCAAAAACACTTAAAAAATAGGTTTTGTTTGGAGGTTTCTGGTTGAGATAAGGGCATTTAAACACAACGCAGATCTCGTAGCCACCTGCCAACTTAATGATATACTGAGAGAATGGTGGAAACATATTGAAGGATTCCACAATAAACATAAGACAAACACACACCAAACTGGATGTTCTCTAACCAGCACACATTAGACTGTGATTGATTTACTACTGTTTACTGTAAATGCACGTGCATGGTACAGCTCCACTGAGGCTTCTTTGGCGGAGGCTTGTACTAGTGCCTACTCGAAAATTACCGTGCAACCACAGGAAACTCCTGAAAAACCTCCAGCCTGCTTGCTGCATTTAAATGTTGCTGCCAAGTATCGTATATGCATATGCATCATTTCTGACGTGGAATAATCTGTCAGACACAAAAAGACTCCAGTGGATCCATCTATTTAACTTGAAGCGATGCTTCATTTAAAATCTAACATTTGAGTATCATGCAGTCGCTCCCTGTGGGCTTTAGAGGGAGCTGTTAACCATTTGTATATTCATCCTCTGGCTGCAGACGGTTTCAATTTGAGAAGAAAAAGTGGCATTAATATGGAGTTTAATGGCCAGCTGGCAAGACTCTGTCCAATCACAGCTCAGAGACAAAATGGTTTAAACAAATGAATTGTGAGATGAAATGTGATTGTAGTAAGTAATAATTGGCTACATTACGTTTTTATTTTATGGCATTTAAAATGGATGTCACTGTTACCAGTTAACTGCACTGGCAATTTAGAGCAATGGGCTGACAGTCTGATCTGAGAAGTGACTTTTTTTTTCTTCCATTTTTATTATTGAAATCCCTTGTTATCCAAACTGATTACAGACACTCTTGTCTTCAGCGGCTGAAACTGCAAACTTTTTCTTAAATGTACAAGACATGCACACACATAGAAACAGTTATGAAAAAATGCACTTTTCAAATGTTTATTTGGAACTGTAAATTCTTACATATCAGCCAACGTAAACACGAGGGTTTTAATGTATGTAGAAGCCGGTTTGGTTCCTGACGTTCACCTCTTGGTACAGCAACGTAACGTAAACCATCCAGTTAAAGCTGGGTTGTTGGTTTTTTGTTTTGTTTTTTTTTTACCATCTGTATCAGGCATGTGCTTTGTGTTTATACACATTCATGAACAAAGTCCACGCAGTACGTACCCATGGACACACTGGTGGCTGCGCCTCACCTGGGAAGCCCACGAAAGGGGAGGTTCCAACAGACTCGCAGTCCTCTGCTGCCATGAGAAACTGCAAGATGACACAACATGAACTGTGCAGTGCGAATGCTTGTAGCTAGTAACATGACATGCTCGTGAAGCAATACAACTATGTCACTGACAGCAACAACCTGTCAAGGAAAGTTACAGTAAACCATACTTGATTTACTACTGTTTTATGATCAGCTACTTTTTTTTTTTTACCACTCTGATTCATGATCTTTGCATCTGTTGACAGAAGCCTTTTATTTTATTTAATAGTTGATCTAATGCCTTATTTATTGTTAAGTTTGTTGATGTGTCTGGCGGATTTGCCAGTGAATCAGTTTTTTGTTGGGTTTTTTTTTTGTCCTTCTGTACATGAGCAGAAGTTTACAATAAATTGGAAACCCATCACTTTGATTTGAGAAGCAGTCCTTGACTCACAAGCTGAGCTGATGCTGTGTATAAAAAAAAACCTGTAAAAATCTGTATGTAAATGATCAGTATTAAACAAACTCTTTCATCTGAAATGCATTCCACCTTTAGTGTTTATTACCTCATAGGTCTGACTTCTCAGTCTGACCTACTTTAGATGTACTGCAGTTCAACCACTACAAAACACAACAAGTCTTTATATTCAAGAGTCCTTTTTAAACTACAAGCCTAAGATGTTTTGTATATACAGTTCTGAGATTTTTTTTTCTGTTCAAATTTCCTTCTCTTTTATTTTCCTGCACTGGTTCATTCACCTTATATTGCACTTTTATTTCTTCACACAAGACATTTAGGTGCCTTATCGCATATCCACACCTACTGCTGCCTGAAACCACTGGTCACTTTAAATGGAACTTAAGCAAGTTTAAAGAGTTTTGCCCAAGGGCACAAAATAACAGATGCAGAGGAAAACGCATCTCCTATCATCTGCTTTTCAGAACATCTCCCGGAAGTTGAATCAGTCATGTTCTTGCCATTCTGTCCACCGACCACAAGAACCTGTTTGTTGGAAATCATTTAGCGTTCAATAACGACAAGGAGTGAGTTGGTGAGATCAGAGCGAGGTTAAAAACACCTGACGTCTGGGATGCCTCCGTGGGACCACAAACCTCATGCCATAACTCTGCGCTGTCGCCTGTAAGGCAACCCGGCCCCGCTGCAGCCTTCAGGAGGGGCGCGGACAGCTTGGAAGCGCTTGATGATGCCAAGTTTAGTGACGGTCTGTGCCAGGTGGAGAGACTCAGAATAGCTCAGACATAGGCTGATCCAAATACCAAGAGCCATGTTGCAACATTCAGGCGTCTAGTAATAACCAGATCACGCACGCATTGACTGCGTCACACTGCAGCTTTACGGGAACTCTGCTCTGTCCTATATGTTTTAGCACTTAATAAGTGAGACGAGTGCGCGCTCGCAACAACAGATGAAACTCGAAATTTGACCAACTCAGAAATAAGCAAGAACTGAACGATTTTACTCAGTTTTTCCATCATTTTACATCCACTTTCCTTAAAGGAGTATTTTTGAATCTACGATACAATATGGGACAGCAAAGCTCCAAATCCACAGTGGAAGCGCGGGTGATTTACCAGCGCGTTGGCGCATTGGACATGTGCGAGAAAACCGACACATGTTCAACTCCAGCCTCTGTCGTCCGCTTTCAGAAGAAGGTGACCAGTCATGCTTCTTGTGTTCAGTCTCCCGCCCGGACACTGGAGAAGTCAGCACCCCATTCCTGGACCCAAAGCCGCTGTGACACCGGGGGTCTGGTGTACGTGATGGATAATCCAACCGGTGGCGTGTGGGTGAAGCCAGGAGAAAAATGGACCAGGTCATGAAACAAAAATGCAATCTTCAGACAACATGCAAAGGAGTGCTTCGATAGAATTAAGTGAAACATCCCGTGGCGGGACGCATTATGTGTGTCCTTAAGCTTTGGCGTCTCTCGAGTAGCAGGATGGAGCTGGTTTGGGCGCCTGCTGCGCCGGAGAAGTTCACCGCGGAGTCAAGGTGGATTTAAATTGCCTCAGCGACATTGAAGGATGGGTTGGACTGATCACTGCTGTTTATTTATTTAGTCAATATGAGATGTTCATTGGCTATATGCAGTGTCAGTCTGCACGAGAAGAAGGTCGAGAGGAGGAGAAGCGCGCTTTGCGTCATGCGCATTGAGATAAAGTGTTTTCTTCATTCTCGTGTTTCCAACATGATTATGATCATGTCTTTTTGTAAAAATAATTTTTTTTTGTAAAAATAAAAAAGAAGGGAGCTTGGGTTAAGCTACTGCTGACACATTTGAGTTAACGAGTGTGGTTTGTAAACAGTGCGCTTTGGCCACTGTTTCACAGTGAAAATGACATCCTTCCAGTGGCTTACCAATCTTCATTTATTTTTCCTTTCTTTTTACTTGACTGTAACTACTGCTTTTATAGTTAGTTTAAACGACGTTAAATGTATTTTTTTTATACATATATTGATGGTAGTAAGAATGTGATGGACGGGAGGTCAGTGTTGACTCAGCTTTCGATGTGCTGAATGTCGTAACAACGTGGGAATCTCTTCCCAGGGAAGAGATTGGAGCTCATTTTCTTTATGAGAAGCTCTGGAAACTTTGAAGAGATCCAAAGAAAGTGGTCGTGCGTCTGAGGGAAACAACATCCACTTGACTTTTCACAGGTTGGCGGAAATGTATTTCGAAATGAAGAATCTCAAGATTTAAAACCACATAATTTTCTTTATTTTACAACAGAAGAGGATGATATAGTCTGATATAGTTCCTTATGTTTACTTTGATTGTCGCTTTCACTGAGGAACCTATTGTGTGTCAGAACGAGTGTGATTCACATATATGTAATTAAAATTAAAAAGATTTTTGAGAAAATTATTGTGTATCTTACATGTGCAACAACACACCCATACCACTGTGCATGGTAAATCATAATAAAACAGTCTTTTTAAAATTTACTCTTTCTAATTCAGAAACAACTTTGGGTACGAATGTATCTTATTATCCTTTCAATGTGTTTTTGAGACTCTGGTTTAAGTAGCAAAGTGTCTTTATGTAAAATCCCTTCAGATAACCTCTCATAACCCTTGCATGACGTAGTTCAAGCACGTTATCAAAGCATAAAACAAGGATGAACAATACTGGCCTTCTGAAGGATATAACTTTGCATAACTCCAATTATAGCTACAAGGCAAATAAACACGAGATATTCTCTGGTTGCCACAAACTTTGTCCCCTGGTGTGGCGCCTTATCGGTGAGCCCTGAGTGTCAGCATGTAGCTAATGGCTTATCTATTATACTCCGGGCGACGCACAAAGCAAACACTGCTTCAGAAGAGTACAGAGAGTGGGAATTGTGCCTTTCCTACTTCACTGCGCTTATCTCTTCGCTTCCTCATGGGACTGCGACCATCTAAACTTCCAGAAGCCCAAGTCCTCCTTCTGGGCCTGGACAACGCCGGAAAATCGACTCTCCTCTATAAGATGAAACACAACGCGTGTGTCAGCACCGTGCCTACCATCGGCTTCAACGTGGAAATGTTCGAGGAGCGGAAGAACAGGAAGAACATCGCCCTGACCGTGTGGGACGTCGGCGGTCAAGTGAAGATGCGCGAACACTGGAAGAGTTTCCATCAGGACGCAGCAGCTGTGGTGTTTGTGGTGGACAGCTCGGACATGGGGCGACTGGAGGAGGCGCGCAAGGAGCTGGAGAACACACTGAGGAGCGAGCACCTGCGAGGCCGGCCGCTGATTCTTCTCGCCAACAAACAGGACGTGAACGGCGCTCTGACTGTCACTGAACTCACGGAGAGATTTAAGCTGAGGAGGCTTTGCTCAACCCGGGATTGGTTCGTCCAGCCCTGCTCTGCAAGGACGGGATTCGGAGTTGAAGAGGCTTTCAGACGAGTTGTCCAAATGGTCAAACTCCCGTCAGACACTGCAGGGGCGTTAAGAGACAATATCAGGGAGTCAGTGCATCACGTTTTTAATTAGTATTTAATGTTTTCTTTTTTAACCAATATGTGTAATCTTGAAGGGAGTTAGTTTTCAATGTAAACTGCGTCATACCAACAATAAATCATATTTAAAGACCTTCTGGGTAAGTCTTAAGAGTGAGTGAATTTATTAGTTCTTACGGATACCACAGGGAAAACAACATACATTACAGTCGATGGATGCGCATTAAAACCAGTGCTGAGTACCGCAAGTACACAATAAGTTACTGTAGAAAGGATTTTACGTATATCGTCCTTAAATTATTAACAACGTTCGATTATCTCACGCAGCCGTGTACATTAAAGTCAGGTTCAAAGATGCATCTCACTGATACATCATCAATATGAGCGAGATAAGTGGGTCCAGCAAGGACAAGTGCACATCCTGCTGTGGTCTTGGACGATCCCTTTGGCTGGCGTTCACGCTTTCAAGCATTCTTTTTTTAATGTCTTCATCGTTATTATTATTTTACAATAATCTGTAAATACTGATGAATGTTCTATGCTTTATCTGTTGATGAGTTAAAGCTCCAAAAAAGACAAAGACAGGCGTCACTCACTAGCCGAAGGGATTCTTCACGACTTGGCAACCCAAAAGTTATTCTAATTAATGCTTTATTACTCATTTATGAACGATTGTCTGCTTTATAAACATTATAGGAAAAGAAGAGTGCCTTGTTAAAAAAAATCCAGCCACACTTGGACACTCCCTGACAGATGCCTTGGAACAAATGAAGCAATGAACCATAAAAATGGTTGGCCAGTAGGTCACAGAGGCGCACAGCCCAGGTTGCAGAAGGGAAATGCCAGAGGACGTACTGGGGAGTTTTATATATATATGTATATATATATATATATCTCATAAATGTCCGTCTCAGATGTCGAATCTATTTTGCCGTGTAGTGAAGTCCCACGTTATCCGAGCGACGTCCTTGTCATGTAGTGTGTCCCATGTCGGACTCCGGCGATCCTCTGCTCCCTTCCCGCACTGTTTCTTCATATGTAGGCAGACGTTTGCACTCGTCGTATGAGGGCAGCTGAGCAGGTGGAGCTGGATCCATCGTTGTGCTGCTCTCCATGAGCGGTTCTTGTGATGTGGTAACAGTTGGCTGGCCGCTGTGTGGCGGGGTGAGCTGCCTGGACCTGGAGCAAAGCGCTCGCTGGACAAAGTATCCCACAGCGAACAGAAGCAGCATGATAAGCACCCCGGAAAGTTTTCGGGTGACCATCGCTATGTTGTAGTAAGTCTTGTCCACGAACTGTTTGCAACAGGTAACGGTGGTGGTGTTGTTTCCCTGCGCGCAGCAGATTTGGTCATCCCGACAAATGTCCTGTCCACATCTTCGGATGGAGTAAACGAGCGTGCGAACAGTAAAGCAAACAGTGAACAGCGTCAGCGCTTGATATTTGTAGAAAAACATCACTGCTGTGGCGTTCAGATGGGAGGAATGATCCGGTGGACAAGAGGGTGCAGGCGAGACTATTCACTTGATGATAATACGCTGAAAGATGCGCGGGGTGAAACGCTGACGCAGAGCCATCATCAACGCACCGCATGCCCAGAGGACAGAAAACTAAACTACTGACAAAAACACGCGAATTATGTCCACATAGTCACTCAGCGTTTACCGAAGTAAGCCTGGGACTCTACGCGGACAGCTGAATGTGTCCCTGCAACACATGAATATTCCAATAAGTTTGACATTAACTCCTAAGAGTACTTCAGCGGGCCAACTGATTTATTATGCACTTAGCGGGTATATTGATGCCGCGCAGCAAATCGTAAACACAGTCTTACAAACAATGGCTTATTCATTTGACATGGAAGTAAACAGGCGCCCAGGAAATCGACCAGTCGTGCCGGAAGCACCGAGAAATGACCAGTGATTAATCGTGAAGGTGGAGGAGGACGTTACAAACAAACCCCCATTTCTTGGAGCAGGACCGTGGACAGCGCTCCACACGCCCACCGGGGACAGACAATGAGGGGCGCTGTCCGAGGTTCTGACACCAACTAAACCCAGATAACTAAAATGTTCCAGCTGGCGAGAGCGCAAAAGAATTTCCATTTGCAATATTAACTCCAGTGAACATTAAGGGGTCACGTCAGGGCTTTCCTTAAAAGGCTGCGATGGTCTACAGCTTGGCGTCCATTTAGGGTGATTATGATGCGGGAAGTGCAAGGCGCTGCCCCTCGTCAACAAGGATTTTCTGCTCAAAGTCTCAATGAAAGGCTTGAGTAGACCACAACAACATGTTAGTGGTGCTTTCTTTACTCACTGTAGCCAGAAATAAGCAATTTTTTGGGAAAAATCCTAATGCAAATGCAAATTATAACCGAGACAAGTGACCAAAAATGCTGTTATTTTTCTGAAGGCAGAGCCAACATTTATACTGCATCATATACCCTCACAATGACCAATCAATAATGTGACTAACAGATAAGTAGGTTGTGGGTAGTAATGGAGGGAAGTGCTCGCTAATAGCACGTCTGCTTTTCTCCAGTTCAAAATAGCTGATATTACGTTTAATGAATCTTTACAGTGCATGTCAAAAAGATGCATTGTTTGTGTATTTGTACTCTTCTGACATCCACTTCTGCTTCTAGAGAATAATGACTTTGAGTGCTTCAAAACCCAATGCTAATTAAATTGCTTGCTAAAGAAATATCGAGTTCTTGGCAAAGAAGCTCAGATGCTGGATTTTGTAAAGCTCAGATATCAGATTAGAGATAACTGTAATGCTCATGAGTGTTGTGTGGGAAAGACGCAATGAAGGAAAGGTATGTTAATGTAAAATCTTTAATGGAAAAATACAAGAACTGTAGCAAAGTTAATGGAAATGTTTGCAGAGGGTTGAGAGTAAAGCTCACAGAAAAAAAAAACAATCTTCATTTCAGGTGAGATGATTATTCACAGTGTATGTGCAGATTAATGTGTGCATACGCGGGGGGTGGTGACTTGTGTCTGAAATGTTGCTGATATAATGTAAATCTCCAACAGTCTCCACTCTGCTATCATGGGTTTCAGGTGGTCCTGTTCCCTGGTGCAGTTTTTGCTAGCCTTACGTCACTTTTGCTGGGTGGCAACACAGTAATGGGTCCCAAATGGACAGTTTGCTCTGTAAAATAAATCACATGGCGTCAAAAAATGTGAAAGGGTCTCTTATAACTGCTATCAGTATACAAATAAACAGGTTCAAATACAATTCAAGATTAATGTTTTAATAAACATCAGGGCGGCAAAGCGATCACTTATATTCCAGCATTTATGTCTGTATTAAGGTCAGTACATTTAGAATTTCATATTTTTGGTGGTTAGCAAAAAAAGACTGTGATATGCCCAGAACGTTAGATTAAAACTGCACATACTGATCTTCTACAAAAGAAAGAACAAAAAAAAAAGGTAAGAACTAAATAAATGTTGCACTCACCTGCTTTGTACTCTGCTGCTCTCTTCATCAGTCCGGCAGACGATTGGTGACGTTTGTTGTGTGGGCTCTGGTGTCCCCTTGGACGAAAACGAAAATAACTGGCCGGGCGTTGTTCAGGTCTGTTCTGTGCCAAGCTCCCCTCTGGCGTCATAGAGGGCCATGTGTTGCTGCTGATGGTAGTTTTAGGCGTTTCTGAGGACAGAGGCTCCTCAACACGATGGGAGACATCGCAGCTTCTACATACCTGGTCATTCCCATCAACTGACCTCCATCTGGATAAGGAGCCAGTTCTCAAAATTAGGGTAACTAAAGAGATAATTGTTTATTTATTTATTTATTTTAAGATACTTTATTAATCCCAAGCTGGGAAATTACTTCTCTGCATTTAACACTGATTGAAACACACACACATGCAACATGCAGTGAAACACACAGGAGCAGTGGGCTGCATTAAGCGCCCAGGGAGCATATATTGGGGGTCAAGTGCCTTGCTCAAGGGTACATCAGCTGGCTAATGGGGGGTGGGGACATTATCACTCCACCACAATCAATTTTTTCTCTCGAACCAGTGACCTACCAATCACAAGCCGCTTCTCCAACCTCTAGGCCACGGCTGCCTACATGCCAACATGCTATGTTGTGCCTCATAGCATGTTTTATAGTGAGGAGAATCTTTCAAGAATCCAAGAGGTATAACTTTACTCTTTATTTTCTTTGCTGTGTAGCATACCTGTTGTCAATTAAAGAGCAGGCCCTGTTGTGTGAGCCCATTGTTGACATGACTGGAAGTGCCTTAACATAGCAGGTAACGTAGACCTGCGGGACACAGAGAATAATGATTCTAATGCAAGATTTACACTCACATGCATGACAATAAACATTTAATAGAAAAATAAAAGACAGGTAATTTTATCAACCTCATTGCTGGGCTCCTGGTAGAACCTGAAGGCATCAAGCTGAAACCTGAGCTTGTGTTCTACAACTCTTGATAGGAAACGGGAGCTGGAGTTTGTCATGTAAGCATCAACAAGGCATCTGTTAGGGCAGAAAAAGAAGACAGATGTTGGGAATGTAGTTACTTGAAAGAAAAAGAAAGCAATGATCATTTTAACGATCTTCAGTTCATTGTTGCGCTTCGGCAACAATGAAATGAAATTTATTTAAAGGTGCAGAGCTCACCCATGCTGCTCAATAAAGTCGTATCTTAAAGCAGCGTCAGCATCAGGGGTTGCGGTGGCAACACAGCGGTCAACGTAGACCCGCAGGGGCATGTGGTTACCAACGACAGCAGAAACTTCGAAATGAACGGGGTCACCCAGAAAGTAAGAATAAGATCCCCTCTCAAACCTCCAATCATCTGTGAAGATGAGATTAAAATGAGAAATCCAAAGCTTCAAGAAATAATCCTAAAAGAGAAGCATAAATCATGAAAACTATGCAGTCCCTTTCATACCGGTCTTGAGTAACAGATTGAAATCTATCTGATTCTCAGCTGAGGCTACAGAGACCAGAGGAACCCAGGTGGGTTGCAGGGAAATGCCAGACACAACGTACCTCCTGGAAACAGACGGGCAATTTAGTTTGCCTTTTTGGGAAATGCCTCTAAAATGTTGAATACAAGAATAAAATTCAAGTATAGCTGGCTTGAACAATACACACAAACTAGTGCGAGAAAATGTACAGGACTTACTTTTCATAATGACATTCAACTGGAATACTTGCTCCATCCAGTCTAAGTAAACCGTCAGATGCAGGTTCAGGTGAGTAGACCAGAACATTGGAATAGATTATCTTTTCTTTTGTCGACTGAAATGAACAGTGTTAGTCTTTTAGAATGTATTCTAGAGAGCCTAAGTTCTACAACAAAGCACAGACAAGACTTAAACCCTAAAACCCAGTCACTGTGCCCCTGACACTGAGTGATCATTTTTAGCTCAAGAGAAATCAAAAATACAAGCCATCACAAAACTGAATGAGGGGTGAATTTCTACTTGTTCAATTGTGCTTCCTCTCCCATAAAAACAACATAACGCTTACTGAGTGTTTGGTTCCACAATCCATCAGGTGGGCCCGGATGACGAATTTCTCCTCTTCTAATGGGACTGCTGCGCATGCTCCCCTCTCTCTCAGGGACTCTGAGCCCAGGCGCAGATGTCTACCGTCCACCTGAAGGCCTTGATCAAACATGTCCGCCTGCACCACAACCTCCATTGAGTCTGGGTGGCAGCTGACCACGACAGGTCGAGGTCGAGCGCTGAGCTCCGCGCTTTGCTGCTGTTTAACCGCTTTCAGCGAAAGCTGGATGTCACCATGAGTCCTGCTCGGGATGTGGGAGTTTGCTGCGCTGGAGCCTCGGCTGTACATTAACCGGCTTTCTGTGAGTTTGAAAAGTGAGATGAGGACGATAATCCACCATAAAGAGGTTGTCTGAAGCTTGCGATCCATTCTTGGCCTCGGACGGGTTTGGAAGGAGGGGTGATGTCCTGCAGCCTCTGAACATATCACCGCAGCTGTGAACAATCAGCGATGGGTTGAACTCCTCCAACACACCTGGGCGCAGGATTTGACTAATATTAACCCCGGTTCACGCAACGAGTATATAAAGAATTCTTTATAATGTGATTCCTTTAAAGTATTTAGAATTTCTAGTCTGTGTAAACAAATAATAACTTTAGATAAGAAAGTTCTCACGTACGCGTTTTGGTGGCTTGGTCTTTTGGCGAAGACATGTATGTGTTGTAAGCTAAATGTGCCACTAGGGGGCACGACAACTGCAAAAGTGAGTCCAGTTTGCCGGCTGTGAAATCATTTTATCTCAATAGTATGAACACATGAAACTGAATTGAACTGAACTTGAACTTGAACTAAATCATTTCAGCTGTACGTTAATTTATTCTCAGTTCAGAATCAAAAAGTCTGTTTGTCCTGAGCATCCATTTAAACTGAATTGAGAAATTGAGGTTTGATACAGGAATGATATGACATGGCATGGACATTACAGGTGTCTCTTGACATCAGCAGCCACAAATATCAATGTTGTCATTTCTACTGAATGGAGTAAGGGATACAAAATGAAACTTAATGAAGCTAAATTTGACTTTCAGAGAGGATTTATGAAGAAGCCAAATGGCTTACTTGCACTTTCAGTGCTTCATTCCCCAAATCATGGAATCATGAAAAGTCTTGACCAAGAAAACTTCATCTGGACATTCCAGACAACACTCTTGTTGTGTCCCTCACAACAAGAGGGACACTTGAGCACCTGCTCTGGATCCCTAACCTTGACCTCAGCGTGACTCTACTTCAGCTATTAGTTTACTTCAAAACCACAACCAGACACTGAATATCTTTTTTTTTTTTTATCCACTTTCACATCCTTCTGCATATCATTTTTTTAATCACACTATTATGGTCACCAGATTGTAAGCTGACAATTAACACCGGACTTTCCAACAAGCATACAAACAAACACTATGTTGTATCTTGTTTTGGGGGCTGATATGGTGACAGGAAAATACAGTCAGACTGTTAGTATAGTCCAATGGCAAAAAAAAAAAAAACCAAAACAAAACAAAACAAAAAAACATCTTGACAAAGAAATCACATTTTCAGGATTTCAGGAAATTTTTAATTTCAGGAATTAAAAAATTCCTGTACATCACATATATTTTTGTTTTGTGGTTGCATTATATTAACCATCTGTGTCAGATGAGCTCCTACTTGAAAAAAGAAAAATTCAGTGACTGAATCTGAATAATATGTACAGCCTAAGACTGTGAATATTACTTACATCATCTCACATTAATACATTTTGTGGAAATAAAGTGAAAACAGTGTGTGCATGAATGATAAATCAGTAGACTTTATGCAGGAAAAAAATGTATTTAATTTGATTGTTGCAAACAAGGGAATAATAATATCAATAAATAGTCAAAATAAATAGTCAAGAATACAACAAATAGAATTAATAAATAAATCTGTAAATAAAAGTCTGTAAATAGACTTATAAAAAGTGACTAAATACTTTCTAAAAGTACTTTAACACATCATTTTGATGTCAAATATAAGTTACATGACCATGTAAAAATAATTAATATGTGCTGAAAATTGAGCATCTTGAACTGGATTTCATGAATGTAACATGAACTGTCAATGTAATTTATGGATTTTTTATGTGAAACAGTTTTACTAAAACTACTGATCTGTCAGAGCACAGTGATTCATTTAGTGTGTTCGCCAGAGTTCATGTATGAAATGACTCTGTTGATCGTAACGGTGCGGATCTGGAAGCCTTTCAGCACTTTGCAGAGGCTCAGCCGTTCATCGTAGGTGCTCGGACGGTCTGCAGCAGCCTTACAAGAACACACAGAGGAATTCTGATTGGTTAGACTGCTCTTCCAGAGGCTTGAAAATGAAGTAAATTTCTAAGAAATGAGCCACAGCTGTATCACAATGACGTGTTAAGAGATCTCTTACCTCCTCTGAGTCTGTTGGCAGAGACCAGGCAAAGCAGTTCTGTCGAGAG
The DNA here is from genome assembly GCF_020382885.2 of Scatophagus argus. NCBI lineage: Eukaryota > Metazoa > Chordata > Actinopteri > Scatophagidae > Scatophagus > Scatophagus argus. Next base: position 11,930,917 of record NC_058505.1, on the reverse strand, counting down.
CAAATGATTCACTTTAAACATCTCTGACTCCTGTCCTTCATGAACAATGCGATATTTATGCAAGATGTGTCTATTGATCCAAGTAATGGCCGTTGATTTCGGTTACACTATTATCTCCTATCAGAAACCTCCTTTTTCACCCCTGCACATGCGTTTTTGTGTGTGTCATGTAAGCACATCATATCTAAAACAGATGACAGAGCTTGTAAGCAATTCGACGCAACACGCTGTCAATTCGCAGCCAGTGTTAAGTTCTAGCATTGGTGCAAATGGCAGGAAGCAGCAGTGCAGCTGAATATTTTATGTGTTGTGTAAAATGACTCACCTCCATGAGTTCTTTGAGGCTGAGCAGAATAGACGGACGGATTAAATTATCAGGATCTGGTTGAGCAGCCAGAAATTGGTAGTAGTGACGCAGATCCTCTCCGATGTTTGTCAGACACAAGTCCTGAATGGTTGAAACGATTGTTAAGACACATACATATGTGTATAGTGTATAAACCTTCAGTGGTCCTTTTATTGGGTAGACTACTATCTACTCCCCTACTATCTTAAAATGTTTTAGTTGTACATGTGTAAAGTGATTTCTTTGTTTAATACCGAGGTCACTATTGAAGGAGGTGTTTACATTAAGAGATGTTTCTGTGTTCAGTCACACAGCATCACTATGACCTCAATGTTAAAACATAAATCACTAAACATTTCTACCAAAAGAGAACATCAAAAGTAGACTTACGACCTACCTGATCAAATTCTGTCTTCACGATTTCTGAGCATGCTGATTCCTGTTGGACAAAGACGGTTTAAGTAATACAAAGGCAAAGCTATCAGAGAACTGCCAACAGCTCAGTGCCTTAAAGTAGAGTTTTATGGGCTGCAACACATTAGTACAGTTGTTTTGTTTGTTTGATTCTCTCAAGCTTGAAATATGGACATTTGAACAATGTGAACTTATCATTATTTACCTTTGGTGCACACGCAAACGCTGTGTTTGTCTTCACGTTGAGCTCCACGCTTTGCTTTGTGCAGTCGATTCCGCTGAACAGGTCATTCTGGAGGAAACAGAAAGATCATTCAAAAACAACTGTGAATTAAAACCAGAGTAAAGAAGACTGTAGGATTCAGTCTTTAATCACTATATTTTGCAGGCCTACCTGAGCGAGCTTTTCAGTGACGTTCTTTAGAAGTGTCTGAGCGTACAAAACGCAGGAGTCTGCCATCGGTCCTTTACTCATCACTGGCAGAGACTGGCTGACCTTCCACAGAGGACAGGTGAGCAGTAGGAGCAGCAGAGCACAGGACAAGTCTGTCAGGAGGAGTAAAAAGTATGGTCGCAAAAGTAAATCTTAAGTTCCATCTATTGCCTTGCACAAACAAAATACTTGTCAGACAGCATACGTTACACTCACAGAGCTTGACGAGCGGCATCTTGGATAATACTGTCGATACAGATTCTTTCGTGTAACTGACTGAACTCAGACATCCTTAAGTGTTTTATACCCACTCTGATGGAGGGATTTCCCTCGCACTACAGCAGTGTGTTGATGCTTAACTGTAAATAGAAAGTGCACAGTCAAGGTTGTGAAATATTTCCCCTATATCACCGTATGCCTTGGTGAAACTGGAATTAACACAAACACTGGTGAGTAATGAATCTTGGCCATGGTTACTGTTCATTGTTGACATTTCCAAAGAGGCCATAGTGAAAGCATTATGTTATATGCTATTTTAAACATACTTGTCCCCATGCCGTGTCCCATGTAAAAATAAAAGCCCCTTTTTGTTCGATGAAGAGTAACTTTAATAGAAGTCATAATAAATTCAGGAAAAGAAAATATTAAAAATATTTGTTCAGTTTAATATTAAATGTTTTTCACATATGTATAAAAATTCAAATTCCATTGAGAAAAATATAATTAAAAATTAATTTTGGCGTTTCAACGGCGTTTCAACGCAACAAATGTAATTTATACTTTTAAAATAATGTCTGAATTCTGAGCAGCCATAGGTGGAAATTATTCATTGATTATTATTTATTTTTGCTGTTCTCGTTTGTTGAAGTATGTGTACATTTCAATAATTAATTTTTGTCTTTGGTTCACTTACATTTTTATTGATACTAACGCTAATGTAATAGCAGTTAATTCTGGATCAAGTCGTGACTTTATTTTTGTGGCCACAGTCAGAGTTCTTCCCCTGCTGCTTGTGAAAGTCCACAAAACTCAGTTACATAAGTGTCAACACGTGTCTGCATGTGTGATTGAGCAGAAAAACTCGACTGCGCCCTTCTCTGCTACTCTGAATCCGTGAATGACACCAGACACGCTTTCTCAAGCTGCACTTGATGAAATATTTCCTACGGGTGTGTGTGTGTACGTGTGTGTTTGAATCATTTGTTTTTACAGTAAATTACACGAATGCACACAGAGGACACAAAACGCAAATGAGCTCTCATGAAATCCAGCCAAATATAAACAGAATTCACACACTTTACATACATTTATTACTAGAGGGTTTCTCTTTCTCTCTCTCTTTCTCTCTCTCTCTCTCTCTCTCTCTTTCTTTTTACAATCATTATACAGTACATTTATCAATGAAGCGTACAATAGAAAAAGAAAAGTTTGACTGACATTTTTATAAAGGTGAGAGTGACAACACTTAAACACAGCCGGACGACAGGGCGTGTTCTTCATCTTTTTAATAAAGCATCTGTAACATTTACGTACAATATGTCCATAAATCTTCTGAACACATAAAATAGATAGATGTTTAGGCTGTGATGTATTGATATATTTGTGTAACATGATTATATATGTATCCCTTTTTAGCATTAGTAAATTAAGCTAAAAAAAAATGATATAGTTTGTGCATACTTTTATTTAGAGGCTGTTCACCTGCCTCTACTTTTGCATTATATCTTCTTAGGTGTTGACCAATAGCATTTTTTTATCTTGTCATTTTTTCCAATACATGGAGTAGACAGCAGCATTTGACAAATTCAAATTTGTATTTTGAATTAAGTTCAGAATGCCATCCAGTAAAGCTCTAAATGCATCCTTAAAACAGGTGGAATCTGCATTGAGTTACATCCAGTTTTGTGTCTAAATTATTCTTAGCATTTGGGGTTTTTTTTGTTTGTTTGTTTGTTTTTTGTTTGTCATTTTCTACTGCAACAGCTTAGCCAGTAGATGTTTTATTGTGAATTTTTATTGTGGCCCCTACAAGTCTTCATTGTTTCCTGAGACGAGGGAGAAGCAAGGTCTGCAGGGTCTCTCTTTCTCGCTCTCTCTCTGTAACCCAGTATTAATATGCACGAGTGTACCGTGCAACATCGTGAGGAGGTAACTCAGAGTTAGGGAACAAATTAAGTTGAGAGGATTCCCCTAATTCTATGTAATATGGCATGATGAAAAAGCTGCACAAACTCAACAATGTTCATACTGAACGCAGCAATGACTCAGCCTCCTTTTAGATGTTGGGTCCTCTCCGAACATCCTGGTGTTGGGATACATTATAAGTGTGCCTGTGTGTTAACATTACAGAATATGGTGCATTAATTTCTCCAGGAACGGTCAGCAAAGATGGTTTTCCATTAGTAATGGTGACAGTCCATGAAGTGGGAGGTCAAGATGGCGTGCAGACGGACACACGTGAGGAAGGGTTTTATTTGGAGATGGCTTTCTCTGCCTGGTGCCGCTGATGGCTGTGAGCATGCCTGTCATAACAAAGACCAGAAGTGCATTAGAGCAATCATGGGAAGTACATGTCCAAAATAGCTCATTCACACTACTCATGTTTGGCAAGATTTATGCTAGAAATTGAGAATTTGGCAGATACTGCAGACAGAAGGTAGAGAGTGGGGTGAGAGAAAACAAATATTTACCTGGTGAGGTCCTCTATGTCCACCAGCATGGCGTCCTGCTCTACATGCAGCTCATCCCTCAACAGCAGCAACTGTACCAGCTCCTCATTTAGACCTGTGCAGAATTTAGGAGATTGTTGAATTTATCAGATACTTCCAAAGATGTGTGTGTGTGTGTGTGTGTGTGTGTGTGTGTGTGTGTGTGTGTGTGTGTGTGTGCACGTGCATCTACTCACTCTGAATCTGTGAGTGTAAGTCATTTGTGATGACTTGCAGCTGTCCAAGGCTCATGTCCCTCATGTCCCCTCGCCTCAGATTCCTCTTCATCAAGCCCTCGCTGATGTGGGGCAGATGGGGAAGCTGCATATGTACACACACACACATACACACACACAAACAGGAAATTTCTGCATGTCAAAATGTGCAAAACAGCACAGAATGCAAAGATTAAAGCAGTATCAGCAGTAGGACAATTTTTCTGTTGTGTTTACCAGTATCAGGGATTTTCTCACAACACACACATCTGCACAGCTACAAACCCTCCAGCTACAATACCCTTCTGTTCAGGCCATGCAAGTCCCTTATGTAATTTGTGCTGTGTTGTTTTTACCGTAACGAGATAGCAAGTTATAGTGAGTCATTTTTTTTTTTTGCTTTTTCTTCTCTCACTTAAGGTACAGACATTTCATTGTGTTGGATCATCTCCAAGAAGGAATTAAGAGCTCCACACTTGCACACAAATCCCCTGAGCTGTCTCTCTCTCTCAGAGACTAACCAAGTCAGCCACAGGGGAACGTCTGTGCAGCTGGATTTGCCTCTCCACCTCCACCTGCATGCGGGCCATGGGTCGAGCCAGGGCCAGCGCCACCCGGGCCTCTTCCTGCAGCCTCCTCTGCACCCGCCAGAACCCACCGCAGTCATCTAACGGGTCTGAGTCCTCCTCTGCTGTGTCTCGGTCCGACAACGATGAGCTCTGCTTGCTCTGGAGAGGAAGTGGTGTAAGTGATACAATGATGTAACGGCCGATGTGGTTGTCACACAAGGTTATTCACAAAGAGTAAATGAGAGTAGTGGGACGACACACAATCACCCAGACACAAATTAGCCAAGTTGCACATACCACAGGTGACAGTGGTGTGTCCAGGCTGGTCTCTGTCCTGCTGTCCTCAGCATCACTGTCTTTGTCACTGCTGCTGTCATTAACAAAACACACCTGCAGGTTCACCCCACTCTGCAGTCTGAGAGACAAAACACAAACAGCAACAAACATGAGAGAAGAAATCATGACCTTTCGTTGGAGATACTGAAAATGTCTGCCAGTTAGAGTGAAACCCACGGAGAGAAAAAGGGAAATACCTGATTTGTTTGTGCTTATTTTGTTTACAGATGTCGCTTAAATGCCAACATCACAACAAAAAAAAATCACAACATGTAGGACTTGGTAGGAATGTAAGATGTTATCTTTATCCCCGACAAGTTTATCCTGAAAGACATTGGACATTGTGCACATGCAATGGTGAAGAAAGGTGGAAAGCGGAAAGGCCAGCAAATGTTTGGACACAAGGTTCCAGCATTTGCAGAATTCTCAAAATGAATATAAAAAACACCTTTTAATTAAATGCTCACTGTAATTTCCACAAAGAAAAAGCAAAACCAGCATCCAAAATTTTGCTATCTTGTACTGTACTCAGGGTACTCAGGGTTGTGCTTCATGTGCCAGACTCCATGGACAATCAGCTGGAGTTTTTTTTTTTTTTTCACAAAAGACTTGTACACAGCACAACACAGGAAGGGAACTGCTGGTTTTTCAGTGCAAAAGAAGCCATAGTGTTGTAAACAGTCACTCACTTTCAACACACTACATATTATTAAAATGAAGGATACCCTTTTTCTGAGATGTTCAACATGCAACTAAAAAAATGGGGACCCTCTTTTGCAAAAACAAGTGTGATTTAGTGTCATAAAGCAACACCAACAATGAAAGGTTGACATGAAGTCATGTCAAAATTATTATTCGCCTTCAGGAAAACGCTAATAAAGGGCACTCCTGTCCACATGCATTAATGAAGCCTATAACGAAATGTTTTTTTGAGTTTGATGGAGTTGACCAGCCTACACAGAGCTTTGACACTGACCCTATCCAGCATGTTTAGGGTGAACTGGAACATCGACTGCAGTCCTGGCCTTATTGCCTAACAGCAGCACCCAGTCTGACCTCACTATCGCTTTTGTGGGTGGATGAAAGGAGATTGTTGCAGTCAGATTCCAAAAACTTGTGAAAAGCCTTCTTAGAAGAGTTGGGCCATTGATATTCTACCTGTCCAAGCAGAATATCAATGCCTGTAGATTTGGAATGACATATGATAAAATGGCATATATACTTTTGTTTACAAATTGTATTGATGTTAATATCATCACAGTCTGTGACCTAATCAAGCTTCAATGAAACAACGAAAGCCACAGACCTAACATAAGCTCCTCCACAGCAGTTACACCTCAAACCTCAACCTTTCCAGGAGCTCAAAACACCATTCATTTAATTCCAGATCATGATACTCTGACTGAAAAAAACCTAACAACCCAGAGTAACCTCCTCCTAAATGAAAATGTGAACAGTAACAATGCATTTCACAAGCTGGACTGGGTTGGGTTGGAATTTCCACCCCAAGCCGAATTGTAGAGGGTACATCTTTACCTCCACTAAAGGTCTCATGACCTTTATGACCAAGTCTACCAATTGCAGCCATAAACTCATTTATAGGTCTTACTTCTTCTTTCAGGCGTATTTGAACTGCACTTCCTCAAATAGCAGTCAGCAGCATGGAGGCGTGGCATTGTTTGACAGAAACGCCCTCTTAATGAAAAGTCAAAGTGCCAGAGAGGATGTCACTAGGGGTAAAATCTGTCATGTAAAGAAAGCAGAAAGAGTCATGCTGTTTCTGTAGTGGCTTTGGTTAACCATCTAGTGTCTGATGTAATGCAACTCTTTCCACTATCTGTGCGTGTGTGTGCATGCACATGTCTGTGGGCGTCCAAAACCTCAATTGCGAGCACGAAATATCAAATTCACTGGAAAATGATCATCTTCAGTTTAATTTCATTATGTCAGACCTGCTGTATAACAAATTCAGTCAAATTGTAATAATTTAAGGAATGAAGACTTCTTTTGTATTGCATGTGGATGTCACATTGCTGTCCAGGTGATTAACAACCTAATATGGTGGGAAAAATATAAACAATGAAAGACTGATACATACATATACATATATATATATAATGACACTTTTCTCATTTAAAGCTTTTTAAAGTAAAGTTTTTACTGGGAAATGTGATTAGACGCTTGTATTCCATCATTTTCATCTATGTCATGAAGCTTGGGAGTTTCTGTAACGCAATAGAGGTTAACCACTGTAGGCCACTACCTCCTCTTCTCCTCTCCATGCTCGAGTTTCTTTGTTCTGCTGGCAATAGTAAACTAGTTATTGTTTGGTCTGATGTCACTTCCATTGGACTGACTGTAAAAAGTAAACTGTGGCTTTCTGGGAAACCTTTCATTTTTTAGCTGCATGTTTGTCACTCATTCTCTTCCTCTGTTTGCTGTCAGGTCTTACATATATCTAGACACCCACGAAGATACCCAGGATAACTCAACTGCTTAACCCCTGCTATTGCACTGTGCCGCCCGTCTATATGACTCACTGTCTTAGGGACAGACTTCCCAAAAGGGCCTGATCTCATTTACTGTCATGTTCACTTGCCACCTATGAGCCAGCAAGCCATTCCAATCAGTCTGATCTTTCCAGTCTGTGTGTTTTTAGCTCATGGTCTTTACTTCATAGGTAAAATGGGCTGACGGGAAGATTCCTCATTGTTAACAATCAGCTGTCACTGCCGTCACTGATGCTAAAAACAGAAAGGCCACTGAGCTAAATGACGAACATTGCAGGAGCTATGAAAAACAGCCATGTTCTTAGCTTTATTTTTTCATATGATCAAAGCCTGTGAATATTCTCTTTCATCCAGGTCATGGTTATCTGAAGGAAATTCAATCGAACGCAAGTGGACTTAGTTATTTGTCTTTGAAGACGTTTCACCTCTCATCCAAGAGGCTTCATCAGTTCATGCTTGACGCTTCACTAGGCTGGGACATGATCAAAGGGGTTTAAAAGAATTTTGTTTGTACTTTAAGAGGTAATAGAATTTCCTCAACCCATAAAGGAACATGACATCCTTCAGTTGTAACTGAATTTTTTTTAAAAAAATGCCAAAATATTCATTTGACAGCAAAGCTTCAACATAGACTGTGGCATGTATATAATGAAACACCTTATGTTGGCCAGTTGTGCTTTCTACATGAGGAGGATCCATATGAAGTCTACAAAAGCTACAGTTAATTTTTTATTCAGGCTTTAAAACAGATTAATGATGTTTTCTGTGAATGATTAGTTGAATCTAGGGCATTGCTTCTCTGCCATCCAAATAAAATAATAAATTCAAGGAGAACATCTAAAGATAAAAAGGGTCGGCTGTTGGAAGCTAACACACAAAAATATTGGTGTGGGACTTCAAAAGGCTACATTGATCAAACCGGAACACACACACACACACACACACTCACGTTTGATCCAAACCTACCGGGAGGATGGGCCGTTTTTGCTGCAGCTGGTGTAAATGACGGGCTCGTCGTCATAGAAACTGCCAAGGGCAAGTTTCTGCCTGATGGACTCTCTCTCATTCCTCTGGGCCTGCCAAAGAAATCAGAAAGAAACACATGAATGTAAAGAACATCAATAAAAAATGACGCTGGTGTCATAGTTCCATCTCTGCTTGATTGACCAAGTGGGACGAAACTCACAGGAAGAAATATTAAGCTGGGTGATTAAATTAAAGCTACGAGGGATTGTAGCCTTATTGAATAACGCTGGATGACAGGAGGAGGATGAAAGGAAAACAGAAGAAAGAGGAACTAGAGAGGAGGGACAAATATGGATTTATGTAAGGAAATGTGAAAGGGAAGAATGTAAGAAAGCCATGCAAGCCCATTTCCTTCCCTTTACACATTACTATAACCCATAAATATGTTAAGTGCAAAGCTTAGCAAACACATTTATAAAAATCTGTTATTTTGCCTTGTGTTGATAGAGACAGGCATCCCTCTTTATATGACTCTCTTCTCATTTTCTGTTCTGTCTCTGATCAGCTAACCCAAAAATGTAACGTTTCAATAGTCAGTGTGAAACTTTTTACAGCCCACCACACAGAATAGCCTGTTCGTCCTGTCTCACAGACGTTTACAAGAAACATTGGGCTTGATTTGCAACCTGATTAAAAAGGCACATGTGGCAGTTTTCTCCCACAGTTGTAAATCGGGCGAATCTGAAACTCTGTAATTTGCTAGGAATTTGTTAGTGTGAATGTATTTGTCTGGGTGTTACATACTGCCAACCTGCTGATAACCTGCCCAGGATAAAACCTGCCGCTTACCTGATGCACCCTGCAGACTGGTACAAAAAATGAATGAATGAATTAAGCAGGCAGTTTCATTTCTCATTATAGTGCCCATGCAACATTCTGTTTCAACACGGAAGTAGTGAATATAAAAGTGTACAGCATGTTCTTTGCTTTTTCTTTGTACAGTATATCCGCGCATCATCTAAAAAAAGAAAAGAATATCTAGTATTGAATATTTGTCCATTTATTTTTAAATGCATCTTTTTTCTTGTCAGACTGAAATTGCACTTGACTTTTTTTCCAGCGATCAACAAATCTTTAAGGTCTTTGGTAATAACACTGGAGCTCAAAGTCATCAATAACAGCCTTCCTTTGCTCATTTGTCCATTCACAGTCCGTCATCGCGACAGCAGCCATTATCTACAGGCAAATTGTTAAAAATGCCACGTCATTCTGCTCTCTGTTTGGCAGCTTCATGACTAAACTCTCTTTGCAGGCATTTTCTCTCCTCCCCTCTTATTTATTTCGTCTTACTTCTGTTTTCAGCATCTAGAAGTTCCTTATTTGCTGTTGTCCCATTTCCTCCTCCTCCTCTTCTGTCAAATCCTACCTTGAATCATTTATCATTTTCACTTTATTTCAGCTTCCACTCTGTAGCTGCCCCCAGAACTCAATTCTTTTTGTCAAACCTTTTTAGGTCATTTGAGCTGCCCTGTTTTCTGGCACACCGAATCCTACGTCTTGAGTTTTTCTGTCTTTAAAACATCAATACTGAGCAAAATGTTTCATGATTTCCTATTCTGGCACCATGAGAATACTATTTTTATATCACTGAATAAGCCTGCATTCATGTGTGAAAGCATGTGACACACAACTTTTCCAAAACGAGGGATGTTTCTCTTCTGTGCCAACCCTCTGTCTTTAAATAATCTACTAACCTGACTAACATCCTCTTTTTTTGGTTTGCGTCATTAGATGAGGCTGTGATATAAGAGCATGAATCACAGTTGATCACCCTCACTTGGGCCAACCAACGCTCTGCCTCCTGCTCATCCAGTTCACACAGCCGGATGTCCCCCTTACCAACAGACTGTCTATACACACACACACACACACACACACACACACACACACACACACACAGAGAGAGCCTATTTTTTTTTTAGCCTCCCATAAGAAACCATGTGGAATAGCAAAAGGATGTCATGATTATCATCTATGATTTCATTTAGGAAAAACTGAACAAAGTGTCATTTGATTTTACATAATGTATAAGAGATGAAATCATTTCAAATTTTACTGAGGTGATGTAAAAACACAGACATAAACAGGTAGATATGACATATGAACACACCCAGGCCACCTCACACGATCACGCATCCATTAAGGCTGATTCATCTACAGCAGCTCCCCTCCATCATGGATACCTATCATGAATACCTGCAAATGTAGCACACTACACACTCAGAATCACGACACATGCTAACACAAAGCCACACACCTGGTAAACGCGTTTCTCCTGGTGCACCATCCTTCAGCGCATCATACTAAAAGAGCCGCCCTGCCCTTTTCTACACTGCAGTGAAGCCAGACCCAGGAGACCCTCTCATATACTGCAGCTTGAGGGAGGGTGGGGAGGAGGCAGCAGAGAGAGGAGGGGGAGAACAGGAGAGGAAAGAGTGGGAAGAGACGGAAGCGGAGGAGGAGAGAGAAATAGAGGAGGGAGGGGAGAGACAGAGCTGCTCGGTGCTGCTGCTGCTCCCCTGATTTGTTATCTGTTCCTCCATCTTACTCTCTTGCTTTCATTTCCCTGGCTTCTCCTCTCCGTCTTTCTCTTTATGGAGGCAACAAATAGCAGCTGCTAGAATTCTGTGTCCTGATAAGAGGAGACAGACCTTATAGATTTACAGAAATACGGGCATGTGAATGGTTCCACAGCAAGGTGAGTGATACGGTGGGGCCAGGTCCAGCTAAACATAGTCTGATAAATGAAGGTGCAACACTGGAAAACAAAACCATTAAGGAGGCCACGGCTGATCAATAATAGCTCCATTAATAAATGGCAGCATTCTTAAGCTACACTGACATGGCGTCTGAATCTGCTCGTTGGCCCAAGGTAGAGCAGTGAATTTTTAATTGCACATCCTCTTTCTTTTGCCTCCTAAAGGAACAGGCCCATTCCACATCACAGATTTAAGTGTGATGAGCCGTAACAGAGACAAGGAAGCGTAGGGTTCACATGACCATGTGTGCAAAAAGAACCACAAATGTACACACACACACAAAAGCGCATACACATAGCCACAGTGAGTTCCCACAGTGCTGTGTCATCTTTCAGCCATCATCAGCATCAGAAGCCCAATATCCCCAGCCTTTCAGCCTTTTCACATTTCTCTAAGGGCAAAGTATACATTACAATTATATACCGCAGCTACATATAGTATTGAAACCAGACATGCACAGTCTCAGATTGCAGATGTTGTCATGCAGGTATTGTTTTATATGATCAGCCTGTGATTTATTTAATTTTTGGCTTGAGATTGTGTTTTTCTATTATTCTTAGAAGTATATTATTGATGGAAACATATATTTGTGCTGAATATTTTTCTTGTCTTGTGTGTCAGTGTGATTTATCAGAATGAATAGACAAAGAGTCACTCACTGAGATGTTGGACAGTTTGGTTTGCCCTCCACTGTAACAGCCTTCTGTCCGTGGTAAAAAAATATCCTGAAGCTCCTCGGCCCAACTGCGGCCGTTTACCATGCAGCCTCTTCCTCCTCTCTGTTGTTGTAGGTCACAGTTGCCATCATCTCCACAGTCCTCCCACCAATGGCCGATTGTGGCGTTTCTCCTGAATATGTCTCCCTCCTCTTCCTCATCCATGTCCACAGCATAGTCCTCCATAAAGACAAACTGTGTCTTGGCTGATAATGGGGACACAGATGGACTCAAGATAATTCAGAGCTGGGACACAGATCTCTGATTGAAATCAGCTGCCTGAATGTAGATCGTGTGAATCTCTTTCATTTCCATGGTATCTTAATGTTTCCTATGATCACACAGATGAAATAAACAGATTATTGTAATTGAAAACATGGTCTTAAACATGAAATTATTGCAATGTTCTTTTTCATATTTCCAGTGTAATCTTGTTCATGTTCATAGTCTGTGATCTTTCCTTCTCTGATTATGATAATTCATCAATTTCATTTAGCCTGTATGAACTCAAAACAACATACATTCTGCAAAATTTAGTGAACCACAAAGACATGGCATATCCTGCCACCCTAAACTCTAATAACTGGTAAAAATGAAAAGACAAATAAAGACATATAAAGCACATGCTGCACACAGGACTCACCTTCACCGCTGCAGACTCCAAACCATTCCTGAAGATGCTTGAAATAAAAATTCAAAAAGAGCAGTTACAACAAAATGCAGACAAGCACAGTGTTGTATAGAAAGGTCCACTTCTTTCACGCTAGACAGACTGCATGATGACCGTTAAAGCATGGATTTTAGGATTTCTTGATCTTCTGCAGAACAGTACTTATTCCTGAGCTCAGTGCTCTGTAATTCCAGCCAGCAACTCATGAAGTGTAAGGAAAAAATACAGACGTGCATCCTTGCTTTCAAAGACCAGCATAACACATCTCTCTGTTGTCACGTGTGGCTTAGCTTCAGTGATGTGTGTAATTTCTGTGTGTGTGTGTGTTTGTGTGTGTGTCTGTCATCACAGGCTGCCCACAGGAGAAAGCACCATGTGGAAGTATATAGGAACAGACAGAATGGGGTGTGTGTGCTGTATGAGTGTATATAGGAGTGAGGAGGTGAGGAGGTTGCTTCAGAAAATAAGTAAAATTAAAAGGATTTAGAGATGGATTTGAAAAAACTGAAAAAAAACTGATTTATTTTTAAAAATGCAGTTTCAGAAGATTTTTATCTGCAACACCATCTCAAATTCATAAAGTTGTTCATATCTCCAGGCTGTCAGGTACAACCAGTATTCCTTTGGTGGCTTCCCTGGAGCATGAAGAGCTTTGGGTGTGTGAGCAGGAGTGAGATATTTGGGTGAAAGATCATTTTTCATTTTAGTCAGGATGCTAAAGTTGAAGGAAAAAAAGTAGCACCGAGTGAGGCAACCAGAATACCAGATCAGTCCTTTTTATCTGAAGTCAGTTACTTAAAGCCCAGCATCACAAATTTGCATCAAGGAGCTTCACAACACCAAATGAATGAATTTGACTTGCGGCACTTGGAAAGTGAACAAAAGCAAGCAGCAGCAGTAATGGACAGAGAAAAGAAAATGGTATCGAACAGTTTCCAGCAGCCTTCAGTCTGTCCAAGAGCAAGACAGGAAGTCAGACATCCTGTCAGATCTGATTCTAAATTATTAAAATGTCCCACCCATAGGCTTATATCGGTTTAGTTTTGATTATGACAAGGTAATTTATCAAATGCTATACGTGTTCTGTTCAGGGTCTTCGTTTAAATCAGCATCATATCAGTTTGCTGTTGCATATAAATCAGACTCCATAAAGAAAGTGAAAAAATGAATAGTCAAACAAAGGAAAGAAATGCAAGAAAATAGCTTTAGTTTGTCAGTGCTTAACACTGGTTTTACTAAAACCTTGTATTCATCTTGCCAGGCCAATATTAACAAAAGATAACTATGATATATGGTAAATATGCCTCTTGGACTACTTAATATCAGCATCAGCCACAGAGCATTTGTTCTGTTAACAAAATAAACTTTTAAATTGAAAATGGAAAGTTTACATAAAATGCAATTTTATGTAAACTTGTATTTGAGTCAACATCTAAACCAGTCAGCTCTTTGATTGGGTGACCGCTGGGCATTTCCCATCATTCCTTCAGTGGAGTGCAGCTATGGCACCTGGTTCGACAAATTGCAGCCACATCAGTCCCATGAGATTATTGTTCCCCGCAGATGCATGATTTCGGACACAAATCTAAACAGTATGTATTGTGGAGCAATCAACTGCACGCAGGCCCTGGTCATCTTAAATGTGTACTTACTGAAAAGTCATGTGTGTACACTTATTTGGGGAACAGGAGACCAACTGAGACTCCAGTGAAAGATTATTTTCAGTATGGAGCTGGTCAGTCATGGACCCAGTTGTCATTGATTTAAAGTGTTGGTATAGGCAGTCTTGACAAAAACCAGTTGTCCATACATTTTGACGTCATTTCTTTGATAAAACCCAAGGCCTTTGTGATTAGCAGCTTACAGTTTGCATTTCCCCAATGCAAAGAGTCAAACCCCTCAAGCCAGTTTCTTGCAAATGCTGTTTATGCAGGACTTTGAAACAGCCACTGGCCAAATATTGCTTGGAAAGGAGGTATTACATCAAACGAAACTTTGGCATCCTTGTGACTTACACAGTCTACTGTGGAATTCTGTTCTAAAATTTGTTATATATACATACATGGACCAAGTGAAGAGGTTTAAGCCCCATGGCTCAAGGGAAATAACATTTTCATAGCAAATGAAGCATGAAAGACAAAGTTCTATGTAAAACAAGTTTATTGAATACCAAATATCACAGGACACAAGCCCCTGAAAAAAAAAACAACAGTTGTGGTTGAAAAACTTATGTCTTAGAATTTCAGTGCAAGCATGAATTGCAATAATCTTACCATCTGAAGTTAGACATGACTGGGCTGTAGATTTTTCCCATCATTTTTGCCTGTAAAACGATGAAACCAGGGCACAGGATTCCAGTAGGGGAAGCCTGGATGTGGTGATGGGTCTGCCTTAGACCCATGTACAGATTTGTAGGTGGCAGGAGGAAGGGCTTTCTGGTCATCTGGGAGTTTGACAGCATTGTTTGATTTGTATAATACATATGGAGTGAAGGGGAGCTTGGGGAAAGGAACATAAGGACTCAGTGTGCCCGGATAGTTACTGCTGGGCTTTGTTGTACAGGTAGAAGTAGGAGTACAGACAGTTGTTTGCTTTGTGGTAGGACTTGAGCCACCTGGTTGAGTTGTGGCATCATCTGGCTTAGGAGTGGCAGTTGGGTTACTTGGTTTATTAGTTGGAGGTTGAGCAGTTTGGATGGGTGTATTTGGAATTTGTGGGTAAGGAGTGTTTCCATAGTAGTGCTGAATAATTTGATAGTAATATAAATGTGCATCATCAGGGAAGCTTGGAAACTGTTGTCCCATTGGAGGGTAGTAAGGATAAGGATATGGGTAATATGGGTATCGAGGAGTTTTTGTGGTCATTTCACTTGTCACTCCACTAGTGGTAGTCGTAGGTTTGGCAGTCGTTGGTGCTGTAGTAGGTTCGGCAGTCGTTGTTGGTGCTGTAGTAGGTTCGGCAGTCGTTGTTGGTGCTGTAGTAGGTTCAGCAGTCGTTGTTGGTGCTGTAGTAGGTTCAGCAGTCGTTGTTGGTGCTGTAGTAGGTTTCGCAGTTGTTGGTGCTGTAGTAGTCTGCATTGGAACATTTGGAAGAGGGTAGTAGAGATAAGGGTAATAAAAGGGATAATAAAAGTAGTATGGATATGCAGAAGGATATTTTTGAGGGGGTTTCTCTGTAGAGGGCTTTGTAGTCATGGTGGTCGTGTCAGGCGTCGGTGCTGGTGTCATCATATACATGGAATAGTAGTTTAACATATTGTAATACAGACGGTAGAGATCATATGTTGACAGCGGATGGTTCGCATGACGCTTGCGACGTTTCAGACTCCAGAGACCGTGAGGGAGAGGAAGATTCCTCGGCTGCTGAGCAGATTTAAGGGTAGTTGAAACAGGTGTTGTTGTGAAACTTGGCAACATGGGGCAGGTGAATTTAACTGGTGTCTCAAGCCATCTCATTGGCAACACGTAATTTCCATTCTGAAATAATAAAAGAGCAGTTGAGCTGACTTCATCTACTACACCAGCATTTGTGAAAGTTCCTTTTTAGACTTGCTTTACCAGGCTCACCCAGAAGAGACAGCTACTATAAACTAAAATCCAATGCAAGAGGTAATAAACTAAAGCTGCGTTCACTGACATTTAAGTGACTTATTACAGTGCTTGTTCTTAAATGCCTTTTAAACTAACCGATTACACTGTGTAAAGCCATTTAATCCAATTAGGAATAGAAGCATACCTTTTGTATCACATTGCAGCCATCATAGGGTACGACAAAAACAAGGCCCAGTTCATTCTGTTTCACTGAGTATTTACAGGTTTTTGGCACCTGGATCAAAGGCAGAGAATGTGCATTACCTGAGAGAGGGGAAGCAAGTGACCATTATTCCATGCTGACCAGTCAGCCATCTACAGTTTTAATACAATAGTATAGAAGCTTGGTTGTGCTACAATACCCATGTCTAGCTGCAAGTCAGCAGCTCCGGGGCCCATTGCCTTGAACTCCATCTTGTTTGGTCCACATTGCAGGGAAGCTTTCAAGCGCATCCATGCTGCTTCATAGCCCGTGGCTTCCTCAAACATCCCTATAAAGAGAAAAGAAGACCAGGCAAGTTAAGACTGACCATAACTCATTTTTTATTTTCATGCTGTATTTGCATTACATACACCAAAATAGCAGATGAGTGGACAGCAAAATTTTACCTGAACCATCCGATTCATCCAAGTCAGTACTCAACCACCCATCATTTCCAGTGGCAGCAACAGAGGCATATCCTGCCTGGGAGTCAAGCTCTTTTCCATTGAAGTTTATGCTTCCTGTCCATACTTCTCCCATCACTGTGGCCTCATTAACAACCTCATCCTGCTTAACATTCTTGCTCACCCTTTCCAAACTAAAACAAGTTAAACTTGGGACTAAATAGCACAGAACTAATATGACTGCTACATTCTGATGTGATCGGCATCGACCACTTCCAGCTTCACCTGCCATACTGGACCTCCACATCCAGCTGATCCAACCAACACACTGCTATGAAACAGAACAAATCAAATAACAGATTTTAATAGGGGACACATTTTGGCTTCAGGTAATCAGCCAGTCAGATGCAACTTCAGCTATGGCTTGCACCTGTGTTCATTTAGCTTGCAACAGGTGGGCTCGTTGAGAGTCTTCGATCTGGTCTTATTTGTTGTCTCAGGTCAAGAAGGGCAACCTTTATGTATTACATGGCATGAGTCATTCATTTTGTAGGTTATTTTGTGGTCAAGTTATATCAATATTTGCCAGCGATGTTTCTGAAGTCTCTTTTTGGGATGTGTTCACTTAAATGTTTGAAAGAAATTGCGAGCTTTGTTTGTATCTTTCCTTGTTTTCCTTAATTCCATTTTATGTCGTATATTTTATGTGGTACAATTTCTTTAGTGCTTCCCTTTCAGTTTCAGAGCCATCCAAAGTGAATATGACATGACACAAGAATGATGCAGACCTAACATGAGGGAGCTATATTGTAACTGCTGATGGTGAAACATTTTATGACTCTATATACATTTCAGTTTTATGTCACTGTTAAAGGTTTTCACTATAAAGAAAACAATCTTGATATTATGAGCTTTCTTCCTTCCTTCCTTAACAGAATGAGAAACCAGGAAACTTATTAATTCCACAAATATAAAAAGAAATTTGAAGAAACAGTCTTAGTTTTAATATTTACGTACACTACGACAACTGTTTTTCTCACCATTGTTCTGGCACTGGAAAATATGAGAGAAGATTATACATATAACCACAATGTTTGGAAATACACCAGAATATCTATTAAATCATCCAGTGCTAATAGATTTATAAGATGTTTTTCAGCCACTCACATTTAAGTGTAATGTTGTCATTTTTTTATCCTGAAAATGATCACATTTTAGAAATTATAGTTGTAGCCCATGGTTTGGCCGTTTTTCTCATGTAGTTTTTATGATGTCTGACAGGCAGATTGTTCTGGGGAAAACATAACCTTGCTGAAGTATGAAAGCAAAAGCAATACAGCTATGAGAAAGATGACATTTCAGAGGCAACAAAAAAATTTTTAAGCCACTGTTATTTGACAGTTTCAGTCACTTGTTAGATTCATATTTATAAAATACAAACAAATAATATATAATAAGATAACATTTAATGGGAGCTCACAAAATCCATGAGCTATTGAGCTGAAAGATGAAATCAACATTCACCAGCTACATTACTGATGTTAAGTACTTCAATAATTCTAAATTATTCTGACATGTGTTATTTTACTTGAAGAATATATCAGTGGAAATACTTTAATATTGTACTTTTAAGTCAAAATTTGAGAACATGATTTATCTATTTTTACACTGTGGTATAGTTGCTCATAAGGACAAGATCCACATACATACTACATACACATACCACTGATTTCCAATAGTTTAAAGAAAGTGTAGCTACTACTTCTGTTATCAAACCACGTAAAGAATACACCACAGGCTCTCTCCCCTCAATATCCTGTGACTGAGCCAAAGCAAAGAGGCAAAAAGAAAAATACAGCAGGCTGCTTCTACAGAGATCGCACAGCTCATGTGTAATCATCTTTACCTGCTAAATGCTTGCAAAGAAATTACTCATTAACTCTAGTGTGTGCGCACACACACACACACACACACACACACACACAACTCCATGATCTAACAAAATGCACCAACTTCAAAACTCTCACCCAGAAACTGTTGAGCCATGGTGCCACCATGTGGATACTCCAACAACCCCGTAGAGCACCACTGACAAAACTAGAGGCTGCAGAAGCTAAAAGTCTTATTTACACACACAACGGCTGAAGGTGATACATTTTAAGGACCAGCATTTGACTGAAACTCCCGTTCCTCCCCCATTGTCATTTGATATGAAATTTAAAAAAAATAAATAATAAAATAAAATAAAAAATCACAGGACATGTTTTGTTGAGATTTGATTAAAACCTTACACAAACTTCAAATATTCATTGTTGAAATACTAGTACAATTTCATTTGACAAGTGCAAGGAACTGGACAGGCCACTTATGTTTTTCCCCAAACCATTTATTAGAACCATTTCAGTGGGCTAGACAGGAAAAGGGGCAGAAGGAGAGGGAAAGGGCAGGTATGGAACTCCAAAGGGGTTCTTTGGGTGAGAATGAGGGTATGGCATTGAGGCAGTCACTTGGTGGTCCGTTTTCTCTGCTGATGCGATTGTACTTGCAGTCGGTGGGGTGGTCATTTCTGGCTTAGGAATTGTATATTGGGAAGGGATTTGATAGGGATGGAGTAGATGGGGAGGGAAATGATATGAAAAAGGAGGAAAGAAATGCATGGGTGGTGGAAACTGGGGTAACTGAGGTTTATGTGGTGGTTTAGTCGTAGTTGTTGCAGCAGTTGTGGGTTTGGCTGTTGGTGGCAGAGTCCCTGGGAAGGGCAGAGGATAGTAGAAAGGTGGGTAGAAAGTAAACATCGGGGGAGGAGCTGTGGCTACTGGCTTTGCAGTAGTGGTTGTTGTAGTTGGTTTGGTTGTGGTGGCTGGCGGTGCTGTCAAGACTGGAGGAAAAGGAGGAGGAAAGTAGATAGGAGGGAAGTAAGGGTGTTGAGGAGGTCCTGGCACATCTGGTTTCTTTGTAGTGGTTGTAGTTGGTTTGGGTGTGGTGGCTGGCGGTGCTGTCAAGACTGGAGGAAGAGGAGGAGGAAAGAAGATAGGAGGGAAGTAAGGGTGTTGAGGAGGTCCTGGCACATCTGGTTTCTTTGTAGTGGTTGTAGTTGGTTTGGGTGTGGTGGCTGGCGGTGCTGTCAAGACTGGAGGAAGAGGAGGAGGAAAGTAGATAGGAGGGAAGTAAGGGTGTTGAGGAGGTCCTGGCACATCTGGTTTCTTTGTAGTGGTTGTAGTTGGTTTGGTTGTGGTGGCTGGTGATGCTGTCATGACTGGAGGAAGAGGAGGAGGAGGAAAGTAGAAAGGAGGGATGTAGGGGTGCTGAGGAGGGCCTGGCATATCTGGTTTCTTTGTAGTGGTTGTAGTTGGTTTGGCTGTGGTGGCTGGTGATGCTGTCATGACTGGAGGAAGAGGAGGAGGAGGAAAGTAGAAAGGAGGGATGTAGGGGTGCTGAGGAGGGCCTGGCATATCTGGTTTCTTTGTAGTGGTTGTAGTTGGTTTGGCTGTGGTGGCTGGCGGTGCAGTCATGACTGGAAGAGGAAGAAAGTAGAAAGGAGGGTGGTAGGGGTGTTTAGGCATTTCTGGTTTCTTTGCAGTGGTTGTTGTTGCAGCAGCAGGAGTTGCGGGAGCAGCTGGTGCAGGTTTTGGACACCAGAGGGAGACTGGAATTCCCTGCCAACGCATTGGAAGGACATAACTTCCACCCTTGGGAGAATGAAAGAAGCAAAGAGTAAATAAAGACTGCAACCATTTATCACCATTACTGCTTAATCTGTAGATCTACTTCAATTAAAAAGTAGTTAAAAAAAAAATATATATATAATACATTGACATATATGTTCAATACATTTTGTACAAAAAAAAAAAAACAACAAAACTATAGAGTTTATTGATTTAAGACAAGAAAACATTTTAGAAGCTAAAACATTCCAAGATTCTGGCATTTCTGCTTAAATGTCATAATGATTTAGTCAGTCATTGAAATAGTTGCAGATCAACCACAGGAATATGTATATTATGAATATACCTTTTTTTTTTTTCAGAAATTGCCAAGATCCACTGAACACTTCAAACCATTCTGGAGTAGCATCATCTTTCATTTTAAACATTACCTCTTGAACCATGTTGCAGCCATCATAGGGAACCAACATAACAAGTGCAAGGGGGTTCCTCTGCATGCTGTATCCACAGGTGGAAGGGACCTGGGACAGAAGCATTGGAGACGCATTTTCTGGGTGGGAGAAAACAAACAAACAAAAATAAAAAAAACTCAGTGTGATTAATAATTGGTGGGAATATCTACACTGTACAGCTAACAGATAATAGTTTACCTTGTTCTACTGCAAAATGTGAAGCTCCTGGCCCCAGTGCTCTGAACTTCATCTGATCCCCACCACACTGCAGGGAAGGCGCCATGCGCGTCCATGAAGAACTTGCATCTTGTGTTTGTCCTTTTGACCAGCCTGACAGGAAACGTTACAGTAACTGATGCCCATCTTTAAAGAGAAAACAGACCAAGCTCCAAAATTCAATACAGTGAAAGATTTTTACCTGTGAAGTCCGCTTGATAGGCAGTTTCATCCTCCAGAGAAGAGTTTGGAGAAGATCTCTGGGTCCCATCTATGCCTTGAGACCCAAGGTCTGAGCCTTTCTCAAAAACCCTCCCGAACACGATTTTCCCCTCTTGGACACCTATCGTCCTGGCTGTATTTTTTACTCCTTTTGGCCCTTCTCGTCTTTCTGTTTTCTTCCGTCTGTAACAGTCCGTGGTTTGCGTCAAACAACACGTGAGAATAAGCGTTGTAGCCAAGTAAACAACAGCGCTTTTCCTTTTTCCTTCAGGCATTGCTTTGTTGTTACTCCTGCAAACGTTACGAGCTGGGCGATGCCATTTAGAAGCAGCTATTTGAGTTGGAGCGTCTTTTACCAGCAGGTGCTGCAGCAACCAATCAAAAGCTGCGGAAGGTGGATCAGTTGATTGTTCCTAATAATGTGATATTTGTTCCACCTGAGGACGCCACAAGGGCACGAGGCAACTGGGTAAGCAGTAACTATAATATTTATTATATATTCAGCTCAAAATGCCCCCCTAATACGTTGATGTAAAAATGCCGTCTGAAATAAGCATTAGCCGATGTACTCATACTCGTACAGCATTACAGTGTAGGCTACTGCACTTCTGCTTGTGGTTTGTTCAAATGGTGTTGCCGTACTCCATTAGAAGCTGTTTCTCAACTGCTGTTGAAAGGCTCACTATCGGTCCAACCCTTATGACTTTCAAATATATTAAATATGTGTAATATGGTGGAATATATCAATCCTGTTGTATGTTACGTAGCCTATATTAGCCTACAGCTGATTGGGTTATGCGTTATGAAAATTGTTATTTTATGAATTATTATAGGCTAATTTTGAATAGAATGTATGAATATTAGGAGAGGAGGGGAGAAAATGAGAGCAGAGTTGTTATAGCAAATCATTTTGCTAAACCTTGGCCATAGTATCAGGACTTGTCTTTGGCAATGCATACATTTCTGTTTACATGAATCAATGAAAAGTAAAAAAGAAACAGACACTACAGAATGTACAGAATGTGGTTCAAGAATAGCTTTGAATAGAAACTATTAGACATTGTTGTAAAAAAAAAATCAATCAATAAAATATTAATAATAAAAAGTTCAGTCCAAGTGTTAGTGAATTTTAGAACGGCAGGGAATGAGTTTTCAAATTTAGGATTCAAATACTGATTTGGTCGCCTGCCTAAAGATGATTTTTTGTTGTTGTTTGTTTTTTCAGTTCAGAATCAGAATCAGTTCAGAAAATAAAGCACAACTCAACTCAATTCTGCCATCTGTTGGAGAAATTATGTTAAAGCATGTTGTCATGTTGTCATATGTTCCGAAGCTCAAAAACAGTTACTGAAAGGACCTTAAGATTAGACTGTTTTGTAAAATGCTGTTTCCAAGTTCCGGAACGGCTCAACTTCTGAGCCAACAAGCGCCAAAGAAACAAAACAACGATGGGAATTTGAACATCTACAGACAGAAACGCAGACAGAGATAGGTTTCCACTAACAGAGGGCAGGAGGTGGGATCCGTGCACATTTCCACACTGAAAACCAGAAGGCAAGCCATATCAGAGGGTAAGCCTAAACTTTCCAAGCGCTCCCATTCGGGGAACAAGCCCACAGTCACCTTCCATAAAAGGAGTGCAAATTCGAGTAAAAAAACCCACAGCAGTAGGCAAACATCTCACCGGCGATCCAGGGACAGGTGCGTCTGTGAACACACTGGGCTGTGTGACGTAACTCTGTCGATGGGTTTTCTAATATGTCAGGTCTGACTGAAGGGAGGATAGTTAACATGCGTCCATTGTGAGTCCAGGAACAGGCTGCCGAACCATCTCCGGAGTTTTCTCATGTGGAGAAGCCCAGAAAGGGACCAGCACATGACCGGCTGACAGCAGGCGCATCACAGACTAAGCCGTCACCACTTAGTAAGGAGTATGGATCTTGTTCTCTGGCTGAGGCTGAATGCGGACACATTTCCAGATGAGTTATGGACTGGGAGTGAAGAGGGGAACTTTTTTGCCAACAAAAGCCGGCAGTGACGGGTGCTTCACGAGCACAGCGCGCGCTGTGGATGCTGCCCTTTACAATCAGATCATCCAAACACAACAGCACTCTGATGCCCCTCCTGCGTAAGAACCCCGAGGCTGATTCCACACATTTAGAAAAATAAATAATAATGCTATTCTCAGAACTGCAGGGATAAACCAGCAGCGACAGCTCTTAGAGGACAAAGCCCTATACGAAATAGAATTAAGGGCTGTTACTCCTACATATTATTGTAGAGAGCTATTTCATCTCCAAGGATACTGAAAACACCAGTCAGTGTGACACACTGAGGTGAGTGAGCGACCGAGTGTGTTCTTGTACATGTACTTACTTGTCCATGTGTTTATTGGGAGTCTTTGAGATATTTTTCATCTGATTGCTTCCTAATCTGTCTGCTGTGTTTATTCCATTAGCAGGAGAGAAACATCACACAAGCAGTGAATGTGACATTGAAGACGGCGACTTTACTTCAGTCAGGATGGACCAAACGATGGGTGAGTGTGTGAGGGAGTGACTGAACCTGCCCCAAACAATATTAAAATGAAAAGACTGGACAGGGAAATCTTTAAAGAGTAACTAAAACCCCAGAGTCTTGGCTTAACTTCCGCTATCCTGAAAATTAAAAAAATGCCTCTAGAACGTGAAAGTATCAACTTGAGCCTCATCCAAATAAAACAGCACTCTGATGATCCTCCTGTGTAAGGCCTTTAAGTATCCACTTGGACTCAGGTTGATAATTTTTTTTCTTATTCAGGCCAGTGTTTACTTCTCTTGGGTGGATTTCATTCAGTCATGCCACAGTAACTGTTGTTGTTCCATTAGATGCCGCTGCTGCAGCATTAAAGCGTGATCACAGCGAGCCATGTTCAGAAATGGACGACCATGTAAGACAGATTAAGTAGTAGACAATACAAAACCCACTATATTTGCCTTTTTAGTGTTGTTTTATTCTTTACTACTTAACTATAAGTATCTTATTTACTACATTCTTTTATTGATAACTCATTCTTCTCTATTTTTTCTGTTCCGTTTGGTAAGAGGATACCAGAGGGCAGTCGACGGTCTGTCCCTGAACCACCCACCTATTGTCTCAGAGCAGGAGTTCTTAGGTACAGTGGGGAGTTCAACAGTGCAAACTTAACAACCATTCTTCCAGCGGTAATTAGCTCAAATTCCCATCTACTGTTTTAAATCCCCATCTACAGCAGCATGGCTTTATGTTTACAGATTAGTCCTATTTAACACCCTGTTGTGCAGTCCCAGCCTCTGACAGAATATCCAGTGACATGTGAGTACTGTGAAGAAAGGGCCAAACCTTCAGTGAATCTATCAGGGATACAGCAGTCTGAGGTGAGGGAGAAACTGAATAAACTAAACTAAAATAAATAAATACACCTGCTGCACTGCTGACCTCCCTGCGTCCTCTTTTGTCTCCAACTACAGACGTTCTGCTGTGTCCAGCAGCAGCAGCTGTGGGAGATGCTGGAGAGGGACAGATGTTTGGCTGGGGGTCCACGAGACCCGAGGACAACATCACTTGGAGACCAGTGGGCCCCAGAGAAAGAGGAGCTTCTCTTCCAAGGCTGGGAGATGGAGGATCCCAAATCAGTCAAGCATCCTGTAGCTGAAACCTGTGAGTAGCTCTTGCAACTGTGCTCACTGACTGGCTAAACAAACATGAGCCAACAAACGGCGTGTGTAGGGTATCTGTGATTATCACATTTATTCTGTGCTATTGTTTAGCTGAACTGACGTCAAAGGTGCTCAGATTCCGGCTTTCCTGTGCACCAGAAAATGGATGCTGCATAGTGTATCCTCGCAGTGCAGATGAGGAGCACTTGAAAATGAAAGAGGAAGAGGAAGAGGTGTTGCTCCCTACTTGTGACCACAAGCCACTTCAGTTTGGCATCTGTCATCACCAGGTGTGCACAAATTACTATTATCTTTTCTTTCATGACCCACATAGCACTAAACACTTTGTTTTATTGAAGTCAGTAGTAGACTATCTTAAGTAATTGTTCTCAACACTTAAGACTTTATAAAATGTAGTCACACTGTGTGGCGTAAACGTAAGATTTTAGTTATCACAAACAGGTTAAATGGTAATGATTATGAATATTTATGGATATTACTTGACAGACATGTAAAC
Source organism: Scatophagus argus (assembly GCF_020382885.2). Lineage (NCBI taxonomy): Eukaryota > Metazoa > Chordata > Actinopteri > Scatophagidae > Scatophagus > Scatophagus argus. Next base: position 11,905,270 of record NC_058505.1, on the reverse strand, counting down.
ACAACAAGAACATTAAAACTCTTTTTGCCTTATTTCTCATATGTTCACAGGATGGGGCAGATATTCTCCAGAAGAATTATTCCAGCGGCGTGAAATTTCTTACTGTGTTCCCTGACGGCTCTGCTCAGGTCTTGTATCCACTCGGCAGTTTAGTGTCCGTAGATTTTTTGTCACATGATTAGATTTTCAGTTGGTTCGACCAAGAGAGTTCAGTTGTAATTAAAAACACAGCAAGGTGGATTTAAGTTCGAGCAATTGTACTCGACAGTGGGTGTTCCTGTCCTTATTGACGTGGCATCAGTTATCCCTCAGGCCTCTTGGCTCTCATTGTAGTGGTCCCTAAAGAAAACCGAAGGGTCTGCATCGTGTATGATGACAGCAGTGCCCCCCATCAACCACTCAGAGCCCTGTTCCTGTCTGATGGCAGGGGGACATGTTATCACAGCAATGGAAACATATGGTACAAAGTCTTTTTATTTGTTTAAAATATGCATAACTCATCTTATGTTGGGAAAAAAAAAAAGAAAAACAAACCTAAACATCATATGGCTAATTAATATCCTGTTGTTAGACTAATGGGTGCATCTAACGTATGGTTTTTGGATGAAATGATTGAGTCTTACCCAAAGCCATGTGTGCAACAGCAATAACCTGTAATAAGTGACATGCATGTGTGTGTGCTTCTGTTGCAGGCTGACCTTAGACGGGTCAGGCGGTCAGTGTTTGGATGAGGGGGGGGCCAGGGTTCGTCGGTGGTGCTGGGGCCGTCTGAGCAGCACTCCCATTCCCCTGCGCCCCATCTTCCTGTCCCTAAACAAAGCCATTGGGGTCCGAGTCCTCGGGAGAGAAAAAGTTTTTGTCTCCTTCCTGGCAGGAGGCCAACAGGCAAAGTTCAGCGTGGGTGCGTGCTGCACTCAGGTGAAGTTTGTCTTGTTTTATTGTTCTTTTTTATTTTTTTTTAAATCATTCTCTTTTGCATTATTTCTGACAGTCCATCTTCAGACCTCCTTCCCCTACGCTTAGAATCAGAATCAGAATCCCTTTATTTATCCCCGAGGGGAAATTCGTCTAAAGCCGTTACAGTATTAAAATGTTAAAAATCACTTAACAGCATGTTGTTTCCTTGCTCAAATGCTTCACTGATGCTGTATCCCGCCTTTATCTTGACAAAGAAGAATGAAGCTATCGGGGTCTGACTCAGAGCTAAATTTTTCCTCCCTCAGGGTGAATGTAAAACAGACAGGGCTGCATCGGGACCGTCAGTGTCGAAGTGGGATCTGTTAGAGTCGGCAGCCAGGATTAGGGCTCATCTGGCCATTCAGCGTCTTCACCAGTTCCTGTCTATGCCCTCCCATCCCCGGCCACCGAAGACCAAAGAAGCCCTTCGCCTTCACGCTGAAGCCCACAGGCTTCTGGCAGCCAGTGCTGATGTGATGATGAGTGATAGTGACAGAGCCTTTGTTCACAGGTGCCTTCAGGATTATATTTGACTTACCAGTAATAAAGTACACTGCGGTGCGATGTCAGCAACTCTGCTCTGGCATAACAGAACAACTCAAGGAAATCTGAGAGACAAAATCATCATCAGTTTGCTGGGTACTTTTGAATGCCAACATCGTGTCACTATTAGCACAAAACTTAAGACCGGGTTCATTCTGTAGGAACCAGGTCAGCTTAAAGTCCCTTAATGGGATTTCAGGAGATTCACATTACAATGCTCAAACCTCTCAAACATAAGACTCATTCTGGTTCACTCATGGATGGTATCTGAGCCCACGCTGTTGGGATCGAAAAGAATGAACTTTTAGCCAAATGCCTCCATTTTCTCTGTACTTAAAATAGGTTTCTTAAAACCCACAGGAAATAGTCTGATGTGTCATCCTTTTGTCTTATCCATCCTAGACTACAATGTTTTACCCCTCATTTATTTTAGTCTTTATTCCTCTGCATCAATCAGTAAACCTCGACACCACGCCACAGCTTCACAGTTAAATAGTTACAGTAAGTTTTATTAATCTTCTCACTTTGTCCAAGTTATGTAAATATAAAAATTATTCAGAAATCATACCAGGACACAGCTGTTACTTTCACAACAATGATGACAGATTTTTAAGTGTTGCATTTTCTACATGTTTAAGCTACTTTTAGAACAATAAACTTAAAATTCTACTTATGGCTCAATGGTACAAATGACATGAATATTTACTCACACAGATCAGTTGTATGCAACAAGTTAAAGACTCTAAGTAATCAATGTTAAATCTCTCCTCATAAGACCACTCATGTCACCTGGATGAATATGCAGTAGTACGAATAGTACAAGAAAAATGACAAAACGGCCGGCGCTGTTGCCACGAATCCCACCCTGGTGTTGGGGCGGGACGTCTCTAAGGGGCATGGTGAAGACTGATGGGTGCATCCAGCCTGTGCTAGCAGTCTTCCTGCCTTCAGCACAGACCTTCATAAATATCACTTCACAGCCCGATGAGAAACCCACCTCAATCCTAAACCGAGGGAAGAGATAAATGAAAAGCAATAAGTTGACTGGTCAATATGTCTCAAATGTAAGGAGAAAAAAATAAGATATTAATGTCAGTAAATGGGTGAATATTCCAAAAACATCTCTGGTGAAAGCAGTGCAGTGAAGATTTCTGTGCTTACATGGAGGGGCTTTTAGCTCCAGCCAGGATGTGAAGAGTAGGGTTAGGAGTGGTGCGGTCTTGTGTTCATGTGAACGTTCATCTTCATCTCATTGTCCAGGATTTGCACAAGCTGCTGCATGGAGGGCAGGTGACCCGACTCGAGTTTTGACCACACTGGCACATCTATGGAGGGACAATACTCAGTGTAACTCATGGCACATTACAACATAACTTTATTAATATTAAGGCTGCCACTATTCACTATTATTGACTGTTCATTTTATGAAATATAAAAAAAACATTCTGAAAAAGAAAAAAAAAAACCTCAAACAAAAAAACCCCACTTCTCAGAGCTTAAAGTGACATCTTCAAAGTGCATCTTTTGTCCAACTAACAATTCAAAGCCTAAAGACTCTTCATTGACTATCATAAATGAAAATGAAAGAAAAGAAGCAAATCTGTACGTTTAAGAAGGTGGAACCAGCAAATGTTTGACAATTTGCTTTAAAAATGACTGAAATGATTAACTGATCATCAATATAGTATGCAACTAATTTTCCATTTGATCAACTAACTTAGGCAGCTATGGTTAATATCATAATAATAAAGACCACCTGAGAAATACTTCCACTGCAAGTTGTTCAAAGTGTTATAAGAAGCTAGCTATAATATACAAAAGGCTAGCCACAATATATTGGTTTTCATACAAAGGAGTTGGGTTCAGTCAGTAAACACATACTGTAAGAGACTCACCATTTAGTGTGATTTCAAAAGCTCCTGTAGACATTAACTGGTTTTCAATCATATTGCTGAAGAAGAACACCATCATGCAAGCATAAATCTGAAAGAAGCATGAGAGATACTACAGTTAATAAGTCAGTCACTGATAAACAGGTTTTAAGATCCTGCTGTTCCATTTTGTACATCCTCTTGTTTCCTGTTGCTTTCTTTCTGCTATTTGCAGATGCCTTCTTTCTGCAGTTTGAAAATCAGGAACGGGCAGAGTCATGTCTATGTGACGTATCCATGCCTTCTCACACAGAACTGTCCTTATTGCCTGATGAGATTAGGTCACAGTCCCGTAGCACTGCCTGATTACACAGCGGCAAATTTGTTTTCTCAAGCCGTTTGATTTTTTTGATAACTGTCAGGATGTTAAGAGTTCAACCAGACATATACCACAGTATAGCTACAGCAGATTTAAATGCACACACAATGCAGCAAACAAATAAAAAAACGTCAGTAACCATTCGCCCTCTGAGCCTTTGGCATGTCTGTAACCTTAGGGACAACAAATCCGAGCAAAACAATACTTAGCAACAACCTGAAGACCCCGAATGAACAGCTAATGAAATCCCATGGGTCAAAATACACACTGCCATGTGTGTATGTACACAAAAACAGAGCCAACCTAATCTATGTGGTGTGTGATAAGCTGCAAAACAAATGCTCACATGCATATGCACATACTGACATCCTTACTACATCCTCTTAAACATGGTTACACATGAAAATGACAAACTCTCCCACGGGAATGGAACTTTCATGAGTCCTTTAGGTCCAATAAAGCTTACCTTATTTCCTTGGCCCCACTCCCAGATGCCCGGGGCTTGCATACCAAATAGGGCGAATGGGTCTCTGCCGACAATTATCACCCCAATCACCAACAGTTTGAACATAGACAGGAAGGAAGCAATGTGTCTGAGGAAATAAAAAAAATGCCTATTAATACAGTTCCTGTACATGACAACATAAAGTGGAAAACAGTTGTTGTAGATATGAAATCAGTCCCAAGCCTATGAGATAAATGACAATAATATGGGCAGATGTGGGCTTGTAGTTTGTCTTCATGCAGGATGGTCATGTTCAAGCAATATAATTCTCAGGTAGCTTCATGGCTATCTCTCATACTAATATTTATTTTCCATTTCAGCAGTGATTATGATTCTACATGCTGCATTCTCTTAACTGCTGTTTTTCTATCAGATGTCTGACTGGCTGAATTACAGCCCATCATTAAACACAGATGGATTCTTACAGCAAGGGAGCCAGAGACAGATAGAAACACTGTTTCTATTTTCTTTAACGGAGCAAATCCCTTGAGTGTTCATTAAGAGTTCGACTGATGAAGACCTGAGGGTTTCAGTGACATCACACCTTTAACTTGGCATCTGGGACTATCCTGCACAAACCAGTCTCAAGCACAGAAACTCATCGTCTGATCCAAATTTAACCTGTGATGCTTCATGCAGAGTTTATTATATGAACTGAAATTTCATCACAGTCAAAAATTTTAGTCTGTATCTGTAATGGTGCTAAGATGAGCGAAGGAATAAACTGAGAAAAAAGAAGAAAAATACTGAATAGGAATATCAGTTCATTATGTAATCTGCTGATTATTTCATCAATTAATCGCTGTTCTACAAAATGTCAGATAATTGTGAAGTGATAAAGTGGTCGGGATCATGAAACAATTTCTCAGAAAGAGTGTCCCACACATTCAGCATGCTGGTAAGATATACACTCAGCTGGAAGTCTATTAGGTACACCAAGCTAAAAACTAACACAGGCTCACCAAACAGTCCTGCAAATATCTTCCCTACAGGAAAGTTATGGTTTAGAGAGGCGTTTATTCAACTGTGTTGCCATTTTGGAGGTAGTTTGTGGTGCTGTTCTGTTATTTACCCTCATGGTACAAATGGGTTTGTCAAAATAACAGAAACCACTGTGAGCAGAAATGTCACTCCTCTCTAACACCATAATTCATACTAACATCTAGCCCAAATTAACTCCAAACATTACTTAAATTATACTTATTATCAAATTAATATTATTACAAAATTATAATAATCCACATAAAATAATATGATGCATCTTTGAACTCAATTTTGCCATTTCTTGGGCAGTAGTCTACATCCATAAAGGTGCCAAACACAAATCCATGGTCAGATAAGGCTGTCAGTGTGAGAATTTCATTTCCTCAGTCGTATCACTGTAATCTCAAGCAGCTTTAATAAAGCTGGACATAATCCACTTGTATCAAGGCAGAAAATATCTAGCTTACCGATAGAGGGGTATGGGCAGATAGTTCTCCCCTTCAATGCGGATGTCCGGGTACCGCTGGTACAAAGCCTGCGTGTACTCCTCAAACACCCGCTTGTACCCTCAGGAAATGCTGTGTGCGGACAGAAATATCGTTAGAAAGACATACAATACTAGCATGAACAAACAAGACAAAAGGCAGCCACAACAACGCACTGAACTCAAGAGCAGATTGTGAAACTAGCCTTGAGATCTGGCACTTGCACTGGCTGCAATTCCAGCATTATCTGTAGTGTAGATCATTTTTCTTCCCAGTGGAAGGTTTAACTGGTCTGGTGAAATTCCAATTAGCAACATGTTAGCTACTGCAGCGCTGCATGCCTCCGTTTGTGCCTTATGTTTGCTTGAGATAAAAAAGGGATTAATCACAATGGAAATGATGGTTTCCCTGTTCTTGTATAACCTGTTATGGGTACATATAACTGCACACAGCTTGGCAAAACAACGCGACATCGTTATAAACACAACCTCTTGACGTAAAAACGTAACGTTAACTTACTGCTGTTAATGATTTACGCAGCTAGCTTGGTAAGTACTTACAATGAAGATTTGACGTCTACCTTTTAACTAGCTGCGCTAACTTTAACTTAGAGTCACGATTTAGAATACCTCAGGCAAACTGGTTACCTTTTGCACGAAATATGTCAGACAGTTGGAGAATTTTACACAGATCTGACATAATCCCCTTGTCCACTCCATACAATCAACACGTTAATCTAACCTAGGACCCGAGGTAAGGCAAGTTTATTTGTATGACCCCTTTCAACAAAGAATTTCAAAGTGCTCAACATAAGACAGAAAGGACGAAAGACAAACGAAACACGCAACATAAATAAACACACAAACAGGGGACAAAGTTATCACCGACTTCAGGTAAACTCGCATGTTTGACAGCGGAAGCGGTTCTCCGTTATCGATGAAACATTCATGAGAATGGGCAAAAATCAGGAACTTCCAGCACATGTAGCCTCCCCGTGTGTTTCATGGTTGCGTAATTTCACCAATAAATAACCAGTGCAGCGTGCACCCACCTCCAGTGATACGTTAACATAAACTAACGTTGCCCTCACGATAGTTAGCTAGCTTCGTTCGATTTCAGGCCTACGTTGTTGTTAGCGGATGAGTTTAGCTAGCTTGCAATGACTCGCCAGATTTTCGCTCAGTTGCTCACCAAATTTGAAACTTGAGAAGGGGTCCCGTGGCAAACTGCATCTTCATCTTCTTCACGCCACTGCTGTCACCAGACGTGGCGCAGTACAGCGAGAATATCCCCAAGACGAGGAGAGAAAAACGCAACCACTTCATCTCCGTCTGTTCCCGAGTTTGTTTCCCCACTCAGTCAGGAGAGGTGGGTTAATCTGTACATTTCGTTACTGGTTGGTCCCTCCTTTTCCTCTTGCTATAATCTTGAATTTTAGACACAACCGGCATTCACGTTATCGCCACCTACTGCTTTGGCTGTTCAACTACAATATTGTTTAAACAATATTTTAGCGATTAGTTCAAATCTTTTTCTCCTCCCTGCTCCTTTTCGAGAATGCAAAGTTTGTTGTTATAGAAAATTGTAATTTATATTTTGTGTAAATTTTTGAGCTGGCGTTGTACACTATAGTGAAAAATAACAAAATGCTTAGGTTAGCATATAGCAGAAACTGGCTGAGTTATTATAAATGCATTCCAAATACTGAAACACATTCATTATCACCCACAAAAACATTATCTAATTTTCAAGTAATACAAATACCTGATAGAAAACATTTTGTCTTGAAACCAGACGTTTAAAATTTGAACATAATATATTCCTAAGTGTATTATTCCCAAAGAGGAAAAATCCCTAATAAATGATAAACACAATTAAAATAAAATTGAATGATACAATTTCATCTTTAGTTCTATCAAACACCGGAAACTACTTGTACCCTGTGACCAATTCTGCTGTAAATGTATTCTGCAGCAAACCTTAACCCTTCAATGATTTTACCAGCATTTTCAGTGGTTTATAGGTGGTTCATGTTCTCTCATCTGTATTGTCAAATACATGATAAAAACAAATGCCACTGAAAGGAGCTGTGTTCAACATTAGATTATTTTTAATAGAATTTCTGCTGCTTCTTCTACACCGGCAACATACTGAACTCGTGTTAAAACATACACAACCATAAGTGCTGCATCCCACAACAGACATCAAAAGCGCCCAAGGTGGTTTCTTATAATACCTGCAACATTTTCAGTGATGTCTGAATACATTTTATTTATTTAAGTCACTGACACAATAAAACTCCAAAAGGTAATTTTAAAAACAAAACAAAACAAACAAACAAAAAAAAAAACAAACAACAAATGTTGCATTGATTTCGTGTTAGTGTTTCATCATTGCCAGGCTCTCCTCCTCCACAGCAGACTGCAAAGCCAGCAACGTGTCTGTAAATGACAGAAAAGCCCAAATAAATAAATTCAGAGATTTACTTGTGACATTTGATATTTCTAGCACATACTTTCTCCTGTGTCTTCTCCTGGACAGCATGCAGTAACCACAGGTTTGCTAGATTAACTATTTGAAATTACAGTCCAGACTCTGCCATTGCCCCCACCATCATCTGGTGTGGATGGACTTAAAGTCAGCCAACTGTGCCAGAATAACGGTACAGTTGGCTGCATCATGTTCAACAGTAGTCTGATTTCATCCAGAGTATACCGCTAAACTAATGCACGCAATCACATGCTGTGGTTTGTACAAACCCAAGATCTTCCGGGAATGATCCAGCAGGTCAGGAAGTTCTTCCTTGATGTTGTAGGAGGTTTGCTCCATTGCCTTGACAAACTCATTCACTTTCTGAGAAACAAAAGTCATGAGAGCATGAGGACTTGCAGCACCATGTTTTTAAATGCATAAGTACTTGTAAATTACAAAGAAAAGCAAACTTAGGAAATCTCTACCTTGAGCTCTCCATAAACTTTCTCCTCTAACTCTGCTACTTGTGATATGGCATCATACACACTGCTATCCACAGATTCCTACAAGACACAAAAGCAAGCAGCATGAATTTAGCTAATCATAAATGGGATACAGCCAGCATTAGCTATGATTTTGGGCTCATCCTATGCAGCCTTACCTCCTCTGTGGAGCTGTTTATCGGCTCTTGTGCCTTAGCTGCTCCATTGACTGTGGAGCTGCCATTCAGTTCTTTCACTCTGTCAAAGACCAGAAAACATTTCTTGTTTTATCTTCACTGACATGGCATTCTTTTAAACCCTCAAACTTCAGGAGCGAAATATATACCTGTCGGCATAACGTAGTGTGTTCATTGTATATTCACATGAAGCCATGCCTGGAGACACCATAGCAATCTATGGAATAAGAGGAAACAAATACATTCTCACTCCAGAATTTGTGTTTGCATGTGCATCATTCAGACAGTCAACATACACATACCATGCAGGTCCTGGACTTTTCTCCAATGAAGGAATCCCTCAGGACCTTGGTCAAAGTGCTCATCCGGAAAGGAATGTGATCACTGTTCCTTCCCAGTGAACGAATGCACTCCTGTGGGACACAGCGGCGGACAGACGGGCATGTGATTTTCAACATCCTTTTAGGTTCTGTGCATTAATATATCAGAGTTCTGTGGTTGCAATTTAAGACAGCCATGGTTTTAGTTACTTCATCAACACCCTAGCCAAGTTACCAGATAGACAACGGGCTCTTCTTACTCAGCACTCCACAGCCACATGTTAATCTGGTTATGCAAACCACCACAGCAGCCACAGTCTACCTTGAGAGCCAGCAGGCTGCGGTTGATCTCGGCAGTCTCAACCAAAGTGCTGCGGTCGTTGCTGCTGACATCTGTGCCGCGCTCATTGCCAGCCAAATCAACCAATGAAAATTTGCCATGCAGCGTGGTGGCACGGTCATTGCGTCGCAGAACAATCTGGAGGACAGCGTGAGAGCGGGATGAGTTGGCATTGGCTGAGGTCTGGCCTGATGTTCTGGAGAGACAGCAGGACAGAAGGAAAGAGAAATCAGCTGTGTGAACGTTATTCCTTTATTGAGCGAAAGAAGGACCTAAATGTCAGAAAATTAAGAAAATGCTGTTTATTTGCTATTACTTAATATGTCCCTGTAACTGCTAGGCCAATGGCTTTATTTCCTTTTTAATTGAACCAGAAGTTGCACATAAAAATATTGATGTGAAGCCATAAAAGCAGGTTTAATTTTGGGTTGCTATGTCTAAATAACTAATGATTACTATTGTTGTGTAGCATGAGACTGCAACATCTCACACACAAGTACCTGCATGCACTGCCCATCTGTATCATCTTGATGACCTCCTCTGCTGTGGACACGTAGACTTCCTCCAGGCCCACAACCTGAACCTGCTGTCGGTCGTCCTCCAGAACCCGGAGCTTGGCCTTCTTGTTCAGCAGGTCATAAACCTAAATCAGAAAGTATATTTCACTTCAAGGATAACTTAAATAGGCAAATGTTTCAGTTAAATATTTTCAATGAATGTGTTCATGGACGTAGGAGGAAAGTTTGATTTTTTTCCTTACTTTTCCATTGTAAATCTCAAAGAAGCTGACGTAGGCAGAGAGATCCATATCAGCATATCTCCTGTGGTTGAGGTAAGTGAAAACATCCTGGGCTGGAAGGGGAAAGAAGTTCTCATGTAAGAAGCCCATTTAATCAAGCTCTGAATGCTCTGTAGTTTAAAGAGTAAAGCAATGAATTCAAAGACACAACAAAGACAAATTATGCACATAAAAATAAATGGGAGGATTTGCTTTTCATTTATTCTTGTTAGTAATCTTTAAAGTGAAAACCCAGGCCTTCTATGTGATGTGTATCGCGAGCCACTGGGAATGGCTTAGCTCCTACCTGCCAAGGCGTAGATTCCTTTAGCGCTGTTCTGCTGCCTCCCTGTGAAATCGCCTCCCATCGTCTAGAGAGAAAATGTGCCAAAAAAGCAGGAAATAAATAAGTTAATTCTACTCGTAGAAAAACAAAACTGCTTCAAGACAAGTCATCTCTATACCACAAGCAGAGACTTCTTACATGAGTCTTTCCACTTCCTGTCTGGCCATACGCAAAACATGTTGCCATACCACCATCAAAAATGGACTGCACCAAAGGTTTGGCTGCGAACCTGCAGGAAAAAAAAAAAAAATTATACATTGAACTCTTATAAGAAGACACCAAGAAAAAGACAATAACAGCATGTATGGAAAATACAAATTCTGAAAAAACTGACCAATAAGAGCTTGTAAGCATCTTATCTAGAAAAACTGCAATTAAATCTACCTTATTGCTACATAAAATGACAAATGATGTCTTTACTTGTAGACCAGGTCGTTTGTGGCAGTTTCATCAAAGGAGTAGTCAAAGTGGAAGACTTGATTGTCCAAGTACTTAGTAAGGTCCACCTTCTGTTTTGGCTCATGAACCAGCAGAGCACCTTTTCCAGGTACAGACACCACATCTATCTCCTTTTTATTGATCTCTGGAAAACATGAGAATGTCAAAGTCAACTTACGATGGCCATTGCTTTTTGATCAGTGTCATTAAGTGCTCTTGTACAATCAGGTGATACTCTGAACAGGATGTTTGATGGCACTCCCAGCGTACCTTGCTTGTTAAGGGGCCGCTTGCGAACACACACACAAATCCTGCGAGGTTCAATCTATAAAAACACAAGATGTGCTGTAAGTGTGGCTACAATGGCACACCACGCTTCATACAGGGGCACATGGCTCTTGAGTTCAAACTCACATAGTCCGTGGTTGATAGGGGAGTTATTTCCAAGGTTTCTCTGAAGTCTTGGATCATGTCATAGAACTTCTGGTTGGGTCGAGACGCTTCTCCAAACTTAGGGGAAAAAGAGACAACAGAGATCAACCAAGTCAAACATTTTCAATTAAAGAAATGGTATAAATAAATAAAATAAAATCTCACCTTTCCCCTCTTGGTCTGCATGTCGGGGGGCTTTACAACACAAGACAGCCTTTTATTGCCTTTGTTAATCTCCTGGGGAGCCACAGATTTTCTTCTGCCTAAAGTGCATACAGATTATGCGGATTGCTTTTAATTTTTCGGCAATATCCACTATATTTAATTTCAGAACAACAGGTATTTGTTATATCATGCTGTCTGTGTTCTTACTTCTCATAAAACATGGAGTTGATATGATCTGGGTGTGCATAACCAACAACTCTTTTTGTTTAAAACAAAAAAACAACAACAACAACGAAAAAACTCCTTTGCGGGAGAGAAGAAAAAAACCCTTTATTTTATGACATTAATGCATAGAGCTTTCTCCCAGGGTGGCTATAGCACATGTCTATAAAGCTAAGTAACCAGTGGACACACACAATATGATGTCAGTGTAAAGGCTTTCACTGACCTTTAACTGCAGGTGGTGGAGGCATTCTATCAGGTTCATCATTTTCCTTCACTGCCTCCCGCACAAGTGACAGTGCTGGTTTGGTCTCATTCTTTCTACGCTGCTGATTATGAATCACTAGATAAAGAAAGAGAAGGCACTTGAGTATATAAACTGAATAACAGGAAATATATTGTTGGAAATGGAAAATATATGGAAGTCTGTATTGATACATGGAACAACATGCTCCATATATTTTGAATCAGTTGTCAATGTGTCATGTGACCGCATAATCTTAATGTGCAAAATATTCTGTTTGAGTGTTTTTCAAAATAACCTGTCACGGAGTAGAACAATACTCAAATGTTAAGTGTAAACAAACACATGGCTTCTATCAGTCTGTATCAAGCTTTTTTCGTTTGTTTGTTTGTTTTAAGATCACTACCAACCAGAGTTTGTGAGGACTGATGAAGAGGAGCGATCAGGTTGGACCATCTCTGGATTAGCCTGAGAAGAATCAGAGGTCAGGACTGGTGCTGAAACAGGAGCCGAGGCCTGGAACATACACGTCTGCCTGACCTGAGACCGAGTGGCAACTGAAAGTCAGAAAAATCCCAGTCAAACAGCTGTGGCATAAGTATCAGTGTCTTTAAGAAAGAATCATTTTTCTTCTGGGGTTACAATTAAAATAAAGCCTGGTGCAGTAGAAAGATAAACTGTACATGGCTATAGTCTTTCATATCAAAAGTAATCACATCAACAAGTCTGCCATTCTAAGATGAAAGAAAATCCCTCAAAAGACCCAGACTGACAGAGAAGTGAGCCATGACACAGGTACAGCACCCTCTTCACTGCCACCCAGAGTTTAGACAGATTAGAGATTGGCCATTTGCATCCCTCTGCTGAACTAAAGCAAGCGATTACTTCTGTATAATCGGTCTCCAGTGGGCAGAGATCAGCCAGAGTTTATAAATTTACACCCTGATACCATGATCAAAGAGCTGGTCAGAAAATGTGGATCATTTGCTTTAGAGAAAGGAAAATGCATGCCTTGCCGACCTGACTCTTCAGCACTGTTGACAGCAGGTGCAGAGGCTTTTGGAAGGAAATGAGCCGTTAGGCGACAAACTACAGGATATAGCAACACAAAATTAACTAACAGTACAATATATTTACACACAGGAGGCAGGGGCAGGTATCCTGGATGAGCGCAGTCGACCCTCATACTTCTACAGAAGAGACAAACCGAGAGAGAAGGAGAAGCTGCTCACTACATCAGTTGTAAATGCTTTATAATGATGACTCCTTTCCATCCAGGACTAATGTGCATCACGTTTCCCAGTACAAAGGAGGAGTAAAATTACATTTCCATGCAGTATAATCATCGGTGGTTTCAAACTTTCACATTCCTTTGTCATTTATTTAAAACTGGTCTTCTGACAGTGACAGCAAGTCGCTCCGGTTCTTTGCGATGTGGGAAAGTAAGGAAACACTTACCTTGTCTTGAGCAGGACGGGGAGGGTCAGCAGCTTTGTTGGTGGCAGAGTTTATATGGTCCAAAAGCTCAGGATTGAGTTTACATAACTCAGTCACCTCTACCTAAATCCCACCACATCCAGCCGAGAGAAAGAATAAATTAGCATTAACGTTAATTTAGATTAGACTGCTCCCTGCTTTAAAACCCCAAAAACATTAAGTATATATGTTTTTTTTCCATAATAGACGTTTAAAAAATGATGGGTTGGTTTATCATCGCTGCTAATGTCACAGTGTAACGTCTTTTCTGTGTTTACGGACTTACTGACCTCCTTTCCTCGGCAGATGTTCCTCTCATGCCACTCTACCATAACCGTGGACTTGACGGCATCAACGGATTTCACCGTCGCCAGATGCACTCGGCCTGGTTTGCACATAATCAAAGTCAATGTGGTTGTTTGCTAACCTATATTATTTTTGAGGCGAAAACTACAGTAAAACAAAAAAATAACAACAATATTAGCTCACCATCACTTCGACTGATTTGAACGGAGAGTCCAACAAGAAGTCTGGACAGGCTACTCTCCATTTTTAGCTCTTTCTCCGTGCTGTAACGTTAACGGAGAAAAACATGTAACGTTAGCGTTTTGGTAACGTGCCAACACTTGCTAAGATTCGTGCTATCTAACAACGTAGTCCCTCTAAAAGTATACACAGATTTCATCGATATATGAACAATCATGTAAGCGTTCTGTAAGCCTACTATTGTTTTTAATTTGTCTGTATTTCCTCACCGACTAAAGACAAAATCAACCTTACCTACTTGCCAAATTCAACGCCGCCCAAGATTTAAAATTTCTTCTTCTTCTGTCAGGTTTAACGGCAGCTTACGTCCTTGGTGTCGCGTTACTGCCACCTTCTGGAGGTAGTTAATTCCTACAGTATCCGGGTTGTCAGACTTTCCCAGGATTGAAAACAGGAACTCAGGCCAAGCTAGTGTGTTTCTATTGGGGAAATGCTTTAAGAATGAACCCAGTTTCAACCAGTGGAAGAATGAGAACCAGTTCACAGAAAAGATTTTAAAAAAGATTCTATTTTATTTAGATTTTTCTGTTTTAGTTTTATTTGTGTAATTTTTGTATTTGTTTTTTTTTTGTTGTTGTTGTTTTTGCTCAACCTGAAGCATAAGATTTACATAAAAATGTGCCCTATTTGTTTATATTTGTGCTCAATTTTCGTGCAAAAGTAACAGTAATTTAATACTAAGGAGAGTAATTTTCAGTTTTTCACTCAGTAATTTTCTTACGTGTAAATAGAGTTTAAGATCATATGAATATGTTTTGTAGAAAATATTTTTTCTAAAAATAATACCTGGTTACTGAATGTCCCTATTTTAAACTGTAGTTTGACATAATGAAATATGTTCAAAGAGACATACAGTATATACAAATATGACATATATGCAAATTAAACAGCAACAACATACCGACAATCTACCATATAATCATATGGGTAAGTATAATTGCATTTTTCCTAGTAATAGTAACTTATAAATTTTAAACTTATTATTATAAACTTCTGTAAACAGGATGCTTCAAGTGGGTGTCCCAACCCTGGATTTAAAGGACATGGCAACTACAGTTTTGGTCAGCCAAAGGACTCTGGCTGATGAAATCTCTCTGCTGACAGAGCTGGTGTAAAAAGTCAATGTAAAGCTTCAGGTATGATTATTAAGCTACCTCATGGTGATACTTAAGCATCATCTCCCTTTTAGATAGGGGACATATGTTCTATCAGTCCAGCAGCAAAGCCAGTGTGCAGTATAAAGGGGAAAGCTGACACTGGTCTGTTTTCAGTCAAACTGACGAAGACGGTGTTAATCAAATGTCAGTGGTATGAAGTTTGTCAGAGGCAATGGCACAACGTTTTTTTTTTAAATTTTATATTTAATTTAATAATTATGATTTAATTATTTATTACATCTTTCCTTGACCTCATTCTCATATTGTGTGCTCTCCTTACCGCACTGCTGCCTCGGTTAAATGTCAAGTATACCAAGGTATTGCATCTATCTCTTTTCTAATCCCCCAGATTGTAGGTCACAGAGAGCAGAGTTGCAAATCAGTGGGCAGGACTGCTTTATGATGTTATTACATTCAAACAACTGCTGTAAATCCATGCCTTGATTACTTCCACAGTAACTTTGAACCCGTGCTGCTTCCTGATCAGTCTTGCGGTTGTGCCCAAGTTCTGCCAAAGGCTGATTCATTTAGACTACTGCATTTCATCCATGTCACTGTAAGAATCCTGTGTTTGTCCACATGCTCCATCTCTTCCCACACCTATTGCAAACCAGGCACAACAATTCAGTCCCCCGTGACATCAACAATCGGGGACAGCTGGTGAATGACCCATAATGCAGTTCAGCCTTGCCTTCAGCGTGGGAGGCTTCCCGTTTTTCCTCTTTTCTTTTTTGCCCCCCAGCCTCCCCACTCCTCTGCACCCACACCCTCTCAGACTCCAAACCTCCTAACTATACACAAGCTGAACTTATGTATACACATTCCCCGTAAGCGGACGCTGACACATGACCAATCAAAGGTCTAATAAACAGCTTACGCTGAACAATTTTCCCCCCACCACCAAAGGATGAAAAATAAACAAATCCCTGTCGGTTTGGCTCAGCTAGGCCATTTGGTAGGTCTGTCTGTTGATGACTGGGTGGCCCAGGGCTGCTCGGTGTGAGGCCTGGGATGGAGCCACAACTGTTTCCTGTGAGCAGCCCAACCCCCAGAACGCTCCACAACTGGCTTAGTGGGTGGTATTCCCCTCCTCCTTCTTTCCCTCACATCCCCCAAACTCCTACGCCCGCCTCTCCTCTCTTCCTCAAACTCGCCTCTCCTCGTCAGTACTCTCCCCTCCGAGCGCTCCTCCCCGCTTTTCCTCCCTTCCAGTCAGTCTACCAGTCACTCTCACAGCTTCAGTAATAGGCTTAACACTTCCTCAGTGGATGTACAAGCTTAAGTTTTTAAACTTCTGCGTGCTGCATTTAGAATAAATGCTTCATGTCTGTGTGTTTGCTCGGTCCTCTCAGTCTGCATGCTTTTCTACATATCAGTGGTGCTTGTTTAATATGTTGTCATGTGGGGCTTATGCTCAGAATGCATTCATCAGTCACCTCGTAAATACTGTCACGAAACAGAGATTTGATCATTGCAAACAACATGAGCAAATCATTTATTGTCTCAGGTGTTATCAAGGTAACATGTCCTCATCTGAGGTTTCATTCTATTTGTCCTTTAAATTTCTTTTTTGAAATTATATCCAGCGAAACTCAAAGTTCCTGTTACAGACTGCAAAGAGAGAGAGGAATCATCTGTGCATATGTGTGTGTGTGTATCCCTAAATATTGTTACACCACTTTGAACCTTCATGGTGTTTGAATCTATATAATTAATCACGACATCTTTATTGCTTTCAAGTTAGCAAAGTGTTTCCATGTGTGTGTCTGTCTCTTGCAAGTCCATATCAAATCTGAGTATTCTGGTGGTCTCTATCTTATCACAAGCTCTTACATGAAGGCTTTGTTTTGTTTAGTTTTGTGTGCGCTCATTGGGTGTTTCATGAGAATTTTATATCTTACTGAGCCACTCATAAATTCGATTTATCCACTGGATTCGATTTATACGCTACATGAAAACACATTGCTGAACCTCTCCCTCGGATGAACTTTGTTACACAGTGATTTGCTTACGCTGGGGAGGATTTATTATTTCACGGTGAAACACTTTTGTGAGGTAGAGGTTCTTTTTCAAATGGTAGTCTACCTACGCACTACACCCTCATGCCATGTGGAGATTGCAGTCATGGAAAAGCAGCAACACAATAATGAGGTGCTGGTTTCTCAGTCTGGAGGGCTGGTAGTGGTGGTGGTGGTTGATTTGAGGAAGAAGGGGTCTTGTATCTGTTGGCCCTGAATCTGTTTAACTGCTTCCCTTTTTCCATCTGTCCAACAGCATATTTTCTCAGTGTAAAGAAAATTGGCAGAGACCATGTCCTCTGTTCCCCTATGCAGACTAAATAAACACACATGTATGCAGTACGTGAGCTGAGCACATTTAAAAACCACCCAGGAAGGTTGACAGATTTGCAGAAGAACAGTGAGAGGACCAAAGAAGAAGAAAAGAATAGACTGAGGGGGAGTATATATGAGTATACTGCTTCTTCTGCTCTCCTGACACTTTATTTTTGTTTCAGCTAATGTAAAAAAAATGTACATTTTTTGACAAACAAAGCATTTGATATACACATTTTATGCCTTTAGAATTGTACAATATCTGGGGTCTCACATGGGTTCGTTTTGGGACCAGCATTAGTCATTTTGGGCGTTTTATTATTTTTTAAAAAGACATTAGTCACGGCTGTGCTGGAGATATGGACTTGTAAGGATAAGGGAAGATTGTAGTAAGAAGAGATATATTTTTAAGCTTGAAAATTTGCATTTCTTATTCAATCTACTAATCTAATCATCTTATTTATACTGATTTAGTTCCCATAAAATCATTTTTTTACCAAATGGTTTGCATCTTATTGAAAGACATCTCATATCTCTGCAACATTGCGACGTCTGTGTTGCGTTATGCAACATGGCCAGCAGAGAGCAATAGAGCTACAAAGAGAAGGAGCGACACACAGCAAACTCTGCTAAAACATGAGAGCCAACAATATAACTTTTTCTATGCGTACTTTTCTATGGTGTCAACCAACTGATGGTCTGGTGTGATTTATTGTTTCATAACTGAACTTAGTGTGCGTCCAGCATAGCTACAGTTGGGATTTAAAACTTCTCCAGCCAAGGAGCCAAACTGAGCAAATACAGAGCAAGTGTGGAACATTCACTCATTAAAGCATATTAGTATTCTTGGCATGTGGGGATCCTCTGAAACATGCCAGTGACCCATTTTGGTTCCCGGCCCATCATTTAAGAAAAGCTGCCATATAGACTCATACTCTTCAAATACATCATTTCAAGCAGTGAAATAGTTCACTGGGCAATTTATTCACCTTTGAGCTTTGCCATGCCAGCGGCCACCTACGTTTTCCCAGCTGGCGAATTTTATTTGTTTCTCCAACTATAATTTTGTTTATTTATTTGGTCTGTGCACTAAGGAGTGGTCAGCGGCAGTACACACAGCTGCAGTTGCACTACGGGAATGGCTTGTCTGTCCACAGGCTGGTTAATTCTACAGAACCACAACACCACTCTACTGATAGCAAATGCAGTGGATTTATGAGATTTACTGAATGATTTTAGTGGAAAGAAAGCTGAACAGACGACGATGTTCAGTATCGTCTTCCCACTCAGTGAATGAAATGTTTTGTTAATTTACTACCTCATCCGCACTTTGGAGACCACTGCACTGCGGTATTTAATATGGTATTTCATTTTAAAGCACAAAACAGTTAAATGAGATGTTTGGTTTGTGCCCAGCACAGTGTAGTGTTCCACAGAATGCAGGTGAGGTCGACCTGAATTTGGATTGGAGTTTCAGGAGCGCGTGTTTTAGATGTTGATGAGCCTCAGCTTCTTGCTCATAAAATACTGTAGAGTCGCGTGCACCTGTGGATGTCAGGGTTTCTATTCACATGACTCGTGGTGTATGGTGTATGTGTGTCTGTGAAAATTCACATGCCTGTGCGTGGTCATTAGTGCACAAATGTATGTGGAGGTAGTGGAGGTATATGATAAGTAAAAACATATGAATGTCAGTGTGGAAACATGGTTCCAGCCTCACACTCCCTGTAGAGAGATCACTTTCAGGGCAGCCAGATAACACGAGTGGTGACTTACTGTTTGGCCTCAGAGCCAACCTCACAGACTCTGGTCAGGTGGTCTGCTGAAAACAAGATTAGACTTGTTTTTTAAAAAAACAAGTCTAATCTTTTTTGCAATTCAACATGCTCTTTTAAATTCAGCTGCAGTATTTATTTTGCTGTAACTCTGCCCCCTGCTGGTCAGAGCACGTCGCAGCTGCTGTACAAGCACAATGTGCTTCAGTAACAAAAAACTTTTATAACCAAATGATAAATTGGAAATGCCAATTTTGACATTTAAAATGATACAATCACATGTCTAGCATAACTACACACTTGTAGGCAATTTTTAGAGCATATTAAGACATTAAGGTCTTTTGAACTGCAGTCCTGAATGCCATTAGTGGTACTGCTTTACACCCACAGTCACACACATATGTTCAGTCACAGACTCAGCTCTTGGGTTCCCTGTTTCTCTGTTTTGTCAGTAACTAGTCCACAGGGCCACTCTGTCACTCACAATTTCCCTGCTGGTCTTCATCAGTTTTCCATCTTATGCAGAGAGCTGAGATTACTACTTCGCTGCAAAAACAAGTCACGTTTTCAGCTTACATTTACACTTTATTTAAACTTAACCTTAATTTAAACCTTTCCACTGATACTTAGGTGACCAAATAAAACGCGTCTGAAACAAATGCGAAACTAGCACATAAATTACTTTCCCGAACTCAGTGAGTTTCTTTATGAACCATAAAGATTGAGATACAGCAGGCCTGCATACAACCTCTTTAAGGGAAAACTGCTTGAAACCACAAACCATGAAAAGGACAGAAATGTGTCAGTGTGCTTTTGAAATTAATCTTCAAGACCCAGCACTGTTTCTTTTTTTCTTTTTACGGGACTCACCAGAGAGCTCATATGTTTGCTTGCATAGTGCAGAAAAACGACATGTGGACCCCACAGTTCTCTACACGTTTCCCCAAAGTTTTACGGCCCTCTGAAACCACCGTGACTGGATGCACTGAACAAGTCTCCACCTTATCAAGTCATTTTTTTTTCTATTGCCCTTTGAATTCTTAAAGCTTTATTTCACTATATTACCAGACAAAATGTGGCAGTGAAGATAGATGATTGCGAAAAGATTCCTTAAGAAATAAGCTGCTTTGAAGCACAAACTGATGTGGACACTAACATTGAATTGGATTAGAAAAACTGAACGACAGTGGCAGATTGTGTCACCTGTTTAAAGAGAGACTTGTAGTTAAGAAAATTACAAATGATGATATAGAATGAACATTTTCTAGATTAATTTGGCCTGCGTTGGTGATTTGTAAAGCAAAACTGTTTAATTTGCATATTTTCTGGCAAAATTGCTCTGACTAGATTGATAACTAATGTGCTGTTTATTAAGAAAAGCAGCAAGATCCTTTGGCTATAAAACATTAGTAGTTAGCATAACCAAAAAGCTGAACTGACAAAAAAAGTACTTAAAACACTCAACAGAAATGACAGAAATAAAGAAAACCACAGGAGTGGCCACACTGTGAGCTCTGAAGTGTGGTTAAAAAACACCACAGCAAACTTTGGTTTAGCTTCAAAGATTTCACCGCCATTAAAAACAAAAAGATTGGAAGCCTCTTTAACCTCATAGAGACACAGGCTCATGTTAGTTTTGTGTGTCAAATCAAGCCTGCGCGTACTGATCTACTGTTTATTAGAAATGCTTTTGTTTCTTATCATTAGTGTGTCATTTTCTTAATTGGTCGGCTAATGTGCTTAACTCTCACAGCAGCGTAATAAGCTACCTACACTGTAGTGTTAGATTTATTGTTTGCGCTCACCAAATGTGCTAATGCCATTGTTTGGCTTTTCCATTGCACAGACAATGATTTGGCAGACCCTGAGACACACGATATTGAAAAACCACGCTTATGCATGGTGTCAATTATAGTTTATCCTCTGGTTTGCCTAACTTGCTTTTGAGTAAGGCCCTGCCTTATTGCTCCCCAGTCTGCCCCAGTCCTCCTCCTCCTCCTCCTCCTCCTCCTCTCCTCTTCGCCACATGAAATGGCTGTCTGTGCCAGCCTAGCGCTGAGCCTTCATTAGCTTTTACTACCCCACTTGGATGTGTTTAGCTTTGCTCTCTTTCTTTGCCTCTCTGTGTGTCTGACTGTGTCTATGTGTCTCACCCTCTGTATGTGTCTGTCTGCATATGTTTAATTACCCGCCCCTGCCCTCCCTTTGGAGTACCCCTCAATGCCATGCCACCATATCATTACACTGTGGCTACAATTTAAACTTCAGTCACACACACCAACATACACTGACTGGCCTGCAAATTGTAAAGAGGAGACAGTGGGGTACTGTAGGGAGCTGCTTTAGCTCCTTTATTCTCCCCTAAAATGGGAACAAATGGGAACACACACACATATGTACCAAGAAAATGATTAAGAGAACATGAAAAGCACACACACATGCTGCAAAGCACCACAGCACAACACACCACGACTGATCCACAACTGCGTCTGGTGTTCAAACTGTTATTGTTCGAACTAAACATACTACTTATAAACACAAGGCCTCTGCTTTTCGAGGCTCATATTTAGGCCCTTCTGTAAACAGCACAGCACAGAATGAATCAATTAAAAGGGCATTACGCTGGTTCCTGTTTATTTAAAACATGTTTATACTATACGGGCCCTCCCGCCTGTCTGCATGATTGCCTGGAACTTAGTATTCCTCCTCCTCCTGCCACCCCTCAATAGGCCCGGTCACGGCCAAGGTATATCGAACACACACACACACACACACACACACACACACACACACACACACACAGAAGGGGCATAGATTACTAGCACATTTGTTTTGCTGAAGAGCGCTTTCAGTAAATATTGATCTCGTTCTTCCTCTGTTTCTGAGAGAGATGATTAGAAGAACTCAGTCAAAGCAACAATCTGGTGCAGTGTGCAATCACAGTACAGGATCGTGTATATATACAGGCAGTCAGCGGAGAAACCCTACTCTCAAAGGAGATTTCCACAGGCACAGAATGGTGAGAGAGCAGATGATTGAACGATTAAATGAGTGTGCATGGGTTGATTAATTAAAGATTTGAGATTTTTTGCAACATTAAAAGTTATTTTTAAAAGGCTGGAAACAGCTTAATAACAATAACTTAGTTGAGATAAGATAAGTTAAAGTGACTGCTGGTGCGAGGTCTCCATAGTTTGTATTTTCATTCTGTTTTTGCTATGTGCTGCTGTATCCTCACTATATTGCTGCTGCAGGTATGAGAGCCACGGCCTCATTTGATCAGGTTTCTTATGAAATTTTTCATTGTAAAGCACACATATGTACCACAAATCAATTACGTCTTCTGCTAGACCATAAAAAATGCAGTTTGTTGATGTTCTGAGGTACCGAGGTATCGTGATATTTGTTGTTTTCATTGTTAAACAATCACCATTGCCAAGGAAATTCTAACTCAGGCAGAAATCATGTTCACAGATGAGGTTATGTTTTAAAAGATTTATTCATGTTACGTTTAGTCATGTTATATCGTTATCTTGTAATGATGGTGACAATGACAGTGGCTAGCTAGTAAGCAGACTTCTTCTCTCTCTGACATATCAACAGATGATTCCCTGCACTCCAGAGCCGGTAAGTATGACACCACTGAGAGGCAACCAAATAAAGACATTTGCAGTATTGTAAATACACAGCTCAACTAAATATGAAACAAAATATGCTTTGGATGGACTAAGAATAGTACTACTTAAATATTAAATACCACTTAGTAGTGACAGAACAGCTAGTGCGGCTCTATAACGTAACAGAATCTCCAACTCTCACCTCTAAAGTTCACTAATTAACACATTATATCTCTTTTGTTTAATCCTTACAAAAACCTTAAATGTGAAAACAGCAAGCTGGTTTTTATGGGGGTTGTTAGCTGGATGTATAGTAGGAGGCATAACATGTTAATTAGTGAGCTCTGAATGTGTGCGAAGGTGGATTATTTGGACAGAGTCAGGCTAGCTTTTTCCCACTGTTTCCAGTCTTTGTGCTAAGCTAAGCTAAGCTAAGACTATCACCTGCTGGCTCCAGGGTCACATTGAGTGGACAGACACAGGAGTCATCTGGAAGAAAGTGAAGTGGTATTCTCTTACTGAGGAACTTAATATTGCACATCATGTAACAGTCCATTTTCAGATACATGAGTTTTACTGGTTTGTATTTTTCAGGGGCAAGCTCACATACTGACGGACAAGTTTAATGACATTTGCTTGGAATATCCAAATTCATGATGAATCACTCTTCCTTTTTGGGGAGCGTGGTCACAAAACAGACCAACTGTAGTGTTGACGTGGGTTTCTTACATTTTTGCTTGTATTTTACTATAATCTAAAGCGAATGAAGTCTACCTGAAATGAAATATTCTGTGTAAAAGCTTCCTTGCTTTTCTTAATTTCATTTTGAGGTATTAAAGTCAGGAATCTTTAGTCAGGAGGAAAAAAAAAAAAACAAGTTCAAGGAAACTTGGAAATGAGATCACCTAATGGGTTTGAAAGTTGATTAAAATTCCAGTAATGGTTTGAGTTTCAAACTGAGGACCAACTTCTGGATTTTTGTGGCTTTAATTTTCGAATCCCACCAGAACTCTTCTTCAGATATATCTCAGTTCATGAACAGTGTTGCTTCTGCTAAAACCTACATATTTATGGTCTATCTGTCACTGTATTGTGGTTGTGACAGAGTGCTTCTATTGAAACAAAGCTGTGCTGTGGATGTGAAGAGAAACAATTCCCATTCCCCAGATTTGTGTGGTATGTCACCCTGAAGTCTGCTTTCTCGCTGGCTTTAAAGCTAATTCCCCCATTCTTCTCTGCTGTGCTTAGTGCAAAAGTACAAACACATACACCACCCCCTGCTTCACACTGACACACATGCCAGTGCATGTTTCTGCACACACACATGCACACACATACTCACACACACTTTTCTTAACTAATCAGCTCTATTGAATTCCAGCAACAATGGGCGCTCATCCTCAGGCCACCCAAGCAGTGCGCACGCACGCACACACACATGCATACACACTAACACCAGCATCAGCAGATCACGAGTTCAGTCTTTTGTTCCTTCACTGTGTTTTCTTTTCCTGCATTGATCTCACCTTCACAACAGGTCAGGAGTTGGCACTGGGAGATTGTGTTATCAGCTGCTATCTGGACCCACACAGAAGGCAACAACAGATACGTCCCCTGCTCCTGCTTTACTGTGCATAAGCACACATGTAGGAGATTCACAGTGAGGCTGTCTATGATTTATTAAATGTGATGCTCCACTACTGCTCTCATCTCTAAATTCCTTTGCAGATTTGCATCAATACACTTATCATTAAATCTGCTTAAAAACTTTTCCTCCATGTGTTACCCTCCTTTCATTTACAGTCTGTCTTCCAAAGGTTCAGGGAACAAAGCACAATACCACTGTGTGAAATATTTCACTGAATAACAGACGCCACCTCTCAACCCCTTTGGGTTTTTTAATTGTGATCAGAAGACTGTTATCAAAACCATAAAATGCATCTGTCAAACCACATGAGTAACTCCCTTTCTTGGCTGAAATGATTAACAATCATTGCGCCAATGATGGAGGAGACAGATAACAGCAATAGAGACAAAAGAAAATGCCAAGATAGATACAGAGAAGGAGCACAGAAAAGGTGCTTTTGCTGTATGAACGCTTACACATTCCTATTGTTCACCATTCGTTTCACTAACCCTGCATCGTTTTTGTACTGCTCAGTCACAACAAGAACTGAATGTGATCAAAACTTTTTCACATGTACAA